>NC_135905.1:0-1200000 GCF_964194155.1 Cetorhinus maximus
AACACATTTGCAGCTTCTCGGCATTCACTGCAACTTCAATTCCTCCATTCCCTTCAGTTGTGGCAAATCTAGATGTCTGTATCTCTCAAGATGTCAAATATTAGCAATTCAGCAAATTCAAGCATTTTCTCTATCACATGTTCACAAAATAAGTAAAATCTCACATTTCCAACAAATTCGCTGTTGCTTGATTCGCTCGTTCACTGAATCTAGAAGTTTCACCATTTCAATCAATTTCTCAATCTCCAATATTTTCTGCAGTCCAACAACATTAATAGATCTATTTCTGAATACCTACTCATTTTTCAATGTTGATTTCGCTGAAGTAAGCGCTCAATATCTCCATTCCTGTTTATTGCAGCTAATCACGTTTCTACATTCATCTGAACCTACAATTTCTCAATTTCTAACTTTATCAGCAAATGTAGTTCTATTTATCTATCAAAATCTCCAAATGCACAAATATGTTAGACTAGGCACATTTGCAGCTTCTCCGCATTCACTGCAACTTCAATTTCTCCAAGCCTTCAGTTTTAGCAAACCTAGCTGTCTGTATCTCTCAACATGTCAAATATTAGTTATTCAGCAAATTCAAGCATTTTCTCTATAATCAAATATAACTCATTCCCAAAATGAGTAAAATCTCCCATTTCCAACAAATTCGCTGTTTGCATGATCCGCTCGTTCTCTGAATCTGCAAGTTTCACCATTTCAATCAATTTCTCAATCTCCAATATTTTCTGCAGTCCAACAACATAAATATATGTATTTCTGACAACCTACACATTTTTCAATGTTGATTTCGCTGAAGTAAGCCTTCAATATCTCCATTGCTATTTTTTGTAGCTAATCACGTTTCTGCATAAAGCTGACACTACAATTTCTCAAATTCTAACTTTATCAGCAAATGTAGTTCTATTTATCTATCAAATACTCCAAGTCCACAAATCTGTTAGACTGAACATATTTGCAGCTTCTCCGCATTCACTGCAACTTCAATTTCTCCAAACCTTCAGTTTTAGCAAACCTAGATGTCTGCATCCCTCAAAATGTCAAATATTAGTTATTTTGCAAATTCAAGCATTTTCTCTATCAGCAGATGTAACATGTTCACAAATATAGTAAAATCTCCCATTCCCAACAAATTCGCTGTTTGCATGATTCGCTCGTTGACTGAATCTAGAAGTTTCACCATTTCAATCAATTTCTCAATCTCCAATATTTTCTGCAGTCCAACAACATAAATAGATGTATTTCTGACAACCTACTCATTTTTCAATGTTGATTTCGCTGAAGTAAGCCTTCAATATCTCCATACCTATTTTTTTTGCAATTAATCACGTTTCTGCATAAAGCTGAACCTACAGTTTCTCAATTCTAACTTTATCAGCAAATGTAGTTCTATTTATCTATCAAATACTCCAATTCCAGAAATCTGTTAGACTGAGCACATTTGCAGCTTCTCCACATTCACCGTAACTTCAATTTCTCCATTCCCTTCACTTTTAGCAAACCTAGCTGTATGTTTCTCTCAAAATGTCAATTATTAGCAATTCAGCAAGTTGAAGCATTTTCTCTATCAGCAGATATAACCCATTCCCAAAATTGGTAAACTCTCACATTCCCAACAAATTCGCTGTTTGCATGATCCGCTCGTTCACTGAATCTACAAGTTTCACCATTTCAATCAATTTCTCAATCTCCAATAAATTCTGCAGTCCACCAACATAAATAGATTTATTTCTGACAACCTACTCATTTTTCAATGTTGATTTCGCTGAAGTAAGCCTTCAACATCTCCATTGCTATTTTTTTGCAACTGATCAGGTTTCTACATTCCCTTAACCTACAATTTCTCAATTTCAAACTTAATCAGCAAATGTAGTTGCATTTATCTATCAAATACTCCAATTCCACAAATCTGTTAGACTGAGCACATTTGCAGCTTCTCCACATTCACTGCAACTTCAATTTCTCCAAGCCTTCAGTTTTAGCAAACCTAGCTGTCTGTATCTCTCAACATGTCAAATATTAGTTATTCAGCAAATTCAAGCATTTTCTCTATAATCAAATATAACTCATTCCCAAAATGAGTAAAATCTCCCATTTCCAACAAATTCGCTGTTTGCATGATCCGCTCGTTCTCTGAATCTGCAAGTTTCACCATTTCAATCAATTTCTCAATCTCCAGTATTTTCTGCAGTCCAACAACATAAATATATGTATTTCTGACAACCTACTCATTTTTCAATGTTGATTTCGCTGAAGTAAGCCTTCAATATCCTCATACCTATTTTTTTTGCAATTAATCACGTTTCTGCATAAAGCTGACCCTACAGTTTCTCAATTCTAACTTTATCAGCAAATGTAGTTCTATTTATCTATCAAATACTCCAATTCCAGAAATCTGTTAGACTGAGCACATTTGCAGCTTCTCCACATTCACCCTAACTTCAATTTCTCCATTCCCTTCACATTTAGAGAACCTAGCTGTCTGTTTCTCTCAAAATGACAATTATTCGCAATTCAGCAAGTTGAAGCATTTTCTCTATCAGCAGATATAACCCATTCCCAAAACTGGTAAACTCTCACATTCCCAACAAATTCGCTGTTTGCATGATCCGCTCGTTCACTGAATCTACAAGTTTCACCATTGCAATCAATTTCTCAATCTCCAATAAATTCTGCAGTCCACCAACATAAATAGATTTATTTCTGACAACCTACTCATTTTTCAATGTTGATTTCGCTGAAGTAAGCCTTCAACATCTCCATTGCTATTTTTTTGCAACTGATCAGGTTTCTACATTCCCTTAACCTACAATTTCTCAATTTCAAACTTAATCAGCAAATGTAGTTGCATTTATCTATCAAATACTCCAATTCCACAAATCTGTTAGACTGAGCACATTTGCAGCTTCTCCACATTCACTGCAACTTCAATTTCTCCAAGCCTTCAGTTTTAGCAAACCTAGCTGTCTGTATCTCTCAACATGTCAAATATTAGTTATTCAGCAAATTCAAGCATTTTCTCTATAATCAAATATAACTCATTCCCAAAATGAGTAAAATCTCCCATTTCCAACAAATTCGCTGTTTGCATGATCCGCTCGTTCTCTGAATCTGCAAGTTTCACCATTTCAATCAATTTCTCAATCTCCAGTATTTTCTGCAGTCCAACAACATAAATATATGTATTTCTGACAACCAACTCATTTTTCAATGTTGATTTCGCTGAAGTAAGCATTCAATATCTCCATTGCTATTTTTTGCAATTAATCACGTTTCTGCATAAAGCTGACCCAACAATTTCTCAAATTCTAACTTTATCAGCAAATGTAGTTCTATTTATCTATCAAATACTCCAGTTCCAAAAATCTGTTAGACTGAGCACATTTGCACCTTCTCCGCATTCACTGTAACTTCAATTTCTCCATTCCCTTCAGTTTTAGCAAACCTAGATGTCTGCGTCTCTCAAAATGTCAAATATTAGCAATTCAGCAAATTCAAGCATCTTCTTTATCAGCAGATGTAACATGTTCACAATATTAGTAAGATCTCACATTTCCAACAAATTCGCTGTTGCTTGATTCGCTCGTTTTCTGAATCTAGAAGTTTCAACATTTCAATCAATTTCTCAATCTGCAATATTTTCTGCAGCCCAACAACATAAATAGATGTATTTCTGACAACCTACTCATTTTTCAATGTTGATTTCGCTGAAGTAAGCCTTCAATATCTCCATTCCTATTATTTGCAACTAATCAGGTTTCTGCATAAAGCTGAACCTACAATTTCTCAATTTCTAACTTTATCAGCAAATGTAGTTCTATTTATCTATCAAATACTCCAATTTCAGAAATCTGTTAGACTGAGCACATTTGCAGCTTCTCCACATTCACCGTAACTTCAATTTCTCCATTCCCTTCACTTTTAGCAAACCTAGCTGTCTGTTTCTCTCAAAATGTCAATTATTAGCAATTCAGCAAGTTGAATCATTTTCTCTATCAGCAGATATAACCCATTCCCAAAACAGGTAAACTCTCACATTCCCAACAAATTCGCTGTTTGCATGATCCGCTCATTCACTGAATCTACAAGTTTCACCATTGCAATCAATTTCTCAATCTCCAATAAATTCTGCAGTCCACCAACATAAATAGATTTATTTCTGACAACCTACTCATTTTTCAATGTTGATTTCGCTGAAGTAAGCCTTCAACATCTCCATTACTATTTTTTTGCAACTGATCAGGTTTCTACATTCCCTTAACCTACAATTTCTCAATTTCAAACTTAATCAGCAAATGTAGTTCTATTTATCTATCAAATACTCCAATTCCACAAATCTGTTAGACTGAGCACATTTGCAGCTTCTCCACATTCACTGCAACTTCAATTTCTCCAAGCCTTCAGTTTTAGCAAACCTAGCTGTCTGTATCTCTCAACATGTCAAATATTAGTTATTCAGCAAATTCAAGCATTTTCTCTATAATCAAATATAACTCATTCCCAAAATGAGTAAAATCTCCCATTTCCAACAAATTCGCTGTTTGCATGATCCGCTCGTTCTCTGAATCTGCAAGTTTCACCATTTCAATCAATTTCTCAATCTCCAGTATTTTCTGCAGTCCAACAACATAAATATATGTATTTCTGACAACCTACTCATTTTTCAATGTTGATTTCGCTGAAGTAAGCCTTCAATATCCTCATACCTATTTTTTTTGCAATTAATCACGTTTCTGCATAAAGCTGACCCTACAGTTTCTCAATTCTAACTTTATCAGCAAATGTAGTTCTATTTATCTATCAAATACTCCAATTCCAGAAATCTGTTAGACTGAGCACATTTGCAGCTTCTCCACATTCACCCTAACTTCAATTTCTCCATTCCCTTCACATTTAGAGAACCTAGCTGTCTGTTTCTCTCAAAATGACAATTATTCGCAATTCAGCAAGTTGAAGCATTTTCTCTATCAGCAGATATAACCCATTCCCAAAACTGGTAAACTCTCACATTCCCAACAAATTCGCTGTTTGCATGATCCGCTCGTTCACTGAATCTACAAGTTTCACCATTGCAATCAATTTCTCAATCTCCAATAAATTCTGCAGTCCACCAACATAAATAGATTTATTTCTGACAACCTACTCATTTTTCAATGTTGATTTCGCTGAAGTAAGCCTTCAACATCTCCATTGCTATTTTTTTGCAACTGATCAGGTTTCTACATTCCCTTAACCTACAATTTCTCAATTTCAAACTTAATCAGCAAATGTAGTTGCATTTATCTATCAAATACTCCAATTCCACAAATCTGTTAGACTGAGCACATTTGCAGCTTCTCCACATTCACTGCAACTTCAATTTCTCCAAGCCTTCAGTTTTAGCAAACCTAGCTGTCTGTATCTCTCAACATGTCAAATATTAGTTATTCAGCAAATTCAAGCATTTTCTCTATAATCAAATATAACTCATTCCCAAAATGAGTAAAATCTCCCATTTCCAACAAATTCGCTGTTTGCATGATCCGCTCGTTCTCTGAATCTGCAAGTTTCACCATTTCAATCAATTTCTCAATCTCCAGTATTTTCTGCAGTCCAACAACATAAATATATGTATTTCTGACAACCAACTCATTTTTCAATGTTGATTTCGCTGAAGTAAGCATTCAATATCTCCATTGCTATTTTTTGCAATTAATCACGTTTCTGCATAAAGCTGACCCAACAATTTCTCAAATTCTAACTTTATCAGCAAATGTAGTTCTATTTATCTATCAAATACTCCAGTTCCAAAAATCTGTTAGACTGAGCACATTTGCACCTTCTCCGCATTCACTGTAACTTCAATTTCTCCATTCCCTTCAGTTTTAGCAAACCTAGATGTCTGCGTCTCTCAAAATGTCAAATATTAGCAATTCAGCAAATTCAAGCATCTTCTTTATCAGCAGATGTAACATGTTCACAATATTAGTAAGATCTCACATTTCCAACAAATTCGCTGTTGCTTGATTCGCTCGTTTTCTGAATCTAGAAGTTTCAACATTTCAATCAATTTCTCAATCTGCAATATTTTCTGCAGCCCAACAACATAAATAGATGTATTTCTGACAACCTACTCATTTTTCAATGTTGATTTCGCTGAAGTAAGCCTTCAATATCTCCATTCCTATTATTTGCAACTAATCAGGTTTCTGCATAAAGCTGAACCTACAATTTCTCAATTTCTAACTTTATCAGCAAATGTAGTTCTATTTATCTATCAAATACTCCAATTTCAGAAATCTGTTAGACTGAGCACATTTGCAGCTTCTCCACATTCACCGTAACTTCAATTTCTCCATTCCCTTCACTTTTAGCAAACCTAGCTGTCTGTTTCTCTCAAAATGTCAATTATTAGCAATTCAGCAAGTTGAATCATTTTCTCTATCAGCAGATATAACCCATTCCCAAAACAGGTAAACTCTCACATTCCCAACAAATTCGCTGTTTGCATGATCCGCTCATTCACTGAATCTACAAGTTTCACCATTGCAATCAATTTCTCAATCTCCAATAAATTCTGCAGTCCACCAACATAAATAGATTTATTTCTGACAACCTACTCATTTTTCAATGTTGATTTCGCTGAAGTAAGCCTTCAACATCTCCATTACTATTTTTTTGCAACTGATCAGGTTTCTACATTCCCTTAACCTACAATTTCTCAATTTCAAACTTAATCAGCAAATGTAGTTCTATTTATCTATCAAATACTCCAATTCCACAAATCTGTTAGACTGAGCACATTTGCAGCTTCTCCACATTCACTGCAACTTCAATTTCTCCAAGCCTTCAGTTTTAGCAAACCTAGCTGTCTGTATCTCTCAACATGTCAAATATTAGTTATTCAGCAAATTCAAGCATTTTCTCTATCAGCAGATATAACTCATTCCCAAAATGAGTAAAATCTCCCATTTCCAACAAATTCGCTGTTTGCATGATCCGCTCGTTCTCTGAATCTGCAAGTTTCACCATTTCAATCAATTTCTCAATCTCCAGTATTTTCTGCAGTCCAACAACATAAATATATGTATTTCTGACAACCAACTCATTTTTCAATGTTGATTTCGCTGAAGTAAGCATTCAATATCTCCATTGCTATTTTTTGCAGTTAATCACGTTTCTGCATAAAGCTGACCCTACAATTTCTCAAATTCTAACTTCATCAGCAAATGTAGTTCTATTTATCTATCAAATACTCCAGTTCCAAAAATCTGTTAGACTGAGCACATTTGCACCTTCTCCGCATTCACTGTAACTTCAATTTCTCCATTCCCTTCAGTTTTAGCAAACCTAGCTGTCTGCGTCTCTCAAAATGTCAAATATTAGCAATTCAGCAAATTCAAGCATCTTCTTTATCAGCAGATGTAACATGTTCACAAAATTAGTAAGATCTCACATTTCCAACAAATTCGCTGTTGCTTGATTCGCTCGTTTTCTGAATCTAGAAGTTTCACCATTTCAATCAATTTCTCAATCTCCTATATTTTCTGCAGTCCAACAACATTAATAGATCTATTTCTGAATACCTACTCATTTTTCAATGTTGATTTCGCCGAAGTAAGCGCTCAATATCTCCATTCCTGTTCATTGCAGCTAATCACGTTTCTACATACAGTTGAACCTACAATTTCTCAATATCTAACTTTATCAGCAAATGTAGTTCTATTTATGTATCAAATACTCCAATTCCAGAAATCTGTTAGACGGAGCACAGTTGCAGCTTCTCCACATTCACTGCAACTTCAATTTCTCCATTCCCTTAAATTTTAGCAAACCTAGCTGTCTGTATCTCTCCAAATGTCAATTATTAGCAATTCAGCAAGTTGAAGCATGTTCTCTATCAACTGATATAACCCATTCCCAAAATTTGTAAAATCTCACATTTCCAACAAATTCGCTGTTTCCAAGATTCGCTCGTTCACTGAATCTACAAGTTTCCCCATTTCAATCAATTTCTCAATCTCCAGTATTTTCTGCAGTCCAACAACATAAATAGATATATTTCTGACAACCTACGCATTTTTCAATGTTAATTTCGCTGAAGTAAGCCTTCAATATCTCCATTCCTATTTTTTGCAGCTAATCAAGTGTCTGCATACAACTGAACCTACAATTTCTCAATTGCTAACTTTATTAGCAAATGTAGCTCTATTTATCTATCTAATACTCCAATTCCACAAATCTGTTAGACTGAACACATTTTCAGCTTCTCCGCATTCACTGCAACTTCAATTTCTCCAAAACTTTACTTTTAGCAATCCTAGGTGTCTGTGTCTCTCAAAATGTCAAATATTAGTTATTCAGCAAATTCAAGCATTTTCTTTATCAGCAGATATAACTCATTCCCAAAATTAGTAAAATCTCCAATTTCCAACACATTAGCTGCTTGCATGATCCGTTCGTTCACTGAATATATAAGTTTCACCATTTCAATCAATTTCTCAATATCCAATATTTTCTGCAGTCCAAAAACGTAAGTAGATCTACTTCTGGCAACCTACTCATTTTTCATTGTTGATTTCGCTGAAGTAAGACTTCAGTATCTCCATTCCTATTTTTTGCAACTAATCACGTTTCTACATTTACCTGAACCTACAATTTCTCAATTTCTAACTTTATCGGCAAATGTAGTTCTATTATTCTATCAAATACTCCAATTCCACAAATGTGTTAGACGGAGCACATTTGCAGCTTCTCCGCAATTCACTGCAACTTCAATTTCTCCAAACCTTCAGTTTCAGCAAACGTAGCTGTCTGTATCTCTCAAAATGTCAAATATTAGTTATTTAGCAAATTCAAGCATTTTCTCTATCAGCAGGTGTAACATGTTCACAAAATTAGTAAAATCTCACATTTCCAACAAATTCACTGTTTGCATGATTCGCTCGTTGACTGAATCTAGAAGTTTCACCATTTCAATCAATTTCTCAATCTCCACTATTTTCTGCAGTCCAACAACATAAATAGATGTATTTCTGACAACCTACTCATTTTTCAATGTTGATTTCGCTGAAGTAAGCCTTCAGTATCTCCAAACCTTTTTTTTTGCAATTAATCACGTTTCTGCATAAAGCTGAACCTACAGTTTGTCAATTCTAACTTTATCAGCAAATGTAGTTCTATTTATCTATCAAATACTCCAATTCCAGAAATCTGTTAGACTGAGCACATTTGCAGATTCTCCACATTCACCGTAACTTCAATTTCTCCATTCCCTTCACTTTTAGCAAACCTAGCTGTCTGTTTCTCTCAAAATGTCAATTATTAGCAATTCAGCAAGTTGAAGCATTTTCTCTATCAGTAGATATAACTCATTCCCAAAATTTGTAAAATCTCACATTCCCAACAAATTCACTGTTTGCATGATCCGCTCGTTCACTGAATCTACAAGTTTCACCTTTTCAATCAATTTCTCAATCTCCTATATTTTCTGCAGTCCAACTACATAAACAGATCTATTTCTGACAACCTACTCATTTTTCAATGTTGATTTCGCTGAAGAAAGCCATCAATATCTCCATTCCTATATTTTGCAACTAATCAGGTTTCAACATTCATCTGAACCTCCAAATTCTCTATTTCTAACTTTATCAGCAAATGTAGTTCTATTTATCTATCAAATACTCCAAATGCACAAATCTGTTAGCCTACGCACATTTGCAGCTTCTCCGCATTCACTGCAACTTCTCTTTCTCCTAACCTTCAGTTTTAGCAAACCTGCTGTCTGTATCTCTCAAAATGACAAATATTAGTTATTCAGCAAATTCAAGCATTTTCTCTATCAGCAGATATAACATTCCCAAAATGAGTAAAATCTCCCATTTCCAACAAATTTGCTGTTTCCATGATCCGCTCGTTCACTGAATCTACAAATATCACCATTTCAATTAATTTCTCAAACTCCAGTATTTTCTGCAGTCCAAAAACATAAATAAATTTATTTCTGACAACCTACTCATTTTTCAATGTTGATTTCGCTGAAGTAAGCCTTCAATATCTCCATTCCTATTTTTTGCAGCTAATCAGGTTTCTGCATAAAGCTGAACCTACAATTTCTCAATTTCTAACTTTATCAGCAAATGTAGTTCTATTTATCTATCAATTACTCCAATTTCAGAAATCTGTTAGACTGAGCACATTTGCAGATTCTCCACATTCACTGCAACTTCAATTTCTCCATTCCCTTCAGTTTTAGCAAACCTAGCTTCTGTATCTCTCACAATGTCAATTATTAGCAATTCAGCAAGTTGAAGCATTTTCTCTATCAGTAGATATAACTCATTCCCAAAATTTGTAAAATCTCACCTTCCCAACAAATTCACTGTTTGCATGATCCGCTCGTTCACTGAATCTACAAGTTTCACCTTTTCAATCAATTTCTCCATCTCCAATATTATCTGCAGACCAACTACATAAACAGATCTATTTCTGACAACCTACTCATTTTTCAATGTTGATTTCGCTGAAGAAAGCCATCAATATCTCCATTCCTATATTTTGCAACTAATCAGGTTTCAACATTCATCTGAACCTCCAATTTCTCTATTTCTAACTTTATCAGCAAATGTAGTTCTATTTATCTATCAAATACTCCAAATGCACAAATCTGTTAGCCTACGCACATTTGCAGCTTCTCCGCATTCACTGCAACTTCACTTTCTCCGAACCTACAGTTTTATCAAACCTAGCTGTCTGTATCTCTCAAAATGACAAATATTAGTTATTCAGCAAATTCATGCATTTTCTCTATCAGCAGATATAACTCATTCCCAAAATGAGTAAAATCTCCCATTTCCAACAAATTTGCTGTTTCCATGATCCGCTCGTTCACTGAATCTACAAGTTTCACCATTTCAATTAATTTCTCAATCTCCAGTATTATCTGCAGTCCAACAACATAAATAAATGTATTTCTGACAACCTACTCATTTCTCAATGTTGATTTCGCTCAAGTATGCCTTTAATTCCTATATTTTGCAGCTAAACACGTTTCTGCATTCACCTGAACCTGCAATTTCTCAATTTCTAACTTTATCAGCAAATGGAGTTCTATTTATCTATCAAATACTGCAATTCCACTAATCTGTTAGACTGAGCACATTTGCAGCTTCTCCGCATTCACTGCAACTTCAATTTCTCCATTCCCTTCAGTTTTCGCAAACCTAGATGTCTGTATCTCTCAAAATGTCAAATGTTAGCAATTCAGCAAATTCAAGCATTTTCTCTATCAGCCGATGTAACCCATTCCCAACATTTGTAAAATCTCTCATTTCCAACAAATTCGCTGTTTGCAAGATTCGCTCATTCACTGTATCTACAAGTTTCACCATTTCAATCAATTTCTCTATCTCCAATATTTCCTGCTGTCCAACAACATAAATAGATGTATTTCTGCCAACCTAGTCATTTCTCAATGTTGATTTCGCTTAAGTATGCCTTCAATTCTTATATTGTGCAGCTAATCACGTTTCTGCATTCACCTGAACCTACAATTTCTCAATTTCTAACTTTATTAGAAAATGTAGTTCTATTTATCTATCAAATACTGCAATTCCACTAATCTGTTAGACTGAGCACATTTGCAGCTGCTCCGCATTCACTGCAACTTCAATTTCTCCATTCCATTCAGTTTTAGCAAACCTAGATGTCTGTAAATCTCAAAATTAGCAATTGAGCAAGTTGAAGCATTTTCTCTATCAGCAGATATAACTCATTCCCAAAATTAATAAAATCATCCATTTCCAACAAATTCGCTGTTTGCAAGATTCGCTCGTTCACTGACTCTAGAAGTTTCAACATTTCAATCAATTTCTCAATCTGCAATATTTTCTGCAGCCCAACAACATAAATAGATGTATTTCTGACAACCTACTCATTTTTCAATGTTGATTTCGCTGAAGTAAGCCTTCAACATCTCCATTACTATTTTTTTGCAACTGATCAGGATTCTACATTCCCCTAACCTACAATTTCTCAATTTCTAACTTAATCAGCAAATGTAGTTCTATTTATCTATCAAATACTCCAATTCCACAAATCTGTTAGACTGAGCACATTTGCAGCTTCTCCGCATTCACTGCAACTTCAATTTCTCCATTCCCTTCAGTTTTAGCAAACCTAGATGTCTGTGTCTCTCAAAATGTCAAATATTAGCAATTCAGCAAATTCAAGCATTTTCTTTATCAGCAGATGTAACATGTTCACAAAATTAGTAAGATCTCACATTTCCAACAAATTCGCTGTTGCTTGATTCGCTCGTTCACTGAATCTAGAAGCTTCAACATTTCAATCAATTTCTCAATCTGCAATATTTTCTGCAGCCCAACGACATAAATAGATGTATTTCTGACAACCTACTCATTTTTCAATGTTGATTTCAATGAAGAAAGCCTTCAATATCTCCATTCCTATTTTTTGCAACTAATCAGGTTTCTGCATAAAGCTGAACCTACAATTTCTCAATTTCTAACTTTATCAGCAAATGTAGTTCTATTTATCTATCAAATACTCCAATATCAGAAATCTGTTAGACTGAGCACATTTGCAGCTTCTCCACATTCACCGTAACTTTAATTTCTCCATTCCCTTCACTTTTAGCAAACCTAGCTGTCTGTATCTATCAAAATTTCAATTATTAGCAATTCAGCAAGTTGAAGCATTTTCTCTATCAACAGATTTAACTCATTCACAGAATTAGTATAATCTCACATTTCTAACAAATTCGCTGTTTGTATGAGTCGCTCGTTCACTGAATCTAGACGTTTCACCATTTCAATCAATTTCTCAATCTCCAATATTTTCTGCATTCCAACAACATAAATAGATATATTTCTGAATAGCTACTCATTTTTCAATGTTGATTTCGCTGAAGAAAGCCTTCAATATCTCCATTGCAATTTTTTGCAGCTAATCACGTTTCTGCATAAAGCTGACCCTACAATTTCTCAAATTTTAACTTTATCAGCAAATGTAGTTCTATTTATCTATCAAATACTCCAATTCCAGAAATCTGTTAGACTGAACATATTTGCAGCTTCTCCGCATTCACTGCAACTTCAATTTCTCCAAACCTTCAGTTTTAGCAAACCTAGATGTCTGTATCTCTCAAAATGTCAAATATTAGTTATTCAGCAAATTCAAGCATTTTCTCTATCAGCAGATGTAACATGTTCACAAAATTAGTAAAATCTCCCATTTCCAACAAATTCGGTGTTTGCATGATCCGCTCGTTCACTGAATCAACAAGTTTCACAATTTCAATCAATTTCTCAATCTGCAATTTTTTTTGCAGCCCAACAACATAAATAGATGTATTTCTGACAACCTACTCATTTTTCAATGCTGATTTCGCTGAAGTAAGCCTTCAATATCTCCTTTCCTATTTTTTGCAACTAATCAGGTTTCTGCATATAGCTGAACCTACAATTTCTCAATTTCTAACTTTATTAGCAAATGTAGTTCTGTTTATCTATCAATTACTGCAATTTGAGAAATCTGTTAGACTGAGCACATTTGCAGCTTCTCCACATTCACTGCAACTTCAATTTCTCCATTCCCTTCAGTTTTAGCAAACCTAGCTGTCTGTATCTCTCACAATGTCAATTATTAGCAATTCAGCAAGTTGAAGCATTTTCTCTATCAGTAGATATAACTCATTCCCAAAATTTGTAAAATCTCATATTCCCAACAAATTCACTGTTTGCATGAACCGCTCGTTCACTGAATCTACAAGTTTCACCTTTTCAATCAATTTCTCAATCTCCAATAGTTTTTGCAGTCCAACTACATAAACAGACCTATTTCTGACAACCTACTCATTTTTCAATGTTGATTTCGCTGAAGAAAGCCATCAATATCTCCATTCCTATATTTTGCAACTAATCAGGTTTCAACATACATCTGAACCTCCAATTTCTCTATTTCTAACTTTATCAGCAAATGTAGTTCTATTTATCTATCAAATACTCCAAATGAACAAATCTGTTAGTCTACGCACATTTGCAGCTTCTCCGCATTCACTGCAACTTCACATTCTCCTAACCTTCAGTTTTAGCAAACCTAGCTGTCTGTATCTCTCAAAATGACAAATATTAGTTATTCAGCAAATTCAAGCATTTTCTCTATCAGCAGATATAACTCATTCCCAAAATGAGTAAAATCTCCCATATCCAACAAATTTGCTGTTTCCATGATCCGCTCGTTCACTGAATCTACAAGTTTCACCATTTCAATTAATTTCTCAATCTCCAGTATTTTCTGCAGTCCAAAAACATAAATAAATTTATTTCTGACAACGTACTCATTTCTCAATGTTGATTTCCCTCAAGCATGCCTTTAATTCCTATGTATTGCAGCTAATAACGGTTGTACATACAGCTGAACTTACAATTTCTCAATTTCTAACTTTTTCAGCAAATGTAGTTCTATTTGTTTATCAAATACTCCAATTACAGAAATCTGTTAGACTGAGCACATTTGCAGCTTCTCCACATTCACTGCATCTTCAATTTCTCCATTCCCTTCAGTTTTGGCAAACCTAGCTGTCCGTATCTCTCAAAATGTCAATTATTAGCAATTCAGCAAGTTGAAGCTTTTTCTCTATCAACAGATTTAACTCATTCACAGAATTAGTATAATCTCAGATTTCTAACAAATTCGCTGTTTGCATGAGTCGCTCGTTCACTGAATCTAGACGATTCACCATTTCAATCAATTTCTCAATCTCCAATATTTTCTGCATTCCAACAACATAAATAGATATATTTCTGACAACCTACACATTTTTCAATGTTGATTTCGCTGAAGTAAGCCTTCAATATCTCCATTCCTATTTATTGCAGCTAATCACGTTTCTGCATATAGCCGAACCTACAATTTCTCAATTTCTAACTTTATCAGTAAATGTAGCTCTATTTATCTATCAAATACTCCAATTCCACAAATCTGTTAGACTGAGCACATTTGCAGCTTCTCCGCATTCACTGCAACTTCAATTTCTCCATTCCCTTCAGTTTTAGCAAACCTAGATGTCTGTGTCTCTCAAAATGTCAAATATTAGCAATTCAGCAAATTCAAGCATTTTCTTTATCAGCAGATGTAACATGTTCACAAAATTAGTAAGATCTCACATTTCCAACAAATTCGCTGTTGCTTGATTCGCTCGTTCACTGAATCTAGAAGCTTCAACATTTCAATCAATTTCTCAA
The DNA here is from genome assembly GCF_964194155.1 of Cetorhinus maximus. NCBI lineage: Eukaryota > Metazoa > Chordata > Chondrichthyes > Lamniformes > Cetorhinidae > Cetorhinus > Cetorhinus maximus. Next base: position 15,258 of record NC_135905.1, read on the forward strand.
TCTGCAATATTTTCTGCAGCCCAACGACATAAATAGATGTATTTCTGACAACCTACTCATTTTTCAATGTTGATTTCAATGAAGAAAGCCTTCAATATCTCCATTCCTATTTTTTGCAACTAATCAGGTTTCTGCATAAAGCTGAACCTACAATTTCTCAATTTCTAACTTTATCAGCAAATGTAGTTCTATTTATCTATCAAATACTCCAATATCAGAAATCTGTTAGACTGAGCACATTTGCAGCTTCTCCACATTCACCGTAACTTTAATTTCTCCATTCCCTTCACTTTTAGCAAACCTAGCTGTCTGTATCTATCAAAATGTCAATTATTAGCAATTCAGCAAGTTGAAGCATTTTCTCTATCAACAGATTTAACTCATTCACAGAATTAGTATAATCTCACATTTCTAACAAATTCGCTGTTTGCATGAGTCGCTCGTTCACTGAATCTAGACGTTTCACCATTTCAATCAATTTCTCAATCTCCAATATTTTCTGCATTCCAACAACATAAATAGATATATTTCTGAATAGCTACTCATTTTTCAATGTTGATTTCGCTGAAGTATGCGCTCAATATCTCCATTCCTGAATATTGCAGCTAATCACGTTTCTACATTCATCTGAACCTACAATTTCTCAATTTCTAACTTTATAAGCAAATGTAGTTCTATTTATCTATCAAAAACTCCAAATGCACAATATATGTTAGACTAGGCACATTTGCAGCTTCTCCGCATTCACTGCAACTTCAATTTCTCCAAGCCTTCAGTTTTCGCAAACCTAGCTGTCTGTATCTCTCAACATGTCAAATATTAGTTATTCAGCAAATTCAAGCATTTTCTCTATAATCAAATATAACTCATTCCCAAAATGAGTAAAATCTCCCATTTCCAACAAATTCGCTGTTTGCATGATCCGCTCGTTCTCTGAATCTGCAAGTTTCACCATTTCAATGAATTTCTCAATCTCCAGTATTTTCTGCGGTCCAACAACATAAATATATGTATTTCTGACAACCTACTCATTTTTCAATGTTGATTTCGCTGAAGAAAGCCTTCAATATCTCCATTGCTATTTTTTGCAGCTAATCACGTTTCTGCATAAAGCTGACCCTACAATTTCTCAAATTCTAACTTTATCAGCAAATGTAGTTCTATTTATCTATCAAATACTCCAATTCCACAAATCTGTTAGACTGAACATATTTGCAGCTTCTCCGCATTCACTGCAACTTTAATTTCTCCAAACCTTCAGTTTTAGCAAACCTAGATGTCTGTATCTCTCAAAATGTCAAATATTAGTTATTCAGCAAATTCAAGCATTTTCTCTATCAGCAGATGTAACATGTTCACAAAATTAGTAAAATCTCCCATTTCCAACAAATTCGGTGTTTGCATGATCCGCTCGTTCACTGAATCAACAAGTTTCACCATTTCAATCAATTTCTCAATCTGCAATTTTTTCTGCAGCCCAACAACATAAATAGATGTATTTCTGACAACCTACTCATTTTTCAATGCTGATTTCGCTGAAGTAAGCCTTCAATGTCTCCTTTCCTATTTTTTGCAACTAATCAGGTTTCTGCATATAGCTGAACCTACAATTTCTCAATTTCTAACTTTATTAGCAAATGTAGTTCTGTTTATCTATCAATTACTCCAATTTGAGAAATCTGTTAGACTGAGCACATTTGCAGCTTCTCCACATTCACTGCAACTTCAATTTCTCCATTCCCTTCAGTTTTAGCAAACCTAGCTGTCTGTATCTCTCACAATGTCAATTATTAGCAATTCAGCAAGTTGAAGCATTTTCTCTATCAGTAGATATAACTCATTCCCAAAATTTGTAAAATCTCACATTCCCAACAAATTCACTGTTTGCATGATCCGCTCGTTCACTGAATCTACAAGTTTCACCTTTTCAATCAATTTCTCAATCTCCAATATTTTTTGCAGTCCAACTACATAAACAGACCTATTTCTGACAACCTACTGATTTTTCAATGTTGATTTCGCTGAAGAAAGCCATCAATATCTCCATTCCTATATTTTGCAACTAATCAGGTTTCAACATACATCTGAACCTACAATTTCTCTATTTCTAACTTTATCAGCAAATGTAGTTCTATTTATCTATCAAATACTCCAAATGAACAAATCTGTTAGCCTACGCACATTTGCAGCTTCTCCGCATTCACTGCAACTTCACATTCTCCGAACCTTCAGTTTTAGCAAACCTAGCTGTCTGTATCTCTCAAAATGACAAATATTAGTTATTCAGCAAATTCAAGCATTTTCTCTATCAGCAGATATAACTCATTCCCAAAATGAGTAAAATCTCCCATATCCAACAAATTTGCTGTTTCCATGATCCGCTCGTTCACTGAATCTACAAGTTTCACCATTTCAATTAATTTCTCAATCTCCAGTATTTTCTGCAGTCCAAAAACATAAATAAATTTATTTCTGACAACCTACTCATTTCTCAATGTTGATTTCCCTCAAGCATGCCTTTAATTCCTATGTATTGCAGCTAATAACGGTTGTACATACAGCTGAACTTACAATTTCTCAATTTCTAACTTTGTCAGCAAATGTAGTTCTATTTGTTTATCAAATACTCCAATTACAGAAATCTGTTAGACTGAGCACATTTGCAACTTCTCCACATTCACTGCAACTTCAATTTCTCCATTCCCTTCAGTTTTGGCAAAACTAGCTGTCCGTATCTCTCAAAATGTCAATTATTAGCAATTCAGCAAGTTGAAGCTTTTTCTCTATCAACAGATTTAACTCATTCACAGAATTAGTATAATCTCAGATTTCTAACAAATTCGCTGTTTGCATGAGTCGCTCGTTCACTGAATCTAGACGTTTCACCATTTCAATCAATTTCTCAATCTCCAATATTTTCTGCATTCCAACAACATAAATAGATATATTTCTGACAACCTACACATTTTTCAATGTTGATTTCGCTGAAGTAAGCCTTCAATATCTCCATTCCTATTTATTGCAGCTAATCACGTTTCTGCATATAGCCGAACCTACAATTTCTCAATTTCTAACTTTATCAGTAAATGTAGCTCTATTTATCTATCAAATACTGCAATTCCACTATCTGTTAGACTGAGCACATTTGCAGCTTCTCCGCATTCACTGCAACTTCAATTTCTCTATTCCCTTCAGTTTTAGCATACCTAGATGTCTGTATCTCTCAAAATGTCAAAGGTTAGCAATTCAGCAAATTCAAGCATTTTCTTTATCAGCAGATGTAACATGTTCACAAAATTAGTAAAATCTCACATTTCCAACAAATTCGCTGTTGCTTGATTCGCTCGTTCACTGAATCTAGAAGTTCCACCATTTCACTCAATTTCTCAATCTCCAGTATTTTCTGCAGTCCAACAACATAAATAAATCTATTTCTGACAGCCTACTCATTTCTCAATGTTGATTTCGCTCAAGTATGCCTTTAATTCCTATATTTTGCAGCTAAACACGTTTCTGCATTCACCTGAACCTACAATTTCTCAATTTCTAACTTTACCAGCAAATGGAGTTCTATTTATCTATCAAATACTGCAATTCCACTAATCTGTTAGACTGAGCACATTTGCAGCTTCTCCGCATTCACTGCAAGTTCAGTTTCTCCATTCCCTTCAGTTTTAGCAAACCTGAAACTTCTATTTCTGAATACCTGCTCATTTTGCAATGTTGCTTTCGCTGAAGTAAGCCTTCAATATCTCCATTCCTATTTATTGCAGCTAAACACGTTTCTACGTACGGTTGAACCTACAATTTCTCAATTTCTTACTATATCAGCAAATGTAGTTCTATTTATCTATCAAATACTGCAATTCCACTAAGCTGTTAGACTGAGCACATTTGCAGCTTCTCCGCATTCACTGCAACTTCAATTTCTCCATTCCCTTCAGTTTTAGCAAACCTAGATGTCTGTATCTCTCAAAATGTCAAATATTAGCAATTCAGCAAATTCAAGCATTTTCTTTATCAGCAGATGTAACATGTTCACAAAATTAGTAAGATCTCACATTTCCAACAAATTCGCTGTTGCTTGATTCGCTCGTTCACTGAATCTAGAAGTTTCAACATTTCAATCAATTTCTCAATCTGCAATATTTTCTGCAGCCCAACAACATAAATAGATGTATTTCTGACAACCTACTCATTGTTCAATGTTGATTTCGCTGAAGTAAACCTTCAATATCTCCATTCCTATTTTTTGCAACTAATCAGGTTTCTGCATAAAGCTGAACCTACAATTTCTCAATTTCTAACTTTATCAGCAAATGTAGTTCTATTTATCGATCAATTACTCCAATTTCAGAAATCTGTTAGACTGAGCACATTTGCAGATTCTCCACATTCACTGCAACTTCAATTTCTCCATTCCCTTCAGTTTTAGCAAACCTAGCTGTCTGTATCTCTCACAATGTCAATTATTAGCAATTCAGCAAGTTGAAGCATTTTCTCTATCAGTAGATATAACTCATTCCCAAAATTTGTAAAATCTCACATTCCCAACAAATTCGCTGTTTGCTTGGTCGCTCGTTCACTGAATCTAGAAGTTTCACCATTTCAATGAATTTCTCAATCTCCTATATTTTCTGCAGTCCAACAACATAAATAGATCTATTTCTGAATACCTACTCATTTTTCAATGTTGATTTCGCTGAAGTAAGCGCTCAATATCTCCATTCCTGTTTATTGCAGCTAATCACGTTTCTACATTCATCTGAACATACAATTTCTCAATTTCTAACTTTATCAGCAAATGTAGTTCTATTTATCTTTCAAAACCTTCAATTCCACAAATCTGTTAGACGGAGCACATTTGCAGCTTCTCCGCAATTCACTGCAACTTCAATTTCTCCAAAGCTTCAGTTTCAGTAAAACTTAGCTGTCTGTATCTCTCAAAATGTCAAATATTAGTTATTTAGCAAATTCAAGCATTTTCTCTATCAGCAGATATAACTCATTCCCAAAATGAGTAAAATCTCCCATTTCCAACATATTCGCTGTTTGCATGATCCGCTCGTTCACTGAATCTACAAGTTTCACCATTTCACTCAATTTCTCAATCTCCAGTATTTTCTGCAGTCCAACAACATAAATAAATCTATTTCTGACAACCTACTCATTTCTCAATGTTGATTTCGCTTAAGTATGCCTTTAATTCCTATATTTTGCAGCTAAACACGTTTCTGCATTCACCTGAACCTACAATTTCTCAATTTCTAACTTTACCAGCAAATGGAGTTCTATTTATCTATCAAATACTGCAATTCCACTAAGCTGTTGGGCTGAGCATATTTGCAGCTTCTCCGCATTCACTGCAACTTCAATTTCTCCATTCCCTTCAGTTTTAGCAAACCTAGATGTCTGTATCTCTCCAAATGTCAAATATTAGCAATTCAGCAAATTCAAGCATTTTCTCTATCAGCAGGTGTAACATGTTCACAACATTAGTAAAATCTCACATTTCCAACAAATTCGCTGTTGGCATGATTCGCTCGTTGACTGAATCTAGAAGTTTCACCATTTCAATCAATTTCTCAATCTCCAATATTTTCTGCAGTCCAACAACATAAATAGATCTATTTCTGACAACCTACTCATTTTTCAATGTTGATTTCGCTGAAGTAAGCCTTCAATATCTCCATTCCTATTTATTGCAGCTAATCACGTTTCTACGTACGGTTGAACCTACAATTTCTCAATTTCTTACTTTATCAGCAAATGTAGTTCTATTTATCTATCAAATCCTTCAATTCCACAAATCTGTTAGACGGAGCACATTTGCAGCTTCTCCGCAATTCACTGCAACTTCAATTTCTCCAAAGCTTCAGTTTCAGTAAAACTTAGCTGTCTGTATCTCTCAAAATGTCAAATATTAGTTATTTAGCAAATTCAAGCATTTTCTCTATCAGCAGATATAACTCATTCCCAAAATGAGTAAAATCTCCCATTTCCTACATATTCGCTGTTTGCATGATCCGCTCGTTCACTGAATCTACAAGTTTCACCATTTCACTCAATTTCTCAATCTCCAGTATTTTCTGCAGTCCAACAACATAAATAAATCTATTTCTGACAACCTACTCATTTCTCAATGTTGATTTCGCTTAAGTATGCCTTTAATTCCTATATTTTGCAGCTAAACACGTTTCTGCATTCACCTGAACCTACAATTTCTCAATTTCTAACTTTACCAGCAAATGGAGTTCTATTTATCTATCAAATACTGCAATTCCACTAAGCTGTTGGGCTGAGCATATTTGCAGCTTCTCCGCATTCACTGCAACTTCAATTTCTCCATTCCCTTCAGTTTTAGCAAACCTAGATGTCTGTATCTCTCCAAATGTCAAATATTAGCAATTCAGCAAATTCAAGCATTTTCTCTATCAGCAGGTGTAACATGTTCACAACATTAGTAAAATCTCACATTTCCAACAAATTCGCTGTTGGCATGATTCGCTCGTTGACTGAATCTAGAAGTTTCACCATTTCAATCAATTTCTCAATCTCCAATATTTTCTGCAGTCCAACAACATAAATAGATCTATTTCTGACAACCTACTCATTTTTCAATGTTGATTTCGCTGAAGTAAGCCTTCAATATCTCCATTCCTATTTATTGCAGCTAATCACGTTTCTACGTACGGTTGAACCTACAATTTCTCAATTTCTTACTTTATCAGCAAATGTAGTTCTATTTATCTATCAAATACTGCAATTCCACTAAGCTGTTAGACTGAGCACATTTGCAGCTTCTCCGCATTCACTGCAACTTCAATTTCTCCATTCCCTTCAGTTTTAGCAAACCTAGATGTCTGTATCTCTCAAAATGTCAAATATTAGCAATTCAGCAAATTCAAGCATTTTCTTTATCAGCAGATGTAACATGTTCACAAAATTAGTAAGATCTCACATTTCCAACAAATTCGCTGTTGCCTGATTCGCTCGTTCACTGAATCTAGAAGCTTCAACATTTCAATCAATTTCTCAATCTGCAATATTTTCTGCAGCCCAACAACATAAATAGATATATTTCTGACAACCTACGCATTTTTCAATGTTAATTTCGCTGAAGTAAGCCTTCAATATCTCCATTCCTATTTTTTGCAGCTAATCACGTGTCTGCATACAACTGAACCTACAATTTCTCAATTGCTAACTTTATTAGCAAATGTAGCTCTATTTATCTATCTAATACTCCAATTCCACAAATCTGTTAGACTGAACACATTTGCAGCTTCTCCACATTCACTGCAACTTCAATTTCTCCAAAACTTTACTTTTAGCAATCCTCGGTGTCTGTGTCTCTCAAAATGTCAAATATTAGTTATTCAGCAAATTCAAGCATTTTCTTTATCAGCAGATATAACTCATTCCCAAAATGAGTAAAATCTCCCATTTCCAACAAATTTGCTGTTTCCATGATCCGCTCGTTCACTGAATCTACAAGTTTCACCATTTCAATTAATTTCTCAATCTCCAGTATTTTCTGCAGTCCAAAAAGATAAATAAATTTATTTCTGACAACCTACTCATTTCTCAATGTTGATTTCGCTGAAGTAAGCCTTCAATATCTCCATTCCTATTCTCTGCAGCTAATCACCTCTCTGCATAAAGCTGACCCTACAATTTCTCAAATACTATCTTTATCAGCAAGTGTAGAACTATTTATCTATCAAATACTCCAATTCCAGAAATCTGTTAGCCTACGCATATTTGCAGCTTCTCCGCATTCACTGAAACTTCATTTTCTCCAAACCTTCGGTTTTAGCAAACCTAGCTGTCTGTATCTCTCAAAATGAAAACTATTAGCAATTCAGCAAGTTGAAGCATTTTCTCTATCAGTAGATATAACTCATTCCCAAAATTTGTAAAATCTCACATTCCTAACAAATTCGCTGTTTGCTTGGTCGCTCGTTCACTGAATCTAGAAGTTTCACCATTTCAATGAATTTCTCAATCTCCTATATTTTCTGCAGTCCAACAACATAAATAGATCTATTTCTGAATACCTACTCATTTTTCAATGTTGATTTCGCTGAAGTAAGCGCTCAATATCTCCATTCCTGTTTATTGCAGCTAATCACGTTTCTACATTCATCTGAACATACAATTTCTCAATTTCTAACTTTATCAGCAAATGTAGTTCTATTTATCTATCAAAACCTTCAATTCCACAAATCTGTTAGACGGAGCACATTTGCAGCTTCTCCGCAATTCACTGCAACTTCAATTTCTCCAAAGCTTCAGTTTCAGTAAAACTTAGCTGTCTGTATCTCTCAAAATGTCAAATATTAGTTATTTAGCAAATTCAAGCATTTTCTCTATCAGCAGATATAACTCATTCCCAAAATGAGTAAAATCTCCCATTTCCAACATATTCGCTGTTTGCATGATCCGCTCGTTCACTGAATCTACAAGTTTCACCATTTCACTCAATTTCTCAATCTCCAGTATTTTCTGCAGTCCAACAACATAAATAAATCTATTTCTGACAACCTACTCATTTCTCAATGTTGATTTCGCTTAAGTATGCCTTTAATTCCTATATTTTGCAGCTAAACACGTTTCTGCATTCACCTGAACCTACAATTTCTCAATTTCTAACTTTACCAGCAAATGGAGTTCTATTTATCTATCAAATACTGCAATTCCACTAAGCTGTTGGGCTGAGCATATTTGCAGCTTCTCCGCATTCACTGCAACTTCAATTTCTCCATTCCCTTCAGTTTTAGCAAACCTAGATGTCTGTATCTCTCCAAATGTCAAATATTAGCAATTCAGCAAATTCAAGCATTTTCTCTATCAGCAGGTGTAACATGTTCACAACATTAGTAAAATCTCACATTTCCAACAAATTCGCTGTTTGCATGATTCGCTCGTTGACTGAATCTAGAAGTTTCACCATTTCAATCAATTTCTCAATCTCCAATATTTTCTGCAGTCCAACAACATAAATAGATGTATTTCTGACAACCTACTCATTTTTCAATGTTGATTTCGCTGAAGTAAGCCTTCAATATCTCCATTCCTATTTATTGCAGCTAAACACGTTTCTACGTACGGTTGAACCTACAATTTCTCAATTTCTTACTTTATCAGCAAATGTAGTTCTATTTATCTATCAAATACTGCAATTCCACTAAGCTGTTAGACTGAGCACATTTGCAGCTTCTCCGCATTCACTGCAACTTCAATTTCTCCATTCCCTTCAGTTTTAGCAAACCTAGATGTCTGTATCTCTCCAAATGTCAAATATTAGCAATTCAGCAAATTCAAGCATTTTCTTTATCAGCAGATGTAACATGTTCACAAAATTAGTAAGATCTCACATTTCCAACAAATTCGCTGTTGCTTGATTCGCTCGTTCACTGAATCTAGAAGTTTCAACATTTCAATCAATTTCTCAATCTGCAATATTTTCTGCAGCCCAACAACATAAATAGATGTATTTCTGACAACCTACTCATTTTTCAATGTTGATTTCGCTGAAGTAAACCTTCAATATCTGCATTCCTATTTTTTGCAACTAATCAGGTTTCTGCATAAAGCTGAACCTACAATTTCTCAATTTCTAACTTTATCAGCAAATGTAGTTCTATTTATCTATCAATTACTCCAATTTCAGAAATCTGTTAGACTGAGCACATTTGCAGATTCTCCACATTCACTGCAACTTCAATTTCTCCATTCCCTTCAGTTTTAGCAAACCTAGCTGTCTGTATCTCTCACAATGTCAATTATTAGCAATTCAGCAAGTTGAAGCATTTTCTCTATCAGTAGATATAACTCATTCCCAAAATTTGTAAAATCTCACATTCCCAACAAATTCGCTGTTTGCTTGGTCGCTCGTTCACTGAATCTAGAAGTTTCACCATTTCAATGAATTTCTCAATCTCCTATATTTTCTGCAGTCCAACAACATAAATAGATCTACTTCTGAATACCTACTCATTTTTCAATGTTGATTTCGCTGAAGTAAGCGCTCAATATCTCCATTCCTGTTTATTGCAGCTAATCACGTTTCTACATTCATCTGAACATACAATTTCTCAATTTCTAACTTTATCAGCAAATGTAGTTCTATTTATCTATCAAATCCTTCAATTCCACAAATCTGTTAGACGGAGCACATTTGCAGCTTCTCCGCAATTCACTGCAACTTCAATTTCTCCAAAGCTTCAGTTTCAGTAAAACTTAGCTGTCTGTATCTCTCAAAATGTCAAATATTAGTTATTTAGCAAATTCAAGCATTTTCTCTATCAGCAGATATAACTCATTCCCAAAATGAGTAAAATCTCCCATTTCCAACATATTCGCTGTTTGCATGATCCGCTCGTTCACTGAATCTACAAGTTTCACCATTTCACTCAATTTCTCAATCTCCAGTATTTTCTGCAGTCCAACAACATAAATAAATCTATTTCTGACAACCTACTCATTTCTCAATGTTGATTTCGCTTAAGTATGCCTTTAATTCCTATATTTTGCAGCTAAACACGTTTCTGCATTCACCTGAACCTACAATTTCTCAATTTCTAACTTTACCAGCAAATGGAGTTCTATTTATCTATCAAATACTGCAATTCCACTAAGCTGTTGGGCTGAGCATATTTGCAGCTTCTCCGCATTCACTGCAACTTCAATTTCTCCATTCCCTTCAGTTTTAGCAAACCTAGATGTCTGTATCTCTCCAAATGTCAAATATTAGCAATTCAGCAAATTCAAGCATTTTCTCTATCAGCAGGTGTAACATGTTCACAACATTAGTAAAATCTCACATTTCCAACAAATTCGCTGTTTGCATGATTCGCTCGTTGACTGAATCTAGAAGTTTCACCATTTCAATCAATTTCTCAATCTCCAATATTTTCTGCAGTCCAACAACATAAATAGATGTATTTCTGACAACCTACTCATTTTTCAATGTTGATTTCGCTGAAGTAAGCCTTCAATATCTCCATTCCTATTTATTGCAGCTAAACACGTTTCTACGTACGGTTGAACCTACAATTTCTCAATTTCTTACTTTATCAGCAAATGTAGTTCTATTTATCTATCAAATACTGCAATTCCACTAAGCTGTTAGACTGAGCACATTTGCAGCTTCTCCGCATTCACTGCAACTTCAATTTCTCCATTCCCTTCAGTTTTAGCAAACCTAGATGTCTGTATCTCTCCAAATGTCAAATATTAGCAATTCAGCAAATTCAAGCATTTTCTTTATCAGCAGATGTAACATGTTCACAAAATTAGTAAGATCTCACATTTCCAACAAATTCGCTGTTGCTTGATTCGCTCGTTCACTGAATCTAGAAGCTTCAACATTTCAATCAATTTCTCAATCTGCAATATTTTCTGCAGCCCAACAACATAAATAGATATATTTCTGACAACCTACGCATTTTTCAATGTTAATTTCGCTGAAGTAAGCCTTCAATATCTCCATTCCTATTTTTTGCAGCTAATCAAGTGTCTGCATACAACTGAACCTACAATTTCTCAATTGCTAACTTTATTAGCAAATGTAGCTCTATTTATCTATCTAATACTCCAATTCCACAAATCTGTTAGACTGAACACATTTGCAGCTTCTCCACATTCACTGCAACTTCAATTTCTCCAAAACTTTACTTTTAGCAATCCTCGGTGTCTGTGTCTCTCAAAATGTCAAATATTAGTTATTCAGCAAATTCAAGCATTTTCTTTATCAGCAGATATAACTCATTCCCAAAATTAGTAAAATCTCCAATTTCCAACACATTAGCTGCTTGCATGATCCGTTCGTTCACTGAATATACAAGTTTCACCATTTCAATCAATTTCTCAATATCCAATATTTTCTGCAGTCCAAAAACGTAAGTAGATCTACTTCTGGCAACCTACTCATTTTTCATTGTTGATTTCGCTGAAGTAAGACTTCAGTATCTCCATTCCTATTTTTTGCAACTAATCACGTTTCTACATTTACCTGAACCTACAATATCTCATTTTCTAACTTTATCAGCAAATGTAGTTCTATTTATCTATCAAATACTCCAATTCCACAAATGTGTTAGACGGAGCACATTTGCAGCTTCTCCGCAATTCACTGCAACTTCAATTTCTCCAAACCTTCAGTTTCAGCAAACTTAGCTGTCTGTATCTCTCAAAATGTCAAATATTAGTTATTTAGCAAATTCAAGCATTTTCTCTATCAGCAGATATAACTCATTCCCAAAATGAGTAAAATCTCCCATTTCCAACATATTCGCTGTTTGCATGATCCGCTCGTTCACTGAATCTACAAGTTTCACCATTTCACTCAATTTCTCAATCTCCAGTATTTTCTGCAGTCCAACAACATAAATAAATCTATTTCTGACAACCTACTCATTTCTCAATGTTGATTTCGCTCAAGTATGCCTTTAATTCCTATATTTTGCAGCTAAACACGTTTCTGCATTCTCCTGAACCTACAATTTCTCAATTTCTAACTTTACCAGCAAATGGAGTTCTATTTATCTATCAAATACTGCAATTCCACCAAGCTGTTAGGCTGAGCATATTTGCAGCTTCTCCGCATTCACTGCAACTTCAATTTCTCCATTCCCTTCAGTTTTAGCAAACCTAGATGTCTGTATCTCTCCAAATGTCAAATATTAGCAATTCAGCAAATTCAAGCATTTTCTCTATCAGCAGGTGTAACGTTCACAACATTAGTAAAATCTCACATTTCCAACAAATTCGCTGTTTGCATGATTCGCTCGTTGACTGAATCTACAAGTTTCACCATTTCAATCAATTTCTCAATCTCCAATATTTTCTGCAGTCCAACAACATAAATAGATGTATTTCTGACAACCTACTCATTTTTCAATGTTGATTTCGCTGAAGTAAGCCTTCAATATCTCCATTCCTATTTATTGCAGCTAAACACGTTTCTACGTACGGTTGAACCTACAATTTCTCAATTTCTTACTTTATCAGCAAATGTAGTTCTATTTATCTATCAAATACTCCAATTCCACAAATGTGTTAGACTGAGCACATTTGCAGCTTCTCCGCAATTCACTGCAACTTCAATTTCTCCAAACCTTCAGTTTCAGCAAACTTAGCTGTCTGTATCTCTCAAAATGTCAAATATTAGTTATTTAGCAAATTCAAGCATTTTCTCTATCAGCAGATATAACTCATTCCCAAAATGAGTAAAATCTCCCATTTCCAACATATTCGCTGTTTTCATGATCCGCTCGTTCACTGAATCTACAAGTTTCACCATTTCACTCAATTTCTCAATCTCCAGTATTTTCTGCAGTCCAACAACATAAATAAATCTATTTCTGACAACCTACTCATTTCTCAATGTTGATTTCGCTCAAGTATGCCTTTAATTCCTATATTTTGCAGCTAAACACGTTTCTGCATTCACCTGAACCTACAATTTCTCAATTTCTAACTTTACCAGCAAATGGAGTTCTATTTATCTATCAAATACTGCAATTCCACTAAGCTGTTAGGCTGAGCATATTTGCAGCTTCTCCGCATTCACTGCAACTTCACTTTCTCCTAACCTTCAGTTTTAGCAAACCTAGCTGTCTGTATCTCTCAAAATGACAAATATTAGTTATTCAGCAAATTCAAGCATTTTCTCTATCAGCAGATATAACTCATTCCCAAAATGAGTAAAATCTCCCATTTCCAACAAATTTGCTGTTTCCATGATCCGCTCGTTCACTGAATATAGAAGTTTCAACATTTCAATCAATTTCTCAATCTCCAATATTTTCTATGGCCCAACAACATAAATAGATCTATTTCTGACAACCTACTCATTTTTCAATGTTGATTTCGCTGAAGTAAGCCTTCAATATCTCCATACCTTTTTTTTTGCAATTAATCACGTTTCTGCATAAAGCTGAACCTACAGTTTCTCAATTCTAACTTTATCAGCAAATGTAGTTCTATTTATCTATCAAATACTCCAATTCCAGAAATCTGTTAGACTGAGCACATTTGCAGCTTCTCCACATTCACCGTAACTTCAATTTCTCCATTCCCTTCACTTTTAGCAAACCTAGCTGTCTGTATCTCTCAAAATGTCAATTATTAGCAATTCAGCAAGTTGAAGCATTTTCTCTATCAGCAGATATAACCCATTCCCAAAATTTGTAAACTCTCACATTCCCAACAAATTCGCTGTTTGCATGATCCGCTCGTTCACTGAATCTACAAGTTTCACCATTTCAATCAGTTTCTCAATCTCCAATAAATTCTGCAGTCCACCAACATAAATAGATTTATTTCTGACAACCTACTCATTTTTCAATGCTGATTTCGCTGAAGTAAGCCTTCAACATCTCCATTACTATTTTTTTGCAACTGATCAGGTTTCTACATTCCCGTAACCTACAATTTCTCAATTTCTAACTTAATCAGCAAATGTAGTTCTATTTATCTATCAAATACTCCAATTCCACAAATCTGTTAGACTGAGCTCATTTACAGCTTCTCCGCATTCACTGCAACTTCAATTTCTCCATTCCCTTCAGTTTTAGCAAACCTAGATGTCTGTATCTCTCCAAATGTCAAATATTAGCAATTCAGCAAATTCAAGCATTTTCTCTATCAGCAGGTGTAACATGTTCACAACATTAGTTAAATCTCACATTTCCAACAAATTCGCTGTTTGCATGATTCGCTCGTTGACTGAATCTAGAAGTTTCACCATTTCAATCAATTTCTCAATCTCCAATATTTTCTGCAGTCCAACAACATAAATAGATGTATTTCTGACAACCTACTCATTTTTCAATGTTGATTTCGCTGAAGTAAGCCTTCAATATCTCCATTCCTATTTATTGCAGCTAAACACGTTTCTACGTACGGTTGAACCTACAATTTCTCAATTTCTTACTTTATCAGCAAATGTAGTTCTATTTATCTATCAAATACTGCAATTCCACTAAGCTGTTAGACTGAGCACATTTGCAGCTTCTCCGCATTCACTGCAACTTCAATTTCTCCATTCCCTTCAGTTTTAGCAAACCTAGATGTCTGTATCTCTCCAAATGTCAAATATTAGCAATTCAGCAAATTCAAGCATTTTCTTTATCAGCAGATGTAACATGTTCACAAAATTAGTAAGATCTCACATTTCCAAAAAATTCGCTGTTGCTTGATTCGCTCGTTCACTGAATCTAGAAGCTTCAACATTTCAATCAATTTCTCAATCTGCAATATTTTCTGCAGCCCAACAACATAAATAGATATATTTCTGACAACCTACGCATTTTTCAATGTTAATTTCGCTGAAGTAAGCCTTCAATATCTCCATTCCTATTTTTTGCAGCTAATCAAGTGTCTGCATACAACTGAACCTACAATTTCTCAATTGCTAACTTTATTAGCAAATGTAGCTCTATTTATCTATCTAATACTCCAATTCCACAAATCTGTTAGACTGAACACATTTGCAGCTTCTCCACATTCACTGCAACTTCAATTTCTCCAAAACTTTACTTTTAGCAATCCTCGGTGTCTGTGTCTCTCAAAATGTCAAATATTAGTTATTCAGCAAATTCAAGCATTTTCTTTATCAGCAGATATAACTCATTCCCAAAATTAGTAAAATCTCCAATTTCCAACACATTAGCTGCTTGCATGATCCGTTCGTTCACTGAATATACAAGTTTCACCATTTCAATCAATTTCTCAATATCCAATATTTTCTGCAGTCCAAAAACGTAAGTAGATCTACTTCTGGCAACCTACTCATTTTTCATTGTTGATTTCGCTGAAGTAAGACTTCAGTATCTCCATTCCTATTTTTTGCAACTAATCACGTTTCTACATTTACCTGAACCTACAATATCTCATTTTCTAACTTTATCAGCAAATGTAGTTCTATTTATCTATCAAATACTCCAATTCCACAAATGTGTTAGACGGAGCACATTTGCAGCTTCTCCGCAATTCACTGCAACTTCAATTTCTCCAAACCTTCAGTTTCAGCAAACTTAGCTGTCTGTATCTCTCAAAATGTCAAATATTAGTTATTTAGCAAATTCAAGCATTTTCTCTATCAGCAGATATAACTCATTCCCAAAATGAGTAAAATCTCCCATTTCCAACATATTCGCTGTTTGCATGATCCGCTCGTTCACTGAATCTACAAGTTTCACCATTTCACTCAATTTCTCAATCTCCAGTATTTTCTGCAGTCCAACAACATAAATAAATCTATTTCTGACAACCTACTCATTTCTCAATGTTGATTTCGCTCAAGTATGCCTTTAATTCCTATATTTTGCAGCTAAACACGTTTCTGCATTCTCCTGAACCTACAATTTCTCAATTTCTAACTTTACCAGCAAATGGAGTTCTATTTATCTATCAAATACTGCAATTCCACCAAGCTGTTAGGCTGAGCATATTTGCAGCTTCTCCGCATTCACTGCAACTTCAATTTCTCCATTCCCTTCAGTTTTAGCAAACCTAGATGTCTGTATCTCTCCAAATGTCAAATATTAGCAATTCAGCAAATTCAAGCATTTTCTCTATCAGCAGGTGTAACGTTCACAACATTAGTAAAATCTCACATTTCCAACAAATTCGCTGTTTGCATGATTCGCTCGTTGACTGAATCTACAAGTTTCACCATTTCAATCAATTTCTCAATCTCCAATATTTTCTGCAGTCCAACAACATAAATAGATGTATTTCTGACAACCTACTCATTTTTCAATGTTGATTTCGCTGAAGTAAGCCTTCAATATCTCCATTCCTATTTATTGCAGCTAAACACGTTTCTACGTACGGTTGAACCTACAATTTCTCAATTTCTTACTTTATCAGCAAATGTAGTTCTATTTATCTATCAAATACTCCAATTCCACAAATGTGTTAGACGGAGCACATTTGCAGCTTCTCCGCAATTCACTGCAACTTCAATTTCTCCAAACCTTCAGTTTCAGCAAACTTAGCTGTCTGTATCTCTCAAAATGTCAAATATTAGTTATTTAGCAAATTCAAGCATTTTCTCTATCAGCAGATATAACTCATTCCCAAAATGAGTAAAATCTCCCATTTCCAACATATTCGCTGTTTTCATGATCCGCTCGTTCACTGAATCTACAAGTTTCACCATTTCACTCAATTTCTCAATCTCCAGTATTTTCTGCAGTCCAACAACATAAATAAATCTATTTCTGACAACCTACTCATTTCTCAATGTTGATTTCGCTCAAGTATGCCTTTAATTCCTATATTTTGCAGCTAAACACGTTTCTGCATTCACCTGAACCTACAATTTCTCAATTTCTAACTTTACCAGCAAATGGAGTTCTATTTATCTATCAAATACTGCAATTCCACTAAGCTGTTAGGCTGAGCATATTTGCAGCTTCTCCGCATTCACTGCAACTTCACTTTCTCCTAACCTTCAGTTTTAGCAAACCTAGCTGTCTGTATCTCTCAAAATGACAAATATTAGTTATTCAGCAAATTCAAGCATTTTCTCTATCAGCAGATATAACTCATTCCCAAAATGAGTAAAATCTCCCATTTCCAACAAATTTGCTGTTTCCATGATCCGCTCGTTCACTGAATATAGAAGTTTCAACATTTCAATCAATTTCTCAATCTCCAATATTTTCTATGGCCCAACAACATAAATAGATCTATTTCTGACAACCTACTCATTTTTCAATGTTGATTTCGCTGAAGTAAGCCTTCAATATCTCCATACCTTTTTTTTTGCAATTAATCACGTTTCTGCATAAAGCTGAACCTACAGTTTCTCAATTCTAACTTTATCAGCAAATGTAGTTCTATTTATCTATCAAATACTCCAATTCCAGAAATCTGTTAGACTGAGCACATTTGCAGCTTCTCCACATTCACCGTAACTTCAATTTCTCCATTCCCTTCACTTTTAGCAAACCTAGCTGTCTGTATCTCTCAAAATGTCAATTATTAGCAATTCAGCAAGTTGAAGCATTTTCTCTATCAGCAGATATAACCCATTCCCAAAATTTGTAAACTCTCACATTCCCAACAAATTCGCTGTTTGCATGATCCGCTCGTTCACTGAATCTACAAGTTTCACCATTTCAATCAGTTTCTCAATCTCCAATAAATTCTGCAGTCCACCAACATAAATAGATTTATTTCTGACAACCTACTCATTTTTCAATGCTGATTTCGCTGAAGTAAGCCTTCAACATCTCCATTACTATTTTTTTGCAACTGATCAGGTTTCTACATTCCCGTAACCTACAATTTCTCAATTTCTAACTTAATCAGCAAATGTAGTTCTATTTATCTATCAAATACTCCAATTCCACAAATCTGTTAGACTGAGCTCATTTACAGCTTCTCCACATTCACTGCAACTTCAATTTCTCCATTCCCTTCAGTTTTAGCAAACCTAGCTGTCTGTATCTCTCACAATGTCAATTATTAGCAATTCAGCAAGTTGAAGCATTTTCTCTATCAGTAGATATAACTCATTCCCAAAATTTTTAAAATCTCACATTCCCAACAAATTCACTGTTTGCATGATCCGCTCGTTCACTGAATCTACAAGTTTCACCTTTTCAATCAATTTCTCAATCGCCAATATTTTCTGCAGTCCAACTACATAAACAGATCTACTTCTGACTACCTACTCATTTTTCAATGTTGATTTCGCTGAAGAAAGCCATCAATATCTCCATTCCTATATTTTGCAACTAATCAGGTTTCAACATACATCTGAACCTCCAATTTCTCTATTTCTAACTTTATCAGCAAATGTAGTTCTATTTATCTATCAAATACTCCAAATGCACAAATCTGTTAGCCTACGCACATTTGCAGCTTCTCCGCATTCACTGCAACTTCACTTTCTCCTAACCTTCAGTTTTAGCAAACCTAGCTGTCTGTATCTCTCAAAATGACAAATATTAGTTATTCAGCAAATTCAAGCATTTTCTCTATCAGCAGATATAACTCATTCCCAAAATGAGTAAAATCTCCCATTTCCAACAAATTTGCTGTTTCCATGATCCGCTCGTTCACTGAATCTACAAGTTTCACCATTTCAATTAATTTCTCAATCTCCAGTATTTTCTGCAGTCCAAAAAGATAAATAAATTTATTTCTGACAACCTACTCATTTCTCATTGTTGATTTCGCTCAAGCATGCCTTTAATTCCTATGTATTGCAGCTAATCACGGTTCTACATACAGCTGAACTTACAATTTCTCAATTTCTAACTTTATCAGCAAATGTAGTTCTATTTGTTTATCAAATACTCCAATTACAGAAATCTGTTAGACTGAGCACATTTGCAGCTTCTCCACATTCACTGCAACTTCAATTTCTCCATTCCCTTCAGTTTTGGCAAAACTTGCTGTCTGTATCTCTCAAAATGTCAATTATTAGCAATTCAGCAAGTTGAAGCATTTTCTCTATCAACAGATATAACTCATTCACAAAATTAGTATAATCTCACATTTCTAACAAATTCGCTGTTTGCATGAGTCGCTCGTTCACTGAATCTAGACGTTTCACCATTTCAATCAATTTCTCAATCTCCAATATTTTCTGCATTCCAACAACATAAATAGATATATTTCTGACAACCTACACATTTTTCAAGGTTGATTTCGCTGAAGTAAGCCTTCAATATCTCCATTCCTATTCTCTGCAGCTAATCACCTCTCTGCATAAAGCTGACCCTACAATTTCTCAAATACTATCTTTATCAGCAAGTGTAGAACTATTTATCTATCAAATACTCCAATTCCAGAAATCTGTTAGCCTACGCACATTTGCAGCTTCTCCGCATTCACTGAAACTTCATTTTCTCCAAACCTTCGGTTTTAGCAAACCTAGCTGTCTGTATCTCTCAAAATGAAAACTATTCGCAATTCAGCAAATTCAAGCATTTTCTCTATCAGCAGATATAACTCATTCCCAATATGAGTAAAATCTCCCATTTCCAACAAATTTGCTGTTTGCATGATCCGCTCGTTCACTGAATCTACAAGTTTCACCATTTCAATCAATTTCTCAATATCCAGTATTTTCTGCTGTCCAACAACATAAATAAATGTATTTCTGACAACCTACTCATTTCTCAATGTTGATTTCGCTCAAGTATGCCTTTAATTCCTATATTTCGCAGCTAAACACGTTTCTGCATTCACCTGAACCTACAATTTCTCAATTTCTAACTTTATCAGCAAATGGAGTTCTATTTATCTATCAAATACTGCAATTCCACTAATCTGTTAGACTGAGCACATTTGCAGCTTCTCCACATTCACCGTAACTTCAATTTCTCCATTCCCTTCACTTTTAGCAAACCTAGCTGTCGGTATCTCTCAAAATGTCAATTATTATCAATTCAGCAAGTTGAAGTATTTTCTCTATCAGCAGATATAACTCATTCCCAAAATGTGTAAAATCTCCCATTCGCAACAAATTCGCTGTTTGCATGATCCGCTCGTTCACTGAATCTACAAGTATCACCATTTCAATCAATTTCTCAATCTCCAGTATTTTCTGGAGTCCAACAGCATAAATAAATCTATTTCTGACAACCTACTCATTTCTCAATGTTGATTTCGCTCAAGTATGCCTTTAATTCCTATATATTGCAGCTAAACACGTTTCTGCATTCACCTGAACCTACAATTTCTCAATTTCTAACTTTATCAGCAAATGGAGTTCTATTTATCTATCAAATACTGCAATTCCACAAATCTGTCAGACTGAGCACATTTGCAGCTTCTCCGCATTCACTGCAAGTTCAGTTTCTCCATTCCCTTCAGTTTTAGCAAGCCTAAAACTTCTATTTCTGAATACCTACTCATTTTTCAATGTTGCTTTCGCTGAAGTAAGCCTTTAATACCTCCATTCCTATTTATTGCAGCTAAACACGTTTCTACGTACGGTTGAACTTACAATTTCTCAATTTCTAACTTTATCAGCAAATGTAGTTCTATTTATCTATCAAATACTGCAATTCCACTAAGCTGTTAGACTGAGCACATTTGCAGCTTCTCCGCATTCACTGAAACTTCAATTTCTCCATTCCCTTCAGTTTTAGCAAACCTAGATGTCTGTATCTCTCAAAATGTCAAATATTAGCAATTCAGCAAATTCAAGTATTTTCTTTATCAGCAGATGTAACATGTTCACAAAATTAGTAAGATCTCACATTTCCAACAAATTCGCTGTTGCTTGATTCGCTCGTTCACTGAATCTAGAAGTTTCAACATTTCAATCAATTTCTCAATCTGCAATATTTTCTGCAGCCCAACAACATAAATAGATGTATTTCTGACAACCTACTCATTTTTCAATGTTGATTTCGCTGAAGTAAGCCTTCAATATCTCCATTCCTATTTTTTGCAACTAATCAGGTTTCTGTATAAAGCTGAACCTACAATTTCTCAATATCTAACTTTATCAGCAAATGTAGTTCTATTTATCTATCAATTACTCCAATTTCAGAAATCTGTTAGACTGAGCACATTTGCAGCTTCTCCACATTCACTGCAACTTCAATTTCTCCATTCCCTTCAGTTTTAGCAAACCTAGCTGTCTGTATCTCTCACAATGTCAATTATTAGCAATTCAGCAAGTTGAAGCATTTTCTCTATCAGTAGATATAACTCATTCCCAAAATTTTTAAAATCTCATATTCCCAACAAATTCACTGTTTGCATGATCCGCTCGTTCACTGAATCTACAAGTTTCACCTTTTCAATCAATTTCTCAATCGCCAATATTTTCTGCAGTCCAACTACATAAACAGATCTATTTCTGACAACCTACTCATTTTTCAATGTTGATTTCGCTGAAGAAAGCCATCAATATCTCCATTCCTATATTTTGCAACTAATCAGGTTTCAACATACATCTGAACCTCCAATTTCTCTATTTCTAACTTTATCAGCAAATGTAGTTCTATTTATCTATCAAATACTCCAAATGCACAAATCTGTTAGCCTACGCACATTTGCAGCTTCTCCGCATTCACTGCAACTTCACTTTCTCCTAACCTTCAGTTTTAGCAAACCTAGCTGTCTGTATCTCTCAAAATGACAAATATTAGTTATTCAGCAAATTCAAGCATTTTCTCTATCAGCAGATATAACTCATTCCCAAAATGAGTAAAATCTCCCATTTCCAACAAATTTGCTGTTTCCATGATCCGCTCGTTCACTGAATATAGAAGTTTCAACATTTCAATCAATTTCTCAATCTCCAATATTTTCTATGGCCCAACAACATAAATAGATCTATTTCTGACAACCTACTCATTTTTCAATGTTGATTTCGCTGAAGTAAGCCTTCAATATCTCCATACCTTTTTTTTTGCAATTAATCACGTTTCTGCATAAAGCTGAACCTACAGTTTCTCAATTCTAACTTTATCAGCAAATGTAGTTCTATTTATCTATCAAATACTCCAATTCCAGAAATCTGTTAGACTGAGCACATTTGCAGCTTCTCCACATTCACCGTAACTTCAATTTCTCCATTCCCTTCACTTTTAGCAAACCTAGCTGTCTGTATCTCTCAAAATGTCAATTATTAGCAATTCAGCAAGTTGAAGCATTTTCTCTATCAGCAGATATAACCCATTCCCAAAATTTGTAAACTCTCACATTCCCAACAAATTCGCTGTTTGCATGATCCGCTCCTTCACTGAATCTACAAGTTTCACCATTTCAATCAGTTTCTCAATCTCCAATAAATTCTGCAGTCCACCAACATAAATAGATTTATTTCTGACAACCTACTCATTTTTCAATGCTGATTTCGCTGAAGTAAGCCTTCAACATCTCCATTACTATTTTTTTGCAACTGATCAGGTTTCTACATTCCCGTAACCTACAATTTCTCAATTTCTAACTTAATCAGCAAATGTAGTTCTATTTATCTATCAAATACTCCAATTCCACAAATCTGTTAGACTGAGCTCATTTACAGCTTCTCCACATTCACTGCAACTTCAATTTCTCCATTCCCTTCAGTTTTAGCAAACCTAGCTGTCTGTATCTCTCACAATGTCAATTATTAGCAATTCAGCAAGTTGAAGCATTTTCTCTATCAGTAGATATAACTCATTCCCAAAATTTTTAAAATCTCACATTCCCAACAAATTCACTGTTTGCATGATCCGCTCGTTCACTGAATCTACAAGTTTCACCTTTTCAATCAATTTCTCAATCGCCAATATTTTCTGCAGTCCAACTACATAAACAGATCTACTTCTGACTACCTACTCATTTTTCAATGTTGATTTCGCTGAAGAAAGCCATCAATATCTCCATTCCTATATTTTGCAACTAATCAGGTTTCAACATACATCTGAACCTCCAATTTCTCTATTTCTAACTTTATCAGCAAATGTAGTTCTATTTATCTATCAAATACTCCAAATGCACAAATCTGTTAGCCTACGCACATTTGCAGCTTCTCCGCATTCACTGCAACTTCACTTTCTCCTAACCTTCAGTTTTAGCAAACCTAGCTGTCTGTATCTCTCAAAATGACAAATATTAGTTATTCAGCAAATTCAAGCATTTTCTCTATCAGCAGATATAACTCATTCCCAAAATGAGTAAAATCTCCCATTTCCAACAAATTTGCTGTTTCCATGATCCGCTCGTTCACTGAATCTACAAGTTTCACCATTTCAATTAATTTCTCAATCTCCAGTATTTTCTGCAGTCCAAAAAGATAAATAAATTTATTTCTGACAACCTACTCATTTCTCATTGTTGATTTCGCTCAAGCATGCCTTTAATTCCTATGTATTGCAGCTAATCACGGTTCTACATACAGCTGAACTTACAATTTCTCAATTTCTAACTTTATCAGCAAATGTAGTTCTATTTGTTTATCAAATACTCCAATTACAGAAATCTGTTAGACTGAGCACATTTGCAGCTTCTCCACATTCACTGCAACTTCAATTTCTCCATTCCCTTCAGTTTTGGCAAAACTTGCTGTCTGTATCTCTCAAAATGTCAATTATTAGCAATTCAGCAAGTTGAAGCATTTTCTCTATCAACAGATATAACTCATTCACAAAATTAGTATAATCTCACATTTCTAACAAATTCGCTGTTTGCATGAGTCGCTCGTTCACTGAATCTAGACGTTTCACCATTTCAATCAATTTCTCAATCTCCAATATTTTCTGCATTCCAACAACATAAATAGATATATTTCTGACAACCTACACATTTTTCAAGGTTGATTTCGCTGAAGTAAGCCTTCAATATCTCCATTCCTATTCTCTGCAGCTAATCACCTCTCTGCATAAAGCTGACCCTACAATTTCTCAAATACTATCTTTATCAGCAAGTGTAGAACTATTTATCTATCAAATACTCCAATTCCAGAAATCTGTTAGCCTACGCACATTTGCAGCTTCTCCGCATTCACTGAAACTTCATTTTCTCCAAACCTTCGGTTTTAGCAAACCTAGCTGTCTGTATCTCTCAAAATGAAAACTATTAGCAATTCAGCAAATTCAAGCATTTTCTCTATCAGCAGATATAACTCATTCCCAATATGAGTAAAATCTCCCATTTCCAACAAATGTGCTGTTTGCATGATCCGCTCGTTCACTGAATCTACAAGTTTCACCATTTCAATCAATTTCTCAATATCCAGTATTTTCTGCTGTCCAACAACATAAATAAATGTATTTCTGACAACCTACTCATTTCTCAATGTTGATTTCGCTCAAGTATGCCTTTAATTCCTATATTTCGCAGCTAAACACGTTTCTGCATTCACCTGAACCTACAATTTCTCAATTTCTAACTTTATCAGCAAATGGAGTTCTATTTATCTATCAAATACTGCAATTCCACTAATCTGTTAGACTGAGCACATTTGCAGCTTCTCCACATTCACTGCAACTTCAATTTCTCCATTCCCTTCAGTTTTAGCAAACCTAGATGTCTGTATCTCTCAAAATGTCAAATGTTAGCAATTCAGCAAATTCAAGCATTTTCTCTATCAGCAGATGTAACATGTTCACAAAATTAGTAAAATCTCACAATTCCAACAAATTCGCTGTTGGTTGATTCGCTCGATCACTGAATCTAGAAGTTTCAACATTTCATTCAATTTCTCAATCTCCAATCTTTTCTGCAGTCCAACATAAATAGATGTATTTCTGACAACATACTCATTTTTCAATGTTGATTTCGCTGAAGCAAGCCTTCAATATCTCCATTCCTATTTGTTGCAAGTAATCAGGTTTCTGCATTCACCTGAACCTACAATTTCTCAATTTCTAACTTTATCAGCAAATGGAGTTCTATCTATCTATCAAATACTCCAAATTCACAAATCTGTTAGACTACGCACATTTGCAGCTTCTCCGCATTCACTGCATCTTCAATTTCTCCAAAACTTCAGGTTTAGCAAACCTAGCTGTCTGTATCTCTCAAAATGTCAAATATTAGTTATTCAGAAAATTCAAGCATTTTCTCTATCAGCCGATGTAACCCATTCCCAACATTTGTAAAATCTCTCATTTCCAACAAATTCGCTGTTTGCAAGATTCGCTCATTCACTGTATCTACAAGTTTCACCATTTCAATCAATTTCTCTATCTCCAATATTTCCTGCAGTCCAACAACATAAATAGATGTATTTCTGCCAACCTAGTCATTTTTCAATGTTGATTTCGCTTAAGTATGCCTTCACTTCCTATATTGTGCAGCTTCTGCATTCACCTGAACCTACAATTTCTCAATTTCTAACTTTATTAGAAAATGTAGTTCTATTTATCTATCAAATACTGCAATTCCACTAATCTGTTAGACTGAGCACATTTGCAGCTGCTCCGCATTCACTGCAACTTCAATTTCTCCATTCCATTCAGTTTTAGCAAACCTAGATGTCTGTATCTCTCAAAATTAGCAATTGAGCAAGTTGATGCATTTTCTCTATCAGCAGATATAACTCATTCCCAAAATTAATAAAATCATCCATTTCCAACAAATTCGCTGTTTGCAAGATTCGCTCGTTCACTGACTCGACAAGTTTCACCATTTCAATCAATTTCTCAATCTCCAATATTTTCTGCAGTCCAACAACATAAATAGACGTATTTCTGACAGCCTACACATTTTTCAATGTTGTTTTCGCTGAAGTAAGCCTTCAATATCTCCATTCCTATTTTTTGCAACTAATCAGATTTCTATATTCACCTGAACCTACAATTTCTCAATGTCTAACTTTATCAGCAAATGTAGTTCTATTTATCTATCAAATACTCCAAATGCACAAATGTGTTAGACTGAGCACATTTGCAGCTTCTCCGCATTCACTGCAAGTTCAGTTTCTCCATTCCCTTCAGTTTTAGCAAACCTAAAACTTCTATTTCTGAATACCTACTCATTTTTGAATGTTGCTTTCGCTGAAGTAAGCCTTCAATATCTCCATTCCTATTTATTGCAGCTAAACACGTTTCTACGTACGGTTGAACCTACAATTTCTCAATTTCTAACTTTATCAGCGAATGTAGTTCTATTTATCTATCAAATACTGCAATTCCACTAAGCTGTTAGACTGAGCACATTTGCAGCTTCTCCGCATTCACTGCAAGTTCAGTTTCTCCATTCCCTTCAGTTTTAGCAAACCTAAAACTTCTATTTCTGAATACCTACTCATTTTTGAATGTTGCTTTCGCTGAAGTAAGCCTTCAATATCTCCATTCCTATTTATTGCAGCTAAACACGTTTCTACGTACGGTTGAACCTACAATTTCTCAATTTCTAACTTTATCAGCGAATGTAGTTCTATTTATCTATCAAATACTGCAATTCCACTAAGCTGTTAGACTGAGCACATTTGCAGCTTCTCCGCATTCACTGCAACTTCAATTTCTCCATTCCCTTCAGTTTTAGCAAACCTAGATGTCTGTATCTCTCAAAATGTCAAATATTAGCAATTCAGCAAATTCAAGCATTTTCTTTATCAGCAGATGTAACATGTTCACAAAATTAGTAAGATCTCACATTTCCAACAAATTCGCTGTTGCTTGATTCGCTCGTTCGCTAAATCTACAAGTTTCACCATTTTAATGAATTTCTCAATCTCCAGTATTTTCTGCAGTCCGACAACATAAATAAATCTATTTCTGACAACCTACTCATTTTTCAATGTTGGTTCCGCTGAAGTAAGCCTTCAATATCTCCATTCCTATTTTTTGCAACTAATCAGGTTTCTACATTCACCTGAACCTACAATTTCTCTATTTCTAACTTTATCAGTAAATGTAGTTCTATTTATCTATCAAGTACTCCAATTCCTGATATATGCTAGACTGAGCACATTTGCAGCTTCTCCACATTCACTGCAACTTCAATTTCTCCAAACCTTCAGTTTTAGCAAACCTAGCTGTCTGTATCTCTCAAAATGTCAATTATTAGCAATTCAGCAAGTTGAAGCATTTTCTCTATCAGCAGATATAACCCATTCCCAAAATTTGTAAAATCTCACATTCGCAACAAATTCGCTGTTTGCATGATCCGCTTGTTCACTGAATCTACAAGTTTCACCATTTCAATCAATTTCTCAATCTCCAATGTTTTCTGCTGTCCAACTACATAAATAGATCTATTTCTGACAACCGACTCAGTTTTGAATGTTGATTTCGCTGAAGTAAGCCTTCAATATCTCCATTCCTATTTTTTGCAACTAATCAGGTTTCTACATTCACCTGAACCTACAATTTCTCAATTTCTAACTTTATCAGCAAATGTAGTTCTATTTATCTATCAAATACTGCAATTCCACTAATCTGTTAGACTGAGCACATTTGCAGCTTCTCCACATTCACCATAACTTCAATTTCTCCATTCCCTTCACTTTTAGCAAACCTAGCTGTCGGTATCTCTCAAAATGTCAATTATTATCAATTCAGCAAGTTGAAGTATTTTCTCTATCAGCAGATATAACTCATTCCCAAAATGTGTAAAATCTCCCATTCCCAACAAATTCGCTGTTTGCATGATCCGCTCGTTCACTGAATCTACAAGTATCACCATTTCAATCAATTTCTCAATCTCCAGTATTTTCTGGAGTCCAACAGCATAAATAAATCTATTTCTGACAACCTACTCATTTCTCAATGTTGATTTCGCTCAAGTATGCCTTTAATTCCTATATATTGCAGCTAAACACGTTTCTGCATTCACCTGAACCTACAATTTCTCAATGTCTAACTTTATCAGCAAATGTAGTTCTATTTATCTATCAAATACTCCAAATGCACAAATGTGTTAGACTGAGCACATTTGCAGCTTCTCCGCATTCACTGCAAGTTCAGTTTCTCCATTCCCTTCAGTTTTAGCAAACCTAAAACTTCTATTTCTGAATACCTACTCATTTTTCAATGTTGCTTTCGCTGAAGTAAGCCTTTAATACCTCCATTCCTATTTATTGCAGCTAAACACGTTTCTACGTACGGTTGAACTTACAATTTCTCAATTTCTAACTTTATCAGCAAATGTAGTTCTATTTATCTATCAAATACTGCAATTCCACTAAGCTGTTAGACTGAGCACATTTGCAGCTTCTCCGCATTCACTGAAACTTCAATTTCTCCATTCCCTTCAGTTTTAGCAAACCTAGATGTCTGTATCTCTCAAAATGTCAAATATTAGCAATTCAGCAAATTCAAGTATTTTCTTTATCAGCAGATGTAACATGTTCACAAAATTAGTAAGATCTCACATTTCCAACAAATTCGCTGTTGCTTGATTCGCTCGTTCACTGAATCTAGAAGTTTCAACATTTCAATCAATTTCTCAATCTGCAATATTTTCTGCAGCCCAACAACATAAATAGATGTATTTCTGACAACCTACTCATTTTTCAATGTTGATTTCGCTGAAGTAAGCCTTCAATATCTCCATTCCTATTTTTTGCAACTAATCAGGTTTCTGTATAAAGCTGAACCTACAATTTCTCAATATCTAACTTTATCAGCAAATGTAGTTCTATTTATCTATCAATTACTCCAATTTCAGAAATCTGTTAGACTGAGCACATTTGCAGCTTCTCCACATTCACTGAAACTTCAATTTCTCCATTCCCTTCAGTTTTAGCAAACCTAGATGTCTGTGTCTCTCAAAATGTCAAATATTAGCAATTCAGCAAATTCAAGTATTTTCTTTATCAGCAGATGTAACATGTTCACAAAATTAGTAAGATCTCACATTTCCAACAAATTCGCTGTTGCTTGATTCGCTCGTTCACTGAATCTAGAAGTTTCAACATTTCAATCAATTTCTCAATCTGCAATATTTTCTGCAGCCCAACAACATAAATAGATGTATTTCTGACAACCTACTCATTTCTCAATGATGATTTCGCTCTAGTATGCCTTTAATTCCTATATTTTGCAGCTAAACACGTTTCTGCATTCACCTGAACCTACAATTTCTCAATGTCTAACTTTATCAGCAAATGTAGTTCTATTTATCTATCAAATACTGCAATTCCTAATTCGGTTAGACTGAGCACATTTGCAGCTTCTCCGCATTCACTGCAACTTCAATTTCTCCATTCCCTTCAGTTTTAGCAAACCTAGGTGTCTGTATCTCTCAAAATGTCAAATATTAGCAATTCAGCAAAATCAAGCATTTTCTCTATAAGCAGATGTAACATGTTCACAAAATTAGTAAAATCTCACATTTCCAACAAATTCGCTGTTTGCATGATTCGCCCGATCACTGAATCTAGAATTTCACCATTTCAATCAATTTCTCAATCTCCAATATTTGCTGCAGTCCAACTACATAAATAGACCTATTTCTGACAATCTACTCATTTTTCAATGTTGATTTCGCTGAAGTAAGCCTTCATTATCTCCATTCCTATTAATTTTAACTAATCAGGCTTCTACATTCACCTGAACCTACAATTTCTCAATTTCTAACTTTATCAGCAAATGTAGTTCTATTTATCTATCAAATACTCCAACTGCACAAATCTGTTAGACTACTCACATTTGCAGCTTCTCCGCATTCACTGCAACTTCAATTTCTCCAAACCTTCAGTTTTAGCAAACCTTGCCGTCTGTATCTCTTAAAATGTCAAATATTAGTTATTCAACAAATTCAAGCATTATCTCTATCAGCAGATATAAAACATTCCCCAAATGAGTAAAATCTCCAATTTCCAACAAATTCGCTGTTTGCATGATCCGCTCACTCACTGAATCTACAAATTTCAGCATTTCAATCAATTTCTCAATCTCCAATATTTTCTGCAGTCCAACATAAATAGATGTATTTCTGACAAACCTACTCATTTTTTAATGTTGATTTCGCTGAGTAAGCCTTCAATATCTCCATTCCTATTTTTTGCAGCTAAACACGTTTCTGCATACAGCTGAACCTACAATTTCTCAATTTCTAACTTTATCAGCAAATGTAGTTCTATTTATCTATCAAGTACTCCAATTCCAGAAATCTGTTAGACTGAGCACACTTGCAGCTTCTCCACATTCACTGCAACTTCAATTTCTCCATTCCCTTCACATTTAGCAAACCTAGCTGTCTGTATCTCTCAAAATGTCAATTATTAGCAATTCAACAAGATGAAGCATTTTCTCTATCAGCAGATATAACTCATTCACAAAATGAGTAAAAATCTCCCATTTCCAACAAATTCGCTGTTTGCATGATCCGCTCGTTCACTGAATCTACAAGTTTCACAATTTCAATGAATATCTCAATCTCCAGTATTTTCTGCATTACAATAACATAAATAAATCTATTTCTGACAACCTACTCATTTCTCAATGTTGATTTCGCTCAAGTATGCCTTCAATTCCTGTATTTTGCAGCTAGACACGTTTCTGCATTCACCTGAACCTACAATTTCTCAAATTCTAACTTTATCAGCAAATGTAGTTCTATTTATCTATCAAATACTGCAATTACACTAATCTGTTAGACTGAGCACATTTGCAGCTTCTCCACATTCACTGCAACTTCAATTTCTCCATTCCCTTCAGTTTTAGCAAACCTAGCTGTCTGTATCTCTCCAAATGTCAATTATTAGCAATTCAGCAAGTTGAAGCATTTTCTCTATCAGCAGATATAACCCATTCCCAAAATTAATAAAATCATCCATTTCCAACAAATTCGCTGTTTGCATGATCCGCTCGTTCACTGAATCTACAAGTTTCACCATTTCAATGAATTTCACCATCTCCAGTATTTTCAGCAGTCCAACAACATAAATAGATCTATTTCTGACAACCTACTCATTTTTCAATGTTGATATCGCTGAAGTAAGCCTTCAATATCTCCATTCCTATTTTCTGCAGCTAATCACGTTTCTGCATAAAGCTGAACCTACAATTTCTCAATTTCTAACTTTATCAGCAAATGTAGTTCTATTTATCTATCAAAAACTCCAAATGCACAAATCTGTTAGACTGAGCACATTTGCAGCTTCTCCACATTCACTGCAACTTCAATGTCTCCATTCCCTTCAGTTTTAGAAAACCTAGCTGTCTGTATCTCTCAAAATGTCAATTATTAGCAATTCAGCAAGTTGAAGCATTTTCTCTATCAGCAGATATAACTCATTCCCAAAATTAATAAAATCTCCCATTTCCAACAAATTCGCTGTTTGCATGATCCGCTCGTTCACTGAATCTACAAGTTTCACCATTTCAATGAATTTCTCAATCTTCAGTATTTTCTGCAGTCGAACAACATAAATAAATCTATTTCTGACAACCTACTCATTTATCAACGTTGATTTCGCTGAAGTAAGCCTTCAATATCTCCATCCTATTTTTTGCCGCTAATCACGTTTCTACATAAAGCTGAATCCACAATTTCTCAATTTCTACCTTTATCAGCAAATGTAGTTCTATTTATCTATCAAATACTCCAATTCCAGAAATCTGTTAGACTGAGCACATTTGCAGCTTCTCCACATTCACTGCAACTTCCATTTCTCCATTCCCTTCAGTTTTAGCAAACCTAGCTGTCTGCATCCCTCAAAATGTCAATTATTAGCAATTCAGCAAGTTGAAGCATTTTCTCTATCAGCAGATATAACCCATTCCCAAAATTTGTAAAATCTCACATTTCCAACAAATTCGCTGTTTGCATGATCCGCTCGTTCACTGAATCTACAAGTTTCACCATTTCAATCAATTTGTCAATCTCCATTATTTTCTGCATTCCAACAACATAAATAGATCTATTTCTGACAACCTACACATTTTTGAACGTTTTTTAGATCAAGTATGCCTTCAATATCTCCATTCCTATATTTTGCAGCTAATCACGTTTCTGCATAAAGCTGAACCTACAATTTCTCAATTTCTAACTTTATCAGCAAATGTAGTTGTATTTATATATCAAATAATCCAATTCCAGAAATCTGTTTGACTGAGCACATTTGCAGCTTCTCCACATTCACTGCAACTTCAATTTCTCCATTCCCTTCAGTTTTAGAAAACCTAGCTGTCTGTATCTCTCAAAATGTCAATTATTAGCAATTCAGCAAGTTGAAGCATTTTCTCTATCAGCAGATATAACTCATTCCCAAAATTAATAAAATCTCCCGTTTCCAACAAATTCGCTGTTTGCATGATCCGCTCGTTCACTGAATCTACAAGTTTCACCATTTCAATGAATTTCTCAATCTCCAGTATTTTCTGCAGTCCAACAACATAAATTAATCTATTTCAGACAACCTACTCATTTTTCAATGTTGATTTCGCTGAAGTAAGCCTTCAATATCTCCATTCCTAATTTTTGCAGCTAAGCACGTTTCTACGTAAAACTGAACTTACAATTTCTCAATTTCTAACTTTATCAGCAAATGTAGTTCTATTAATCTATCAAATACTCCAATTCCTGAAATCGGTTAGAATGAGCACATTTGCAGCTTCTCCGCATTCACTGCAACTTCAATTTCTCCATTCCCTTCACTTTTAGCAAATCTAGCAGTCTGTATCTCTCAAAATGCCAATTATTATCAATTCAGCAAGTTGAAGAATTTTCTCTATCAGCAGATATAACCCATTCCCAAAATTTGTAAAACCTCACGTTTCCAACAAATTCCCTGTTTGCATGATCCGCTCGTTCACTGAATCTACAAGTTTCACCATTTCAATGAATTTCTCAATCTCCAATATTTTCTGCAGACCAACAACATAAATAGATGTATTTCTGACAACCTACTCATTTTTCAATGTTGATTTCGCTGACGTAAGCCTTCAATATCTCCATTCCTATTTTTTTGCTACTAATCAGTTTTCTACATTCACCTTAACCTACAACTTCTCTATTTCTAACTTTATCAGCAAATGTAGTCCTATTTATCTATCAAATACTCCAATTCCAGAAATCTGTTAGCCTACGCACATTTGCAGCTTCTCCGCATTCACTGCAACTTCAATGTCTCCAAACGTTCAGTTTTAGCAAACCTAGCTGTCTGTATCTCTCAAAATGTCAAATATTAGTTAGTCAGCAAATTCAAGCATTTTCTCTATCAGCAGATATAA
Organism: Cetorhinus maximus; assembly: GCF_964194155.1. NCBI lineage: Eukaryota > Metazoa > Chordata > Chondrichthyes > Lamniformes > Cetorhinidae > Cetorhinus > Cetorhinus maximus. Next base: position 48,863 of record NC_135905.1, read on the forward strand.
CTCATTCCCAAAATGAGTAAAATCTCCCATTTCCAACAAATTCGCTGTTTGCATGATCCGCTCGTTCACTGAATCTACAAGTTTCACCTCTCTATCAGCAGATGTAACTCATTCCCAAAATTTGTAAAATCTCACATTTCCAACAAATTCGCTGTTTGCAAGATTCGCTCGTTCACTGACTCTACAAGTTTCACCATTTCAATCAATTTCTCAATCTCCAATATTTTCTGCAGTCCAACAACATAAATAGATGTATTTCTGACAACCTACTCATTTTTCAATGTTGATTTCGCTGAAGTAAGCCTTCAATATCTCCATTCCTATTTTTTGCAACTAATCAGGTTTCTACATTCACCTGAACCTACAATTTCTCTATTTCTAACTTTATCAGCAAATGTAGTTCTACTTATCTATCACATACTCCAAATGCACAAATCTGTTAGCCCACGCACATTTGCAGCTTCTCCGCATTCACTGCAACTTCAATTTCTCCAAACCTTCAGTTTTAGCAAACCTAGCTGTCTGTATCTCTCAAAATGTCAAATATTAATTATTCTGCAAATTCAAGCATTTTCTCTATCAGCAGATGTAACATGTTCACAAAATTAGTAAAATCTCACATTTCCAACAAATTCGCTGTTTGCTTGATTCGCTCGTTCACTGAATCTAGAAGTTTCGCCATTTCAATCAATTTCTCAATCTCCAATATTTTCTGCAGTCCAACAACATAAATAGATGTATTTCTGACAACCTACACATTTTTAAATGTTGATTTCGCTGAAGTAAGCCATTCCTATTTTTTGCAACTAATCAGGTTTATACATTCAACGGAACCTACAATTTCTCAATTTCTAACTTTATCAGCAAATGTAGTTCTATTTTTCTTCAAATACTCCAATTCCAGAAATCTGTCAGACTGAGCACATTTGCAGCTTCTCCACATTCACTGCAACTACAATTTCTCCATTCCCTTCCGTTTTAGCAAATTTAGCTGTCTGTATCTCTCAAAATGTCAATTATTAGCAATTCAGCAAGATGAATCAATTTCTCTATCAGCAGATATAACCCATTCCCAAAATGTGTAAAATCTCACATTTCCAGCAAATTCGCTGTTTGCAAGATTCGCTCGTTCAGTGACTCTACAAATTTCACCATTTCAATCAATATCTCAATCTCCAATACTTTCTGCAGTCCAACAACATAAATACATGTATTTCTGACAACCTACTCATTTTTCAATGTTGATTTCGCTGAAGTAAGCCTTCAATACCTCCATTCCTATTTTTTGCAACTAATCAGGTTTCTACATTCACCTGAAGCTGCAATTTCTCAATTTCTAACTTCATCAGCAAATGTAGTTCTATTTATCTATCAGTTCTATTTATCTATCAAATACTCCAAATGCACAAATCTGTTAGACTAGGCACATTTGCAGCTTTTTAACATTCACTGCAACTGCAATTTCTCCAAACCTTCAGTTTTAGCAAACCTAGCTGTCTGTATCTCTCAAAATATCAAATATTAGTTATTCAGCAAATTCAAGCATTTTCTCTAACAGCAGATATAACTCATTCCCAATGTGAGTAAAATCTCCCATTTCCAACACATTCGCTGTTTGCATGATCCGCTCGTTCACTGAATCTACAAGTTTCACCATTTCAATCAATTTCTCAATCTCCAGTATTTTCTGCAGTCCAACAACATAAATAAATCTATTTCTAACAATCTACTCATTTCTCAATGTTGATTTCGCTCAAGTATGCCTTTAATTCCTATATTTTGCAGCTAAACACGTTTCTGCATTCACCTGAACCTACAATTTCTCAATTTCTAACTTTATCAGCAAATGTAGTTCTATTTATCTATCAAATACTGCAATTCCACTAATCTGTTAGACTGAGCACATTTGCAGCTTATCCGCCTTCACTGCAACTTCAATTTCTCCATTCCCTTCAGTTTTAGCAAACCTAGATGTCTGTGTCTCTCAAAATGTCAAATATTAGCAATTCAGCTATTTCAAGCATTTTCTCTATCAGCAGATGTTACATGTTCACAAAATTAGTAAAATCTCACATTTCCAACAAATTCGCTGTTTGCTTGATTCGCTCGTTCACTGAATCTCGAAGTTTCACCATTTCAATCAATTTCTCAATCTCCAATATTTTCTGTAGTCCAACACCATAATCAGATGTATTTTTGACAACCTACTCATTTTTCAATGTTGATTTCGCTGAAGTAAGCCTTCAATATCTCCATTCCTATTTTTTGCAACTAATCAGGTTTCTACATTCACCTGAACCTACAATTTCTCAATTTCTAACTTTATCAGCAAATGTAGTTCTATTTATCTATCAAATACTGCAATTCCACTAATCTGTTAGACTGAGCACATTTGCAGCTTCTCCACATTCACCGTAACTTCAATTTCTCCATTCCCTTCACTTTTAGCAAACCTAGCTGTCGGTATCTCTCAAAATGTCAATTATTATCAATTCAGCAAGTTGAAGTATTTTCTCTATCAGCAGATATAACTCATTCCCAAAATGTGTAAAATCTCCCATTCCCAACAAATTCGCTGTTTGCATGATCCGCTCGTTCACTGAATCTACAAGTATCACCATTTCAATCAATTTCTCAATCTCCAGTATTTTCTGGAGTCCAACAGCATAAATAAATCTATTTCTGACAACCTACTCATTTCTCAATGTTGATTTCGCTCAAGTATGCCTTTAATTCCTATATATTGCAGCTAAACACGTTTCTGCATTCACCTGAACCTACAATTTCTCAATTTCTAACTTTATCAGCAAATGGAGTTCTATTTATCTATCAAATACTGCAATTCCACAAATCTGTCAGACTGAGCACATTTGCAGCTTCTCCGCATTCACTGCAAGTTCAGTTTCTCCATTCCCTTCAGTTTTAGCAAGCCTAAAACTTCTATTTCTGAATACCTACTCATTTTTCAATGTTGCTTTCGCTGAAGTAAGCCTTTAATACCTCCATTCCTATTTATTGCAGCTAAACACGTTTCTACGTACGGTTGAACTTACAATTTCTCAATTTCTAACTTTATCAGCAAATGTAGTTCTATTTATCTATCAAATACTGCAATTCCACTAAGCTGTTAGACTGAGCACATTTGCAGCTTCTCCGCATTCACTGAAACTTCAATTTCTCCATTCCCTTCAGTTTTAGCAAACCTAGATGTCTGTATCTCTCAAAATGTCAAATATTAGCAATTCAGCAAATTCAAGTATTTTCTTTATCAGCAGATGTAACATGTTCACAAAATTAGTAAGATCTCACATTTCCAACAAATTCGCTGTTGCTTGATTCGCTCGTTCACTGAATCTAGAAGTTTCAACATTTCAATCAATTTCTCAATCTGCAATATTTTCTGCAGCCCAACAACATAAATAGATGTATTTCTGACAACCTACTCATTTTTCAATGTTGATTTCGCTGAAGTAAGCCTTCAATATCTCCATTCCTATTTTTTGCAACTAATCAGGTTTCTGTATAAAGCTGAACCTACAATTTCTCAATATCTAACTTTATCAGCAAATGTAGTTCTATTTATCTATCAATTACTCCAATTTCAGAAATCTGTTAGACTGAGCACATTTGCAGCTTCTCCACATTCACTGCAACTTCAATTTCTCCATTCCCTTCAGTTTTAGCAAACCTAGCTGTCTGTATCTCTCACAATGTCAATTATTAGCAATTCAGCAAGTTGAAGCATTTTCTCTATCAGTAGATATAACTCATTCCCAAAATTTTTAAAATCTCATATTCCCAACAAATTCACTGTTTGCATGATCCGCTCGTTCACTGAATCTACAAGTTTCACCTTTTCAATCAATTTCTCAATCGCCAATATTTTCTGCAGTCCAACTACATAAACAGATCTATTTCTGACAACCTACTCATTTTTCAATGTTGATTTCGCTGAAGAAAGCCATCAATATCTCCATTCCTATATTTTGCAACTAATCAGGTTTCAACATACATCTGAACCTCCAATTTCTCTATTTCTAACTTTATCAGCAAATGTAGTTCTATTTATCTATCAAATACTCCAAATGCACAAATCTGTTAGCCTACGCACATTTGCAGCTTCTCCACATTCACTGCAACTTCAATGTCTCCATTCCCTTCAGTTTTAGAAAACCTAGCTGTCTGTATCTCTCAAAATGTCAATTATTAGCAATTCAGCAAGTTGAAGCATTTTCTCTATCAGCAGATATAACTCATTCCCAAAATTAATAACATCTCCCATTTCCAACAAATTCGCTGTTTGCATGATCCGCTCGTTCACTGAATCTACAAGTTTCACCATTTCAATGAATTTCTCAATCTTCAGTATTTTCTGCAGTCGAACAACATAAATAAATCTATTTCTGACAACCTACTCATTTATCAACGTTGATTTCGCTGAAGTAAGCCTTCAATATCTCCATCCTATTTTTTGCAGCTAATCACGTTTCTACATAAAGCTGAATCCACAATTTCTCAATTTCTACCTTTATCAGCAAATGTAGTTCTATTTATCTATCAAATACTCCAATTCCAGAAATCTGTTAGACTGAGCACATTTGCAGCTTCTCCACATTCACTGCAACTTCCATTTCTCCATTCCCTTCAGTTTTAGCAAACCTAGCTGTCTGCATCCCTCAAAATGTCAATTATTAGCAATTCAGCAAGTTGAAGCATTTTCTCTATCAGCAGATATAACCCATTCCCAAAATTTGTAAAATCTCACATTTCCAACAAATTCGCTGTTTGCATGATCCGCTCGTTCACTGAATCTACAAGTTTCACCATTTCAATCAATTTGTCAATCTCCATTATTTTCTGCATTCCAACAACATAAATAGATCTATTTCTGACAACCTACACATTTTTGAATGTTTTTTAGATCAAGTATGCCTTCAATATCTCCATTCCTATATTTTGCAGCTAATCACGTTTCTGCATAAAGCTGAACCTACAATTTCTCAATTTCTAACTTTATCAGCAAATGTAGTTGTATTTATATATCAAATAATCCAATTCCAGAAATCTGTTTGACTGAGCACATTTGCAGCTTCTCCACATTCACTGCAACTTCAATTTCTCCATTCCCTTCAGTTTTAGAAAACCTAGCTGTCTGTATCTCTCAAAATGTCAATTATTAGCAATTCAGCAAGTTGAAGCATTTTCTCTATCAGCAGATATAATTCATTCCCAAAATTAATAAAATCTCCCGTTTCCAACAAATTCGCTGTTTGCATGATCCGCTCGTTCACTGAATCTACAAGTTTCACCATTTCAATGAATTTCTCAATCTCCAGTATTTTCTGCAGTCCAACAACATAAATTAATCTATTTCAGACAACCTACTCATTTTTCAATGTTGATTTCGCTGAAGTAAGCCTTCAATATCTCCATTCCTAATTTTTGCAGCTAAGCACGTTTCTACGTAAAACTGAACTTACAATTTCTCAATTTCTAACTTTATCAGCAAATGTAGTTCTATTAATCTATCAAATGCTCCAATTCCTGAAATCGGTTAGAATGAGCACATTTGCAGCTTCTCCGCATTCACTGCAACTTCAATTTCTCCATTCCCTTCACTTTTAGCAAATCTAGCAGTCTGTATCTCTCAAAATGCCAATTATTATCAATTCAGCAAGTTGAAGAATTTTCTCTATCAGCAGATATAACCCATTCCCAAAATTTGTAAAACCTCACGTTTCCAACAAATTCCCTGTTTGCATGATCCGCTCGTTCACTGAATCTACAAGTTTCACCATTTCAATGAATTTCTCAATCTCCAATATTTTCTGCAGACCAACAACATAAATAGATGTATTTCTGACAACCTACTCATTTTTCAATGTTGATTTCGCTGACGTAAGCCTTCAATATCTCCATTGCTATTTTTTGCTACTAATCAGTTTTCTACATTCACCTTAACCTACAACTTCTCTATTTCTAACTTTATCAGCAAATGTAGTCCTATTTATCTATCAAATACTCCAATTCCAGAAATCTGTTAGCCTACGCACATTTGCAGCTTCTCCGCATTCACTGCAACTTCAATGTCTCCAAACGTTCAGTTTTAGCAAACCTAGCTGTCTGTATCTCTCAAAATGTCAAATATTAGTTAGTCAGCAAATTCAAGCATTTTCTCTATCAGCAGATATAACTCATTCCCAAAATGAGTAAAATCTCCCATTTCCAACAAATTCGCTGTTTGCATGATCCGCTCGTTCACTGAATCTACAAGTTTCACCTCTCTATCAGCAGATGTAACTCATTCCCAAAATTTGTAAAATCTCACATTTCCAACAAATTCGCTGTTTGCAAGATTCGCTCGTTCACTGACTCTACAAGTTTCACCATTTCAATCAATTTCTCAATCTCCAATATTTTCTGCAGTCCAACAACATAAATAGATGTATTTCTGACAACCTACTCATTTTTCAATGTTGATTTCGCTGAAGTAAGCCTTCAATATCTCCATTCCTATTTTTTGCAACTAATCAGGTTTCTACATTCACCTGAACCTACAATTTCTCTATTTCTAACTTTATCAGCAAATGTAGTTCTACTTATCTATCACATACTCCAAATGCACAAATCTGTTAGCCCACGCACATTTGCAGCTTCTCCGCATTCACTGCAACTTCAATTTCTCCAAACCTTCAGTTTTAGCAAACCTAGCTGTCTGTATCTCTCAAAATGTCAAATATTAATTATTCTGCAAATTCAAGCATTTTCTCTATCAGCAGATGTAACATGTTCACAAAATTAGTAAAATCTCACATTTCCAACAAATTCGCTGTTTGCTTGATTCGCTCGTTCACTGAATCTAGAAGTTTCGCCATTTCAATCAATTTCTCAATCTCCAATATTTTCTGCAGTCCAACAACATAAATAGATGTATTTCTGACAACCTACACATTTTTAAATGTTGATTTCGCTGAAGTAAGCCATTCCTATTTTTTGCAACTAATCAGGTTTATACATTCAACGGAACCTACAATTTCTCAATTTCTAACTTTATCAGCAAATGTAGTTCTATTTTTCTTCAAATACTCCAATTCCAGAAATCTGTCAGACTGAGCACATTTGCAGCTTCTCCACATTCACTGCAACTACAATTTCTCCATTCCCTTCCGTTTTAGCAAATTTAGCTGTCTGTATCTCTCAAAATGTCAATTATTAGCAATTCAGCAAGATGAATCAATTTCTCTATCAGCAGATATAACCCATTCCCAAAATGTGTAAAATCTCACATTTCCAGCAAATTCGCTGTTTGCAAGATTCGCTCGTTCAGTGACTCTACAAATTTCACCATTTCAATCAATATCTCAATCTCCAATACTTTCTGCAGTCCAACAACATAAATACATGTATTTCTGACAACCTACTCATTTTTCAATGTTGATTTCGCTGAAGTAAGCTTTCAATACCTCCATTCCTATTTTTTGCAACTAATCAGGTTTCTACATTCACCTGAAGCTGCAATTTCTCAATTTCTAACTTCATCAGCAAATGTAGTTCTATTTATCTATCAGTTCTATTTATCTATCAAATACTCCAAATGCACAAATCTGTTAGACTAGGCACATTTGCAGCTTTTTAACATTCACTGCAACTGCAATTTCTCCAAACCTTCAGTTTTAGCAAACCTAGCTGTCTGTATCTCTCAAAATATCAAATATTAGTTATTCAGCAAATTCAAGCATTTTCTCTAACAGCAGATATAACTCATTCCCAATGTGAGTAAAATCTCCCATTTCCAACACATTCGCTGTTTGCATGATCCGCTCGTTCACTGAATCTACAAGTTTCACCATTTCAATCAATTTCTCAATCTCCAGTATTTTCTGCAGTCCAACAACATAAGTAAATCTATTTCTAACAATCTACTCATTTCTCAATGTTGATTTCGCTCAAGTATGCCTTTAATTCCTATATTTTGCAGCTAAACACGTTTCTGCATTCACCTGAACCTACAATTTCTCAATTTCTAACTTTATCAGCAAATGTAGTTCTATTTATCTATCAAATACTGCAATTCCACTAATCTGTTAGAATGAGCACATTTGCAGCTTATCCGCCTTCACTGCAACTTCAATTTCTCCATTCCCTTCAGTTTTAGCAAACCTAGATGTCTGTGTCTCTCAAAATGTCAAATATTAGCAATTCAGCTAATTCAAGCATTTTCTCTATCAGCAGATGTTACATGTTCACAAAATTAGTAAAATCTCACATTTCCAACAAATTCGCTGTTTGCTTGATTCGCTCGTTCACTGAATCTCGAAGTTTCACCATTTCAATCAATTTCTCAATCTCCAATATTTTCTGTAGTCCAACACCATAATCAGATGTATTTTTGACAACCTACTCATTTTTCAATGTTGATTTCGCTGAAGTAAGCCTTCAATATCTCCATTCCTATTTTTTGCAACTAATCAGGTTTCTACATTCACCTGAACCTACAATTTCTCAATTTCTAACTTTATCAGCAAATGTAGTTCTATTTATCTATCAAATACTGCAATTCCACTAATCTGTTAGACTGAGCACATTTGCAGCTTCTCCACATTCACCGTAACTTCAATTTCTCCATTCCCTTCACTTTTAGCAAACCTAGCTGTCGGTATCTCTCAAAATGTCAATTATTATCAATTCAGCAAGTTGAAGTATTTTCTCTATCAGCAGATATAACTCATTCCCAAAATGTGTAAAATCTCCGATTCCCAACAAATTCGCTGTTTGCATGATCCGCTCGTTCACTGAATCTACAAGTATCACCATTTCAATCAATTTCTCAATCTCCAGTATTTTCTGGAGTCCAACAGCATAAATAAATCTATTTCTGACAACCTACTCATTTCTCAATGTTGATTTCGCTCAAGTATGCCTTTAATTCCTATATATTGCAGCTAAACACGTTTCTGCATTCACCTGAACCTACAATTTCTCAATTTCTAACTTTATCAGCAAATGGAGTTCTATTTATCTATCAAATACTGCAATTCCACAAATCTGTCAGACTGAGCACATTTGCAGCTTCTCCGCATTCACTGCAAGTTCAGTTTCTCCATTCCCTTCAGTTTTAGCAAGCCTAAAACTTCTATTTCTGAATACCTACTCATTTTTCAATGTTGCTTTCGCTGAAGTAAGCCTTTAATACCTCCATTCCTATTTATTGCAGCTAAACACGTTTCTACGTACGGTTGAACTTACAATTTCTCAATTTCTAACTTTATCAGCAAATGTAGTTCTATTTATCTATCAAATACTGCAATTCCACTAAGCTGTTAGACTGAGCACATTTGCAGCTTCTCCGCATTCACTGAAACTTCAATTTCTCCATTCCCTTCAGTTTTAGCAAACCTAGATGTCTGTATCTCTCAAAATGTCAAATATTAGCAATTCAGCAAATTCAAGTATTTTCTTTATCAGCAGATGTAACATGTTCACAAAATTAGTAAGATCTCACATTTCCAACAAATTCGCTGTTGCTTGATTCGCTCGTTCACTGAATCTAGAAGTTTCAACATTTCAATCAATTTCTCAATCTGCAATATTTTCTGCAGCCCAACAACATAAATAGATGTATTTCTGACAACCTACTCATTTTTCAATGTTGATTTCGCTGAAGTAAGCCTTCAATATCTCCATTCCTATTTTTTGCAACTAATCAGGTTTCTGTATAAAGCTGAACCTACAATTTCTCAATATCTAACTTTATCAGCAAATGTAGTTCTATTTATCTATCAATTACTCCAATTTCAGAAATCTGTTAGACTGAGCACATTTGCAGCTTCTCCACATTCACTGCAACTTCAATTTCTCCATTCCCTTCAGTTTTAGCAAACCTAGCTGTCTGTATCTCTCACAATGTCAATTATTAGCAATTCAGCAAGTTGAAGCATTTTCTCTATCAGTAGATATAACTCATTCCCAAAATTTTTAAAATCTCATATTCCCAACAAATTCACTGTTTGCATGATCCGCTCGTTCACTGAATCTACAAGTTTCACCTTTTCAATCAATTTCTCAATCGCCAATATTTTCTGCAGTCCAACTACATAAACAGATCTATTTCTGACAACCTACTCATTTTTCAATGTTGATTTCGCTGAAGAAAGCCATCAATATCTCCATTCCTATATTTTGCAACTAATCAGGTTTCAACATACATCTGAACCTCCAATTTCTCTATTTCTAACTTTATCAGCAAATGTAGTTCTATTTATCTATCAAATACTCCAAATGCACAAATCTGTTAGCCTACGCACATTTGCAGCTTCTCCGCATTCACTGCAACTTCACTTTCTCCTAACCTTCAGTTTTAGCAAACCTAGCTGTCTGTATCTCTCAAAATGACAAATATTAGTTATTCAGCAAATTCAAGCATTTTCTCTATCAGCAGATATAACTCATTCCCAAAATGAGTAAAATCGCCCATTTCCAACAAATTTGCTGTTTCCATGATCCGCTCGTTCACTGAATATAGAAGTTTCAACATTTCAATCAATTTCTCAATCTCCAATATTTTCTATGGCCCAACAACATAAATAGATCTATTTCTGACAACCTACTCATTTTTCAATGTTGATTTCGCTGAAGTAAGCCTTCAATATCTCCATACCTTTTTTTTTGCAATTAATCACGTTTCTGCATAAAGCTGAACCTACAGTTTCTCAATTCTAACTTTATCAGCAAATGTAGTTCTATTTATCTATCAAATACTCCAATTCCAGAAATCTGTTAGACTGAGCACATTTGCAGCTTCTCCACATTCACCGTAACTTCAATTTCTCCATTCCCTTCACTTTTAGCAAACCTAGCTGTCTGTATCTCTCAAAATGTCAATTATTAGCAATTCAGCAAGTTGAAGCATTTTCTCTATCAGCAGATATAACCCATTCCCAAAATTTGTAAACTCTCACATTCCCAACAAATTCGCTGTTTGCATGATCCGCTCGTTCACTGAATCTACAAGTTTCACCATTTCAATCAGTTTCTCAATCTCCAATAAATTCTGCAGTCCACCAACATAAATAGATTTATTTCTGACAACCTACTCATTTTTCAATGCTGATTTCGCTGAAGTAAGCCTTCAACATCTCCATTACTATTTTTTTGCAACTGATCAGGTTTCTACATTCCCGTAACCTACAATTTCTCAATTTCTAACTTAATCAGCAAATGTAGTTCTATTTATCTATCAAATACTCCAATTCCACAAATCTGTTAGACTGAGCTCATTTACAGCTTCTCCACATTCACTGCAACTTCAATTTCTCCATTCCCTTCAGTTTTAGCAAACCTAGCTGTCTGTATCTCTCACAATGTCAATTATTAGCAATTCAGCAAGTTGAAGCATTTTCTCTATCAGTAGATATAACTCATTCCCAAAATTTTTAAAATCTCACATTCCCAACAAATTCACTGTTTGCATGATCCGCTCGTTCACTGAATCTACAAGTTTCACCTTTTCAATCAATTTCTCAATCGCCAATATTTTCTGCAGTCCAACTACATAAACAGATCTACTTCTGACTACCTACTCATTTTTCAATGTTGATTTCGCTGAAGAAAGCCATCAATATCTCCATTCCTATATTTTGCAACTAATCAGGTTTCAACATACATCTGAACCTCCAATTTCTCTATTTCTAACTTTATCAGCAAATGTAGTTCTATTTATCTATCAAATACTCCAAATGCACAAATCTGTTAGCCTACGCACATTTGCAGCTTCTCCGCATTCACTGCAACTTCACTTTCTCCTAACCTTCAGTTTTAGCAAACCTAGCTGTCTGTATCTCTCAAAATGACAAATATTAGTTATTCAGCAAATTCAAGCATTTTCTCTATCAGCAGATATAACTCATTCCCAAAATGAGTAAAATCTCCCATTTCCAACAAATTTGCTGTTTCCATGATCCGCTCGTTCACTGAATCTACAAGTTTCACCATTTCAATTAATTTCTCAATCTCCAGTATTTTCTGCAGTCCAAAAAGATAAATAAATTTATTTCTGACAACCTACTCATTTCTCATTGTTGATTTCGCTCAAGCATGCCTTTAATTCCTATGTATTGCAGCTAATCACGGTTCTACATACAGCTGAACTTACAATTTCTCAATTTCTAACTTTATCAGCAAATGTAGTTCTATTTGTTTATCAAATACTCCAATTACAGAAATCTGTTAGACTGAGCACATTTGCAGCTTCTCCACATTCACTGCAACTTCAATTTCTCCATTCCCTTCAGTTTTGGCAAAACTTGCTGTCTGTATCTCTCAAAATGTCAATTATTAGCAATTCAGCAAGTTGAAGCATTTTCTCTATCAACAGATATAACTCATTCACAAAATTAGTATAATCTCACATTTCTAACAAATTCGCTGTTTGCATGAGTCGCTCGTTCACTGAATCTAGACGTTTCACCATTTCAATCAATTTCTCAATCTCCAATATTTTCTGCATTCCAACAACATAAATAGATATATTTCTGACAACCTACACATTTTTCAAGGTTGATTTCGCTGAAGTAAGCCTTCAATATCTCCATTCCTATTCTCTGCAGCTAATCACCTCTCTGCATAAAGCTGACCCTACAATTTCTCAAATACTATCTTTATCAGCAAGTGTAGAACTATTTATCTATCAAATACTCCAGTTCCAGAAATCTGTTAGCCTACGCACATTTGCAGCTTCTCCGCATTCACTGAAACTTCATTTTCTCCAAACCTTCGGTTTTAGCAAACCTAGCTGTCTGTATCTCTCAAAATGAAAACTATTAGCAATTCAGCAAATTCAAGCATTTTCTCTATCAGCAGATATAACTCATTCCCAATATGAGTAAAATCTCCCATTTCCAACAAATGTGCTGTTTGCATGATCCGCTCGTTCACTGAATCTACAAGTTTCACCATTTCAATCAATTTCTCAATATCCAGTATTTTCTGCTGTCCAACAACATAAATAAATGTATTTCTGACAACCTACTCATTTCTCAATGTTGATTTCGCTCAAGTATGCCTTTAATTCCTATATTTCGCAGCTAAACACGTTTCTGCATTCACCTGAACCTACAATTTCTCAATTTCTAACTTTATCAGCAAATGGAGTTCTATTTATCTATCAAATACTGCAATTCCACTAATCTGTTAGACTGAGCACATTTGCAGCTTCTCCGCATTCACTGCAACTTCAATTTCTCCATTCCCTTCAGTTTTAGCAAACCTAGATGTCTGTATCTCTCAAAATGTCAAATGTTAGCAATTCAGCAAATTCAAGCATTTTCTCTATCAGCAGATGTAACATGTTCACAAAATTAGTAAAATCTCACAATTCCAACAAATTCGCTGTTGGTTGATTCGCTCGATCACTGAATCTAGAAGTTTCAACATTTCATTCAATTTCTCAATCTCCAATCTTTTCTGCAGTCCAACATAAATAGATGTATTTCTGACAACATACTCATTTTTCAATGTTGATTTCGCTGAAGCAAGCCTTCAATATCTCCATTCCTATTTGTTGCAAGTAATCAGGTTTCTGCATTCACCTGAACCTACAATTTCTCAATTTCTAACTTTATCAGCAAATGGAGTTCTATTTATCTATCAAATACTCCAAATTCACAAATCTGTTAGACTACGCACATTTGCAGCTTCTCCGCATTCACTGCATCTTCAATTTCTCCAAAACTTCAGGTTTAGCAAACCTAGCTGTCTGTATCTCTCAAAATGTCAAATATTAGTTATTCAGAAAATTCAAGCATTTTCTCTATCAGCCGATGTAACCCATTCCCAACATTTGTAAAATCTCTCATTTCCAACAAATTCGCTGTTTGCAAGATTCGCTCATTCACTGTATCTACAAGTTTCACCATTTCAATCAGTTTCTCTATCTCCAATATTTCCTGCAGTCCAACAACATAAATAGATGTATTTCTGCCAACCTAGTCATTTTTCAATGTTGATTTCGCTTAAGTATGCCTTCACTTCCTATATTGTGCAGCTTCTGCATTCACCTGAACCTACAATTTCTCAATTTCTAACTTTATTAGAAAATGTAGTTCTATTTATCTATCAAATACTGCAATTCCACTAATCTGTTAGACTGAGCACATTTGCAGCTGCTCCGCATTCACTGCAACTTCAATTTCTCCATTCCATTCAGTTTTAGCAAACCTAGATGTCTGTATCTCTCAAAATTAGCAATTGAGCAAGTTGATGCATTTTCTCTATCAGCAGATATAACTCATTCCCAAAATTAATAAAATCATCCATTTCCAACAAATTCGCTGTTTGCAAGATTCGCTCGTTCACTGACTCGACAAGTTTCACCATTTCAATCAATTTCTCAATCTCCAATATTTTCTGCAGTCCAACAACATAAATAGACGTATTTCTGACAGCCTACACATTTTTCAATGTTGTTTTCGCTGAAGTAAGCCTTCAATATCTCCATTCCTATTTTTTGCAACTAATCAGATTTCTATATTCACCTGAACCTACAATTTCTCAATGTCTAACTTTATCAGCAAATGTAGTTCTATTTATCTATCAAATACTCCAAATGCACAAATGTGTTAGACTGAGCACATTTGCAGCTTCTCCGCATTCACTGCAAGTTCAGTTTCTCCATTCCCTTCAGTTTTAGCAAACCTAAAACTTCTATTTCTGAATACCTACTCATTTTTCAATGTTGCTTTCGCTGAAGTAAGCCTTTAATACCTCCATTCCTATTTATTGCAGCTAAACACGTTTCTACGTACGGTTGAACTTACAATTTCTCAATTTCTAACTTTATCAGCAAATGTAGTTCTATTTATCTATCAAATACTGCAATTCCACTAAGCTGTTAGACTGAGCACATTTGCAGCTTCTCCGCATTCACTGAAACTTCAATTTCTCCATTCCCTTCAGTTTTAGCAAACCTAGATGTCTGTATCTCTCAAAATGTCAAATATTAGCAATTCAGCAAATTCAAGTATTTTCTTTATCAGCAGATGTAACATGTTCACAAAATTAGTAAGATCTCACATTTCCAACAAATTCGCTGTTGCTTGATTCGCTCGTTCACTGAATCTAGAAGTTTCAACATTTCAATCAATTTCTCAATCTGCAATATTTTCTGCAGCCCAACAACATAAATAGATGTATTTCTGACAACCTACTCATTTTTCAATGTTGATTTCGCTGAAGTAAGCCTTCAATATCTCCATTCCTATTTTTTGCAACTAATCAGGTTTCTGTATAAAGCTGAACCTACAATTTCTCAATATCTAACTTTATCAGCAAATGTAGTTCTATTTATCTATCAATTACTCCAATTTCAGAAATCTGTTAGACTGAGCACATTTGCAGCTTCTCCACATTCACTGCAACTTCAATTTCTCCATTCCCTTCAGTTTTAGCAAACCTAGCTGTCTGTATCTCTCACAATGTCAATTATTAGCAATTCAGCAAGTTGAAGCATTTTCTCTATCAGTAGATATAACTCATTCCCAAAATTTTTAAAATCTCATATTCCCAACAAATTCACTGTTTGCATGATCCGCTCGTTCACTGAATCTACAAGTTTCACCTTTTCAATCAATTTCTCAATCGCCAATATTTTCTGCAGTCCAACTACATAAACAGATCTATTTCTGACAACCTACTCATTTTTCAATGTTGATTTCGCTGAAGAAAGCCATCAATATCTCCATTCCTATATTTTGCAACTAATCAGGTTTCAACATACATCTGAACCTCCAATTTCTCTATTTCTAACTTTATCAGCAAATGTAGTTCTATTTATCTATCAAATACTCCAAATGCACAAATCTGTTAGCCTACGCACATTTGCAGCTTCTCCGCATTCACTGCAACTTCACTTTCTCCTAACCTTCAGTTTTAGCAAACCTAGCTGTCTGTATCTCTCAAAATGACAAATATTAGTTATTCAGCAAATTCAAGCATTTTCTCTATCAGCAGATATAACTCATTCCCAAAATGAGTAAAATCTCCCATTTCCAACAAATTTGCTGTTTCCATGATCCGCTCGTTCACTGAATATAGAAGTTTCAACATTTCAATCAATTTCTCAATCTCCAATATTTTCTATGGCCCAACAACATAAATAGATCTATTTCTGACAACCTACTCATTTTTCAATGTTGATTTCGCTGAAGTAAGCCTTCAATATCTCCATACCTTTTTTTTTGCAATTAATCACGTTTCTGCATAAAGCTGAACCTACAGTTTCTCAATTCTAACTTTATCAGCAAATGTAGTTCTATTTATCTATCAAATACTCCAATTCCAGAAATCTGTTAGACTGAGCACATTTGCAGCTTCTCCACATTCACCGTAACTTCAATTTCTCCATTCCCTTCACTTTTAGCAAACCTAGCTGTCTGTATCTCTCAAAATGTCAATTATTAGCAATTCAGCAAGTTGAAGCATTTTCTCTATCAGCAGATATAACCCATTCCCAAAATTTGTAAACTCTCACATTCCCAACAAATTCGCTGTTTGCATGATCCGCTCGTTCACTGAATCTACAAGTTTCACCATTTCAATCAGTTTCTCAATCTCCAATAAATTCTGCAGCCCACCAACATAAATAGATTTATTTCTGACAACCTACTCATTTTTCAATGCTGATTTCGCTGAAGTAAGCCTTCAACATCTCCATTACTATTTTTTTGCAACTGATCAGGTTTCTACATTCCCGTAACCTACAATTTCTCAATTTCTAACTTAATCAGCAAATGTAGTTCTATTTATCTATCAAATACTCCAATTCCACAAATCTGTTAGACTGAGCTCATTTACAGCTTCTCCACATTCACTGCAACTTCAATTTCTCCATTCCCTTCAGTTTTAGCAAACCTAGCTGTCTGTATCTCTCACAATGTCAATTATTAGCAATTCAGCAAGTTGAAGCATTTTCTCTATCAGTAGATATAACTCATTCCCAAAATTTTTAAAATCTCACATTCCCAACAAATTCACTGTTTGCATGATCCGCTCGTTCACTGAATCTACAAGTTTCACCTTTTCAATCAATTTCTCAATCGCCAATATTTTCTGCAGTCCAACTACATAAACAGATCTACTTCTGACTACCTACTCATTTTTCAATGTTGATTTCGCTGAAGAAAGCCATCAATATCTCCATTCCTATATTTTGCAACTAATCAGGTTTCAACATACACCTGAACCTCCAATTTCTCTATTTCTAACTTTATCAGCAAATGTAGTTCTATTTATCTATCAAATACTCCAAATGCACAAATCTGTTAGCCTACGCACATTTGCAGCTTCTCCGCATTCACTGCAACTTCACTTTCTCCTAACCTTCAGTTTTAGCAAACCTAGCTGTCTGTATCTCTCAAAATGACAAATATTAGTTATTCAGCAAATTCAAGCATTTTCTCTATCAGCAGATATAACTCATTCCCAAAATGAGTAAAATCTCCCATTTCCAACAAATTTGCTGTTTCCATGATCCGCTCGTTCACTGAATCTACAAGTTTCACCATTTCAATTAATTTCTCAATCTCCAGTATTTTCTGCAGTCCAAAAAGATAAATAAATTTATTTCTGGCAACCTACTCATTTCTCATTGTTGATTTCGCTCAAGCATGCCTTTAATTCCTATGTATTGCAGCTAATCACGGTTCTACATACAGCTGAACTTACAATTTCTCAATTTCTAACTTTATCAGCAAATGTAGTTCTATTTGTTTATCAAATACTCCAATTACAGAAATCTGTTAGACTGAGCACATTTGCAGCTTCTCCACATTCACTGCAACTTCAATTTCTCCATTCCCTTCAGTTTTGGCAAAACTAGCTGTCTGTATCTCTCAAAATGTCAATTATTAGCAATTCAGCAAGTTGAAGCATTTTCTCTATCAACAGATATAACTCATTCACAAAATTAGTATAATCTCACATTTCTAACAAATTCGCTGTTTGCATGAGTCGCTCGTTCACTGAATCTAGACGTTTCACCATTTCAATCAATTTCTCAATCTCCAATATTTTCTGCATTCCAACAACATAAATAGATATATTTCTGACAACCTACACATTTTTCAAGGTTGATTTCGCTGAAGTAAGCCTTCAATATCTCCATTCCTATTCTCTGCAGCTAATCACCTCTCTGCATAAAGCTGACCCTACAATTTCTCAAATACTATCTTTATCAGCAAGTGTAGAACTATTTATCTATCAAATACTCCAGTTCCAGAAATCTGTTAGCCTACGCACATTTGCAGCTTCTCCGCATTCACTGAAACTTCATTTTCTCCAAACCTTCGGTTTTAGCAAACCTAGCTGTCTGTATCTCTCAAAATGAAAACTATTAGCAATTCAGCAAATTCAAGCATTTTCTCTATCAGCAGATATAACTCATTCCCAATATGAGTAAAATCTCCCATTTCCAACAAATGTGCTGTTTGCATGATCCGCTCGTTCACTGAATCTACAAGTTTCACCATTTCAATCAATTTCTCAATATCCAGTATTTTCTGCTGTCCAACAACATAAATAAATGTATTTCTGACAACCTACTCATTTCTCAATGTTGATTTCGCTCAAGTATGCCTTTAATTCCTATATTTCGCAGCTAAACACGTTTCTGCATTCACCTGAACCTACAATTTCTCAATTTCTAACTTTATCAGCAAATGGAGTTCTATTTATCTATCAAATACTGCAATTCCACTAATCTGTTAGACTGAGCACATTTGCAGCTTCTCCGCATTCACTGCAACTTCAATTTCTCCATTCCCTTCAGTTTTAGCAAACCTAGATGTCTGTATCTCTCAAAATGTCAAATGTTAGCAATTCAGCAAATTCAAGCATTTTCTCTATCAGCAGATGTAACATGTTCACAAAATTAGTAAAATCTCACAATTCCAACAAATTCGCTGTTGGTTGATTCGCTCGATCACTGAATCTAGAAGTTTCAACATTTCATTCAATTTCTCAATCTCCAATCTTTTCTGCAGTCCAACATAAATAGATGTATTTCTGACAACATACTCATTTTTCAATGTTGATTTCGCTGAAGCAAGCCTTCAATATCTCCATTCCTATTTGTTGCAAGTAATCAGGTTTCTGCATTCACCTGAACCTACAATTTCTCAATTTCTAACTTTATCAGCAAATGGAGTTCTATTTATCTATCAAATACTCCAAATTCACAAATCTGTTAGACTACGCACATTTGCAGCTTCTCCGCATTCACTGCATCTTCAATTTCTCCAAAACTTCAGGTTTAGCAAACCTAGCTGTCTGTATCTCTCAAAATGTCAAATATTAGTTATTCAGAAAATTCAAGCATTTTCTCTATCAGCCGATGTAACCCATTCCCAACATTTGTAAAATCTCTCATTTCCAACAAATTCGCTGTTTGCAAGATTCGCTCATTCACTGTATCTACAAGTTTCACCATTTCAATCAGTTTCTCTATCTCCAATATTTCCTGCAGTCCAACAACATAAATAGATGTATTTCTGCCAACCTAGTCATTTTTCAATGTTGATTTCGCTTAAGTATGCCTTCACTTCCTATATTGTGCAGCTTCTGCATTCACCTGAACCTACAATTTCTCAATTTCTAACTTTATTAGAAAATGTAGTTCTATTTATCTATCAAATACTGCAATTCCACTAATCTGTTAGACTGAGCACATTTGCAGCTGCTCCGCATTCACTGCAACTTCAATTTCTCCATTCCATTCAGTTTTAGCAAACCTAGATGTCTGTATCTCTCAAAATTAGCAATTGAGCAAGTTGATGCATTTTCTCTATCAGCAGATATAACTCATTCCCAAAATTAATAAAATCATCCATTTCCAACAAATTCGCTGTTTGCAAGATTCGCTCGTTCACTGACTCGACAAGTTTCACCATTTCAATCAATTTCTCAATCTCCAATATTTTCTGCAGTCCAACAACATAAATAGACGTATTTCTGACAGCCTACACATTTTTCAATGTTGTTTTCGCTGAAGTAAGCCTTCAATATCTCCATTCCTATTTATTGCAGCTAAACACGTTTCTACGTACGGTTGAACCTACAATTTCTCAATTTCTAACTTTATCAGCGAATGTAGTTCTATTTATCTATCAAATACTGCAATTCCACTAAGCTGTTAGACTGAGCACATTTGCAGCTTCTCCGCATTCACTGCAACTTCAATTTCTCCATTCCCTTCAGTTTTAGCAAACCTAGATGTCTGTATCTCTCAAAATGTCAAATATTAGCAATTCAGCAAATTCAAGCATTTTCTTTATCAGCAGATGTAACATGTTCACAAAATTAGTAAGATCTCACATTTCCAACAAATTCGCTGTTGCTTGATTCGCTCGTTCGCTAAATCTACAAGTTTCACCATTTTAATGAATTTCTCAATCTCCAGTATTTTCTGCAGTCCGACAACATAAATAAATCTATTTCTGACAACCTACTCATTTTTCAATGTTGGTTCCGCTGAAGTAAGCCTTCAATATCTCCATTCCTATTTTTTGCAACTAATCAGGTTTCTACATTCACCTGAACCTACAATTTCTCTATTTCTAACTTTATCAGTAAATGTAGTTCTATTTATCTATCAAGTACTCCAATTCCTGATATATGTTAGACTGAGCACATTTGCAGCTTCTCCACATTCACTGCAACTTCAATTTCTCCAAACCTTCAGTTTTAGCAAACCTAGCTGTCTGTATCTCTCAAAATGTCAATTATTAGCAATTCAGCAAGTTGAAGCATTTTCTCTATCAGCAGATATAACCCATTCCCAAAATTTGTAAAATCTCACATTCGCAACAAATTCGCTGTTTGCATGATCCGCTTGTTCACTGAATCTACAAGTTTCACCATTTCAATCAATTTCTCAATCTCCAATGTTTTCTGCTGTCCAACTACATAAATAGATCTATTTCTGACAACCGACTCAGTTTTGAATGTTGATTTCGCTGAAGTAAGCCTTCAATATCTCCATTCCTATTTTTTGCAACTAATCAGGTTTCTACATTCACCTGAACCTACAATTTCTCAATTTCTAACTTTATCAGCAAATGTAGTTCTATTTATCTATCAAATACTCCAAATGCACAAATCTGTTAGCCTACGCACATTTGCAGCTTCTCCGCATTCACTGCAACTTCAATTTCTCTTAACCTTCAGTTTTAGCAAACCTAGCTGTCTGTATCTCTCAAAATGTCAATTATTAGCAATTCAGCAAATTGAAGCATTTTCTCTATCAGCAGATATAACTCAGTCGCAAAATCAGTAAAATCTCCCATTTCCAACAAATTCGCTGTTTGCATGATCCGCTCGTTCACTGAATCTACAAGGTTCACCATTTCAATCAATTTCTCAATCTCCAGTATTTTCTGCAGTCCAACAACATAAATAAATCTATTTCTGACAACCTACTCATTTCTCAATGTTGATTTCGCTCAAGAATTCCTTTAATTCCTATATTTTGCAGCTAAACACGTTTCTGCATTCACCTGAACCTACAATTTCTCAATTTCTAACTTTATCAGCAAATGTAGTTCCATTTATCTATCAAATAATCCAATTCCATATATCTGTTAAACTGAGCACATTTGCAGCTTCTCCGCATTCACTGCAACTTCAATTTCTCCATTCCCTTCAGTTTTAGCAAACCTAGATGTCTGTATCTCTCAAAATGTCAAATATTAGCAATTCAACAAGTTGAAGCATTTTCTCTATCAGCAGATATAACTCATTCCCAAAATGAGTAAAATCTTTCATTTCCAACAACTTCGCTTTTTGCATGATCCGCTCGTTCACTGAATCTACAAGTTTCACCATTTCAGTGAATTTTTCAATCTCCAGTATGTTCTGCATTCCAATAACATAAATAAATCTATCTCTGACAACCTACTCATTTCTCAATGATGATTTCGCTCTAGTATGCCTTTAATTCCTATATTTTGCAGCTAAACACGTTTCTGCATTCACCTGAACCTACAATTTCTCAATGTCTAACTTTATCAGCAAATGTAGTTCTATTTATCTATCAAATACTGCAATTCCTAATTCGGTTAGACTGAGCACATTTGCAGCTTCTCCGCATTCACTGCAACTTCAATTTCTCCATTCCCTTCAGTTTTAGCAAACCTAGATGTCTGTATCTCTCAAAATGTCAAATATTAGCAATTCAGCAAATTCAAGTATTTTCTTTATCAGCAGATGTAACATGTTCACAAAATTAGTAAGATCTCACATTTCCAACAAATTCGCTGTTGCTTGATTCGCTCGTTCACTGAATCTAGAAGTTTCAACATTTCAATCAATTTCTCAATCTGCAATATTTTCTGCAGCCCAACAACATAAATAGATGTATTTCTGACAACCTACTCATTTCTCAATGATGATTTCGCTCTAGTATGCCTTTAATTCCTATATTTTGCAGCTAAACACGTTTCTGCATTCACCTGAACCTACAATTTCTCAATGTCTAACTTTATCAGCAAATGTAGTTCTATTTATCTATCAAATACTGCAATTCCTAATTCGGTTAGACTGAGCACATTTGCAGCTTCTCCGCATTCACTGCAACTTCAATTTCTCCATTCCCTTCAGTTTTAGCAAACCTAGATGTCTGTATCTCTCAAAATGTCAAATATTAGCAATTCAGCAAAATCAAGCATTTTCTCTATAAGCAGATGTAACATGTTCACAAAATTAGTAAAATCTCACATTTCCAACAAATTCGCTGTTTGCATGATTCGCCCGATCACTGAATCTAGAATTTCACCATTTCAATCAATTTCTCAATCTCCAATATTTGCTGCAGTCCAACTACATAAATAGACCTATTTCTGACAATCTACTCATTTTTCAATGTTGATTTCGCTGAAGTAAGCCTTCATTATCTCCATTCCTATTAATTTTAACTAATCAGGCTTCTACATTCACCTGAACCTACAATTTCTCAATTTCTAACTTTATCAGCAAATGTAGTTCTATTTATCTATCAAATACTCCAACTGCACAAATCTGTTAGACTACTCACATTTGCAGCTTCTCCGCATTCACTGCAACTTCAATTTCTCCAAACCTTCAGTTTTAGCAAACCTTGCCGTCTGTATCTCTTAAAATGTCAAATATTAGTTATTCAACAAATTCAAGCATTATCTCTATCAGCAGATATAAAACATTCCCCAAATGAGTAAAATCTCCAATTTCCAACAAATTCGCTGTTTGCATGATCCGCTCACTCACTGAATCTACAAATTTCAGCATTTCAATCAATTTCTCAATCTCCAATATTTTCTGCAGTCCAACATAAATAGATGTATTTCTGACAAACCTACTCATTTTTTAATGTTGATTTCGCTGAGTAAGCCTTTAATATCTCCATTCCTATTTTTTGCAGCTAAACACGTTTCTGCATACAGCTGAACCTACAATTTCTCAATTTCTAACTTTATCAGCAAATGTAGTTCTATTTATCTATCAAGTACTCCAATTCCAGAAATCTGTTAGACTGAGCACACTTGCAGCTTCTCCACATTCACTGCAACTTCAATTTCTCCATTCCCTTCACATTTAGCAAACCTAGCTGTCTGTATCTCTCAAAATGTCAATTATTAGCAATTCAACAAGATGAAGCATTTTCTCTATCAGCAGATATAACTCATTCACAAAATGAGTAAAAATCTCCCATTTCCAACAAATTCGGTTTTTGCATGATCCGCTCGTTCACTGAATCTACAAGTTTCACAATTTCAATGAATATCTCAATCTCCAGTATTTTCTGCATTACAATAACATAAATAAATCTATTTCTGACAACCTACTCATTTCTCAATGTTGATTTCGCTCAAGTATGCCTTCAATTCCTGTATTTTGCAGCTAGACACGTTTCTGCATTCACCTGAACCTACAATTTCTCAAATTCTAACTTTATCAGCAAATGTAGTTCTATTTATCTATCAAATACTGCAATTACACTAATCTGTTAGACTGAGCACATTTGCAGCTTCTCCACATTCACTGCAACTTCAATTTCTCCATTCCCTTCAGTTTTAGCAAACCTAGCTGTCTGTATCTCTCCAAATGTCAATTATTAGCAATTCAGCAAGTTGAAGCATTTTCTCTATCAGCAGATATAACCCATTCCCAAAATTAATAAAATCATCCATTTCCAACAAATTCGCTGTTTGCATGATCCGCTCGTTCACTGAATCTACAAGTTTCACCATTTCAATGAATTTCACCATCTCCAGTATTTTCAGCAGTCCAACAACATAAATAGATCTATTTCTGACAACCTACTCATTTTTCAATGTTGATATCGCTGAAGTAAGCCTTCAATATCTCCATTCCTATTTTCTGCAGCTAATCACGTTTCTGCATAAAGCTGAACCTACAATTTCTCAATTTCTAACTTTATCAGCAAATGTAGTTCTATTTATCTATCAAAAACTCCAAATGCACAAATCTGTTAGACTGAGCACATTTGCAGCTTCTCCACATTCACTGCAACTTCAATGTCTCCATTCCCTTCAGTTTTAGAAAACCTAGCTGTCTGTATCTCTCAAAATGTCAATTATTAGCAATTCAGCAAGTTGAAGCATTTTCTCTATCAGCAGATATAACTCATTCCCAAAATTAATAACATCTCCCATTTCCAACAAATTCGCTGTTTGCATGATCCGCTCGTTCACTGAATCTACAAGTTTCACCATTTCAATGAATTTCTCAATCTTCAGTATTTTCTGCAGTCGAACAACATAAATAAATCTATTTCTGACAACCTACTCATTTATCAACGTTGATTTCGCTGAAGTAAGCCTTCAATATCTCCATCCTATTTTTTGCAGCTAATCACGTTTCTACATAAAGCTGAATCCACAATTTCTCAATTTCTACCTTTATCAGCAAATGTAGTTCTATTTATCTATCAAATACTCCAATTCCAGAAATCTGTTAGACTGAGCACATTTGCAGCTTCTCCACATTCACTGCAACTTCCATTTCTCCATTCCCTTCAGTTTTAGCAAACCTAGCTGTCTGCATCCCTCAAAATGTCAATTATTAGCAATTCAGCAAGTTGAAGCATTTTCTCTATCAGCAGATATAACCCATTCCCAAAATTTGTAAAATCTCACATTTCCAACAAATTCGCTGTTTGCATGATCCGCTCGTTCACTGAATCTACAAGTTTCACCATTTCAATCAATTTGTCAATCTCCATTATTTTCTGCATTCCAACAACATAAATAGATCTATTTCTGACAACCTACACATTTTTGAATGTTTTTTAGATCAAGTATGCCTTCAATATCTCCATTCCTATATTTTGCAGCTAATCACGTTTCTGCATAAAGCTGAACCTACAATTTCTCAATTTCTAACTTTATCAGCAAATGTAGTTGTATTTATATATCAAATAATCCAATTCCAGAAATCTGTTTGACTGAGCACATTTGCAGCTTCTCCACATTCACTGCAACTTCAATTTCTCCATTCCCTTCAGTTTTAGAAAACCTAGCTGTCTGTATCTCTCAAAATGTCAATTATTAGCAATTCAGCAAGTTGAAGCATTTTCTCTATCAGCAGATATAACTCATTCCCAAAATTAATAAAATCTCCCGTTTCCAACAAATTCGCTGTTTGCATGATCCGCTCGTTCACTGAATCTACAAGTTTCACCATTTCAATGAATTTCTCAATCTCCAGTATTTTCTGCAGTCCAACAACATAAATTAATCTATTTCAGACAACCTACTCATTTTTCAATGTTGATTTCGCTGAAGTAAGCCTTCAATATCTCCATTCCTAATTTTTGCAGCTAAGCACGTTTCTACGTAAAACTGAACTTACAATTTCTCAATTTCTAACTTTATCAGCAAATGTAGTTCTATTAATCTATCAAATACTCCAATTCCTGAAATCGGTTAGAATGAGCACATTTGCAGCTTCTCCGCATTCACTGCAACTTCAATTTCTCCATTCCCTTCACTTTTAGCAAATCTAGCAGTCTGTATCTCTCAAAATGCCAATTATTATCAATTCAGCAAGTTGAAGAATTTTCTCTATCAGCAGATATAACCCATTCCCAAAATTTGTAAAACCTCACGTTTCCAACAAATTCCCTGTTTGCATGATCCGCTCGTTCACTGAATCTACAAGTTTCACCATTTCAATGAATTTCTCAATCTCCAATATTTTCTGCAGACCAACAACATAAATAGATGTATTTCTGACAACCTACTCATTTTTCAATGTTGATTTCGCTGACGTAAGCCTTCAATATCTCCATTGCTATTTTTTGCTACTAATCAGTTTTCTACATTCACCTTAACCTACAACTTCTCTATTTCTAACTTTATCAGCAAATGTAGTCCTATTTATCTATCAAATACTCCAATTCCAGAAATCTGTTAGCCTACGCACATTTGCAGCTTCTCCGCATTCACTGCAACTTCAATGTCTCCAAACGTTCAGTTTTAGCAAACCTAGCTGTCTGTATCTCTCAAAATGTCAAATATTAGTTAGTCAGCAAATTCAAGCATTTTCTCTATCAGCAGATATAACTCATTCCCAAAATGAGTAAAATCTCCCATTTCCAACAAATTCGCTGTTTGCATGATCCGCTCGTTCACTGAATCTACAAGTTTCACCTCTCTATCAGCAGATGTAACTCATTCCCAAAATTTGTAAAATCTCACATTTCCAACAAATTCGCTGTTTGCAAGATTCGCTCGTTCACTGACTCTACAAGTTTCACCATTTCAATCAATTTCTCAATCTCCAATATTTTCTGCAGTCCAACAACATAAATAGATGTATTTCTGACAACCTACTCATTTTTCAATGTTGATTTCGCTGAAGTAAGCCTTCAATATCTCCATTCCTATTTTTTGCAACTAATCAGGTTTCTACATTCACCTGAACCTACAATTTCTCTATTTCTAACTTTATCAGCAAATGTAGTTCTACTTATCTATCACATACTCCAAATGCACAAATCTGTTAGCCCACGCACATTTGCAGCTTCTCCGCATTCACTGCAACTTCAATTTCTCCAAACCTTCAGTTTTAGCAAACCTAGCTGTCTGTATCTCTCAAAATGTCAAATATTAATTATTCTGCAAATTCAAGCATTTTCTCTATCAGCAGATGTAACATGTTCACAAAATTAGTAAAATCTCACATTTCCAACAAATTCGCTGTTTGCTTGATTCGCTCGTTCACTGAATCTAGAAGTTTCGCCATTTCAATCAATTTCTCAATCTCCAATATTTTCTGCAGTCCAACAACATAAATAGATGTATTTCTGACAACCTACACATTTTTAAATGTTGATTTCGCTGAAGTAAGCCATTCCTATTTTTTGCAACTAATCAGGTTTATACATTCAACGGAACCTACAATTTCTCAATTTCTAACTTTATCAGCAAATGTAGTTCTATTTTTCTTCAAATACTCCAATTCCAGAAATCTGTCAGACTGAGCACATTTGCAGCTTCTCCACATTCACTGCAACTACAATTTCTCCATTCCCTTCCGTTTTAGCAAATTTAGCTGTCTGTATCTCTCAAAATGTCAATTATTAGCAATTCAGCAAGATGAATCAATTTCTCTATCAGCAGATATAACCCATTCCCAAAATGTGTAAAATCTCACATTTCCAGCAAATTCGCTGTTTGCAAGATTCGCTCGTTCAGTGACTCTACAAATTTCACCATTTCAATCAATATCTCAATCTCCAATACTTTCTGCAGTCCAACAACATAAATACATGTATTTCTGACAACCTACTCATTTTTCAATGTTGATTTCGCTGAAGTAAGCTTTCAATACCTCCATTCCTATTTTTTGCAACTAATCAGGTTTCTACATTCACCTGAAGCTGCAATTTCTCAATTTCTAACTTCATCAGCAAATGTAGTTCTATTTATCTATCAGTTCTATTTATCTATCAAATACTCCAAATGCACAAATCTGTTAGACTAGGCACATTTGCAGCTTTTTAACATTCACTGCAACTGCAATTTCTCCAAACCTTCAGTTTTAGCAAACCTAGCTGTCTGTATCTCTCAAAATATCAAATATTAGTTATTCAGCAAATTCAAGCATTTTCTCTAACAGCAGATATAACTCATTCCCAATGTGAGTAAAATCTCCCATTTCCAACACATTCGCTGTTTGCATGATCCGCTCGTTCACTGAATCTACAAGTTTCACCATTTCAATCAATTTCTCAATCTCCAGTATTTTCTGCAGTCCAACAACATAAGTAAATCTATTTCTAACAATCTACTCATTTCTCAATGTTGATTTCGCTCAAGTATGCCTTTAATTCCTATATTTTGCAGCTAAACACGTTTCTGCATTCACCTGAACCTACAATTTCTCAATTTCTAACTTTATCAGCAAATGTAGTTCTATTTATCTATCAAATACTGCAATTCCACTAATCTGTTAGACTGAGCACATTTGCAGCTTATCCGCCTTCACTGCAACTTCAATTTCTCCATTCCCTTCAGTTTTAGCAAACCTAGATGTCTGTGTCTCTCAAAATGTCAAATATTAGCAATTCAGCTAATTCAAGCATTTTCTCTATCAGCAGATGTTACATGTTCACAAAATTAGTAAAATCTCACATTTCCAACAAATTCGCTGTTTGCTTGATTCGCTCGTTCACTGAATCTCGAAGTTTCACCATTTCAATCAATTTCTCAATCTCCAATATTTTCTGTAGTCCAACACCATAATCAGATGTATTTTTGACAACCTACTCATTTTTCAATGTTGATTTCGCTGAAGTAAGCCTTCAATATCTCCATTCCTATTTTTTGCAACTAATCAGGTTTCTACATTCACCTGAACCTACAATTTCTCAATTTCTAACTTTATCAGCAAATGTAGTTCTATTTATCTATCAAATACTGCAATTCCACTAATCTGTTAGACTGAGCACATTTGCAGCTTCTCCACATTCACCGTAACTTCAATTTCTCCATTCCCTTCACTTTTAGCAAACCTAGCTGTCGGTATCTCTCAAAATGTCAATTATTATCAATTCAGCAAGTTGAAGTATTTTCTCTATCAGCAGATATAACTCATTCCCAAAATGTGTAAAATCTCCCATTCCCAACAAATTCGCTGTTTGCATGATCCGCTCGTTCACTGAATCTACAAGTATCACCATTTCAATCAATTTCTCAATCTCCAGTATTTTCTGGAGTCCAACAGCATAAATAAATCTATTTCTGACAACCTACTCATTTCTCAATGTTGATTTCGCTCAAGTATGCCTTTAATTCCTATATATTGCAGCTAAACACGTTTCTGCATTCACCTGAACCTACAATTTCTCAATTTCTAACTTTATCAGCAAATGGAGTTCTATTTATCTATCAAATACTGCAATTCCACAAATCTGTCAGACTGAGCACATTTGCAGCTTCTCCGCATTCACTGCAAGTTCAGTTTCTCCATTCCCTTCAGTTTTAGCAAGCCTAAAACTTCTATTTCTGAATACCTACTCATTTTTCAATGTTGCTTTCGCTGAAGTAAGCCTTTAATACCTCCATTCCTATTTATTGCAGCTAAACACGTTTCTACGTACGGTTGAACTTACAATTTCTCAATTTCTAACTTTATCAGCAAATGTAGTTCTATTTATCTATCAAATACTGCAATTCCACTAAGCTGTTAGACTGAGCACATTTGCAGCTTCTCCGCATTCACTGAAACTTCAATTTCTCCATTCCCTTCAGTTTTAGCAAACCTAGATGTCTGTATCTCTCAAAATGTCAAATATTAGCAATTCAGCAAATTCAAGTATTTTCTTTATCAGCAGATGTAACATGTTCACAAAATTAGTAAGATCTCACATTTCCAACAAATTCGCTGTTGCTTGATTCGCTCGTTCACTGAATCTAGAAGTTTCAACATTTCAATCAATTTCTCAATCTGCAATATTTTCTGCAGCCCAACAACATAAATAGATGTATTTCTGACAACCTACTCATTTTTCAATGTTGATTTCGCTGAAGTAAGCCTTCAATATCTCCATTCCTATTTTTTGCAACTAATCAGGTTTCTGTATAAAGCTGAACCTACAATTTCTCAATATCTAACTTTATCAGCAAATGTAGTTCTATTTATCTATCAATTACTCCAATTTCAGAAATCTGTTAGACTGAGCACATTTGCAGCTTCTCCACATTCACTGCAACTTCAATTTCTCCATTCCCTTCAGTTTTAGCAAACCTAGCTGTCTGTATCTCTCACAATGTCAATTATTAGCAATTCAGCAAGTTGAAGCATTTTCTCTATCAGTAGATATAACTCATTCCCAAAATTTTTAAAATCTCATATTCCCAACAAATTCACTGTTTGCATGATCCGCTCGTTCACTGAATCTACAAGTTTCACCTTTTCAATCAATTTCTCAATCGCCAATATTTTCTGCAGTCCAACTACATAAACAGATCTATTTCTGACAACCTACTCATTTTTCAATGTTGATTTCGCTGAAGAAAGCCATCAATATCTCCATTCCTATATTTTGCAACTAATCAGGTTTCAACATACATCTGAACCTCCAATTTCTCTATTTCTAACTTTATCAGCAAATGTAGTTCTATTTATCTATCAAATACTCCAAATGCACAAATCTGTTAGCCTACGCACATTTGCAGCTTCTCCGCATTCACTGCAACTTCACTTTCTCCTAACCTTCAGTTTTAGCAAACCTAGCTGTCTGTATCTCTCAAAATGACAAATATTAGTTATTCAGCAAATTCAAGCATTTTCTCTATCAGCAGATATAACTCATTCCCAAAATGAGTAAAATCTCCCATTTCCAACAAATTTGCTGTTTCCATGATCCGCTCGTTCACTGAATATAGAAGTTTCAACATTTCAATCAATTTCTCAATCTCCAATATTTTCTATGGCCCAACAACATAAATAGATCTATTTCTGACAACCTACTCATTTTTCAATGTTGATTTCGCTGAAGTAAGCCTTCAATATCTCCATACCTTTTTTTTTGCAATTAATCACGTTTCTGCATAAAGCTGAACCTACAGTTTCTCAATTCTAACTTTATCAGCAAATGTAGTTCTATTTATCTATCAAATACTCCAATTCCAGAAATCTGTTAGACTGAGCACATTTGCAGCTTCTCCACATTCACCGTAACTTCAATTTCTCCATTCCCTTCACTTTTAGCAAACCTAGCTGTCTGTATCTCTCAAAATGTCAATTATTAGCAATTCAGCAAGTTGAAGCATTTTCTCTATCAGCAGATATAACCCATTCCCAAAATTTGTAAACTCTCACATTCCCAACAAATTCGCTGTTTGCATGATCCGCTCGTTCACTGAATCTACAAGTTTCACCATTTCAATCAATTTCTCAATCTCCAGTATTTTCTGCAGTCCAACAACATAAGTAAATCTATTTCTAACAATCTACTCATTTCTCAATGTTGATTTCGCTCAAGTATGCCTTTAATTCCTATATTTTGCAGCTAAACACGTTTCTGCATTCACCTGAACCTACAATTTCTCAATTTCTAACTTTATCAGCAAATGTAGTTCTATTTATCTATCAAATACTGCAATTCCACTAATCTGTTAGACTGAGCACATTTGCAGCTTATCCGCCTTCACTGCAACTTCAATTTCTCCATTCCCTTCAGTTTTAGCAAACCTAGATGTCTGTGTCTCTCAAAATGTCAAATATTAGCAATTCAGCTAATTCAAGCATTTTCTCTATCAGCAGATGTTACATGTTCACAAAATTAGTAAAATCTCACATTTCCAACAAATTCGCTGTTTGCTTGATTCGCTCGTTCACTGAATCTCGAAGTTTCACCATTTCAATCAATTTCTCAATCTCCAATATTTTCTGTAGTCCAACACCATAATCAGATGTATTTTTGACAACCTACTCATTTTTCAATGTTGATTTCGCTGAAGTAAGCCTTCAATATCTCCATTCCTATTTTTTGCAACTAATCAGGTTTCTACATTCACCTGAACCTACAATTTCTCAATTTCTAACTTTATCAGCAAATGTAGTTCTATTTATCTATCAAATACTGCAATTCCACTAATCTGTTAGACTGAGCACATTTGCAGCTTCTCCACATTCACCGTAACTTCAATTTCTCCATTCCCTTCACTTTTAGCAAACCTAGCTGTCGGTATCTCTCAAAATGTCAATTATTATCAATTCAGCAAGTTGAAGTATTTTCTCTATCAGCAGATATAACTCATTCCCAAAATGTGTAAAATCTCCCATTCCCAACAAATTCGCTGTTTGCATGATCCGCTCGTTCACTGAATCTACAAGTATCACCATTTCAATCAATTTCTCAATCTCCAGTATTTTCTGGAGTCCAACAGCATAAATAAATCTATTTCTGACAACCTACTCATTTCTCAATGTTGATTTCGCTCAAGTATGCCTTTAATTCCTATATATTGCAGCTAAACACGTTTCTGCATTCACCTGAACCTACAATTTCTCAATTTCTAACTTTATCAGCAAATGGAGTTCTATTTATCTATCAAATACTGCAATTCCACAAATCTGTCAGACTGAGCACATTTGCAGCTTCTCCGCATTCACTGCAAGTTCAGTTTCTCCATTCCCTTCAGTTTTAGCAAGCCTAAAACTTCTATTTCTGAATACCTACTCATTTTTCAATGTTGCTTTCGCTGAAGTAAGCCTTTAATACCTCCATTCCTATTTATTGCAGCTAAACACGTTTCTACGTACGGTTGAACTTACAATTTCTCAATTTCTAACTTTATCAGCAAATGTAGTTCTATTTATCTATCAAATACTGCAATTCCACTAAGCTGTTAGACTGAGCACATTTGCAGCTTCTCCGCATTCACTGAAACTTCAATTTCTCCATTCCCTTCAGTTTTAGCAAACCTAGATGTCTGTATCTCTCAAAATGTCAAATATTAGCAATTCAGCAAATTCAAGTATTTTCTTTATCAGCAGATGTAACATGTTCACAAAATTAGTAAGATCTCACATTTCCAACAAATTCGCTGTTGCTTGATTCGCTCGTTCACTGAATCTAGAAGTTTCAACATTTCAATCAATTTCTCAATCTGCAATATTTTCTGCAGCCCAACAACATAAATAGATGTATTTCTGACAACCTACTCATTTTTCAATGTTGATTTCGCTGAAGTAAGCCTTCAATATCTCCATTCCTATTTTTTGCAACTAATCAGGTTTCTGTATAAAGCTGAACCTACAATTTCTCAATATCTAACTTTATCAGCAAATGTAGTTCTATTTATCTATCAATTACTCCAATTTCAGAAATCTGTTAGACTGAGCACATTTGCAGCTTCTCCACATTCACTGCAACTTCAATTTCTCCATTCCCTTCAGTTTTAGCAAACCTAGCTGTCTGTATCTCTCACAATGTCAATTATTAGCAATTCAGCAAGTTGAAGCATTTTCTCTATCAGTAGATATAACTCATTCCCAAAATTTTTAAAATCTCATATTCCCAACAAATTCACTGTTTGCATGATCCGCTCGTTCACTGAATCTACAAGTTTCACCTTTTCAATCAATTTCTCAATCGCCAATATTTTCTGCAGTCCAACTACATAAACAGATCTATTTCTGACAACCTACTCATTTTTCAATGTTGATTTCGCTGAAGAAAGCCATCAATATCTCCATTCCTATATTTTGCAACTAATCAGGTTTCAACATACATCTGAACCTCCAATTTCTCTATTTCTAACTTTATCAGCAAATGTAGTTCTATTTATCTATCAAATACTCCAAATGCACAAATCTGTTAGCCTACGCACATTTGCAGCTTCTCCGCATTCACTGCAACTTCACTTTCTCCTAACCTTCAGTTTTAGCAAACCTAGCTGTCTGTATCTCTCAAAATGACAAATATTAGTTATTCAGCAAATTCAAGCATTTTCTCTATCAGCAGATATAACTCATTCCCAAAATGAGTAAAATCTCCCATTTCCAACAAATTTGCTGTTTCCATGATCCGCTCGTTCACTGAATATAGAAGTTTCAACATTTCAATCAATTTCTCAATCTCCAATATTTTCTATGGCCCAACAACATAAATAGATCTATTTCTGACAACCTACTCATTTTTCAATGTTGATTTCGCTGAAGTAAGCCTTCAATATCTCCATACCTTTTTTTTTGCAATTAATCACGTTTCTGCATAAAGCTGAACCTACAGTTTCTCAATTCTAACTTTATCAGCAAATGTAGTTCTATTTATCTATCAAATACTCCAATTCCAGAAATCTGTTAGACTGAGCACATTTGCAGCTTCTCCACATTCACCGTAACTTCAATTTCTCCATTCCCTTCACTTTTAGCAAACCTAGCTGTCTG
Source organism: Cetorhinus maximus (assembly GCF_964194155.1). Taxonomy (NCBI): domain Eukaryota; kingdom Metazoa; phylum Chordata; class Chondrichthyes; order Lamniformes; family Cetorhinidae; genus Cetorhinus; species Cetorhinus maximus. The sequence goes on from NC_135905.1 coordinate 83,312, forward strand.
TATCTCTCAAAATGTCAATTATTAGCAATTCAGCAAGTTGAAGCATTTTCTCTATCAGCAGATATAACCCATTCCCAAAATTTGTAAACTCTCACATTCCCAACAAATTCGCTGTTTGCATGATCCGCTCGTTCACTGAATCTACAAGTTTCACCATTTCAATCAGTTTCTCAATCTCCAATAAATTCTGCAGTCCACCAACATAAATAGATTTATTTCTGACAACCTACTCATTTTTCAATGCTGATTTCGCTGAAGTAAGCCTTCAACATCTCCATTACTATTTTTTTGCAACTGATCAGGTTTCTACATTCCCGTAACCTACAATTTCTCAATTTCTAACTTAATCAGCAAATGTAGTTCTATTTATCTATCAAATACTCCAATTCCACAAATCTGTTAGACTGAGCTCATTTACAGCTTCTCCACATTCACTGCAACTTCAATTTCTCCATTCCCTTCAGTTTTAGCAAACCTAGCTGTCTGTATCTCTCACAATGTCAATTATTAGCAATTCAGCAAGTTGAAGCATTTTCTCTATCAGTAGATATAACTCATTCCCAAAATTTTTAAAATCTCACATTCCCAACAAATTCACTGTTTGCATGATCCGCTCGTTCACTGAATCTACAAGTTTCACCTTTTCAATCAATTTCTCAATCGCCAATATTTTCTGCAGTCCAACTACATAAACAGATCTACTTCTGACTACCTACTCATTTTTCAATGTTGATTTCGCTGAAGAAAGCCATCAATATCTCCATTCCTATATTTTGCAACTAATCAGGTTTCAACATACATCTGAACCTCCAATTTCTCTATTTCTAACTTTATCAGCAAATGTAGTTCTATTTATCTATCAAATACTCCAAATGCACAAATCTGTTAGCCTACGCACATTTGCAGCTTCTCCGCATTCACTGCAACTTCACTTTCTCCTAACCTTCAGTTTTAGCAAACCTAGCTGTCTGTATCTCTCAAAATGACAAATATTAGTTATTCAGCAAATTCAAGCATTTTCTCTATCAGCAGATATAACTCATTCCCAAAATGAGTAAAATCTCCCATTTCCAACAAATTTGCTGTTTCCATGATCCGCTCGTTCACTGAATCTACAAGTTTCACCATTTCAATTAATTTCTCAATCTCCAGTATTTTCTGCAGTCCAAAAAGATAAATAAATTTATTTCTGGCAACCTACTCATTTCTCATTGTTGATTTCGCTCAAGCATGCCTTTAATTCCTATGTATTGCAGCTAATCACGGTTCTACATACAGCTGAACTTACAATTTCTCAATTTCTAACTTTATCAGCAAATGTAGTTCTATTTGTTTATCAAATACTCCAATTACAGAAATCTGTTAGACTGAGCACATTTGCAGCTTCTCCACATTCACTGCAACTTCAATTTCTCCATTCCCTTCAGTTTTGGCAAAACTAGCTGTCTGTATCTCTCAAAATGTCAATTATTAGCAATTCAGCAAGTTGAAGCATTTTCTCTATCAACAGATATAACTCATTCACAAAATTAGTATAATCTCACATTTCTAACAAATTCGCTGTTTGCATGAGTCGCTCGTTCACTGAATCTAGACGTTTCACCATTTCAATCAATTTCTCAATCTCCAATATTTTCTGCATTCCAACAACATAAATAGATATATTTCTGACAACCTACACATTTTTCAAGGTTGATTTCGCTGAAGTAAGCCTTCAATATCTCCATTCCTATTCTCTGCAGCTAATCACCTCTCTGCATAAAGCTGACCCTACAATTTCTCAAATACTATCTTTATCAGCAAGTGTAGAACTATTTATCTATCAAATACTCCAATTCCAGAAATCTGTTAGCCTACGCACATTTGCAGCTTCTCCGCATTCACTGAAACTTCATTTTCTCCAAACCTTCGGTTTTAGCAAACCTAGCTGTCTGTATCTCTCAAAATGAAAACTATTAGCAATTCAGCAAATTCAAGCATTTTCTCTATCAGCAGATATAACTCATTCCCAATATGAGTAAAATCTCCCATTTCCAACAAATGTGCTGTTTGCATGATCCGCTCGTTCACTGAATCTACAAGTTTCACCATTTCAATCAATTTCTCAATATCCAGTATTTTCTGCTGTCCAACAACATAAATAAATGTATTTCTGACAACCTACTCATTTCTCAATGTTGATTTCGCTCAAGTATGCCTTTAATTCCTATATTTCGCAGCTAAACACGTTTCTGCATTCACCTGAACCTACAATTTCTCAATTTCTAACTTTATCAGCAAATGGAGTTCTATTTATCTATCAAATACTGCAATTCCACTAATCTGTTAGACTGAGCACATTTGCAGCTTCTCCGCATTCACTGCAACTTCAATTTCTCCATTCCCTTCAGTTTTAGCAAACCTAGATGTCTGTATCTCTCAAAATGTCAAATGTTAGCAATTCAGCAAATTCAAGCATTTTCTCTATCAGCAGATGTAACATATTCACAAAATTAGTAAAATCTCACAATTCCAACAAATTCGCTGTTGGTTGATTCGCTCGATCACTGAATCTAGAAGTTTCAACATTTCATTCAATTTCTCAATCTCCAATCTTTTCTGCAGTCCAACATAAATAGATGTATTTCTGACAACATACTCATTTTTCAATGTTGATTTCGCTGAAGCAAGCCTTCAATATCTCCATTCCTATTTGTTGCAAGTAATCAGGTTTCTGCATTCACCTGAACCTACAATTTCTCAATTTCTAACTTTATCAGCAAATGGAGTTCTATTTATCTATCAAATACTCCAAATTCACAAATCTGTTAGACTACGCACATTTGCAGCTTCTCCGCATTCACTGCATCTTCAATTTCTCCAAAACTTCAGGTTTAGCAAACCTAGCTGTCTGTATCTCTCAAAATGTCAAATATTAGTTATTCAGAAAATTCAAGCATTTTCTCTATCAGCCGATGTAACCCATTCCCAACATTTGTAAAATCTCTCATTTCCAACAAATTCGCTGTTTGCAAGATTCGCTCATTCACTGTATCTACAAGTTTCACCATTTCAATCAGTTTCTCTATCTCCAATATTTCCTGCAGTCCAACAACATAAATAGATGTATTTCTGCCAACCTAGTCATTTTTCAATGTTGATTTCGCTTAAGTATGCCTTCACTTCCTATATTGTGCAGCTTCTGCATTCACCTGAACCTACAATTTCTCAATTTCTAACTTTATTAGAAAATGTAGTTCTATTTATCTATCAAATACTGCAATTCCACTAATCTGTTAGACTGAGCACATTTGCAGCTGCTCCGCATTCACTGCAACTTCAATTTCTCCATTCCATTCAGTTTTAGCAAACCTAGATGTCTGTATCTCTCAAAATTAGCAATTGAGCAAGTTGATGCATTTTCTCTATCAGCAGATATAACTCATTCCCAAAATTAATAAAATCATCCATTTCCAACAAATTCGCTGTTTGCAAGATTCGCTCGTTCACTGACTCGACAAGTTTCACCATTTCAATCAATTTCTCAATCTCCAATATTTTCTGCAGTCCAACAACATAAATAGACGTATTTCTGACAGCCTACACATTTTTCAATGTTGTTTTCGCTGAAGTAAGCCTTCAATATCTCCATTCCTATTTATTGCAGCTAAACACGTTTCTACGTACGGTTGAACCTACAATTTCTCAATTTCTAACTTTATCAGCGAATGTAGTTCTATTTATCTATCAAATACTGCAATTCCACTAAGCTGTTAGACTGAGCACATTTGCAGCTTCTCCGCATTCACTGCAACTTCAATTTCTCCATTCCCTTCAGTTTTAGCAAACCTAGATGTCTGTATCTCTCAAAATGTCAAATATTAGCAATTCAGCAAATTCAAGCATTTTCTTTATCAGCAGATGTAACATGTTCACAAAATTAGTAAGATCTCACATTTCCAACAAATTCGCTGTTGCTTGATTCGCTCGTTCGCTAAATCTACAAGTTTCACCATTTTAATGAATTTCTCAATCTCCAGTATTTTCTGCAGTCCGACAACATAAATAAATCTATTTCTGACAACCTACTCATTTTTCAATGTTGGTTCCGCTGAAGTAAGCCTTCAATATCTCCATTCCTATTTTTTGCAACTAATCAGGTTTCTACATTCACCTGAACCTACAATTTCTCTATTTCTAACTTTATCAGTAAATGTAGTTCTATTTATCTATCAAGTACTCCAATTCCTGATATATGTTAGACTGAGCACATTTGCAGCTTCTCCACATTCACTGCAACTTCAATTTCTCCAAACCTTCAGTTTTAGCAAACCTAGCTGTCTGTATCTCTCAAAATGTCAATTATTAGCAATTCAGCAAGTTGAAGCATTTTCTCTATCAGCAGATATAACCCATTCCCAAAATTTGTAAAATCTCACATTCGCAACAAATTCGCTGTTTGCATGATCCGCTTGTTCACTGAATCTACAAGTTTCACCATTTCAATCAATTTCTCAATCTCCAATGTTTTCTGCTGTCCAACTACATAAATAGATCTATTTCTGACAACCGACTCAGTTTTGAATGTTGATTTCGCTGAAGTAAGCCTTCAATATCTCCATTCCTATTTTTTGCAACTAATCAGGTTTCTACATTCACCTGAACCTACAATTTCTCAATTTCTAACTTTATCAGCAAATGTAGTTCTATTTATCTATCAAATACTCCAAATGCACAAATCTGTTAGCCTACGCACATTTGCAGCTTCTCCGCATTCACTGCAACTTCAATTTCTCTTAACCTTCAGTTTTAGCAAACCTAGCTGTCTGTATCTCTCAAAATGTCAATTATTAGCAATTCAGCAAATTGAAGCATTTTCTCTATCAGCAGATATAACTCAGTCGCAAAATCAGTAAAATCTCCCATTTCCAACAAATTCGCTGTTTGCATGATCCGCTCGTTCACTGAATCTACAAGGTTCACCATTTCAATCAATTTCTCAATCTCCAGTATTTTCTGCAGTCCAACAACATAAATAAATCTATTTCTGACAACCTACTCATTTCTCAATGTTGATTTCGCTCAAGAATTCCTTTAATTCCTATATTTTGCAGCTAAACACGTTTCTGCATTCACCTGAACCTACAATTTCTCAATTTCTAACTTTATCAGCAAATGTAGTTCCATTTATCTATCAAATAATCCAATTCCATATATCTGTTAAACTGAGCACATTTGCAGCTTCTCCGCATTCACTGCAACTTCAATTTCTCCATTCCCTTCAGTTTTAGCAAACCTAGATGTCTGTATCTCTCAAAATGTCAAATATTAGCAATTCAACAAGTTGAAGCATTTTCTCTATCAGCAGATATAACTCATTCCCAAAATGAGTAAAATCTTTCATTTCCAACAACTTCGCTTTTTGCATGATCCGCTCGTTCACTGAATCTACAAGTTTCACCATTTCAGTGAATTTTTCAATCTCCAGTATGTTCTGCATTCCAATAACATAAATAAATCTATCTCTGACAACCTACTCATTTCTCAATGATGATTTCGCTCTAGTATGCCTTTAATTCCTATATTTTGCAGCTAAACACGTTTCTGCATTCACCTGAACCTACAATTTCTCAATTTCTAACTTTATCAGCAAATGTAGTTCTATTTATCTATCAAATACTGCAATTCCTAATTCGGTTAGACTGAGCACATTTGCAGCTTCTCCGCATTCACTGCAACTTCAATTTCTCCATTCCCTTCAGTTTTAGCAAACCTAGATGTCTGTATCTCTCAAAATGTCAAATATTAGCAATTCAGCAAATTCAAGTATTTTCTTTATCAGCAGATGTAACATGTTCACAAAATTAGTAAGATCTCACATTTCCAACAAATTCGCTGTTGCTTGATTCGCTCGTTCACTGAATCTAGAAGTTTCAACATTTCAATCAATTTCTCAATCTGCAATATTTTCTGCAGCCCAACAACATAAATAGATGTATTTCTGACAACCTACTCATTTCTCAATGATGATTTCGCTCTAGTATGCCTTTAATTCCTATATTTTGCAGCTAAACACGTTTCTGCATTCACCTGAACCTACAATTTCTCAATGTCTAACTTTATCAGCAAATGTAGTTCTATTTATCTATCAAATACTGCAATTCCTAATTCGGTTAGACTGAGCACATTTGCAGCTTCTCCGCATTCACTGCAACTTCAATTTCTCCATTCCCTTCAGTTTTAGCAAACCTAGATGTCTGTATCTCTCAAAATGTCAAATATTAGCAATTCAGCAAAATCAAGCATTTTCTCTATAAGCAGATGTAACATGTTCACAAAATTAGTAAAATCTCACATTTCCAACAAATTCGCTGTTTGCATGATTCGCCCGATCACTGAATCTAGAATTTCACCATTTCAATCAATTTCTCAATCTCCAATATTTGCTGCAGTCCAACTACATAAATAGACCTATTTCTGACAATCTACTCATTTTTCAATGTTGATTTCGCTGAAGTAAGCCTTCATTATCTCCATTCCTATTAATTTTAACTAATCAGGCTTCTACATTCACCTGAACCTACAATTTCTCAATTTCTAACTTTATCAGCAAATGTAGTTCTATTTATCTATCAAATACTCCAACTGCACAAATCTGTTAGACTACTCACATTTGCAGCTTCTCCGCATTCACTGCAACTTCAATTTCTCCAAACCTTCAGTTTTAGCAAACCTTGCCGTCTGTATCTCTTAAAATGTCAAATATTAGTTATTCAACAAATTCAAGCATTATCTCTATCAGCAGATATAAAACATTCCCCAAATGAGTAAAATCTCCAATTTCCAACAAATTCGCTGTTTGCATGATCCGCTCACTCACTGAATCTACAAATTTCAGCATTTCAATCAATTTCTCAATCTCCAATATTTTCTGCAGTCCAACATAAATAGATGTATTTCTGACAAACCTACTCATTTTTTAATGTTGATTTCGCTGAGTAAGCCTTCAATATCTCCATTCCTATTTTTTGCAGCTAAACACGTTTCTGCATACAGCTGAACCTACAATTTCTCAATTTCTAACTTTATCAGCAAATGTAGTTCTATTTATCTATCAAGTACTCCAATTCCAGAAATCTGTTAGACTGAGCACACTTGCAGCTTCTCCACATTCACTGCAACTTCAATTTCTCCATTCCCTTCACATTTAGCAAACCTAGCTGTCTGTATCTCTCAAAATGTCAATTATTAGCAATTCAACAAGATGAAGCATTTTCTCTATCAGCAGATATAACTCATTCACAAAATGAGTAAAAATCTCCCATTTCCAACAAATTCGGTTTTTGCATGATCCGCTCGTTCACTGAATCTACAAGTTTCACAATTTCAATGAATATCTCAATCTCCAGTATTTTCTGCATTACAATAACATAAATAAATCTATTTCTGACAACCTACTCATTTCTCAATGTTGATTTCGCTCAAGTATGCCTTCAATTCCTGTATTTTGCAGCTAGACACGTTTCTGCATTCACCTGAACCTACAATTTCTCAAATTCTAACTTTATCAGCAAATGTAGTTCTATTTATCTATCAAATACTGCAATTACACTAATCTGTTAGACTGAGCACATTTGCAGCTTCTCCACATTCACTGCAACTTCAATTTCTCCATTCCCTTCAGTTTTAGCAAACCTAGCTGTCTGTATCTCTCCAAATGTCAATTATTAGCAATTCAGCAAGTTGAAGCATTTTCTCTATCAGCAGATATAACCCATTCCCAAAATTAATAAAATCATCCATTTCCAACAAATTCGCTGTTTGCATGATCCGCTCGTTCACTGAATCTACAAGTTTCACCATTTCAATGAATTTCACCATCTCCAGTATTTTCAGCAGTCCAACAACATAAATAGATCTATTTCTGACAACCTACTCATTTTTCAATGTTGATATCGCTGAAGTAAGCCTTCAATATCTCCATTCCTATTTTCTGCAGCTAATCACGTTTCTGCATAAAGCTGAACCTACAATTTCTCAATTTCTAACTTTATCAGCAAATGTAGTTCTATTTATCTATCAAAAACTCCAAATGCACAAATCTGTTAGACTGAGCACATTTGCAGCTTCTCCACATTCACTGCAACTTCAATGTCTCCATTCCCTTCAGTTTTAGAAAACCTAGCTGTCTGTATCTCTCAAAATGTCAATTATTAGCAATTCAGCAAGTTGAAGCATTTTCTCTATCAGCAGATATAACTCATTCCCAAAATTAATAACATCTCCCATTTCCAACAAATTCGCTGTTTGCATGATCCGCTCGTTCACTGAATCTACAAGTTTCACCATTTCAATGAATTTCTCAATCTTCAGTATTTTCTGCAGTCGAACAACATAAATAAATCTATTTCTGACAACCTACTCATTTATCAACGTTGATTTCGCTGAAGTAAGCCTTCAATATCTCCATCCTATTTTTTGCAGCTAATCACGTTTCTACATAAAGCTGAATCCACAATTTCTCAATTTCTACCTTTATCAGCAAATGTAGTTCTATTTATCTATCAAATACTCCAATTCCAGAAATCTGTTAGACTGAGCACATTTGCAGCTTCTCCACATTCACTGCAACTTCCATTTCTCCATTCCCTTCAGTTTTAGCAAACCTAGCTGTCTGCATCCCTCAAAATGTCAATTATTAGCAATTCAGCAAGTTGAAGCATTTTCTCTATCAGCAGATATAACCCATTCCCAAAATTTGTAAAATCTCACATTTCCAACAAATTCGCTGTTTGCATGATCCGCTCGTTCACTGAATCTACAAGTTTCACCATTTCAATCAATTTGTCAATCTCCATTATTTTCTGCATTCCAACAACATAAATAGATCTATTTCTGACAACCTACACATTTTTGAATGTTTTTTAGATCAAGTATGCCTTCAATATCTCCATTCCTATATTTTGCAGCTAATCACGTTTCTGCATAAAGCTGAACCTACAATTTCTCAATTTCTAACTTTATCAGCAAATGTAGTTGTATTTATATATCAAATAATCCAATTCCAGAAATCTGTTTGACTGAGCACATTTGCAGCTTCTCCACATTCACTGCAACTTCAATTTCTCCATTCCCTTCAGTTTTAGAAAACCTAGCTGTCTGTATCTCTCAAAATGTCAATTATTAGCAATTCAGCAAGTTGAAGCATTTTCTCTATCAGCAGATATAACTCATTCCCAAAATTAATAAAATCTCCCGTTTCCAACAAATTCGCTGTTTGCATGATCCGCTCGTTCACTGAATCTACAAGTTTCACCATTTCAATGAATTTCTCAATCTCCAGTATTTTCTGCAGTCCAACAACATAAATTAATCTATTTCAGACAACCTACTCATTTTTCAATGTTGATTTCGCTGAAGTAAGCCTTCAATATCTCCATTCCTAATTTTTGCAGCTAAGCACGTTTCTACGTAAAACTGAACTTACAATTTCTCAATTTCTAACTTTATCAGCAAATGTAGTTCTATTAATCTATCAAATACTCCAATTCCTGAAATCGGTTAGAATGAGCACATTTGCAGCTTCTCCGCATTCACTGCAACTTCAATTTCTCCATTCCCTTCACTTTTAGCAAATCTAGCAGTCTGTATCTCTCAAAATGCCAATTATTATCAATTCAGCAAGTTGAAGAATTTTCTCTATCAGCAGATATAACCCATTCCCAAAATTTGTAAAACCTCACGTTTCCAACAAATTCCCTGTTTGCATGATCCGCTCGTTCACTGAATCTACAAGTTTCACCATTTCAATGAATTTCTCAATCTCCAATATTTTCTGCAGACCAACAACATAAATAGATGTATTTCTGACAACCTACTCATTTTTCAATGTTGATTTCGCTGACGTAAGCCTTCAATATCTCCATTGCTATTTTTTGCTACTAATCAGTTTTCTACATTCACCTTAACCTACAACTTCTCTATTTCTAACTTTATCAGCAAATGTAGTCCTATTTATCTATCAAATACTCCAATTCCAGAAATCTGTTAGCCTACGCACATTTGCAGCTTCTCCGCATTCACTGCAACTTCAATGTCTCCAAACGTTCAGTTTTAGCAAACCTAGCTGTCTGTATCTCTCAAAATGTCAAATATTAGTTAGTCAGCAAATTCAAGCATTTTCTCTATCAGCAGATATAACTCATTCCCAAAATGAGTAAAATCTCCCATTTCCAACAAATTCGCTGTTTGCATGATCCGCTCGTTCACTGAATCTACAAGTTTCACCTCTCTATCAGCAGATGTAACTCATTCCCAAAATTTGTAAAATCTCACATTTCCAACAAATTCGCTGTTTGCAAGATTCGCTCGTTCACTGACTCTACAAGTTTCACCATTTCAATCAATTTCTCAATCTCCAATATTTTCTGCAGTCCAACAACATAAATAGATGTATTTCTGACAACCTACTCATTTTTCAATGTTGATTTCGCTGAAGTAAGCCTTCAATATCTCCATTCCTATTTTTTGCAACTAATCAGGTTTCTACATTCACCTGAACCTACAATTTCTCTATTTCTAACTTTATCAGCAAATGTAGTTCTACTTATCTATCACATACTCCAAATGCACAAATCTGTTAGCCCACGCACATTTGCAGCTTCTCCGCATTCACTGCAACTTCAATTTCTCCAAACCTTCAGTTTTAGCAAACCTAGCTGTCTGTATCTCTCAAAATGTCAAATATTAATTATTCTGCAAATTCAAGCATTTTCTCTATCAGCAGATGTAACATGTTCACAAAATTAGTAAAATCTCACATTTCCAACAAATTCGCTGTTTGCTTGATTCGCTCGTTCACTGAATCTAGAAGTTTCGCCATTTCAATCAATTTCTCAATCTCCAATATTTTCTGCAGTCCAACAACATAAATAGATGTATTTCTGACAACCTACACATTTTTAAATGTTGATTTCGCTGAAGTAAGCCATTCCTATTTTTTGCAACTAATCAGGTTTATACATTCAACGGAACCTACAATTTCTCAATTTCTAACTTTATCAGCAAATGTAGTTCTATTTTTCTTCAAATACTCCAATTCCAGAAATCTGTCAGACTGAGCACATTTGCAGCTTCTCCACATTCACTGCAACTACAATTTCTCCATTCCCTTCCGTTTTAGCAAATTTAGCTGTCTGTATCTCTCAAAATGTCAATTATTAGCAATTCAGCAAGATGAATCAATTTCTCTATCAGCAGATATAACCCATTCCCAAAATGTGTAAAATCTCACATTTCCAGCAAATTCGCTGTTTGCAAGATTCGCTCGTTCAGTGACTCTACAAATTTCACCATTTCAATCAATATCTCAATCTCCAATACTTTCTGCAGTCCAACAACATAAATACATGTATTTCTGACAACCTACTCATTTTTCAATGTTGATTTCGCTGAAGTAAGCCTTCAATACCTCCATTCCTATTTTTTGCAACTAATCAGGTTTCTACATTCACCTGAAGCTGCAATTTCTCAATTTCTAACTTCATCAGCAAATGTAGTTCTATTTATCTATCAGTTCTATTTATCTATCAAATACTCCAAATGCACAAATCTGTTAGACTAGGCACATTTGCAGCTTTTTAACATTCACTGCAACTGCAATTTCTCCAAACCTTCAGTTTTAGCAAACCTAGCTGTCTGTAATGTCTCAAAATGTCAAATATTAGTTATTCAGCAAATTCAAGCATTTTCTCTATCAGCAGATATAACTCATTCCCAAAATGAGTAAAATCTCCCATTTCCAACACATTCGCTGTTTGCATGATCCGCTCGTTCACTGAATCTACAAGTTTCACCATTTCAATGAATTTCTCAATCTCCAGTATTTTCTGCAGTCCAACAACATATATAAATCTATTTCTGACAACCTACTCATTTCACAATGTTGATTCCTCTCAAGTATGCCTTTAATTCCTATATTTTGCAGCTAAACACGTTTCTGCATTCACCTGAACGTACAATTTCTCAATTTCTAACTTTATCAGCAAATGTAGTTCTATTTATCTATCAAATACTGCAATTCCACTAATCTGTTATACTGAGCACATTTGCAGCTTCTCCGCATTCACTCCAACTTCAATTTCTCCATTCCCTTCAGTTTTAGCAAACCTAGATGTCTGTATCTCTCAAAATGTCAAATATTAGCAATTCAGCTAATTCAAGCATTTTCTCTATCAGCAGATGTAACATGTTCACAAAATTAGTAAAATCTCACATTTCCAACAAATTCGCTGTTTGCTTGATTCGCTCGTTCACTGAATCTAGAAGTTTCACCATTTCATTCAATTTCTCAATCTCCAATATTTTCTGTAGTCCAACAACATAAATACATGTATTTCTGACAACCTACTCATTTTTCAATGTTGATTTCGCTGAAGTAAGCCTTCAATATCTCCATTCCTATTTTTTGCAACTAATCAGGTTTCTACATTCACCTGAACCTACAATTTCTCAATTTCTAACTTTATCAGCAAATGTAGTTCTATTTATCTATCAAATACTCCAAATGCATTAATCTGTTAGACTAGGCACATTTGCAGCTTTTCCACATTCACTGCAACTTCAATTTATCCATTCCCTTCAGTTTTAGCAAAACTAGCTGTCTGTATCTCTCAAAATGTCAATTATTAGCAAATCAGCAAATTCAAGTATTTTCTCTATCAACAGATATAACTCATTCCCAAAGTTATTATAATCTCACATTTCTAACAAATTCGCTGTTTGCATGAGTCGCTCGTTCACTGAATCTACAAGTTTCACCATTTCAATCAATTTCTCAATCTCCAATATTTTCTGCAGTCCAACAACATAAATAGATCTATTTCTGACAACCTACACATTTTTCAATGTTGATTTCGCTGAAGTAAGCCTTCAATATCTCCATTCCTATTTTTTGCAGATAAACACGTTTCTGCATACAGCTGAACCTACAGTTTCTCAATTTCTAACTTTATCAGCAAATGTATTTGTATTTATCTATCAAATACTCCAATTCCAGAAATCTGTTAGACTAGGCACATTTGCAGCTTTTCCACAGTCACTGCAACTACAATTTCTCCAAACCTTCAGTTTTAGCAAACCTAGCTGTCTGTATGTCTCAAAATGTCAAATATTAGTTATTCAGCAAATTCAAGCTTTTTCTCTATCAACATATATAACTCAATCCCAAAATGAGTACGATTCCCATTTCCAACAAATTCGCTGTTTGCATGATCCTCTGGTTCACTGAATCTACAAGTTTCACCATTTCAATCAATTTCTCAATCTCCAATATTTTCTGCATTCCAACAACATAAATAGATCTATTTCTGACAACCTACACATTTTTGAATTTTTTTTTCTCTCAAGTATGCCTTCAACATCTCCATTGCTATATTCTGCAGCTAATCACGTTTCTACATTCACCTGAACCTGTAATTTCTCAATTTGTAACTTTATGAGCAAATGTAGTTCTATTTATCTATCAAATCCTTCAATTCCACAAATCTGTTAGCCTACGCACATTTGCAGCTTCTCCGCATTAACTGCAATTTCAATTTCTCCAAACCTTCAGTTTTAGCAAACCTAGCTGTCTGTATCTCTCAAAATATCAAATATTAGTTATTCAGCAAATTCAAGCATTTTCTCTAACAGCAGATATAACTCATTCCCAATGTGAGTAAAATCTCCCATTTCCAACACATTCGCTGTTTGCATGATCCGCTCGTTCACTGAATCTACAAGTTTCACCATTTCAATCAATTTCTCAATCTCCAGTATTTTCTGCAGTCCAACAACATAAATAAATCTATTTCTAACAATCTACTCATTTCTCAATGTTGATTTCGCTCAAGTATGCCTTTAATTCCTATATTTTGCAGCTAAACACGTTTCTGCATTCACCTGAACCTACAATTTCTCAATTTCTAACTTTATCAGCAAATGTAGTTCTATTTATCTATCAAATACTGCAATTCCACTAATCTGTTAGACTGAGCACATTTGCAGCTTATCCGCCTTCACTGCAACTTCAATTTCTCCATTCCCTTCAGTTTTAGCAAACCTAGATGTCTGTGTCTCTCAAAATGTCAAATATTAGCAATTCAGCTAATTCAAGCATTTTCTCTATCAGCAGATGTTACATGTTCACAAAATTAGTAAAATCTCACATTTCCAACAAATTCGCTGTTTGCTTGATTCGCTCGTTCACTGAATCTCGAAGTTTCACCATTTCAATCAATTTCTCAATCTCCAATATTTTCTGTAGTCCAACACCATAATCAGATGTATTTTTGACAACCTACTCATTTTTCAATGTTGATTTCGCTGAAGTAAGCCTTCAATATCTCCATTCCTATTTTTTGCAACTAATCAGGTTTCTACATTCACCTGAACCTACAATTTCTCAATTTCTAACTTTATCAGCAAATGTAGTTCTATTTATCTATCAAATGCTCCAAATGCATTAATCTGTTAGACTAGGCACATTTGCAGCTTCTCCGCATTCACTGCAACTACAATTTCTCCAAACCTTCAGTTTTAGCAAACCTAGCTGTCTGTAATGTCTCAAAATGTCAAATATTAGTTATTCAGCAAATTCAAGCATTTTCTCTATCAGCAGATATAAAACATTCCCAAAATGAGTAAAATCTCCCATTTCCAACAATTTCGCTATTTGTATGATCCGCACGTTCACTGAATCTACAAGTTTGACCATTTCAATAAATTTCTCAATCTCCAATATTTTCTGCAGTCCAACAACATTAATAAATCTATTTCTGAATACCTGCTCACTTTTCAATGTTGATTTCGCTGAAGTAAGCCTTCAATATTTCCATTCCTATTTATTGCATCTAATCACGGTTCTACATACAGCTGAACCTACAATTTCTCAATTTCTAACTTTATCAGCAAATGTAGTTCTACTTATTTATCAAATACTCCAATTCCACTAATCTCTGAGACTGAGTACATTTGCAGCTTCTCCGCATTCACTGCGGCTTCAATTTCTCCATTCCCTTCAGTTTTAGCAAACCTAGCTGTCTGTATCTCAAAAAATGTTCATTGTTGATGTTATTGTTGAATTTTTTGGTGTTTTTGAATGTTGCGGTTGTTGATGCATTATTTGGTACTTTTCATTGTTGAGGATTTGTTGAATTTGTTGGTGACTTTCAATGTTGAGGTTGTTGTTGAATTTTTAGGTGTTTTTCATTGTTGTGGTTTCTGTTGAATTTGTTGGTGTTTTTGAATGTTGAGGTTGTTGATGAATCTTTCGGTGTTTTTCCTTGTTGAGGTTTTTGTTCAATTTGTTGGTGTTTTTCATTGTTGAGGTTGTTGTTGAATTTGTTGGTGATTTTCAATGTTGAGTTTGTTGTTGAATTTTTTGGTGTTTTTCATTGTTGAGGTTGTTGTTGAAATTGTTGGAGTTTTTCAATCTTGAGGTTGTTGTTGAATTTTTTGGTGATTTTCAATGTTGAGTTTGTTGTTGAATTTGTTGGTGTTTTTCATTGTTGAGGTAGTTGAATTTGTTGGTATTTTTCAAAGTTGACGTTGTTGTTGAATTTTTTGGTGTTTTTAATTGTTGAGGTTTTTGTTGAATTTGTTGCTGTTTTTGAATGTTGAGGTTGTTGATGAATTTTTTGGTGTTTTTCATTGTTGAGGTTGTTGTTGAATTTGTTGGTGTTTTTGAATGTTGAGGTTGTTGTTGAATTGTTTGATGTTTTTCATTGTTGTGGTTGTTGTTAAATTTGTTGGTGTTTTTCAATATTGAGGTTGTTGTTGAATTTGTTGTTGTTATCAATTTTTATTTTGTTGAACCTTTTTGTATTTTTGAAAGTTGAGGTTGTTGCTGAATTTTTCGGTGTTTTTCATGGTTGAGGTTGTTGAATTTGTTGGTGTTCTTCAAAGCTGAGTTTGTTGTTGAATTTGTTGGTGTTTTTCATTGTTGAGGTTTTAGTTGAATTTGTTGGTGTTTTTCATTGCTGAGGTTTTTGTTGAATTTGTTGGCGTTTTTGAATGTTGAGGTTGTTGATGAAGTTTTTTGGTGTTTTTCATTGTTGAGGTTTTTGTTGAAATTGTTTGTGTTATTCATTGTTGAGGTTGTTGTTGAATTTGTTGGTGATTTTCAATATTGAGGTTCTGGTTCAATTTGTTGTCGTTTTTCCATGTTGAGGTTTTTGAATTTGTTGGTATTTTTCAAAGTTGACGTTGTTGTTGAATTTTTCGGTGTTTTTCATGGTTGAGGTTTTTGTTCTTTTTGAATGTTGTGGTTGTTGATGCATTATTTGGTGTTTTTCATTGTTGAGGTTGTTGTTGAATTTGTTGGTGATTTTCAATGTTGAGTTTGTTGTTGAATTTTTTGGTGCTTTTCATTGTTGAGGTTGTTGTTGAAATTGTTGGAGTTTTTCATTGTTGAGGTTGTTGTTGAATCTTTTTGTATTTTTCAAAGTTGAGGTTGCGGTTGAATTTGTTCCTGTTTCTCAATGTTGAGGTTGTTAAATTTTTTGGTGTTTTTCAAAGTTGAGGTTGTTGTTGAATTTTTGATGTTTATCATTGCTGAGGTTGTTGTTGAATTTGTTGGTGATTTTCAATGTTGAGGTTGTGTTTGAATTTGTTGGTGTTTTTCCATTTTGAGGCTTTTGAATTGGTTGTTGTTTTTCAAAGTTGAGGTTGTTGTTGAATTTGTTGGTGATTTTCAATGTTGAGATGGTGTTGAATTTTTTGTTGTTTTTCATTGTTGAGGTTGTTGTTGAAATTGTTGGTGTTTTTCTTTGTTGAGGTTTTTGTTGAATTTTTTGGTGTTTTTGAATGTTGAGGTTGTTGATGAACTTTTTGATGTTTTCCATTGTTGAGGTTTTTGTTGAATTTGTCGGTGATTTTCAATGTTGAGGTTGTTGTTGTAATTGTTGGAGTTTTTAAATGTTGAGGTTGTTGTTGAATTTTTTGGTGATTTTCAATGTTGAGTTTGTTGTTGAATTTGTTGGTGTTTTTCATTGTTGAGGTTTTTGTTCTTTTTGAATGTTGTTGTTGTTGATGCATTATTTGGTGTTTTTCATTGTTGAGGTTGTTGTTGAATTTGTTGGTGATTTTCAATGTTGAGGTTGTTGTTGAATTTTTAGGTGTTTTTCATTGTTGTGGTTTCTGTTGAATTTGTTGGTGTTTTTGAATGTTGAGGTTGTTGATGAATCTTTCGGTGTTTTTCCTTGTTGAGGTTTTTGTTCAATTAGTTGGTGTTTTTCATTGTTGAGGTTGTTGTTGAATTTGTTGGTGATTTTCAATGTTGAGGTTGTGGTTGAATTTGTTGGTGATTTTCCATGTTGAGGTTTTTGAATTTGTTGGTGTTTTTCAAAGTTGATGTTGTTGTTGAATTTGTTGGTGATTGTCAATGTTGAGTTTGTTGTTGAATTTATTGGTGTTTTTCATTGTTGAGGTTGTTGTTGAAATTGTTGGAGTTTTTGAATGTTGAGGTTGTTGTTGAATTTTTTGGTGATTTTCAATGTTGAGTTTGTTGTTGAATTTGTTGGTGTTTTTCATTGTTGAGGTTGTTGAATTTGTTGGTATTTTTCAAAGTTGACGTTGTTGTTGAATTTTTCGCTGTTTTTCATGGTTGAGGTTTTTGTTCTTTTTGAATGTTGTGGTTGTTGATGCATTATTTGGTGTTTTTCATTGTTGAGGTTGTTGTTGAATTTGTTGGTGATTTTCAATGTTGAGGTTGTTGTTGAATTTTTAGGTGTTTTTCATTGTTGTGGTTTCTGTTGAATTTGTTGGTGTTTTTGAATGTTGAGGTTGTTGATGAATCTTTCGGTGTTATTCCTTGTTGAGGTTTTTGTTCAATTTGTTGGTGTTTTTCATTGTTGAGGATGTTGTTGAATTTGTCGGTGATTTTCAATGTTGAGGTTGTCATTGAATTTGTTGGTGTTTTTCCATGTTGAGGTTTGTGAATTTGTTGGTGTTTTTCAAAGTTGATGTTGTTGTTAAATTTGTTGGTGATTTTCAATGTTGAGTTTGTTGTTGAATTTTTTGGTGTTTTTCATTGTTGAGGTTGTTGTTGATATTGTTGGAGTTTTTCAATGTTGAGGTTGTTGTTGAATCTTTTTGTATTTTTCAAAGTTGAGGTTGCAGTTGAATTTGTTCCTGTTTCTCAATGTTGAGGTTGTTAAATTTTTTGGTGTTTTTCAAAGTTGAGGTTGTTGTTGAATTTTTGATGTTTATCATTGCTGAGGTTGTTGTTGAATTTGTTGGTGATTTTCAATGTTGAGGTTGTGTTTGAATTTGTTGGTGTTTTTCCATTTTGAGGCTTTTGAATTGGTTGTTGTTTTTCAAAGTTGAGGTTGTTGTTGAATTTGTTGGTGATTTTCAATGTTGAGATGGTGTTGAATTTTTTGTTGTTTTTCATTGTTGAGGTTGTTGTTGAAATTGTTGGTGTTTTTCTTTGTTGAGGTTTTTGTTGAATTTTTTGGTGTTTTTGAATGTTGAGGTTGTTGATGAACTTTTTGATGTTTTCCATTGTTGAGGTTTTTGTTGAATTTGTCGGTGATTTTCAATGTTGAGGTTGTTGTTGTAATTGTTGGAGTTTTTAAATGTTGAGGTTGTTGTTGAATTTTTTGGTGATTTTCAATGTTGAGTTTGTTGTTGAATTTGTTGGTGTTTTTCATTGTTGAGGTTTTTGTTCTTTTTGAATGTTGTTGTTGTTGATGCATTATTTGGTGTTTTTCATTGTTGAGGTTGTTGTTGAATTTGTTGGTGATTTTCAATGTTGAGGTTGTTGTTGAATTTTTAGGTGTTTTTCATTGTTGTGGTTTCTGTTGAATTTGTTGGTGTTTTTGAATGTTGAGGTTGTTGATGAATCTTTCGGTGTTTTTCCTTGTTGAGGTTTTTGTTCAATTAGTTGGTGTTTTTCATTGTTGAGGTTGTTGTTGAATTTGTTGGTGATTTTCAATGTTGAGGTTGTGGTTGAATTTGTTGGTGATTTTCCATGTTGAGGTTTTTGAATTTGTTGGTGTTTTTCAAAGTTGATGTTGTTGTTGAATTTGTTGGTGATTGTCAATGTTGAGTTTGTTGTTGAATTTATTGGTGTTTTTCATTGTTGAGGTTGTTGTTGAAATTGTTGGAGTTTTTGAATGTTGAGGTTGTTGTTGAATTTTTTGGTGATTTTCAATGTTGAGTTTGTTGTTGAATTTGTTGGTGTTTTTCATTGTTGAGGTTGTTGAATTTGTTGGTATTTTTCAAAGTTGACGTTGTTGTTGAATTTTTCGCTGTTTTTCATGGTTGAGGTTTTTGTTCTTTTTGAATGTTGTGGTTGTTGATGCATTATTTGGTGTTTTTCATTGTTGAGGTTGTTGTTGAATTTGTTGGTGATTTTCAATGTTGAGGTTGTTGTTGAATTTTTAGGTGTTTTTCATTGTTGTGGTTTCTGTTGAATTTGTTGGTGTTTTTGAATGTTGAGGTTGTTGATGAATCTTTCGGTGTTATTCCTTGTTGAGGTTTTTGTTCAATTTGTTGGTGTTTTTCATTGTTGAGGATGTTGTTGAATTTGTCGGTGATTTTCAATGTTGAGGTTGTCGTTGAATTTGTTGGTGTTTTTCCATGTTGAGGTTTGTGAATTTGTTGGTGTTTTTCAAAGTTGATGTTGTTGTTAAATTTGTTGGTGATTTTCAATGTTGAGTTTGTTGTTGAATTTTTTGGTGTTTTTCATTGTTGAGGTTGTTGTTGATATTGTTGGAGTTTTTCAATGTTGAGGTTGTTGTTGAATTTTTTGGTGATTTTCAATGTTGAGTTTGTTGTTGAATTTGTTGGTGTTTTTCATTGTTGAGGTAGTTGAATTTGTTGGTATTTTTCAAAGTTGACGTTGTTGTTGAATTTTTTGGTGTTTTTAATTGTTGAGGTTTTTGTTGAATTTGTTGCTGTTTTTGAATGTTGAGGTTGTTGATGAATTTTTTGGTGTTTTTCATTGTTGAGGTTGTTGTTGAATTTGTTGGTGTTTTTGAATGTTGAGGTTGTTGTTGAATTGTTTGATGTTTTTCATTGTTGTGGTTGTTGTTAAATTTGTTGGTGTTTTTCAATATTGAGGTTGTTGTTGAATTTGTTGTTGTTATCAATTTTTATTTTGTTGAACCTTTTTGTATTTTTGAAAGTTGAGGTTGTTGCTGAATTTTTCGGTGTTTTTCATGGTTGAGGTTGTTGAATTTGTTGGTGTTCTTCAAAGCTGAGTTTGTTGTTGAATTTGTTGGTGTTTTTCATTGTTGAGGTTTTAGTTGAATTTGTTGGTGTTTTTCATTGCTGAGGTTTTTGTTGAATTTGTTGGCGTTTTTGAATGTTGAGGTTGTTGATGAAGTTTTTTGGTGTTTTTCATTGTTGAGGTTTTTGTTGAAATTGTTTGTGTTATTCATTGTTGAGGTTGTTGTTGAATTTGTTGGTGATTTTCAATATTGAGGTTCTGGTTCAATTTGTTGTCGTTTTTCCATGTTGAGGTTTTTGAATTTGTTGGTATTTTTCAAAGTTGACGTTGTTGTTGAATTTTTCGGTGTTTTTCATGGTTGAGGTTTTTGTTCTTTTTGAATGTTGTGGTTGTTGATGCATTATTTGGTGTTTTTCATTGTTGAGGTTGTTGTTGAATTTGTTGGTGATTTTCAATGTTGAGTTTGTTGTTGAATTTTTTGGTGCTTTTCATTGTTGAGGTTGTTGTTGAAATTGTTGGAGTTTTTCATTGTTGAGGTTGTTGTTGAATCTTTTTGTATTTTTCAAAGTTGAGGTTGCGGTTGAATTTGTTCCTGTTTCTCAATGTTGAGGTTGTTAAATTTTTAGGTGTTTTTCATTGTTGTGGTTTCTGTTGAATTTGTTGGTGTTTTTGAATGTTGAGGTTGTTGATGAATCTTTCGGTGTTTTTCCTTGTTGAGGTTTTTGTTCAATTAGTTGGTGTTTTTCATTGTTGAGGTTGTTGTTGAATTTGTTGGTGATTTTCAATGTTGAGGTTGTGGTTGAATTTGTTGGTGATTTTCATTGTTGAGGTTTTTGTTCTTTTTGAATGTTGTTGTTGTTGATGCATTATTTGGTGTTTTTCATTGTTGAGGTTGTTGTTGAATTTGTTGGTGATTTTCAATGTTGAGGTTGTTGTTGAATTTTTAGGTGTTTTTCATTGTTGTGGTTTCTGTTGAATTTGTTGGTGTTTTTGAATGTTGAGGTTGTTGATGAATCTTTCGGTGTTTTTCCTTGTTGAGGTTTTTGTTCAATTAGTTGGTGTTTTTCATTGTTGAGGTTGTTGTTGAATTTGTTGGTGATTTTCAATGTTGAGGTTGTGGTTGAATTTGTTGGTGATTTTCCATGTTGAGGTTTTTGAATTTGTTGGTGTTTTTCAAAGTTGATGTTGTTGTTGAATTTGTTGGTGATTGTCAATGTTGAGTTTGTTGTTGAATTTATTGGTGTTTTTCATTGTTGAGGTTGTTGTTGAAATTGTTGGAGTTTTTGAATGTTGAGGTTGTTGTTGAATTTTTTGGTGATTTTCAATGTTGAGTTTGTTGTTGAATTTGTTGGTGTTTTTCATTGTTGAGGTTGTTGAATTTGTTGGTATTTTTCAAAGTTGACGTTGTTGTTGAATTTTTCGCTGTTTTTCATGGTTGAGGTTTTTGTTCTTTTTGAATGTTGTGGTTGTTGATGCATTATTTGGTGTTTTTCATTGTTGAGGTTGTTGTTGAATTTGTTGGTGATTTTCAATGTTGAGGTTGTTGTTGAATTTTTAGGTGTTTTTCATTGTTGTGGTTTCTGTTGAATTTGTTGGTGTTTTTGAATGTTGAGGTTGTTGATGAATCTTTCGGTGTTATTCCTTGTTGAGGTTTTTGTTCAATTTGTTGGTGTTTTTCATTGTTGAGGATGTTGTTGAATTTGTCGGTGATTTTCAATGTTGAGGTTGTCGTTGAATTTGTTGGTGTTTTTCCATGTTGAGGTTTGTGAATTTGTTGGTGTTTTTCAAAGTTGATGTTGTTGTTAAATTTGTTGGTGATTTTCAATGTTGAGTTTGTTGTTGAATTTTTTGGTGTTTTTCATTGTTGAGGTTGTTGTTGATATTGTTGGAGTTTTTCAATGTTGAGGTTGTTGTTGAATTTTTTGGTGATTTTCAATGTTGAGTTTGTTGTTGAATTTGTTGGTGTTTTTCATTGTTGAGGTAGTTGAGTTTGTTGGTATTTTTCAAAGTTGACGTTGTTGTTGAATTTTTTGGTGTTTTTAATTGTTGAGGTTTTTGTTGAATTTGTTGCTGTTTTTGAATGTTGAGGTTGTTGATGAATTTTTTGGTGTTTTTCATTGTTGAGGTTGTTGTTGAATTTGTTGGTGTTTTTGAATGTTGAGGTTGTTGTTGAATTGTTTGATGTTTTTCATTGTTGTGGTTGTTGTTAAATTTGTTGGTGTTTTTCAATATTGAGGTTGTTGTTGAATTTGTTGTTGTTATCAATTTTTATTTTGTTGAACCTTTTTGTATTTTTGAAAGTTGAGGTTGTTGCTGAATTTTTCGGTGTTTTTCATGGTTGAGGTTGTTGAATTTGTTGGTGTTCTTCAAAGCTGAGTTTGTTGTTGAATTTGTTGGTGTTTTTCATTGTTGAGGTTTTAGTTGAATTTGTTGGTGTTTTTCATTGCTGAGGTTTTTGTTGAATTTGTTGGCGTTTTTGAATGTTGAGGTTGTTGATGAAGTTTATTGGTGTTTTTCATTGTTGAGGTTTTTGTTGAAATTGTTTGTGTTATTCATTGTTGAGGTTGTTGTTGAATTTGTTGGTGATTTTCAATATTGAGGTTCTGGTTCAATTTGTTGTCGTTTTTCCATGTTGAGGTTTTTGAATTTGTTGGTATTTTTCAAAGTTGACGTTGTTGTTGAATTTTTCGGTGTTTTTCATGGTTGAGGTTTTTGTTCTTTTTGAATGTTGTGGTTGTTGATGCATTATTTGGTGTTTTTCATTGTTGAGGTTGTTGTTGAATTTGTTGGTGATTTTCAATGTTGAGTTTGTTGTTGAATTTTTTGGTGCTTTTCATTGTTGAGGTTGTTGTTGAAATTGTTGGAGTTTTTCATTGTTGAGGTTGTTGTTGAATCTTTTTGTATTTTTCAAAGTTGAGGTTGCGGTTGAATTTGTTCCTGTTTCTCAATGTTGAGGTTGTTAAATTTTTTGGTGTTTTTCAAAGTTGAGGTTGTTGTTGAATTTTTGATGTTTATCATTACTGAGGTTGTTGTTGAATTTGTTGGTGATTTTCAATGTTGAGGTTGTGTTTGAATTTGTTGGTGTTTTTCCATTTTGAGGCTTTTGAATTGGTTGTTGTTTTTCAAAGTTGAGGTTGTTGTTGAATTTGTTGGTGATTTTCAATGTTGAGATGGTGTTGAATTTTTTGTTGTTTTTCATTGTTGAGGTTGTTGTTGAAATTGTTGGTGTTTTTCTTTGTTGAGGTTTTTGTTGAATTTTTTGGTGTTTTTGAATGTTGAGGTTGTTGATGAACTTTTTGATGTTTTCCATTGTTGAGGTTTTTGTTGAATTTGTCGGTGATTTTCAATGTTGAGGTTGTTGTTGTAATTGTTGGAGTTTTTAAATGTTGAGGTTGTTGTTGAATTTTTTGGTGATTTTCAATGTTGAGTTTGTTGTTGAATTTGTTGGTGTTTTTCATTGTTGAGGTTTTTGTTCTTTTTGAATGTTGTTGTTGTTGATGCATTATTTGGTGTTTTTCATTGTTGAGGTTGTTGTTGAATTTGTTGGTGATTTTCAATGTTGAGGTTGTTGTTGAATTTTTAGGTGTTTTTCATTGTTGTGGTTTCTGTTGAATTTGTTGGTGTTTTTGAATGTTGAGGTTGTTGATGAATCTTTCGGTGTTTTTCCTTGTTGAGGTTTTTGTTCAATTAGTTGGTGTTTTTCATTGTTGAGGTTGTTGTTGAATTTGTTGGTGATTTTCAATGTTGAGGTTGTGGTTGAATTTGTTGGTGATTTTCCATGTTGAGGTTTTTGAATTTGTTGGTGTTTTTCAAAGTTGATGTTGTTGTTGAATTTGTTGGTGATTGTCAATGTTGAGTTTGTTGTTGAATTTATTGGTGTTTTTCATTGTTGAGGTTGTTGTTGAAATTGTTGGAGTTTTTGAATGTTGAGGTTGTTGTTGAATTTTTTGGTGATTTTCAATGTTGAGTTTGTTGTTGAATTTGTTGGTGTTTTTCATTGTTGAGGTTGTTGAATTTGTTGGTATTTTTCAAAGTTGACGTTGTTGTTGAATTTTTCGCTGTTTTTCATGGTTGAGGTTTTTGTTCTTTTTGAATGTTGTGGTTGTTGATGCATTATTTGGTGTTTTTCATTGTTGAGGTTGTTGTTGAATTTGTTGGTGATTTTCAATGTTGAGGTTGTTGTTGAATTTTTAGGTGTTTTTCATTGTTGTGGTTTCTGTTGAATTTGTTGGTGTTTTTGAATGTTGAGGTTGTTGATGAATTTTTTGGTGATTTTCAATGTTGAGTTTGTTGTTGAATTTGTTGGTGTTTTTAATTGTTGAGGTTGTTGAATTTGTTGGTATTTTTCAAAGTTGACGTTGTTGTTGAATTTTTTGGTGTTTTTAATTGTTGTGGATTTTGTTGAATTTGTTGCTGTTTTTTAATGTTGAGGTTGTTGATGAATATTTTGGTGTTTTTCATTGTTGAGGTTGTTGATGAATTTGTAGGTGTTTTTGAATGTTGAGGTTGTTGTTGAATTGTTTGATGTTTTTCATTGTTGAGGTTGTTGTTAAATTTGTTGGTGATTTTCAATATTGAGGTTGTTGTTGAATTTGTTGTTGTTATCAATTTTTATTTTGTTGAACCTTTTTGTATTTTTGAAATTTGAGGTTGTTGTTGAATTTGTTGGTGTTTTTCAATGTTGAGGTTGTTGAATTTGTTGGTGCTTTTCAAAGCTGAGTTTGTTGTTGAATTTGTTGGTGTTTTTCATTGTTGAGGTTTTTGTTGAATTTGTTGGTGTTTTTCATTGTTGAGGTTGTTGTTGAATTTGTTGGTGTTTTTGAATGTTGATGTTGTTGTTGAATTGTTTGATGTTTTTCATTGTTTAGGTTGTTGTTAAATTTGTTGGTGATTTTCAATATTGAGGTTGTTGATGAATTTGTTGTTGTTATCAATTTTTATTTTGTTGAACCTTTTTGTATTTTTGAAAGTTGAGGTTGTTGTTGAATTTGTTGGTGTTTTTCATTGTTGAGGTTTTTGTTGAATTTGTTGGTGATTTTCAATGTTGAGGTTGTGGTTGAATTTGTTGCTGTTTTTCAAAGTTGATGTTGTTGAAATTATTGGTGTTATCAATGGTTTTTTTAAATCCTTTTCGTATTTTTCAAAGTTGAGGTTGCAGTTGAAATTGTTGGTGTTTTGCAATGTTGAGGTTGTTGAATTTGTTGGTGTTTTTCAAAGCTGAGGTTGTTGTTGAATTTTTTGGTGTTTTTCATTGTTGATGTTGTTGTTGAATTTGTTGGTGATTTTCAATATTGAGGATCTGGTTGAATTTGTTGGTGTTTTTCCATGTTGAGGTTTTTGAATTTGTTAGTGTTTTTCAAAGTTGAGGTTGTTGTTGAATTTGTTAGTGATTTTCAATGTTGAGGTTGTTGTTGAATTTTTAGGTGTTTTTCATTGTTGTGGTTTCTGTTGAATTTGTTGGTGTTTTTGAATGTTGAGGTTGTTGATGAATCTTTCGGTGTTATTCCTTGTTGAGGTTTTTGTTCAATTTGTTGGTGTTTTTCATTGTTGAGGATGTTGTTGAATTTATCGGTGATTTTCAATGTTGAGGTTGTCGTTGAATTTGTTGGTGTTTTTCCATGTTGAGGTTTGTGAATTTGTTGGTGTTTTTCAAAGTTGATGTTGTTGTTAAATTTGTTGGTGATTTTCAATGTTGAGTTTGTTGTTGAATTTTTTGGTGTTTTTCATTGTTGAGGTTGTTGTTGATATTGTTGGAGTTTTTCAATGTTGAGGTTGTTGTTGAATTTTTTGGTGATTTTCAATGTTGAGTTTGTTGTTGAATTTGTTGGTGTTTTTCATTGTTGAGGTAGTTGAATTTGTTGGTATTTTTCAAAGTTGACGTTGTTGTTGAATTTTTTGGTGTTTTTAATTGTTGAGGTTTTTGTTGAATTTGTTGCTGTTTTTGAATGTTGAGGTTGTTGATGAATTTTTTGGTGTTTTTCATTGTTGAGGTTGTTGTTGAATTTGTTGGTGTTTTTGAATGTTGAGGTTGTTGTTGAATTGTTTGATGTTTTTCATTGTTGTGGTTGTTGTTAAATTTGTTGGTGTTTTTCAATATTGAGGTTGTTGTTGAATTTGTTGTTGTTATCAATTTTTATTTTGTTGAACCTTTTTGTATTTTTGAAAGTTGAGGTTGTTGCTGAATTTTTCGGTGTTTTTCATGGTTGAGGTTGTTGAATTTGTTGGTGTTCTTCAAAGCTGAGTTTGTTGTTGAATTTGTTGGTGTTTTTCATTGTTGAGGTTTTAGTTGAATTTGTTGGTGTTTTTCATTGCTGAGGTTTTTGTTGAATTTGTTGGCGTTTTTGAATGTTGAGGTTGTTGATGAAGTTTTTTGGTGTTTTTCATTGTTGAGGTTTTTGTTGAAATTGTTTGTGTTATTCATTGTTGAGGTTGTTGTTGAATTTGTTGGTGATTTTCAATATTGAGGTTCTGGTTCAATTTGTTGTCGTTTTTCCATGTTGAGGTTTTTGAATTTGTTGGTATTTTTCAAAGTTGACGTTGTTGTTGAATTTTTCGGTGTTTTTCATGGTTGAGGTTTTTGTTCTTTTTGAATGTTGTGGTTGTTGATGCATTATTTGGTGTTTTTCATTGTTGAGGTTGTTGTTGAATTTGTTGGTGATTTTCAATGTTGAGTTTGTTGTTGAATTTTTTGGTGCTTTTCATTGTTGAGGTTGTTGTTGAAATTGTTGGAGTTTTTCATTGTTGAGGTTGTTGTTGAATCTTTTTGTATTTTTCAAAGTTGAGGTTGCGGTTGAATTTGTTCCTGTTTCTCAATGTTGAGGTTGTTAAATTTTTTGGTGTTTTTCAAAGTTGAGGTTGTTGTTGAATTTTTGATGTTTATCATTGCTGAGGTTGTTGTTGAATTTGTTGGTGATTTTCAATGTTGAGGTTGTGTTTGAATTTGTTGGTGTTTTTCCATTTTGAGGCTTTTGAATTGGTTGTTGTTTTTCAAAGTTGAGGTTGTTGTTGAATTTGTTGGTGATTTTCAATGTTGAGATGGTGTTGAATTTTTTGTTGTTTTTCATTGTTGAGGTTGTTGTTGAAATTGTTGGTGTTTTTCTTTGTTGAGGTTTTTGTTGAATTTTTTGGTGTTTTTGAATGTTGAGGTTGTTGATGAACTTTTTGATGTTTTCCATTGTTGAGGTTTTTGTTGAATTTGTCGGTGATTTTCAATGTTGAGGTTGTTGTTGTAATTGTTGGAGTTTTTAAATGTTGAGGTTGTTGTTGAATTTTTTGGTGATTTTCAATGTTGAGTTTGTTGTTGAATTTGTTGGTGTTTTTCATTGTTGAGGTTTTTGTTCTTTTTGAATGTTGTTGTTGTTGATGCATTATTTGGTGTTTTTCATTGTTGAGGTTGTTGTTGAATTTGTTGGTGATTTTCAATGTTGAGGTTGTTGTTGAATTTTTAGGTGTTTTTCATTGTTGTGGTTTCTGTTGAATTTGTTGGTGTTTTTGAATGTTGAGGTTGTTGATGAATCTTTCGGTGTTTTTCCTTGTTGAGGTTTTTGTTCAATTAGTTGGTGTTTTTCATTGTTGAGGTTGTTGTTGAATTTGTTGGTGATTTTCAATGTTGAGGTTGTGGTTGAATTTGTTGGTGATTTTCCATGTTGAGGTTTTTGAATTTGTTGGTGTTTTTCAAAGTTGATGTTGTTGTTGAATTTGTTGGTGATTGTCAATGTTGAGTTTGTTGTTGAATTTATTGGTGTTTTTCATTGTTGAGGTTGTTGTTGAAATTGTTGGAGTTTTTGAATGTTGAGGTTGTTGTTGAATTTTTTGGTGATTTTCAATGTTGAGTTTGTTGTTGAATTTGTTGGTGTTTTTCATTGTTGAGGTTGTTGAATTTGTTGGTATTTTTCAAAGTTGACGTTGTTGTTGAATTTTTCGCTGTTTTTCATGGTTGAGGTTTTTGTTCTTTTTGAATGTTGTGGTTGTTGATGCATTATTTGGTGTTTTTCATTGTTGAGGTTGTTGTTGAATTTGTTGGTGATTTTCAATGTTGAGGTTGTTGTTGAATTTTTAGGTGTTTTTCATTGTTGTGGTTTCTGTTGAATTTGTTGGTGTTTTTGAATGTTGAGGTTGTTGATGAATCTTTCGGTGTTATTCCTTGTTGAGGTTTTTGTTCAATTTGTTGGTGTTTTTCATTGTTGAGGATGTTGTTGAATTTGTCGGTGATTTTCAATGTTGAGGTTGTCATTGAATTTGTTGGTGTTTTTCCATGTTGAGGTTTGTGAATTTGTTGGTGTTTTTCAAAGTTGATGTTGTTGTTAAATTTGTTGGTGATTTTCAATGTTGAGTTTGTTGTTGAATTTTTTGGTGTTTTTCATTGTTGAGGTTGTTGTTGATATTGTTGGAGTTTTTCAATGTTGAGTTTGTTGTTGAATTTTTTGGTGATTTTCAATGTTGAGTTTGTTGTTGAATTTGTTGGTGTTTTTCATTGTTGAGGTAGTTGAATTTGTTGGTATTTTTCAAAGTTGACGTTGTTGTTGAATTTTTTGGTGTTTTTAATTGTTGAGGTTTTTGTTGAATTTGTTGCTGTTTTTGAATGTTGAGGTTGTTGATGAATTTTTTGGTGTTTTTCATTGTTGAGGTTGTTGTTGAATTTGTTGGTGTTTTTGAATGTTGAGGTTGTTGTTGAATTGTTTGATGTTTTTCATTGTTGTGGTTGTTGTTAAATTTGTTGGTGTTTTTCAATATTGAGGTTGTTGTTGAATTTGTTGTTGTTATCAATTTTTATTTTGTTGAACCTTTTTGTATTTTTGAAAGTTGAGGTTGTTGCTGAATTTTTCGGTGTTTTTCATGGTTGAGGTTGTTGAATTTGTTGGTGTTCTTCAAAGCTGAGTTTGTTGTTGAATTTGTTGGTGTTTTTCATTGTTGAGGTTTTAGTTGAATTTGTTGGTGTTTTTCATTGCTGAGGTTTTTGTTGAATTTGTTGGCGTTTTTGAATGTTGAGGTTGTTGATGAAGTTTTTTGGTGTTTTTCATTGTTGAGGTTTTTGTTGAAATTGTTTGTGTTATTCATTGTTGAGGTTGTTGTTGAATTTGTTGGTGATTTTCAATATTGAGTTTCTGGTTCAATTTGTTGTCGGTTTTCCATGTTGAGGTTTTTGAATTTGTTGGTATTTTTCAAAGTTGACGTTGTTGTTGAATTTTTCGGTGTTTTTCATGGTTGAGGTTTTTGTTCTTTTTGAATGTTGTGGTTGTTGATGCATTATTTGGTGTTTTTCATTGTTGAGGTTGTTGTTGAATTTGTTGGTGATTTTCAATGTTGAGTTTGTTGTTGAATTTTTTGGTGCTTTTCATTGTTGAGGTTGTTGTTGAAATTGTTGGAGTTTTTCATTGTTGAGGTTGTTGTTGAATCTTTTTGTATTTTTCAAAGTTGAGGTTGCGGTTGAATTTGTTCCTGTTTCTCAATGTTGAGGTTGTTAAATTTTTTGGTGTTTTTCAAAGTTGAGGTTGTTGTTGAATTTTTGATGTTTATCATTGCTGAGGTTGTTGTTGAATTTGTTGGTGATTTTCAATGTTGAGGTTGTGTTTGAATTTGTTGGTGTTTTTCCATTTTGAGGCTTTTGAATTGGTTGTTGTTTTTCAAAGTTGAGGTTGTTGTTGAATTTGTTGGTGATTTTCAATGTTGAGATGGTGTTGAATTTTTTGTTGTTTTTCATTGTTGAGGTTGTTGTTGAAATTGTTGGTGTTTTTCTTTGTTGAGGTTTTTGTTGAATTTTTTGGTGTTTTTGAATGTTGAGGTTGTTGATGAACTTTTTGATGTTTTCCATTGTTGAGGTTTTTGTTGAATTTGTCGGTGATTTTCAATGTTGAGGTTGTTGTTGTAATTGTTGGAGTTTTTAAATGTTGAGGTTGTTGTTGAATTTTTTGGTGATTTTCAATGTTGAGTTTGTTGTTGAATTTGTTGGTGTTTTTCATTGTTGAGGTTTTTGTTCTTTTTGAATGTTGTTGTTGTTGATGCATTATTTGGTGTTTTTCATTGTTGAGGTTGTTGTTGAATTTGTTGGTGATTTTCAATGTTGAGGTTGTTGTTGAATTTTTAGGTGTTTTTCATTGTTGTGGTTTCTGTTGAATTTGTTGGTGTTTTTGAATGTTGAGGTTGTTGATGAATCTTTCGGTGTTTTTCCTTGTTGAGGTTTTTGTTCAATTAGTTGGTGTTTTTCATTGTTGAGGTTGTTGTTGAATTTGTTGGTGATTTTCAATGTTGAGGTTGTGGTTGAATTTGTTGGTGATTTTCCATGTTGAGGTTTTTGAATTTGTTGGTGTTTTTCAAAGTTGATGTTGTTGTTGAATTTGTTGGTGATTGTCAATGTTGAGTTTGTTGTTGAATTTATTGGTGTTTTTCATTGTTGAGGTTGTTGTTGAAATTGTTGGAGTTTTTGAATGTTGAGGTTGTTGTTGAATTTTTTGGTGATTTTCAATGTTGAGTTTGTTGTTGAATTTGTTGGTGTTTTTCATTGTTGAGGTTGTTGAATTTGTTGGTATTTTTCAAAGTTGACGTTGTTGTTGAATTTTTCGCTGTTTTTCATGGTTGAGGTTTTTGTTCTTTTTGAATGTTGTGGTTGTTGATGCATTATTTGGTGTTTTTCATTGTTGAGGTTGTTGTTGAATTTGTTGGTGATTTTCAATGTTGAGGTTGTTGTTGAATTTTTAGGTGTTTTTCATTGTTGTGGTTTCTGTTGAATTTGTTGGTGTTTTTGAATGTTGAGGTTGTTGATGAATCTTTCGGTGTTATTCCTTGTTGAGGTTTTTGTTCAATTTGTTGGTGTTTTTCATTGTTGAGGATGTTGTTGAATTTGTCGGTGATTTTCAATGTTGAGGTTGTCGTTGAATTTGTTGGTGTTTTTCCATGTTGAGGTTTGTGAATTTGTTGGTGTTTTTCAAAGTTGATGTTGTTGTTAAATTTGTTGGTGATTTTCAATGTTGAGTTTGTTGTTGAATTTTTTGGTGTTTTTCATTGTTGAGGTTGTTGTTGAATTTTTTGGTGATTTTCAATGTTGAGTTTGTTGTTGAATTTGTTGGTGTTTTTAATTGTTGAGGTTGTTGAATTTGTTGGTATTTTTCAAAGTTGACGTTGTTGTTGAATTTTTTGGTGTTTTTAATTGTTGTGGATTTTGTTGAATTTGTTGCTGTTTTTGAATGTTGAGGTTGTTGATGAATATTTTGGTGTTTTTCATTGTTGAGGTTGTTGATGAATTTGTAGGTGTTTTTGAATGTTGAGGTTGTTGTTGAATTGTTTGATGTTTTTCATTGTTGAGGTTGTTGTTAAATTTGTTGGTGATTTTCAATATTGAGGTTGTTGTTGAATTTGTTGTTGTTATCAATTTTTATTTTGTTGAACCTTTTTGTATTTTTGAAATTTGAGGTTGTTGTTGAATTTGTTGGTGTTTTTCAATGTTGAGGTTGTTGAATTTGTTGGTGCTTTTCAAAGCTGAGTTTGTTGTTGAATTTGTTGGTGTTTTTCATTGTTGAGGTTTATGTTGAATTTGTTGGTGTTTTTCATTGTTGAGGTTGTTGTTGAATTTGTTGGTGTTTTTGAATGTTGATGTTGTTGTTGAATTGTTTGATGTTTTTCATTGTTTAGGTTGTTGTTAAATTTGTTGGTGATTTTCAATATTGAGGTTGTTGATGAATTTGTTGTTGTTATCAATTTTTATTTTGTTGAACCTTTTTGTATTTTTGAAAGTTGAGGTTGTTGTTGAATTTGTTGGTGTTTTTCATTGTTGAGGTTTTTGTTGAATTTGTTGGTGATTTTCAATGTTGAGGTTGTGGTTGAATTTGTTGCTGTTTTTCAAAGTTGATGTTGTTGAAATTATTGGTGTTATCAATGGTTTTTTTAAATCCTTTTCGTATTTTTCAAAGTTGAGGTTGCAGTTGAAATTGTTGGTGTTTTGCAATGTTGAGGTTGTTGAATTTGTTGGTGTTTTTCAAAGCTGAGGTTGTTGTTGAATTTTTTGGTGTTTTTCATTGTTGATGTTGTTGTTGAATTTGTTGGTGATTTTCAATATTGAGGATCTGGTTGAATTTGTTGGTGTTTTTCCATGTTGAGGTTTTTGAATTTGTTAGTGTTTTTCAAAGTTGAGGTTGTTGTTGAATTTGTTAGTGATTTTCAATGTTGAGGTTGTTGTTGAGTTTTTTGATGCTTTTCATTGCTGAGGTTGTTGTTGAATTTGTTGGTGATTTTCAATGTTGAGGTTGTTGAATTCATTGGTGTTATCAATGGTTTTTTTTGATCATTTTTGTTTTTTTCAAAGTTGAGCTTGCAGTTGAATTTGTTGGTGTTTTTCAATGTTGAGGTTGTTGAAGTTGTTGGTGTTTTTCAAAGTTGAGGTTGTTGTTCAATTTTTCGGTGCTTTTCATTGTTGAGGTTTTTGTTGAATTTTTTTGGTGTTTCTGAATGTTGAGGTTGTTGATGCATTATTTGGTACTTTTCATTGTTGAGGTTTTTGTTGAATTTGTTGGTGACTTTCAATGTTGAGGTTGTTGTTGAATTTTTAGGTGTTTTTCATTGTTGTGGTTTATGTTGAATTTGTTGGTGTTTTTGAATGTTGAGGTTGTTGATGAATCTTTCGGTGTTTTTCCTTGTTGAGGTTTTTGTTCAATTTGTTGGTGTATTTCATTGTTGAGGTTGTTGTTGAATTTGTTGGTGATTTTAAATGTTGAGGTTGTGGTTGAATTTGTTGGTGTTTTTCAAAGTTGATGTTGTTGAAATTATTGGTGTTATCAATGGTTTTTTTAAATCATTTTTCTATGTTTCAAAGTTGAGGTTGCAGTTGAAATTGTTGGTGTTTTTCAATGTTAAGGTTTTTGAAGTTGTTGGGGTTGTTCAAAGTTGAGGTTGTTGCTGAATTTTTTGGTGTTTTTCATGGTTGAGGTTTTTGTTGAATTTTTTGTTGTTTTTGAATGTTGAGGTTGTTGATGCATTATTTGGTGTTTTTCATTGTTGAGGTTGTTGTTGAATTTGTTGGTGATTTTCAATGTTGAGGTTGTTGTTGAATTTTTAGGTGTTTTTCATTGTTGTGGTTTCTGTTGAATTTGTTGGTGTTTTTGAATGTTGAGGTTGTTGATGAATCTTTCGGTGTTTTTCCTTGTTGAGGTTTTTGTTCAATTTGTTGGTGTTTTTCATTGTTGAGGTTGTTGTTGAATATTTTGGTGTTTTTCATTGTTGAGTTTGTTGTTGAATTTGTTGGTGTTTTTCAGTGTTCAGCTTGTTGAAGTTGTTGGAGTCTTTCAAAGTTGAGGTTGTTGTTGAATTTTTTGGTGTTTTTCATTGTTGAGGTTTTTGTTGAATTTTTTTGGTGTTTTTGAATGTTGAGGTTGTTGATGAATTTTTTGGTGCTTTTTATTGTTGAGGTTTATGTTGAATTTGTTGGTGACTTTCAACGTTGAGGTTGCTGTTGAATTTATTGGTGTATTCAATGTTTTTTTTTGAATCTTTTTGTTTTTTTCAAAGTTGAAGTTGCAGTTGAATTTGTTGCTGTTTCCCAATGTCAAGGTTGTTGAATATTTTCGGTGTGTTTCAAAGTTGAGGTTGTTGTTGAATTTTTTGATGTTTATCATTGCTGTGGTTGTTGTTGAATTTGTTGGTGATTTTCAATGTTGAGGTTGTTGAATTTATTGGTGTTATCAGTGGTTTTTTTAAAACCTTTTATGTATTTTTCAAAGTTGAGGTTGCAGTTGAAATTGTTGGTTTTTTTCAATGTTGAGGTTGTTGAATTTGTTGGTGTTTTTCAAAGTTGAGGTTGTTGTTGAATTTTTTGGTGTTTTTCATTGTTGACGTTTTTGTTGAATTTTTTTGGTGTTTTTGAATGTTGAGGTTGTTGATGAATTTTTTTGTGTTTTTCATAGTTGAGGTTTTTGTTGAATTTGTAAGTGATTTTCAATGTTGAGGTTGTTGTTGAATTTTA
Source organism: Cetorhinus maximus (assembly GCF_964194155.1). Classification (NCBI taxonomy): domain Eukaryota; kingdom Metazoa; phylum Chordata; class Chondrichthyes; order Lamniformes; family Cetorhinidae; genus Cetorhinus; species Cetorhinus maximus. The sequence continues at coordinate 117,454 of NC_135905.1, forward strand.
TTGGTGTTCTTCATTGTTGAGGTTTTTGTTGAATTTGTTGGTGTTTTTGAATGTTGAGGTTGTTGCTGCATTTTTTGCTGTTTTTCATTGCTGAGGTTGTTGTTGAATTTGTTGGTGATTTTCAATATTGAGGTTCTGGTTGAATTTGTTTGTGTTATTCCATGTTGAGCTTTTTGAATTTGTTAGTGTTTTTCAAAGTTGAGGTTGTTGTTGAATTTGTTGGTGTTTTTCATTGTTGAGGTTTTTGTTGAATTTTTTGGTGTTTTTGAATGTTGAGGTTGTTGATGAATTTTTTGGTGCTTTTTATTGTTGAGGTTTATGTTGAATTTGTTGGTGACTTTCAACGTTGAGGTTGCTGTTGATTTTATTGGTGTATTCAATGTTTTTTTTTGAATCTTTTTGTTTTTTTCAAAGTTGAAGTTGCAGTTGAATTTGTTGCTGTTTCCCAATGTCAAGGTTGTTGAATATTTTCGGTGTTTTTCAAAGTTGAGGTTGTTGTTGAATTTTTTGATGTTTATCATTGCTGTGGTTGTTGTTGAATTTGTTGGTGATTTTCAATGTTGAGGTTGTTGAATTTATTGGTGTTATCAGTGGTTTTTTTAAAACCTTTTATGTATTTTTCAAAGTTGAGGTTGCAGTTGAAATTGTTGGTTTTTTTCAATGTTGAGGTTGTTGAATTTGTTGGTGTTTTTCAAAGTTGAGGTTGTTGTTGAATTTTTTGGTGTTTTTCATTGTTGACGTTTTTGTTGAATTTTTTTGGTGTTTTTGAATGTTGAGGTTGTTGATGAATTTTTTTGTGTTTTTCATAGTTGAGGTTTTTGTTGAATTTGTAAGTGATTTTCAATGTTGAGGTTGCTGTTGAATTTTATTGGTGTTCTTCATTGTTGAGGTTTTTGTTGAATTTGTTGGTGTTTTTGAATGTTGAGGTTGTTGCTGCATTTTTTGCTGTTTTTCATTGCTGAGGTTGTTGTTGAATTTGTTGGTGATTTTCAATATTGAGGTTCTGGTTCAATTTGTTGTCGTTTTTCCATGTTGAGGTTTTTGAATTTGTTGGTATTTTTCAAAGTTGACGTTGTTGTTGAATTTTTCGGTGTTTTTCATGGTTGAGGTTTTTGTTCTTTTTGAATGTTGTGGTTGTTGATGCATTATTTGGTGTTTTTCATTGTTGAGGTTGTTGTTGAATTTGTTGGTGATTTTCAATGTTGAGTTTGTTGTTGAATTTTTTGGTGCTTTTCATTGTTGAGGTTGTTGTTGAAATTGTTGGAGTTTTTCATTGTTGAGGTTGTTGTTGAATCTTTTTGTATTTTTCAAAGTTGAGGTTGCGGTTGAATTTGTTCCTGTTTCTCAATGTTGAGGTTGTTAAATTTTTAGGTGTTTTTCATTGTTGTGGTTTCTGTTGAATTTGTTGGTGTTTTTGAATGTTGAGGTTGTTGATGAATCTTTCGGTGTTTTTCCTTGTTGAGGTTTTTGTTCAATTAGTTGGTGTTTTTCATTGTTGAGGTTGTTGTTGAATTTGTTGGTGATTTTCAAAGTTGAGGTTGCGGTTGAATTTGTTCCTGTTTCTCAATGTTGAGGTTGTTAAATTTTTTGGTGTTTTTCAAAGTTGAGGTTGTTGTTGAATTTTTGATGTTTATCATTGCTGAGGTTGTTGTTGAATTTGTTGGTGATTTTCAATGTTGAGGTTGTGTTTGAATTTGTTGGTGTTTTTCCATTTTGAGGCTTTTGAATTGGTTGTTGTTTTTCAAAGTTGAGGTTGTTGTTGAATTTGTTGGTGATTTTCAATGTTGAGATGGTGTTGAATTTTTTGTTGTTTTTCATTGTTGAGGTTGTTGTTGAAATTGTTGGTGTTTTTCTTTGTTGAGGTTTTTGTTGAATTTTTTGGTGTTTTTGAATGTTGAGGTTGTTGATGAACTTTTTGATGTTTTCCATTGTTGAGGTTTTTGTTGAATTTGTCAGTGATTTTCAATGTTGAGGTTGTTGTTGTAATTGTTGGAGTTTTTAAATGTTGAGGTTGTTGTTGAATTTTTTGGTGATTTTCAATGTTGAGTTTGTTGTTGAATTTGTTGGTGTTTTTCATTGTTGAGGTTTTTGTTCTTTTTGAATGTTGTTGTTGTTGATGCATTATTTGGTGTTTTTCATTGTTGAGGTTGTTGTTGAATTTGTTGGTGATTTTCAATGTTGAGGTTGTTGTTGAATTTTTAGGTGTTTTTCATTGTTGTGGTTTCTGTTGAATTTGTTGGTGTTTTTGAATGTTGAGGTTGTTGATGAATCTTTCGGTGTTTTTCCTTGTTGAGGTTTTTGTTCAATTAGTTGGTGTTTTTCATTGTTGAGGTTGTTGTTGAATTTGTTGGTGATTTTCAATGTTGAGGTTGTGGTTGAATTTGTTGGTGATTTTCCATGTTGAGGTTTTTGAATTTGTTGGTGTTTTTCAAAGTTGATGTTGTTGTTGAATTTGTTGGTGATTGTCAATGTTGAGTTTGTTGTTGAATTTATTGGTGTTTTTCATTGTTGAGGTTGTTGTTGAAATTGTTGGAGTTTTTGAATGTTGAGGTTGTTGTTGAATTTTTTGGTGATTTTCAATGTTGAGTTTGTTGTTGAATTTGTTGGTGTTTTTCATTGTTGAGGTTGTTGAATTTGTTGGTATTTTTCAAAGTTGACGTTGTTGTTGAATTTTTCGCTGTTTTTCATGGTTGAGGTTTTTGTTCTTTTTGAATGTTGTGGTTGTTGATGCATTATTTGGTGTTTTTCATTGTTGAGGTTGCTGTTGAATTTGTTGGTGATTTTCAATGTTGAGGTTGTTGTTGAATTTTTAGGTGTTTTTCATTGTTGTGGTTTCTGTTGAATTTGTTGGTGTTTTTGAATGTTGAGGTTGTTGATGAATCTTTCGGTGTTATTCCTTGTTGAGGTTTTTGTTCAATTTGTTGGTGTTTTTCATTGTTGAGGATGTTGTTGAATTTGTCGGTGATTTTCAATGTTGAGGTTGTCGTTGAATTTGTTGGTGTTTTTCCATGTTGAGGTTTGTGAATTTGTTGGTGTTTTTCAAAGTTGATGTTGTTGTTAAATTTGTTGGTGATTTTCAATGTTGAGTTTGTTGTTGAATTTTTTGGTGTTTTTCATTGTTGAGGTTGTTGTTGAATTTTTTGGTGATTTTCAATGTTGAGTTTGTTGTTGAATTTGTTGGTGTTTTTAATTGTTGAGGTTGTTGAATTTGTTGGTATTTTTCAAAGTTGACGTTGTTGTTGAATTTTTTGGTGTTTTTAATTGTTGTGGATTTTGTTGAATTTGTTGCTGTTTTTGAATGTTGAGGTTGTTGATGAATATTTTGGTGTTTTTCATTGTTGAGGTTGTTGATGAATTTGTAGGTGTTTTTGAATGTTGAGGTTGTTGTTGAATTGTTTGATGTTTTTCATTGTTGAGGTTGTTGTTAAATTTGTTGGTGATTTTCAATATTGAGGTTGTTGTTGAATTTGTTGTTGTTATCAATTTTTATTTTGTTGAACCTTTTTGTATTTTTGAAATTTGAGGTTGTTGTTGAATTTGTTGGTGTTTTTCAATGTTGAGGTTGTTGAATTTGTTGGTGCTTTTCAAAGCTGAGTTTGTTGTTGAATTTGTTGGTGTTTTTCATTGTTGAGGTTTATGTTGAATTTGTTGGTGTTTTTCATTGTTGAGGTTGTTGTTGAATTTGTTGGTGTTTTTGAATGTTGATGTTGTTGTTGAATTGTTTGATGTTTTTCATTGTTTAGGTTGTTGTTAAATTTGTTGGTGATTTTCAATATTGAGGTTGTTGATGAATTTGTTGTTGTTATCAATTTTTATTTTGTTGAACCTTTTTGTATTTTTGAAAGTTGAGGTTGTTGTTGAATTTGTTGGTGTTTTTCATTGTTGAGGTTTTTGTTGAATTTGTTGGTGATTTTCAATGTTGAGGTTGTGGTTGAATTTGTTGCTGTTTTTCAAAGTTGATGTTGTTGAAATTATTGGTGTTATCAATGGTTTTTTTAAATCCTTTTCGTATTTTTCAAAGTTGAGGTTGCAGTTGAAATTGTTGGTGTTTTGCAATGTTGAGGTTGTTGAATTTGTTGGTGTTTTTCAAAGCTGAGGTTGTTGTTGAATTTTTTGGTGTTTTTCATTGTTGATGTTGTTGTTGAATTTGTTGGTGATTTTCAATATTGAGGATCTGGTTGAATTTGTTGGTGTTTTTCCATGTTGAGGTTTTTGAATTTGTTAGTGTTTTTCAAAGTTGAGGTTGTTGTTGAATTTGTTAGTGATTTTCAATGTTGAGGTTGTTGTTGAGTTTTTTGATGCTTTTCATTGCTGAGGTTGTTGTTGAATTTGTTGGTGATTTTCAATGTTGAGGTTGTTGAATTCATTGGTGTTATCAATGGTTTTTTTTGATCATTTTTGTTTTTTTCAAAGTTGAGCTTGCAGTTGAATTTGTTGGTGTTTTTCAATGTTGAGGTTGTTGAAGTTGTTGGTGTTTTTCAAAGTTGAGGTTGTTGTTCAATTTTTCGGTGCTTTTCATTGTTGAGGTTTTTGTTGAATTTTTTTGGTGTTTCTGAATGTTGAGGTTGTTGATGCATTATTTGGTACTTTTCATTGTTGAGGTTTTTGTTGAATTTGTTGGTGACTTTCAATGTTGAGGTTGTTGTTGAATTTTTAGGTGTTTTTCATTGTTGTGGTTTATGTTGAATTTGTTGGTGTTTTTGAATGTTGAGGTTGTTGATGAATCTTTCGGTGTTTTTCCTTGTTGAGGTTTTTGTTCAATTTGTTGGTGTATTTCATTGTTGAGGTTGTTGTTGAATTTGTTGGTGATTTTAAATGTTGAGGTTGTGGTTGAATTTGTTGGTGTTTTTCAAAGTTGATGTTGTTGAAATTATTGGTGTTATCAATGGTTTTTTTAAATCATTTTTCTATGTTTCAAAGTTGAGGTTGCAGTTGAAATTGTTGGTGTTTTTCAATGTTAAGGTTTTTGAAGTTGTTGGGGTTGTTCAAAGTTGAGGTTGTTGCTGAATTTTTTGGTGTTTTTCATGGTTGAGGTTTTTGTTGAATTTTTTGTTGTTTTTGAATGTTGAGGTTGTTGATGCATTATTTGGTGTTTTTCATTGTTGAGGTTGTTGTTGAATTTGTTGGTGATTTTCAATGTTGAGGTTGTTGTTGAATTTTTAGGTGTTTTTCATTGTTGTGGTTTCTGTTGAATTTGTTGGTGTTTTTGAATGTTGAGGTTGTTGATGAATCTTTCGGTGTTTTTCCTTGTTGAGGTTTTTGTTCAATTTGTTGGTGTTTTTCATTGTTGAGGTTGTTGTTGAATATTTTGGTGTTTTTCATTGTTGAGTTTGTTGTTGAATTTGTTGGTGTTTTTCAGTGTTCAGCTTGTTGAAGTTGTTGGAGTCTTTCAAAGTTGAGGTTGTTGTTGAATTTTTTGGTGTTTTTCATTGTTGAGGTTTTTGTTGAATTTTTTTGGTGTTTTTGAATGTTGAGGTTGTTGATGAATTTTTTGGTGCTTTTTATTGTTGAGGTTTATGTTGAATTTGTTGGTGACTTTCAACGTTGAGGTTGCTGTTGAATTTATTGGTGTATTCAATGTTTTTTTTTGAATCTTTTTGTTTTTTTCAAAGTTGAAGTTGCAGTTGAATTTGTTGCTGTTTCCCAATGTCAAGGTTGTTGAATATTTTCGGTGTGTTTCAAAGTTGAGGTTGTTGTTGAATTTTTTGATGTTTATCATTGCTGTGGTTGTTGTTGAATTTGTTGGTGATTTTCAATGTTGAGGTTGTTGAATTTATTGGTGTTATCAGTGGTTTTTTTAAAACCTTTTATGTATTTTTCAAAGTTGAGGTTGCAGTTGAAATTGTTGGTTTTTTTCAATGTTGAGGTTGTTGAATTTGTTGGTGTTTTTCAAAGTTGAGGTTGTTGTTGAATTTTTTGGTGTTTTTCATTGTTGACGTTTTTGTTGAATTTTTTTGGTGTTTTTGAATGTTGAGGTTGTTGATGAATTTTTTTGTGTTTTTCATAGTTGAGGTTTTTGTTGAATTTGTAAGTGATTTTCAATGTTGAGGTTGTTGTTGAATTTTATTGGTGTTCTTCATTGTTGAGGTTTTTGTTGAATTTGTTGGTGTTTTTGAATGTTGAGGTTGTTGCTGCATTTTTTGCTGTTTTTCATTGCTGAGGTTGTTGTTGAATTTGTTGGTGATTTTCAATATTGAGGTTCTGGTTGAATTTGTTTGTGTTATTCCATGTTGAGCTTTTTGAATTTGTTAGTGTTTTTCAAAGTTGAGGTTGTTGTTGAATTTGTTGGTGTTTTTCATTGTTGAGGTTTTTGTTGAATTTTTTGGTGTTTTTGAATGTTGAGGTTGTTGATGAATTTTTTGGTGCTTTTTATTGTTGAGGTTTATGTTGAATTTGTTGGTGACTTTCAACGTTGAGGTTGCTGTTGATTTTATTGGTGTATTCAATGTTTTTTTTTGAATCTTTTTGTTTTTTTCAAAGTTGAAGTTGCAGTTGAATTTGTTGCTGTTTCCCAATGTCAAGGTTGTTGAATATTTTCGGTGTTTTTCAAAGTTGAGGTTGTTGTTGAATTTTTTGATGTTTATCATTGCTGTGGTTGTTGTTGAATTTGTTGGTGATTTTCAATGTTGAGGTTGTTGAATTTATTGGTGTTATCAGTGGTTTTTTTAAAACCTTTTATGTATTTTTCAAAGTTGAGGTTGCAGTTGAAATTGTTGGTTTTTTTCAATGTTGAGGTTGTTGAATTTGTTGGTGTTTTTCAAAGTTGAGGTTGTTGTTGAATTTTTTGGTGTTTTTCATTGTTGACGTTTTTGTTGAATTTTTTTGGTGTTTTTGAATGTTGAGGTTGTTGATGAATTTTTTTGTGTTTTTCATAGTTGAGGTTTTTGTTGAATTTGTAAGTGATTTTCAATGTTGAGGTTGCTGTTGAATTTTATTGGTGTTCTTCATTGTTGAGGTTTTTGTTGAATTTGTTGGTGTTTTTGAATGTTGAGGTTGTTGCTGCATTTTTTGCTGTTTTTCATTGCTGAGGTTGTTGTTGAATTTGTTGGTGATTTTCAATATTGAGGTTCTGGTTCAATTTGTTGTCGTTTTTCCATGTTGAGGTTTTTGAATTTGTTGGTATTTTTCAAAGTTGACGTTGTTGTTGAATTTTTCGGTGTTTTTCATGGTTGAGGTTTTTGTTCTTTTTGAATGTTGTGGTTGTTGATGCATTATTTGGTGTTTTTCATTGTTGAGGTTGTTGTTGAATTTGTTGGTGATTTTCAATGTTGAGTTTGTTGTTGAATTTTTTGGTGCTTTTCATTGTTGAGGTTGTTGTTGAAATTGTTGGAGTTTTTCATTGTTGAGGTTGTTGTTGAATCTTTTTGTATTTTTCAAAGTTGAGGTTGCGGTTGAATTTGTTCCTGTTTCTCAATGTTGAGGTTGTTAAATTTTTTGGTGTTTTTCAAAGTTGAGGTTGTTGTTGAATTTTTGATGTTTATCAAAAAAATTTTTTGGTGATTTTCAATGTTGAGTTTGTTGTTGAATTTGTTGGTGTTTTTCATTGTTGAGGTTGTGTTTGAATTTGTTGGTGTTTTTCCATTTTGAGGCTTTTGAATTGGTTGTTGTTTTTCAAAGTTGAGGTTGTTGTTGAATTTGTTGGTGATTTTCAATGTTGAGATGGTGTTGAATTTTTTGTTGTTTTTCATTGTTGAGGTTGTTGTTGAAATTGTTGGTGTTTTTCTTTGTTGAGGTTTTTGTTGAATTTTTTGGTGTTTTTGAATGTTGAGGTTGTTGATGAACTTTTTGATGTTTTCCATTGTTGAGGTTTTTGTTGAATTTGTCGGTGATTTTCAATGTTGAGGTTGTTGTTGTAATTGTTGGAGTTTTTAAATGTTGAGGTTGTTGTTGAATTTTTTGGTGATTTTCAATGTTGAGTTTGTTGTTGAATTTGTTGGTGTTTTTCATTGTTGAGGTTTTTGTTCTTTTTGAATGTTGTTGTTGTTGATGCATTATTTGGTGTTTTTCATTGTTGAGGTTGTTGTTGAATTTGTTGGTGATTTTCAATGTTGAGGTTGTTGTTGAATTTTTAGGTGTTTTTCATTGTTGTGGTTTCTGTTGAATTTGTTGGTGTTTTTGAATGTTGAGGTTGTTGATGAATCTTTCGGTGTTTTTCCTTGTTGAGGTTTTTGTTCAATTAGTTGGTGTTTTTCATTGTTGAGGTTGTTGTTGAATTTGTTGGTGATTTTCAATGTTGAGGTTGTGGTTGAATTTGTTGGTGATTTTCCATGTTGAGGTTTTTGAATTTGTTGGTGTTTTTCAAAGTTGATGTTGTTGTTGAATTTGTTGGTGATTGTCAATGTTGAGTTTGTTGTTGAATTTATTGGTGTTTTTCATTGTTGAGGTTGTTGTTGAAATTGTTGGAGTTTTTGAATGTTGAGGTTGTTGTTGAATTTTTTGGTGATTTTCAATGTTGAGTTTGTTGTTGAATTTGTTGGTGTTTTTCATTGTTGAGGTTGTTGAATTTGTTGGTATTTTTCAAAGTTGACGTTGTTGTTGAATTTTTCGCTGTTTTTCATGGTTGAGGTTTTTGTTCTTTTTGAATGTTGTGGTTGTTGATGCATTATTTGGTGTTTTTCATTGTTGAGGTTGTTGTTGAATTTGTTGGTGATTTTCAATGTTGAGGTTGTTGTTGAATTTTTAGGTGTTTTTCATTGTTGTGGTTTCTGTTGAATTTGTTGGTGTTTTTGAATGTTGAGGTTGTTGATGAATCTTTCGGTGTTATTCCTTGTTGAGGTTTTTGTTCAATTTGTTGGTGTTTTTCATTGTTGAGGATGTTGTTGAATTTGTTGGTGATTTTCAATGTTGAGGTTGTCGTTGAATTTGTTGGTGTTTTTCCATGTTGAGGTTTGTGAATTTGTTGGTGTTTTTCAAAGTTGATGTTGTTGTTAAATTTGTTGGTGATTTTCAATGTTGAGTTTGTTGTTGAATTTTTTGGTGTTTTTCATTGTTGAGGTTGTTGTTGATATTGTTGGAGTTTTTCAATGTTGAGGTTGTTGTTGAATTTTTTGGTGATTTTCAATGTTGAGTTTGTTGTTGAATTTGTTGGTGTTTTTAATTGTTGAGGTTGTTGAATTTGTTGGTATTTTTCAAAGTTGACGTTGTTGTTGAATTTTTTGGTGTTTTTAATTGTTGTGGATTTTGTTGAATTTGTTGCTGTTTTTGAATGTTGAGGTTGTTGATGAATATTTTGGTGTTTTTCATTGTTGAGGTTGTTGATGAATTTGTAGGTGTTTTTGAATGTTGAGGTTGTTGTTGAATTGTTTGATGTTTTTCATTGTTGAGGTTGTTGTTAAATTTGTTGGTGATTTTCAATATTGAGGTTGTTGTTGAATTTGTTGTTGTTATCAATTTTTATTTTGTTGAACCTTTTTGTATTTTTGAAATTTGAGGTTGTTGTTGAATTTGTTGGTGTTTTTCAATGTTGAGGTTGTTGAATTTGTTGGTGCTTTTCAAAGCTGAGTTTGTTGTTGAATTTGTTGGTGTTTTTCATTGTTGAGGTTTATGTTGAATTTGTTGGTGTTTTTCATTGTTGAGGTTGTTGTTGAATTTGTTGGTGTTTTTGAATGTTGATGTTGTTGTTGAATTGTTTGATGTTTTTCATTGTTTAGGTTGTTGTTAAATTTGTTGGTGATTTTCAATATTGAGGTTGTTGATGAATTTGTTGTTGTTATCAATTTTTATTTTGTTGAACCTTTTTGTATTTTTGAAAGTTGAGGTTGTTGTTGAATTTGTTGGTGTTTTTCATTGTTGAGGTTTTTGTTGAATTTGTTGGTGATTTTCAATGTTGAGGTTGTGGTTGAATTTGTTGCTGTTTTTCAAAGTTGATGTTGTTGAAATTATTGGTGTTATCAATGGTTTTTTTAAATCCTTTTCGTATTTTTCAAAGTTGAGGTTGCAGTTGAAATTGTTGGTGTTTTGCAATGTTGAGGTTGTTGAATTTGTTGGTGTTTTTCAAAGCTGAGGTTGTTGTTGAATTTTTTGGTGTTTTTCATTGTTGATGTTGTTGTTGAATTTGTTGGTGATTTTCAATATTGAGGATCTGGTTGAATTTGTTGGTGTTTTTCCATGTTGAGGTTTTTGAATTTGTTAGTGTTTTTCAAAGTTGAGGTTGTTGTTGAATTTGTTGGTGATTTTCAATGATGAGGTTGTTGTTGAGTTTTTTGATGCTTTTCATTGCTGAGGTTGTTGTTGAATTTGTTGGTGATTTTCAATGTTGAGGTTGTTGAATTCATTGGTGTTATCAATGGTTTTTTTTGATCATTTTTGTTTTTTTCAAAGTTGAGCTTGCAGTTGAATTTGTTGGTGTTTTTCAATGTTGAGGTTGTTGAAGTTGTTGGTGTTTTTCAAAGTTGAGGTTGTTGTTCAATTTTTCGGTGCTTTTCATTGTTGAGGTTTTTGTTGAATTTTTTTGGTGTTTCTGAATGTTGAGGTTGTTGATGCATTATTTGGTACTTTTCATTGTTGAGGTTTTTGTTGAATTTGTTGGTGACTTTCAATGTTGAGGTTGTTGTTGAATTTTTAGGTGTTTTTCATTGTTGTGGTTTATGTTGAATTTGTTGGTGTTTTTGAATGTTGAGGTTGTTGATGAATCTTTCGGTGTTTTTCCTTGTTGAGGTTTTTGTTCAATTTGTTGGTGTATTTCATTGTTGAGGTTGTTGTTGAATTTGTTGGTGATTTTAAATGTTGAGGTTGTGGTTGAATTTGTTGGTGTTTTTCAAAGTTGATGTTGTTGAAATTATTGGTGTTATCAATGGTTTTTTTAAATCATTTTTCTATGTTTCAAAGTTGAGGTTGCAGTTGAAATTGTTGGTGTTTTTCAATGTTAAGGTTTTTGAAGTTGTTGGGGTTGTTCAAAGTTGAGGTTGTTGCTGAATTTTTTGGTGTTTTTCATGGTTGAGGTTTTTGTTGAATTTTTTGTTGTTTTTGAATGTTGAGGTTGTTGATGCATTATTTGGTGTTTTTCATTGTTGAGGTTGTTGTTGAATTTGTTGGTGATTTTCAATGTTGAGGTTGTTGTTGAATTTTTAGGTGTTTTTCATTGTTGTGGTTTCTGTTGAATTTGTTGGTGTTTTTGAATGTTGAGGTTGTTGATGAATCTTTCGGTGTTTTTCCTTGTTGAGGTTTTTGTTCAATTAGTTGGTGTTTTTCATTGTTGAGGTTGTTGTTGAATATTTTGGTGTTTTTCATTGTTGAGCTTGTTGTTGAATTTGTTGGTGTTTTTCAGTGTTCAGCTTGTTGAAGTTGTTGGAGTCTTTCAAAGTTGAGGTTGTTGTTGAATTTTTTGGTGTTTTTCATTGTTGAGGTTTTTGTTGAATTTTTTTGGTGTTTTTGAATGTTGAGGTTGTTGATGAATTTTTTGGTGCTTTTTATTGTTGAGGTTTATGTTGAATTTGTTGGTGACTTTCAACGTTGAGGTTGCTGTTGAATTTATTGGTGTATTCAATGTTTTTTTTTGAATCTTTTTGTTTTTTTCAAAGTTGAAGTTGCAGTTGAATTTGTTGCTGTTTCCCAATGTCAAGGTTGTTGAATATTTTCGGTGTTTTTCAAAGTTGAGGTTGTTGTTGAATTTTTTGATGTTTATCATTGCTGTGGTTGTTGTTAAATTTGTTGGTGATTTTCAATGTTGAGGTTGTTGAATTTATTGGTGTTATCAGTGGTTTTTTTAAAACCTTTTATGTATTTTTCAAAGTTGAGGTTGCAGTTGAAATTGTTGGTTTTTTTCAATGTTGAGGTTGTTGAATTTGTTGGTGTTTTTCAAAGTTGAGGTTGTTGTTGAATTTTTTGGTGTTTTTCATTGTTGACGTTTTTGTTGAATTTTTTTGGTGTTTTTGAATGTTGAGGTTGTTGATGAATTTTTTTGTGTTTTTCATAGTTGAGGTTTTTGTTGAATTTGTAAGTGATTTTCAATGTTGAGGTTGTTGTTGAATTTTATTGGTGTTCTTCATTGTTGAGGTTTTTGTTGAATTTGTTGGTGTTTTTGAATGTTGAGGTTGTTGCTGCATTTTTTGCTGTTTTTCATTGCTGAGGTTGTTGTTGAATTTGTTGGTGATTTTCAATATTGAGGTTCTGGTTGAATTTGTTTGTGTTATTCCATGTTGAGCTTTTTGAATTTGTTAGTGTTTTTCAAAGTTGAGGTTGTTGTTGAATTTGTTGGTGTTTTTCATTGTTGAGGTTTTTGTTGAATTTTTTGGTGTTTTTGAATGTTGAGGTTGTTGATGAATTTTTTGGTGCTTTTTATTGTTGAGGTTTATGTTGAATTTGTTGGTGACTTTCAACGTTGAGGTTGCTGTTGATTTTATTGGTGTATTCAATGTTTTTTTTTGAATCTTTTTGTTTTTTTCAAAGTTGAAGTTGCAGTTGAATTTGTTGCTGTTTCCCAATGTCAAGGTTGTTGAATATTTTCGGTGTTTTTCAAAGTTGAGGTTGTTGTTGAATTTTTTGATGTTTATCATTGCTGTGGTTGTTGTTGAATTTGTTGGTGATTTTCAATGTTGAGGTTGTTGAATTTATTGGTGTTATCAGTGGTTTTTTTAAAACCTTTTATGTATTTTTCAAAGTTGAGGTTGCAGTTGAAATTGTTGGTTTTTTTCAATGTTGAGGTTGTTGAATTTGTTGGTGTTTTTCAAAGTTGAGGTTGTTGTTGAATTTTTTGGTGTTTTTCATTGTTGACGTTTTTGTTGAATTTTTTTGGTGTTTTTGAATGTTGAGGTTGTTGATGAATTTTTTTGTGTTTTTCATAGTTGAGGTTTTTGTTGAATTTGTAAGTGATTTTCAATGTTGAGTTTGCTGTTGAATTTTATTGGTGTTCTTCATTGTTGAGGTTTTTGTTGAATTTGTTGGTGATTTTGAATGTTGAGGTTGTTGCTGCATTTTTTGCTGTTTTTCATTGCTGAGGTTGTTGTTGAATTTGTTGGTGATTTTCAATGTTGAGGTTGTTGAAGTCATTGGTGTTATCAATGGTTTTTTTTGATCATTTTTGTTTTTTTCAAAGTTGAGCTTGCAGTTGAATTTGTTGGTGTTTTTCAATGTTGAGGTTGTTGAAGTTGTTGGTGTTTTTCAAAGTTGAGGTTGTTGTTGAATTTTTCGGTGCTTTTCATTGTTGATGTTTTTGTTGAATTTTTTGGTGTTTTTGAATGTTGAGGTTGTTGATGCATTATTTGGTACTTTCCATTGTTGAGGTTTTTGTTGAATTTGTTGGTGACTTTCAATGTTGAGGTTGTTGTTGAATTTTTAGGTGTTTTTCATTGTTGTGGTTTCTGTTGAATTTGTTGGTGTTTTTGAATGTTGAGGTTGTTGATGAATCTTTCGGTGTTTTTCCTTGTTGAGGTTTTTGTTCAATTTGTTGGTGTTTTTCATTGTTGAGGTTGTTGTTGAATTAGTTGGTGATTTTCAATGTTGAGGTTGTTGAATTTATTGGTGTTATCAGTGGTTTTTTTAAAACCTTTTATGTATTTTTCAAAGTTGAGGTTGCAGTTGAAATTGTTGGTTTTTTTCAATGTTGAGGTTGTTGAATTTGTTGGTGTTTTTCAAAGTTGAGGTTGTTGTTGAATTTTTTGGTGTTTTTCATTGTTGACGTTTTTGTTGAATTTTTTTGGTGTTTTTGAATGTTGAGGTTGTTGATGAATTTTTTTGTGTTTTTCATAGTTGAGGTTTTTGTTGAATTTGTAAGTGATTTTCAATGTTGAGGTTGTTGTTGAATTTTATTGGTGTTCTTCATTGTTGAGGTTTTTGTTGAATTTGTTGGTGTTTTTGAATGTTGAGGTTGTTGCTGCATTTTTTGCTGTTTTTCATTGCTGAGGTTGTTGTTGAATTTGTTGGTGATTTTCAATATTGAGGTTCTGGTTGAATTTGTTTGTGTTATTCCATGTTGAGCTTTTTGAATTTGTTAGTGTTTTTCAAAGTTGAGGTTGTTGTTGAATTTGTTGGTGATTTTCAATGTTGAGGTTGTTGTTGAGTTTTTTGAAGCTTTTCATTGCTGAGGTTGTTGTTGAATTTGTTGGTGATTTTCAATGTTGAGGTTGTTGAATTCATTGGTGTTATCAATGGTTTTTTTTGATCATTTTTCTATGTTTCAAAGTTGAGCTTGCAGTTGAATTTGTTGGTGTTTTTCAATGTTGAGGTTGTGGTTGAATTTGTTGGTGTTTTTCAAAGTTGATGTTGTTGAAATTATTGGTGTTATCAATGGTTTTTTTAAATCATTTTTCTATGTTTCAAAGTTGAGGTTGCAGTTGAAATTGTTGGTGTTTTTCAATGTTAAGGTTTTTGAAGTTGTTGGGGTTGTTCAAAGTTGAGGTTGTTGCTGAATTTTTCGGTGAATTTTCATGGTTGAGGTTTTTGTTGAATTTTTTGTTGTTTTTGAATGTTGAGGTTGTTGATGCATTATTTGGTGTTTTTCATTGTTGAGGTTGTTTTTGAATTCGTTGGTGATTTTCAATGTTGAGGTTGTTGTTGAATTTTATTGGTGTTCTTCATTGTTGAGGTTTTTGTTGAATTTGTTGGTGTTTTTGAATGTTGAGGTTGTTGATGAATCTTTCGGTGTTTTTCCTTGTTGAGGTTTTTGTTCAATTTGTTGGTGTTTTTCATTGTTGAGGTTGTTGTTGAATATTTTGGTGTTTTTCATTGTTGAGTTTGTTGTTGAATTTGTTGGTGTTTTTCAGTGTTCAGCTTGTTGAAGTTGTTGGAGTCTTTCAAAGTTGAGGTTGTTGTTGAATTTTTTGGTGTTTTTCATTGTTGAGGTTTTTGTTGAATTTTTTTGGTGTTTTTGAATATTGAGGTTGTTGATGAATTTTTTGGTGCTTTTTATTGTTGAGGTTTATGTTGAATTTGTTGGTGACTTTCAACGTTGAGGTTGCTGTTGAATTTATTGGTGTATTCAATGTTTTTTTTTGAATCTTTTTGTTTTTTTCAAAGTTGAAGTTGCAGTTGAATTTGTTGCTGTTTCCCAATGTCAAGGTTGTTGAATATTTTCGGTGTTTTTCAAAGTTGAGGTTGTTGTTGAATTTTTTGATGTTTATCATTGCTGTGGTTGTTGTTGAATTTGTTGGTGATTTTCAATGTTGAGGTTGTTGAATTTATTGGTGTTATCAGTGGTTTTTTTAAAACCTTTTATGTATTTTTCAAAGTTGAGGTTGCAGTTGAAATTGTTGGTTTTTTTCAATGTTGAGGTTGTTGAATTTGTTGGTGTTTTTCAAAGTTGAGGTTGTTGTTGAATTTTTTGGTGTTTTTCATTGTTGACGTTTTTGTTGAATTTTTTTGGTGTTTTTGAATGTTGAGGTTGTTGATGAATTTTTTTGTGTTTTTCATAGTTGAGGTTTTTGTTGAATTTGTAAGTGATTTTCAATGTTGAGGTTGTTGTTGAATTTTATTGGTGTTCTTCATTGTTGAGGTTTTTGTTGAATTTGTTGGTGTTTTTGAATGTTGAGGTTGTTGCTGCATTTTTTGCTGTTTTTCATTGCTGAGGTTGTTGTTGAATTTGTTGGTGATTTTCAATATTGAGGTTCTGGTTGAATTTGTTTGTGTTATTCCATGTTGAGCTTTTTGAATTTGTTAGTGTTTTTCAAAGTTGAGGTTGTTGTTGAATTTGTTGGTGATTTTCAATGTTGAGGTTGTTGTTGAGTTTTTTGAAGCTTTTCATTGCTGAGGTTGTTGTTGAATTTGTTGGTGATTTTCAATGTTGAGGTTGTTGAATTCATTGGTGTTATCAATGGTTTTTTTTGATCATTTTTCTATGTTTCAAAGTTGAGCTTGCAGTTGAATTTGTTGGTGTTTTTCAATGTTGAGGTTGTGGTTGAATTTGTTGGTGTTTTTCAAAGTTGATGTTGTTGAAATTATTGGTGTTATCAATGGTTTTTTTAAATCATTTTTCTATGTTTCAAAGTTGAGGTTGCAGTTGAAATTGTTGGTGTTTTTCAATGTTAAGGTTTTTGAAGTTGTTGGGGTTGTTCAAAGTTGAGGTTGTTGCTGAATTTTTCGGTGAATTTTCATGGTTGAGGTTTTTGTTGAATTTTTTGTTGTTTTTGAATGTTGAGGTTGTTGATGCATTATTTGGTGTTTTTCATTGTTGAGGTTGTTGTTGAATTCGTTGGTGATTTTCAATGTTGAGGTTGTTGTTGAATTTTATTGGTGTTCTTCATTGTTGAGGTTTTTGTTGAATTAGTTGGTGTTTTTGAATGTTGAGGTTGTTGATGAATCTTTCGGTGTTTTTCCTTGTTGAGGTTTTTGTTCAATTTGTTGGTGTTTTTCATTGTTGAGGTTGTTGTTGAATATTTTGGTGTTTTTCATTGTTGAGTTTGTTGTTGAATTTGTTGGTGTTTTTCAGTGTTCAGCTTGTTGAAGTTGTTGGAGTCTTTCAAAGTTGAGGTTGTTGTTGAATTTTTTGGTGTTTTTCATTGTTGAGGTTTTTGTTGAATTTTTTTGGTGTTTTTGAATGTTGAGGTTGTTGATGAATTTTTTGGTGCTTTTTATTGTTGAGGTTTATGTTGAATTTGTTGGTGACTTTCAACGTTGAGGTTGCTGTTGAATTTATTGGTGTATTCAATGTTTTTTTTTGAATCTTTTTGTTTTTTTCAAAGTTGAAGTTGCAGTTGAATTTGTTGCTGTTTCCCAATGTCAAGGATGTTGAATATTTTCGGTGTTTTTCAAAGTTGAGGTTGTTGTTGAATTTTTTGATGTTTATCATTGCTGTGGTTGTTGTTGAATTTGTTGGTGATTTTCAATGTTGAGGTTGTTGAATTTATTGGTGTTATCAGTGGTTTTTTTAAAACCTTTTATGTATTTTTCAAAGTTGAGGTTGCAGTTGAAATTGTTGGTTTTTTTCAATGTTGAGGTTGTTGAATTTGTTGGTGTTTTTCAAAGTTGAGGTTGTTGTTGAATTTTTTGGTGTTTTTCATTGTTGACGTTTTTGTTGAATTTTTTTGGTGTTTTTGAATGTTGAGGTTGTTGATGAATTTTTTTGTGTTTTTCATAGTTGAGGTTTTTGTTGAATTTGTAAGTGATTTTCAATGTTGAGGTTGTTGTTGAATTTTATTGGTGTTCTTCATTGTTGAGGTTTTTGTTGAATTTGTTGGTGTTTTTGAATGTTGAGGTTGTTGCTGCATTTTTTGCTGTTTTTCATTGCTGAGGTTGTTGTTGAATTTGTTGGTGATTTTCAATATTGAGGTTCTGGTTGAATTTGTTTGTGTTATTCCATGTTGAGCTTTTTGAATTTGTTAGTGTTTTTCAAAGTTGAGGTTGTTGTTGAATTTGTTGGTGATTTTCAATGTTGAGGTTGTTGTTGAGTTTTTTGAAGCTTTTCATTGCTGAGGTTGTTGTTGAATTTGTTGGTGATTTTCAATGTTGAGGTTGTTGAATTCATTGGTGTTATCAATGGTTTTTTTTGATCATTTTTCTATGTTTCAAAGTTGAGCTTGCAGTTGAATTTGTTGGTGTTTTTCAATGTTGAGGTTGTGGTTGAATTTGTTGGTGTTTTTCAAAGTTGATGTTGTTGAAATTATTGGTGTTATCAATGGTTTTTTTAAATCATTTTTCTATGTTTCAAAGTTGAGGTTGCAGTTGAAATTGTTGGTGTTTTTCAATGTTAAGGTTTTTGAAGTTGTTGGGGTTGTTCAAAGTTGAGGTTGTTGCTGAATTTTTCGGTGAATTTTCATGGTTGAGGTTTTTGTTGAATTTTTTGTTGTTTTTGAATGTTGAGGTTGTTGATGCATTATTTGGTGTTTTTCATTGTTGAGGTTGTTGTTGAATTCGTTGGTGATTTTCAATGTTGAGGTTGTTGTTGAATTTTATTGGTGTTCTTCATTGTTGAGGTTTTTGTTGAATTAGTTGGTGTTTTTGAATGTTGAGGTTGTTGATGAATCTTTCGGTGTTTTTCCTTGTTGAGGTTTTTGTTCAATTTGTTGGTGTTTTTCATTGTTGAGGTTGTTGTTGAATATTTTGGTGTTTTTCATTGTTGAGTTTGTTGTTGAATTTGTTGGTGTTTTTCAGTGTTCAGCTTGTTGAAGTTGTTGGAGTCTTTCAAAGTTGAGGTTGTTGTTGAATTTTTTGGTGTTTTTCATTGTTGAGGTTTTTGTTGAATTTTTTTGGTGTTTTTGAATGTTGAGGTTGTTGATGAATTTTTTGGTGCTTTTTATTGTTGAGGTTTATGTTGAATTTGTTGGTGACTTTCAACGTTGAGGTTGCTGTTGAATTTATTGGTGTATTCAATGTTTTTTTTTGAATCTTTTTGTTTTTTTCAAAGTTGAAGTTGCAGTTGAATTTGTTGCTGTTTCCCAATGTCAAGGATGTTGAATATTTTCGGTGTTTTTCAAAGTTGAGGTTGTTGTTGAATTTTTTGATGTTTATCATTGCTGTGGTTGTTGTTGAATTTGTTGGTGATTTTCAATGTTGAGGTTGTTGAATTTATTGGTGTTATCAGTGGTTTTTTTAAAACCTTTTATGTATTTTTCAAAGTTGAGGTTGCAGTTGAAATTGTTGGTTTTTTTCAATGTTGAGGTTGTTGAATTTGTTGGTGTTTTTCAAAGTTGAGGTTGTTGTTGAATTTTTTGGTGTTTTTCATTGTTGACGTTTTTGTTGAATTTTTTTGGTGTTTTTGAATGTTGAGGTTGTTGATGAATTTTTTTGTGTTTTTCATAGTTGAGGTTTTTGTTGAATTTGTAAGTGATTTTCAATGTTGAGGTTGTTGTTGAATTTTATTGGTGTTCTTCATTGTTGAGGTTTTTGTTGAATTTGTTGGTGTTTTTGAATGTTGAGGTTGTTGCTGCATTTTTTGCTGTTTTTCATTGCTGAGGTTGTTGTTGAATTTGTTGGTGATTTTCAATATTGAGGTTCTGGTTGAATTTGTTTGTGTTATTCCATGTTGAGCTTTTTGAATTTGTTAGTGTTTTTCAAAGTTGAGGTTGTTGTTGAATTTGTTGGTGATTTTCAATGTTGAGGTTGTTGTTGAGTTTTTTGAAGCTTTTCATTGCTGAGGTTGTTGTTGAATTTGTTGGTGATTTTCAATGTTGAGGTTGTTGAATTCATTGGTGTTATCAATGGTTTTTTTTGATCATTTTTCTATGTTTCAAAGTTGAGCTTGCAGTTGAATTTGTTGGTGTTTTTCAATGTTGAGGTTGTGGTTGAATTTGTTGGTGTTTTTCAAAGTTGATGTTGTTGAAATTATTGGTGTTATCAATGGTTTTTTTAAATCATTTTTCTATGTTTCAAAGTTGAGGTTGCAGTTGAAATTGTTGGTGTTTTTCAATGTTAAGGTTTTTGAAGTTGTTGGGGTTGTTCAAAGTTGAGGTTGTTGCTGAATTTTTCGGTGAATTTTCATGGTTGAGGTTTTTGTTGAATTTTTTGTTGTTTTTGAATGTTGAGGTTGTTGATGCATTATTTGGTGTTTTTCATTGTTGAGGTTGTTGTTGAATTCGTTGGTGATTTTCAATGTTGAGGTTGTTGTTGAATTTTATTGGTGTTCTTCATTGTTGAGGTTTTTGTTGAATTAGTTGGTGTTTTTGAATGTTGAGGTTGTTGATGAATCTTTCGGTGTTTTTCCTTGTTGAGGTTTTTGTTCAATTTGTTGGTGTTTTTCATTGTTGAGGTTGTTGTTGAATATTTTGGTGTTTTTCATTGTTGAGTTTGTTGTTGAATTTGTTGGTGTTTTTCAGTGTTCAGCTTGTTGAAGTTGTTGGAGTCTTTCAAAGTTGAGGTTGTTGTTGAATTTTTTGGTGTTTTTCATTGTTGAGGTTTTTGTTGAATTTTTTTGGTGTTTTTGAATGTTGAGGTTGTTGATGAATTTTTTGGTGCTTTTTATTGTTGAGGTTTATGTTGAATTTGTTGGTGACTTTCAACGTTGAGGTTGCTGTTGAATTTATTGGTGTATTCAATGTTTTTTTTTGAATCTTTTTGTTTTTTTCAAAGTTGAAGTTGCAGTTGAATTTGTTGCTGTTTCCCAATGTCAAGGATGTTGAATATTTTCGGTGTTTTTCAAAGTTGAGGTTGTTGTTGAATTTTTTGATGTTTATCATTGCTGTGGTTGTTGTTGAATTTGTTGGTGATTTTCAATGTTGAGGTTGTTGAATTTATTGGTGTTATCAGTGGTTTTTTTAAAACCTTTTATGTATTTTTCAAAGTTGAGGTTGCAGTTGAAATTGTTGGTTTTTTTCAATGTTGAGGTTGTTGAATTTGTTGGTGTTTTTCAAAGTTGAGGTTGTTGTTGAATTTTTTGGTGTTTTTCATTGTTGACGTTTTTGTTGAATTTTTTTGGTGTTTTTGAATGTTGAGGTTGTTGATGAATTTTTTTGTGTTTTTCATAGTTGAGGTTTTTGTTGAATTTGTAAGTGATTTTCAATGTTGAGGTTGTTGTTGAATTTTATTGGTGTTCTTCATTGTTGAGGTTTTTGTTGAATTTGTTGGTGTTTTTGAATGTTGAGGTTGTTGCTGCATTTTTTGCTGTTTTTCATTGCTGAGGTTGTTGTTGAATTTGTTGGTGATTTTCAATATTGAGGTTCTGGTTGAATTTGTTTGTGTTATTCCATGTTGAGCTTTTTGAATTTGTTAGTGTTTTTCAAAGTTGAGGTTGTTGTTGAATTTGTTGGTGATTTTCAATGTTGAGGTTGTTGTTGAGTTTTTTGAAGCTTTTCATTGCTGAGGTTGTTGTTGAATTTGTTGGTGATTTTCAATGTTGAGGTTGTTGAATTCATTGGTGTTATCAATGGTTTTTTTTGATCATTTTTCTATGTTTCAAAGTTGAGCTTGCAGTTGAATTTGTTGGTGTTTTTCAATGTTGAGGTTGTGGTTGAATTTGTTGGTGTTTTTCAAAGTTGATGTTGTTGAAATTATTGGTGTTATCAATGGTTTTTTTAAATCATTTTTCTATGTTTCAAAGTTGAGGTTGCAGTTGAAATTGTTGGTGTTTTTCAATGTTAAGGTTTTTGAAGTTGTTGGGGTTGTTCAAAGTTGAGGTTGTTGCTGAATTTTTCGGTGAATTTTCATGGTTGAGGTTTTTGTTGAATTTTTTGTTGTTTTTGAATGTTGAGGTTGTTGATGCATTATTTGGTGTTTTTCATTGTTGAGGTTGTTGTTGAATTCGTTGGTGATTTTCAATGTTGAGGTTGTTGTTGAATTTTATTGGTGTTCTTCATTGTTGAGGTTTTTGTTGAATTAGTTGGTGTTTTTGAATGTTGAGGTTGTTGATGAATCTTTCGGTGTTTTTCCTTGTTGAGGTTTTTGTTCAATTTGTTGGTGTTTTTCATTGTTGAGGTTGTTGTTGAATATTTTGGTGTTTTTCATTGTTGAGTTTGTTGTTGAATTTGTTGGTGTTTTTCAGTGTTCAGCTTGTTGAAGTTGTTGGAGTCTTTCAAAGTTGAGGTTGTTGTTGAATTTTTTGGTGTTTTTCATTGTTGAGGTTTTTGTTGAATTTTTTTGGTGTTTTTGAATGTTGAGGTTGTTGATGAATTTTTTGGTGCTTTTTATTGTTGAGGTTTATGTTGAATTTGTTGGTGACTTTCAACGTTGAGGTTGCTGTTGAATTTATTGGTGTATTCAATGTTTTTTTTTGAATCTTTTTGTTTTTTTCAAAGTTGAAGTTGCAGTTGAATTTGTTGCTGTTTCCCAATGTCAAGGATGTTGAATATTTTCGGTGTTTTTCAAAGTTGAGGTTGTTGTTGAATTTTTTGATGTTTATCATTGCTGTGGTTGTTGTTGAATTTGTTGGTGATTTTCAATGTTGAGGTTGTTGAATTTATTGGTGTTATCAGTGGTTTTTTTAAAACCTTTTATGTATTTTTCAAAGTTGAGGTTGCAGTTGAAATTGTTGGTTTTTTTCAATGTTGAGGTTGTTGAATTTGTTGGTGTTTTTCAAAGTTGAGGTTGTTGTTGAATTTTTTGGTGTTTTTCATTGTTGACGTTTTTGTTGAATTTTTTTGGTGTTTTTGAATGTTGAGGTTGTTGATGAATTTTTTTGTGTTTTTCATAGTTGAGGTTTTTGTTGAATTTGTAAGTGATTTTCAATGTTGAGGTTGTTGTTGAATTTTATTGGTGTTCTTCATTGTTGAGGTTTTTGTTGAATTTGTTGGTGTTTTTGAATGTTGAGGTTGTTGCTGCATTTTTTGCTGTTTTTCATTGCTGAGGTTGTTGTTGAATTTGTTGGTGATTTTCAATATTGAGGTTCTGGTTGAATTTGTTTGTGTTATTCCATGTTGAGCTTTTTGAATTTGTTAGTGTTTTTCAAAGTTGAGGTTGTTGTTGAATTTGTTGGTGATTTTCAATGTTGAGGTTGTTGTTGAGTTTTTTGAAGCTTTTCATTGCTGAGGTTGTTGTTGAATTTGTTGGTGATTTTCAATGTTGAGGTTGTTGAATTCATTGGTGTTATCAATGGTTTTTTTTGATCATTTTTCTATGTTTCAAAGTTGAGCTTGCAGTTGAATTTGTTGGTGTTTTTCAATGTTGAGGTTGTGGTTGAATTTGTTGGTGTTTTTCAAAGTTGATGTTGTTGAAATTATTGGTGTTATCAATGGTTTTTTTAAATCATTTTTCTATGTTTCAAAGTTGAGGTTGCAGTTGAAATTGTTGGTGTTTTTCAATGTTAAGGTTTTTGAAGTTGTTGGGGTTGTTCAAAGTTGAGGTTGTTGCTGAATTTTTCGGTGAATTTTCATGGTTGAGGTTTTTGTTGAATTTTTTGTTGTTTTTGAATGTTGAGGTTGTTGATGCATTATTTGGTGTTTTTCATTGTTGAGGTTGTTGTTGAATTCGTTGGTGATTTTCAATGTTGAGGTTGTTGTTGAATTTTATTGGTGTTCTTCATTGTTGAGGTTTTTGTTGAATTAGTTGGTGTTTTTGAATGTTGAGGTTGTTGATGAATCTTTCGGTGTTTTTCCTTGTTGAGGTTTTTGTTCAATTTGTTGGTGTTTTTCATTGTTGAGGTTGTTGTTGAATATTTTGGTGTTTTTCATTGTTGAGTTTGTTGTTGAATTTGTTGGTGTTTTTCAGTGTTCAGCTTGTTGAAGTTGTTGGAGTCTTTCAAAGTTGAGGTTGTTGTTGAATTTTTTGGTGTTTTTCATTGTTGAGGTTTTTGTTGAATTTTTTTGGTGTTTTTGAATGTTGAGGTTGTTGATGAATTTTTTGGTGCTTTTTATTGTTGAGGTTTATGTTGAATTTGTTGGTGACTTTCAACGTTGAGGTTGCTGTTGAATTTATTGGTGTATTCAATGTTTTTTTTTGAATCTTTTTGTTTTTTTCAAAGTTGAAGTTGCAGTTGAATTTGTTGCTGTTTCCCAATGTCAAGGTTGTTGAATATTTTCGGTGTTTTTCAAAGTTGAGGTTGTTGTTGAATTTTTTGATGTTTATCATTGCTGTGGTTGTTGTTGAATTTGTTGGTGATTTTCAATGTTGAGGTTGTTGAATTTATTGGTGTTATCAGTGGTTTTTTTAAAACCTTTTATGTATTTTTCAAAGTTGAGGTTGCAGTTGAAATTGTTGGTTTTTTTCAATGTTGAGGTTGTTGAATTTGTTGGTGTTTTTCAAAGTTGAGGTTGTTGTTGAATTTTTTGGTGTTTTTCATTGTTGACGTTTTTGTTGAATTTTTTTGGTGTTTTTGAATGTTGAGGTTGTTGATGAATTTTTTTGTGTTTTTCATAGTTGAGGTTTTTGTTGAATTTGTAAGTGATTTTCAATGTTGAGGTTGTTGTTGAATTTTATTGGTGTTCTTCATTGTTGAGGTTTTTGTTGAATTTGTTGGTGTTTTTGAATGTTGAGGTTGTTGCTGCATTTTTTGCTGTTTTTCATTGCTGAGGTTGTTGTTGAATTTGTTGGTGATTTTCAATATTGAGGTTCTGGTTGAATTTGTTTGTGTTATTCCATGTTGAGCTTTTTGAATTTGTTAGTGTTTTTCAAAGTTGAGGTTGTTGTTGAATTTGTTGGTGATTTTCAATGTTGAGGTTGTTGTTGAGTTTTTTGAAGCTTTTCATTGCTGAGGTTGTTGTTGAATTTGTTGGTGATTTTCAATGTTGAGGTTGTTGAATTCATTGGTGTTATCAATGGTTTTTTTTGATCATTTTTCTATGTTTCAAAGTTGAGCTTGCAGTTGAATTTGTTGGTGTTTTTCAATGTTGAGGTTGTGGTTGAATTTGTTGGTGTTTTTCAAAGTTGATGTTGTTGAAATTATTGGTGTTATCAATGGTTTTTTTAAATCATTTTTCTATGTTTCAAAGTTGAGGTTGCAGTTGAAATTGTTGGTGTTTTTCAATGTTAAGGTTTTTGAAGTTGTTGGGGTTGTTCAAAGTTGAGGTTGTTGCTGAATTTTTCGGTGAATTTTCATGGTTGAGGTTTTTGTTGAATTTTTTGTTGTTTTTGAATGTTGAGGTTGTTGATGCATTATTTGGTGTTTTTCATTGTTGAGGTTGTTGTTGAATTCGTTGGTGATTTTCAATGTTGAGGTTGTTGTTGAATTTTATTGGTGTTCTTCATTGTTGAGGTTTTTGTTGAATTAGTTGGTGTTTTTGAATGTTGAGGTTGTTGATGAATCTTTCGGTGTTTTTCCTTGTTGAGGTTTTTGTTCAATTTGTTGGTGTTTTTCATTGTTGAGGTTGTTGTTGAATATTTTGGTGTTTTTCATTGTTGAATTTGTTGTTGAATTTGTTGGTGTTTTTCAGTGTTCAGCTTGTTGAAGTTGTTGGAGTCTTTCAAAGTTGAGGTTGTTGTTGAATTTTTTGGTGTTTTTCATTGTTGAGGTTTTTGTTGAATTTTTTTGGTGTTTTTGAATGTTGAGGTTGTTGATGAATTTTTTGGTGCTTTTTATTGTTGAGGTTTATGTTGAATTTGTTGGTGACTTTCAACGTTGAGGTTGCTGTTGAATTTATTGGTGTATTCAATGTTTTTTTTTGAATCTTTTTGTTTTTTTCAAAGTTGAAGTTGCAGTTGAATTTGTTGCTGTTTCCCAATGTCAAGGATGTTGAATATTTTCGGTGTTTTTCAAAGTTGAGGTTGTTGTTGAATTTTTTGATGTTTATCATTGCTGTGGTTGTTGTTGAATTTGTTGGTGATTTTCAATGTTGAGGTTGTTGAATTTATTGGTGTTATCAGTGGTTTTTTTAAAACCTTTTATGTATTTTTCAAAGTTGAGGTTGCAGTTGAAATTGTTGGTTTTTTTCAATGTTGAGGTTGTTGAATTTGTTGGTGTTTTTCAAAGTTGAGGTTGTTGTTGAATTTTTTGGTGTTTTTCATTGTTGACGTTTTTGTTGAATTTTTTTGGTGTTTTTGAATGTTGAGGTTGTTGATGAATTTTTTTGTGTTTTTCATAGTTGAGGTTTTTGTTGAATTTGTAAGTGATTTTCAATGTTGAGGTTGTTGTTGAATTTTATTGGTGTTCTTCATTGTTGAGGTTTTTGTTGAATTTGTTGGTGTTTTTGAATGTTGAGGTTGTTGCTGCATTTTTTGCTGTTTTTCATTGCTGAGGTTGTTGTTGAATTTGTTGGTGATTTTCAATATTGAGGTTCTGGTTGAATTTGTTTGTGTTATTCCATGTTGAGCTTTTTGAATTTGTTAGTGTTTTTCAAAGTTGAGGTTGTTGTTGAATTTGTTGGTGATTTTCAATGTTGAGGTTGTTGTTGAGTTTTTTGAAGCTTTTCATTGCTGAGGTTGTTGTTGAATTTGTTGGTGATTTTCAATGTTGAGGTTGTTGAATTCATTGGTGTTATCAATGGTTTTTTTTGATCATTTTTCTATGTTTCAAAGTTGAGCTTGCAGTTGAATTTGTTGGTGTTTTTCAATGTTGAGGTTGTGGTTGAATTTGTTGGTGTTTTTCAAAGTTGATGTTGTTGAAATTATTGGTGTTATCAATGGTTTTTTTAAATCATTTTTCTATGTTTCAAAGTTGAGGTTGCAGTTGAAATTGTTGGTGTTTTTCAATGTTAAGGTTTTTGAAGTTGTTGGGGTTGTTCAAAGTTGAGGTTGTTGCTGAATTTTTCGGTGAATTTTCATGGTTGAGGTTTTTGTTGAATTTTTTGTTGTTTTTGAATGTTGAGGTTGTTGATGCATTATTTGGTGTTTTTCATTGTTGAGGTTGTTGTTGAATTCGTTGGTGATTTTCAATGTTGAGGTTGTTGTTGAATTTTATTGGTGTTCTTCATTGTTGAGGTTTTTGTTGAATTAGTTGGTGTTTTTGAATGTTGAGGTTGTTGATGAATCTTTCGGTGTTTTTCCTTGTTGAGGTTTTTGTTCAATTTGTTGGTGTTTTTCATTGTTGAGGTTGTTGTTGAATATTTTGGTGTTTTTCATTGTTGAATTTGTTGTTGAATTTGTTGGTGTTTTTCAGTGTTCAGCTTGTTGAAGTTGTTGGAGTCTTTCAAAGTTGAGGTTGTTGTTGAATTTTTTGGTGTTTTTCATTGTTGAGGTTTTTGTTGAATTTTTTTGGTGTTTTTGAATGTTGAGGTTGTTGATGAATTTTTTGGTGCTTTTTATTGTTGAGGTTTATGTTGAATTTGTTGGTGACTTTCAACGTTGAGGTTGCTGTTGAATTTATTGGTGTATTCAATGTTTTTTTTTGAATCTTTTTGTTTTTTTCAAAGTTGAAGTTGCAGTTGAATTTGTTGCTGTTTCCCAATGTCAAGGATGTTGAATATTTTCGGTGTTTTTCAAAGTTGAGGTTGTTGTTGAATTTTTTGATGTTTATCATTGCTGTGGTTGTTGTTGAATTTGTTGGTGATTTTCAATGTTGAGGTTGTTGAATTTATTGGTGTTATCAGTGGTTTTTTTAAAACCTTTTATGTATTTTTCAAAGTTGAGGTTGCAGTTGAAATTGTTGGTTTTTTTCAATGTTGAGGTTGTTGAATTTGTTGGTGTTTTTCAAAGTTGAGGTTGTTGTTGAATTTTTTGGTGTTTTTCATTGTTGACGTTTTTGTTGAATTTTTTTGGTGTTTTTGAATGTTGAGGTTGTTGATGAATTTTTTTGTGTTTTTCATAGTTGAGGTTTTTGTTGAATTTGTAAGTGATTTTCAATGTTGAGGTTGTTGTTGAATTTTATTGGTGTTCTTCATTGTTGAGGTTTTTGTTGAATTTGTTGGTGTTTTTGAATGTTGAGGTTGTTGCTGCATTTTTTGCTGTTTTTCATTGCTGAGGTTGTTGTTGAATTTGTTGGTGATTTTCAATATTGAGGTTCTGGTTGAATTTGTTTGTGTTATTCCATGTTGAGCTTTTTGAATTTGTTAGTGTTTTTCAAAGTTGAGGTTGTTGTTGAATTTGTTGGTGATTTTCAATGTTGAGGTTGTTGTTGAGTTTTTTGAAGCTTTTCATTGCTGAGGTTGTTGTTGAATTTGTTGGTGATTTTCAATGTTGAGGTTGTTGAATTCATTGGTGTTATCAATGGTTTTTTTTGATCATTTTTCTATGTTTCAAAGTTGAGCTTGCAGTTGAATTTGTTGGTGTTTTTCAATGTTGAGGTTGTGGTTGAATTTGTTGGTGTTTTTCAAAGTTGATGTTGTTGAAATTATTGGTGTTATCAATGGTTTTTTTAAATCATTTTTCTATGTTTCAAAGTTGAGGTTGCAGTTGAAATTGTTGGTGTTTTTCAATGTTAAGGTTTTTGAAGTTGTTGGGGTTGTTCAAAGTTGAGGTTGTTGCTGAATTTTTCGGTGAATTTTCATGGTTGAGGTTTTTGTTGAATTTTTTGTTGTTTTTGAATGTTGAGGTTGTTGATGCATTATTTGGTGTTTTTCATTGTTGAGGTTGTTGTTGAATTCGTTGGTGATTTTCAATGTTGAGGTTGTTGTTGAATTTTATTGGTGTTCTTCATTGTTGAGGTTTTTGTTGAATTAGTTGGTGTTTTTGAATGTTGAGGTTGTTGATGAATCTTTCGGTGTTTTTCCTTGTTGAGGTTTTTGTTCAATTTGTTGGTGTTTTTCATTGTTGAGGTTGTTGTTGAATATTTTGGTGTTTTTCATTGTTGAGTTTGTTGTTGAATTTGTTGGTGTTTTTCAGTGTTCAGCTTGTTGAAGTTGTTGGAGTCTTTCAAAGTTGAGGTTGTTGTTGAATTTTTTGGTGTTTTTCATTGTTGAGGTTTTTGTTGAATTTTTTTGGTGTTTTTGAATGTTGAGGTTGTTGATGAATTTTTTGGTGCTTTTTATTGTTGAGGTTTATGTTGAATTTGTTGGTGACTTTCAACGTTGAGGTTGCTGTTGAATTTATTGGTGTATTCAATGTTTTTTTTTGAATCTTTTTGTTTTTTTCAAAGTTGAAGTTGCAGTTGAATTTGTTGCTGTTTCCCAATGTCAAGGATGTTGAATATTTTCGGTGTTTTTCAAAGTTGAGGTTGTTGTTGAATTTTTTGATGTTTATCATTGCTGTGGTTGTTGTTGAATTTGTTGGTGATTTTCAATGTTGAGGTTGTTGAATTTATTGGTGTTATCAGTGGTTTTTTTAAAACCTTTTATGTATTTTTCAAAGTTGAGGTTGCAGTTGAAATTGTTGGTTTTTTTCAATGTTGAGGTTGTTGAATTTGTTGGTGTTTTTCAAAGTTGAGGTTGTTGTTGAATTTTTTGGTGTTTTTCATTGTTGACGTTTTTGTTGAATTTTTTTGGTGTTTTTGAATGTTGAGGTTGTTGATGAATTTTTTTGTGTTTTTCATAGTTGAGGTTTTTGTTGAATTTGTAAGTGATTTTCAATGTTGAGGTTGTTGTTGAATTTTATTGGTGTTCTTCATTGTTGAGGTTTTTGTTGAATTTGTTGGTGTTTTTGAATGTTGAGGTTGTTGCTGCATTTTTTGCTGTTTTTCATTGCTGAGGTTGTTGTTGAATTTGTTGGTGATTTTCAATATTGAGGTTCTGGTTGAATTTGTTTGTGTTATTCCATGTTGAGCTTTTTGAATTTGTTAGTGTTTTTCAAAGTTGAGGTTGTTGTTGAATTTGTTGGTGATTTTCAATGTTGAGGTTGTTGTTGAGTTTTTTGAAGCTTTTCATTGCTGAGGTTGTTGTTGAATTTGTTGGTGATTTTCAATGTTGAGGTTGTTGAATTCATTGGTGTTATCAATGGTTTTTTTTGATCATTTTTCTATGTTTCAAAGTTGAGCTTGCAGTTGAATTTGTTGGTGTTTTTCAATGTTGAGGTTGTGGTTGAATTTGTTGGTGTTTTTCAAAGTTGATGTTGTTGAAATTATTGGTGTTATCAATGGTTTTTTTAAATCATTTTTCTATGTTTCAAAGTTGAGGTTGCAGTTGAAATTGTTGGTGTTTTTCAATGTTAAGGTTTTTGAAGTTGTTGGGGTTGTTCAAAGTTGAGGTTGTTGCTGAATTTTTCGGTGAATTTTCATGGTTGAGGTTTTTGTTGAATTTTTTGTTGTTTTTGAATGTTGAGGTTGTTGATGCATTATTTGGTGTTTTTCATTGTTGAGGTTGTTGTTGAATTCGTTGGTGATTTTCAATGTTGAGGTTGTTGTTGAATTTTATTGGTGTTCTTCATTGTTGAGGTTTTTGTTGAATTAGTTGGTGTTTTTGAATGTTGAGGTTGTTGATGAATCTTTCGGTGTTTTTCCTTGTTGAGGTTTTTGTTCAATTTGTTGGTGTTTTTCATTGTTGAGGTTGTTGTTGAATATTTTGGTGTTTTTCATTGTTGAGTTTGTTGTTGAATTTGTTGGTGTTTTTCAGTGTTCAGCTTGTTGAAGTTGTTGGAGTCTTTCAAAGTTGAGGTTGTTGTTGAATTTTTTGGTGTTTTTCATTGTTGAGGTTTTTGTTGAATTTTTTTGGTGTTTTTGAATGTTGAGGTTGTTGATGAATTTTTTGGTGCTTTTTATTGTTGAGGTTTATGTTGAATTTGTTGGTGACTTTCAACGTTGAGGTTGCTGTTGAATTTATTGGTGTATTCAATGTTTTTTTTTGAATCTTTTTGTTTTTTTCAAAGTTGAAGTTGCAGTTGAATTTGTTGCTGTTTCCCAATGTCAAGGATGTTGAATATTTTCGGTGTTTTTCAAAGTTGAGGTTGTTGTTGAATTTTTTGATGTTTATCATTGCTGTGGTTGTTGTTGAATTTGTTGGTGATTTTCAATGTTGAGGTTGTTGAATTTATTGGTGTTATCAGTGGTTTTTTTAAAACCTTTTATGTATTTTTCAAAGTTGAGGTTGCAGTTGAAATTGTTGGTTTTTTTCAATGTTGAGGTTGTTGAATTTGTTGGTGTTTTTCAAAGTTGAGGTTGTTGTTGAATTTTTTGGTGTTTTTCATTGTTGACGTTTTTGTTGAATTTTTTTGGTGTTTTTGAATGTTGAGGTTGTTGATGAATTTTTTTGTGTTTTTCATAGTTGAGGTTTTTGTTGAATTTGTAAGTGATTTTCAATGTTGAGGTTGTTGTTGAATTTTATTGGTGTTCTTCATTGTTGAGGTTTTTGTTGAATTTGTTGGTGTTTTTGAATGTTGAGGTTGTTGCTGCATTTTTTGCTGTTTTTCATTGCTGAGGTTGTTGTTGAATTTGTTGGTGATTTTCAATATTGAGGTTCTGGTTGAATTTGTTTGTGTTATTCCATGTTGAGCTTTTTGAATTTGTTAGTGTTTTTCAAAGTTGAGGTTGTTGTTGAATTTGTTGGTGATTTTCAATGTTGAGGTTGTTGTTGAGTTTTTTGAAGCTTTTCATTGCTGAGGTTGTTGTTGAATTTGTTGGTGATTTTCAATGTTGAGGTTGTTGAATTCATTGGTGTTATCAATGGTTTTTTTTGATCATTTTTCTATGTTTCAAAGTTGAGCTTGCAGTTGAATTTGTTGGTGTTTTTCAATGTTGAGGTTGTGGTTGAATTTGTTGGTGTTTTTCAAAGTTGATGTTGTTGAAATTATTGGTGTTATCAATGGTTTTTTTAAATCATTTTTCTATGTTTCAAAGTTGAGGTTGCAGTTGAAATTGTTGGTGTTTTTCAATGTTAAGGTTTTTGAAGTTGTTGGGGTTGTTCAAAGTTGAGGTTGTTGCTGAATTTTTCGGTGAATTTTCATGGTTGAGGTTTTTGTTGAATTTTTTGTTGTTTTTGAATGTTGAGGTTGTTGATGCATTATTTGGTGTTTTTCATTGTTGAGGTTGTTGTTGAATTCGTTGGTGATTTTCAATGTTGAGGTTGTTGTTGAATTTTATTGGTGTTCTTCATTGTTGAGGTTTTTGTTGAATTAGTTGGTGTTTTTGAATGTTGAGGTTGTTGATGAATCTTTCGGTGTTTTTCCTTGTTGAGGTTTTTGTTCAATTTGTTGGTGTTTTTCATTGTTGAGGTTGTTGTTGAATATTTTGGTGTTTTTCATTGTTGAGTTTGTTGTTGAATTTGTTGGTGTTTTTCAGTGTTCACTTGTTGAAGTTGTTGGAGTCTTTCAAAGTTGAGGTTGTTGTTGAATTTTTTGGTGTTTTTCATTGTTGAGGTTTTTGTTGAATTTTTTTGGTGTTTTTGAATGTTGAGGTTGTTGATGAATTTTTTGGTGCTTTTTATTGTTGAGGTTTATGTTGAATTTGTTGGTGACTTTCAACGTTGAGGTTGCTGTTGAATTTATTGGTGTATTCAATGTTTTTTTTTGAATCTTTTTGTTTTTTTCAAAGTTGAAGTTGCAGTTGAATTTGTTGCTGTTTCCCAATGTCAAGGTTGTTGAATATTTTCGGTGTTTTTCAAAGTTGAGGTTGTTGTTGAATTTTTTGATGTTTATCATTGCTGTGGTTGTTGTTGAATTTGTTGGTGATTTTCAATGTTGAGGTTGTTGAATTTATTGGTGTTATCAGTGGTTTTTTTAAAACCTTTTATGTATTTTTCAAAGTTGAGGTTGCAGTTGAAATTGTTGGTTTTTTTCAATGTTGAGGTTGTTGAATTTGTTGGTGTTTTTCAAAGTTGAGGTTGTTGTTGAATTTTTTGGTGTTTTTCATTGTTGACGTTTTTGTTGAATTTTTTTGGTGTTTTTGAATGTTGAGGTTGTTGATGAATTTTTTTGTGTTTTTCATAGTTGAGGTTTTTGTTGAATTTGTAAGTGATTTTCAATGTTGAGGTTGTTGTTGAATTTTATTGGTGTTCTTCATTGTTGAGGTTTTTGTTGAATTTGTTGGTGTTTTTGAATGTTGAGGTTGTTGCTGCATTTTTTGCTGTTTTTCATTGCTGAGGTTGTTGTTGAATTTGTTGGTGATTTTCAATATTGAGGTTCTGGTTGAATTTGTTTGTGTTATTCCATGTTGAGCTTTTTGAATTTGTTAGTGTTTTTCAAAGTTGAGGTTGTTGTTGAATTTGTTGGTGATTTTCAATGTTGAGGTTGTTGTTGAGTTTTTTGAAGCTTTTCATTGCTGAGGTTGTTGTTGAATTTGTTGGTGATTTTCAATGTTGAGGTTGTTGAATTCATTGGTGTTATCAATGGTTTTTTTTGATCATTTTTCTATGTTTCAAAGTTGAGCTTGCAGTTGAATTTGTTGGTGTTTTTCAATGTTGAGGTTGTAGTTGAATTTGTTGGTGTTTTTCAAAGTTGATGTTGTTGAAATTATTGGTGTTATCAATGGTTTTTTTAAATCATTTTTCTATGTTTCAAAGTTGAGGTTGCAGTTGAAATTGTTGGTGTTTTTCAATGTTAAGGTTTTTGAAGTTGTTGGGGTTGTTCAAAGTTGAGGTTGTTGCTGAATTTTTCGGTGAATTTTCATGGTTGAGGTTTTTGTTGAATTTTTTGTTGTTTTTGAATGTTGAGGTTGTTGATGCATTATTTGGTGTTTTTCATTGTTGAGGTTGTTGTTGAATTCGTTGGTGATTTTCAATGTTGAGGTTGTTGTTGAATTTTATTGGTGTTCTTCATTGTTGAGGTTTTTGTTGAATTTGTTGGTGTTTTTGAATGTTGAGGTTGTTGATGAATCTTTCGGTGTTTTTCCTTGTTGAGGTTTTTGTTCAATTTGTTGGTGTTTTTCATTGTTGAGGTTGTTGTTGAATATTTTGGTGTTTTTCATTGTTGAGTTTGTTGTTGAATTTGTTGGTGTTTTTCAGTGTTCAGCTTGTTGAAGTTGTTGGAGTCTTTCAAAGTTGAGGTTGTTGTTGAATTTTTTGGTGTTTTTCATTGTTGAGGTTTTTGTTGAATTTTTTTGGTGTTTTTGAATGTTGAGGTTGTTGATGAATTTTTTGGTGCTTTTTATTGTTGAGGTTTATGTTGAATTTGTTGGTGACTTTCAACGTTGAGGTTGCTGTTGAATTTATTGGTGTATTCAATGTTTTTTTTTGAATCTTTTTGTTTTTTTCAAAGTTGAAGTTGCAGTTGAATTTGTTGCTGTTTCCCAATGTCAAGGTTGTTGAATATTTTCGGTGTTTTTCAAAGTTGAGGTTGTTGTTGAATTTTTTGATGTTTATCATTGCTGTGGTTGTTGTTGAATTTGTTGGTGATTTTCAATGTTGAGGTTGTTGAATTTCTTGGTGTTATCAGTGGTTTTTTTAAAACCTTTTATGTATTTTTCAAAGTTGAGGTTGCAGTTGAAATTGTTGGTTTTTTTCAATGTTGAGGTTGTTGAATTTGTTGGTGTTTTTCAAAGTTGAGGTTGTTGTTGAATTTTTTGGTGTTTTTCATTGTTGACGTTTTTGTTGAATTTTTTTGGTGTTTTTGAATGTTGAGGTTGTTGATGAATTTTTTTGTGTTTTTCATAGTTGAGGTTTTTGTTGAATTTGTAAGTGATTTTCAATGTTGAGGTTGTTGTTGAATTTTATTGGTGTTCTTCATTGTTGAGGTTTTTGTTGAATTTGTTGGTGTTTTTGAATGTTGAGGTTGTTGCTGCATTTTTTGCTGTTTTTCATTGCTGAGGTTGTTGTTGAATTTGTTGGTGATTTTCAATATTGAGGTTCTGGTTGAATTTGTTTGTGTTATTCCATGTTGAGCTTTTTGAATTTGTTAGTGTTTTTCAAAGTTGAGGTTGTTGTTGAATTTTTTGGTGTTTTTCATTGTTGAGGTTTTTGTTGAATTTTTTGGTGTTTTTGAATGTTGAGGTTGTTGATGAATTTTTTGGTGCTTTTTATTGTTGAGGTTTATGTTGAATTTGTTGGTGACTTTCAACGTTGAGGTTGCTGTTGAATTTATTGGTGTATTCAATGTTTTTTTTTGAATCTTTTTGTTTTTTTCAAAGTTGAAGTTGCAGTTGAATTTGTTGCTGTTTCCCAATGTCAAGGTTGTTGAATATTTTCGGTGTTTTTCAAAGTTGAGGTTGTTGTTGAATTTTTTGATGTTTATCATTGCTGTGGTTGTTGTTGAATTTGTTGGTGATTTTCAATGTTGAGGTTGTTGAATTTATTGGTGTTATCAGTGGTTTTTTTAAAACCTTTTATGTATTTTTCAAAGTTGAGGTTGCAGTTGAAATTGTTGGTTTTTTTCAATGTTGAGGTTGTTGAATTTGTTGGTGTTTTTCAAAGTTGAGGTTGTTGTTGAATTTTTTGGTGTTTTTCATTGTTGACGTTTTTGTTGAATTTTTTTGGTGTTTTTGAATGTTGAGGTTGTTGATGAATTTTTTTGTGTTTTTCATAGTTGAGGTTTTTGTTGAATTTGTAAGTGATTTTCAATGTTGAGGTTGCTGTTGAATTTTATTGGTGTTCTTCATTGTTGAGGTTTTTGTTGAATTTGTTGGTGTTTTTGAATGTTGAGGTTGTTGCTGCATTTTTTGCTGTTTTTCATTGCTGAGGTTGTTGTTGAATTTGTTGGTGATTTTCAATATTGAGGTTCTGGTTGAATTTGTTTGTGTTATTCCATGTTGAGCTTTTTGAATTTGTTAGTGTTTTTCAAAGTTGAGGTTGTTGTTGAATTTGTTGGTGATTTTCAATGTTGAGGTTGTTGTTGAGTTTTTTGATGCTTTTCATTGCTGAGGTAGTTGTTGAATTTGTTGGTGATTTTCAATGTTGAGGTTGTAGAAGTCATTGGTGTTATCAATGGTTTTTTTTGATCATTTTTGTTTTTTTCAAAGTTGAGCTTGCAGTTGAATTTGTTGGTGTTTTTCAATGTTGAGGTTGTTGAAGTTGTTGGTGTTTTTCAAAGTTGAGGTTGTTGTTGAATTTTTCGGTGCTTTTCATTGTTGATGTTTTTGTTGAATTTTTTGGTGTTTTTGAATGTTGAGGTTGTTGATGCATTATTTGGTACTTTCCATTGTTGAGGTTTTTGTTGAATTTGTTGGTGACTTTCAATGTTGAGGTTGTTGTTGAATTTTTAGGTGTTTTTCATTGTTGTGGTTTCTGTTGAATTTGTTGGTGTTTTTGAATGTTGAGGTTGTTGATGAATCTTTCGGTGTTTTTCCTTGTTGAGGTTTTTGTTCAATTTGTTGGTGTTTTTCATTGTTGAGGTTGTTGTTGAATTAGTTGGTGATTTTCAATGTTGAGGTTGTTGAATTTATTGGTGTTATCAGTGGTTTTTTTAAAACCTTTTATGTATTTTTCAAAGTTGAGGTTGCAGTTGAAATTGTTGGTTTTTTTCAATGTTGAGGTTGTTGAATTTGTTGGTGTTTTTCAAAGTTGAGGTTGTTGTTGAATTTTTTGGTGTTTTTCATTGTTGACGTTTTTGTTGAATTTTTTTGGTGTTTTTGAATGTTGAGGTTGTTGATGAATTTTTTTGTGTTTTTCATAGTTGAGGTTTTTGTTGAATTTGTAAGTGATTTTCAATGTTGAGGTTGTTGTTGAATTTTATTGGTGTTCTTCATTGTTGAGGTTTTTGTTGAATTTGTTGGTGTTTTTGAATGTTGAGGTTGTTGCTGCATTTTTTGCTGTTTTTCATTGCTGAGGTTGTTGTTGAATTTGTTGGTGATTTTCAATATTGAGGTTCTGGTTGAATTTGTTTGTGTTATTCCATGTTGAGCTTTTTGAATTTGTTAGTGTTTTTCAAAGTTGAGGTTGTTGTTGAATTTGTTGGTGATTTTCAATGTTGAGGTTGTTGTTGAGTTTTTTGAAGCTTTTCATTGCTGAGGTTGTTGTTGAATTTGTTGGTGATTTTCAATGTTGAGGTTGTTGAATTCATTGGTGTTATCAATGGTTTTTTTTGATCATTTTTCTATGTTTCAAAGTTGAGCTTGCAGTTGAATTTGTTGGTGTTTTTCAATGTTGAGGTTGTAGTTGAATTTGTTGGTGTTTTTCAAAGTTGATGTTGTTGAAATTATTGGTGTTATCAATGGTTTTTTTAAATCATTTTTCTATGTTTCAAAGTTGAGGTTGCAGTTGAAATTGTTGGTGTTTTTCAATGTTAAGGTTTTTGAAGTTGTTGGGGTTGTTCAAAGTTGAGGTTGTTGCTGAATTTTTCGGTGAATTTTCATGGTTGAGGTTTTTGTTGAATTTTTTGTTGTTTTTGAATGTTGAGGTTGTTGATGCATTATTTGGTGTTTTTCATTGTTGAGGTTGTTGTTGAATTCGTTGGTGATTTTCAATGTTGAGGTTGTTGTTGAATTTTTAGGTGTTTTTCATTGTTGTGGTTTCTGTTGAATTTGTTGGTGTTTTTGAATGTTGAGGTTGTTGATGAATCTTTCGGTGTTTTTCCTTGTTGAGGTTTTTGTTCAATTTGTTGGTGTTTTTCATTGTTGAGGTTGTTGTTGAATTCGTTGGTGATTTTCAATGTTGAGGTTGTTGTTGAATTTTATTGGTGTTCTTCATTGTTGAGGTTTTTGTTGAATTTGTTGGTGTTTTTGAATGTTGAGGTTGTTGATGAATCTTTCGGTGTTTTTCCTTGTTGAGGTTTTTGTTCAATTTGTTGGTGTTTTTCATTGTTGAGGTTGTTGTTGAATATTTTGGTGTTTTTCATTGTTGAGTTTGTTGTTGAATTTGTTGGTGTTTTTCAGTGTTCAGCTTGTTGAAGTTGTTGGAGTCTTTCAAAGTTGAGGTTGTTGTTGAATTTTTTGGTGTTTTTCATTGTTGAGGTTTTTGTTGAATTTTTTTGGTGTTTTTGAATGTTGAGGTTGTTGATGAATTTTTTGGTGCTTTTTATTGTTGAGGTTTATGTTGAATTTGTTGGTGACTTTCAACGTTGAGGTTGCTGTTGATTTTATTGGTGTATTCAATGTTTTTTTTTGAATCTTTTTGTTTTTTTCAAAGTTGAAGTTGCAGTTGAATTTGTTGCTGTTTCCCAATGTCAAGGTTGTTGAATATTTTCGGTGTTTTTCAAAGTTGAGGTTGTTGTTGAATTTTTTGATGTTTATCATTGCTGTGGTTGTTGTTGAATTTGTTGGTGATTTTCAATGTTGAGGTTGTTGCTGAATTTTTCGGTGAATTTTCATGGTTGAGGTTTTTGTTGAATTTTTTGTTGTTTTTGAATGTTGAGGTTGTTGATGCATTATTTGGTGTTTTTCATTGTTGAGGTTGTTGTTGAATTCGTTGGTGATTTTCAATGTTGAGGTTGTTGTTGAATTTTTAGGTGTTTTTCATTGTTGTGGTTTCTGTTGAATTTGTTGGTGTTTTTGAATGTTGAGGTTGTTGATGAATCTTTCGGTGTTTTTCCTTGTTGAGGTTTTTGTTCAATTTGTTGGTGTTTTTCATTGTTGAGGTTGTTGTTGAATTCGTTGGTGATTTTCAATGTTGAGGTTGTTGTTGAATTTTATTGGTGTTCTTCATTGTTGAGGTTTTTGTTGAATTTGTTGGTGTTTTTGAATGTTGAGGTTGTTGATGAATCTTTCGGTGTTTTTCCTTGTTGAGGTTTTTGTTCAATTTGTTGGTGTTTTTCATTGTTGAGGTTGTTGTTGAATATTTTGGTGTTTTTCATTGTTGAGTTTGTTGTTGAATTTGTTGGTGTTTTTCAGTGTTCAGCTTGTTGAAGTTGTTGGAGTCTTTCAAAGTTGAGGTTGTTGTTGAATTTTTTGGTGTTTTTCATTGTTGAGGTTTTTGTTGAATTTTTTTGGTGTTTTTGAATGTTGAGGTTGTTGATGAATTTTTTGGTGCTTTTTATTGTTGAGGTTTATGTTGAATTTGTTGGTGACTTTCAACGTTGAGGTTGCTGTTGATTTTATTGGTGTATTCAATGTTTTTTTTTGAATCTTTTTGTTTTTTTCAAAGTTGAAGTTGCAGTTGAATTTGTTGCTGTTTCCCAATGTCAAGGTTGTTGAATATTTTCGGTGTTTTTCAAAGTTGAGGTTGTTGTTGAATTTTTTGATGTTTATCATTGCTGTGGTTGTTGTTGAATTTGTTGGTGATTTTCAATGTTGAGGTTGTTGTTGAATTTTTAGGTGTTTTTCATTGTTGTGGTTTCTGTTGAATTTGTTGGTGTTTTTGAATGTTGAGGTTGTTGATGAATCTTTCGGTGTTTTTCCTTGTTGAGGTTTTTGTTCAATTTGTTGGTGTTTTTCATTGTTGAGGTTGTTGTTGAATTAGTTGGTGATTTTCAATGTTGAGGTTGTTGAATTTCTTGGTGTTATCAGTGGTTTTTTTAAAACCTTTTATGTATTTTTCAAAGTTGAGGTTGCAGTTGAAATTGTTGGTTTTTTTCAATGTTGAGGTTGTTGAATTTGTTGGTGTTTTTCAAAGTTGAGGTTGTTGTTGAATTTTTTGGTGTTTTTCATTGTTGACGTTTTTGTTGAATTTTTTTGGTGTTTTTGAATGTTGAGGTTGTTGATGAATTTTTTTGTGTTTTTCATAGTTGAGGTTTTTGTTGAATTTGTAAGTGATTTTCAATGTTGAGGTTGTTGTTGAATTTTATTGGTGTTCTTCATTGTTGAGGTTTTTGTTGAATTTGTTGGTGTTTTTGAATGTTGAGGTTGTTGCTGCATTTTTTGCTGTTTTTCATTGCTGAGGTTGTTGTTGAATTTGTTGGTGATTTTCAATATTGAGGTTCTGGTTGAATTTGTTTGTGTTATTCCATGTTGAGCTTTTTGAATTTGTTAGTGTTTTTCAAAGTTGAGGTTGTTGTTGAATTTTTTGGTGTTTTTCATTGTTGAGGTTTTTGTTGAATTTTTTTGGTGTTTTTGAATGTTGAGGTTGTTGATGAATTTTTTGGTGCTTTTTATTGTTGAGGTTTATGTTGAATTTGTTGGTGACTTTCAACGTTGAGGTTGCTGTTGAATTTATTGGTGTATTCAATGTTTTTTTTTGAATCTTTTTGTTTTTTTCAAAGTTGAAGTTGCAGTTGAATTTGTTGCTGTTTCCCAATGTCAAGGTTGTTGAATATTTTCGGTGTTTTTCAAAGTTGAGGTTGTTGTTGAATTTTTTGATGTTTATCATTGCTGTGGTTGTTGTTGAATTTGTTGGTGATTTTCAATGTTGAGGTTGTTGAATTTATTGGTGTTATCAGTGGTTTTTTTAAAACCTTTTATGTATTTTTCAAAGTTGAGGTTGCAGTTGAAATTGTTGGTTTTTTTCAATGTTGAGGTTGTTGAATTTGTTGGTGTTTTTCAAAGTTGAGGTTGTTGTTGAATTTTTTGGTGTTTTTCATTGTTGACGTTTTTGTTGAATTTTTTTGGTGTTTTTGAATGTTGAGGTTGTTGATGAATTTTTTTGTGTTTTTCATAGTTGAGGTTTTTGTTGAATTTGTAAGTGATTTTCAATGTTGAGGTTGTTGTTGAATTTTATTGGTGTTCTTCATTGTTGAGGTTTTTGTTGAATTTGTTGGTGTTTTTGAATGTTGAGGTTGTTGCTGCATTTTTTGCTGTTTTTCATTGCTGAGGTTGTTGTTGAATTTGTTGGTGATTTTCAATATTGAGGTTCTGGTTGAATTTGTTTGTGTTATTCCATGTTGAGCTTTTTGAATTTGTTAGTGTTTTTCAAAGTTGAGGTTGTTGTTGAATTTTTTGGTGTTTTTCATTGTTGAGGTTTTTGTTGAATTTTTTGGTGTTTTTGAATGTTGAGGTTGTTGATGAATTTTTTGGTGCTTTTTATTGTTGAGGTTTATGTTGAATTTGTTGGTGACTTTCAACGTTGAGGTTGCTGTTGATTTTATTGGTGTATTCAATGTTTTTTTTTGAATCTTTTTGTTTTTTTCAAAGTTGAAGTTGCAGTTGAATTTGTTGCTGTTTCCCAATGTCAAGGTTGTTGAATATTTTCGGTGTTTTTCAAAGTTGAGGTTGTTGTTGAATTTTTTGATGTTTATCATTGCTGTGGTTGTTGTTGAATTTGTTGGTGATTTTCAATGTTGAGGTTGTTGAATTTATTGGTGTTATCAGTGGTTTTTTTAAAACCTTTTATGTATTTTTCAAAGTTGAGGTTGCAGTTGAAATTGTTGGTTTTTTTCAATGTTGAGGTTGTTGAATTTGTTGGTGTTTTTCAAAGTTGAGGTTGTTGTTGAATTTTTTGGTGTTTTTCATTGTTGACGTTTTTGTTGAATTTTTTTGGTGTTTTTGAATGTTGAGGTTGTTGATGAATTTTTTTGTGTTTTTCATAGTTGAGGTTTTTGTTGAATTTGTAAGTGATTTTCAATGTTGAGGTTGTTGTTGAATTTTATTGGTGTTCTTCATTGTTGAGGTTTTTGTTGAATTTGTTGGTGTTTTTGAATGTTGAGGTTGTTGCTGCATTTTTTGCTGTTTTTCATTGCTGAGGTTGTTGTTGAATTTGTTGGTGATTTTCAATATTGAGGTTCTGGTTGAATTTGTTTGTGTTATTCCATGTTGAGCTTTTTGAATTTGTTAGTGTTTTTCAAAGTTGAGGTTGTTGTTGAATTTGTTGGTGATTTTGAATGTTGAGGTTGTTGTTGAGTTTTTTGATGCTTTTCATTGCTGAGGTAGTTGTTGAATTTGTTGGTGATTTTCAATGTTGAGGTTGTTGAAGTCATTGGTGTTATCAATGGTTTTTTTTGATCATTTTTGTTTTTTTCAAAGTTGAGCTTGCAGTTGAATTTGTTGGTGTTTTTCAATGTTGAGGTTGTTGTTCAATTTTTCGGTGCTTTTCATTGTTGATGTTTTTTTTGAATTTTTTGGTGTTTTTGAATGTTGAGGTTGTTGATGCATTATTTGGTACTTTCCATTGTTGAGGTTTTTGTTGAATTTGTTGGTGACTTTCAATGTTGAGGTTGTTGTTGAATTTTTAGGTGTTTTTCATTGTTGTGGTTTCTGTTGAATTTGTTGGTGTTTTTGAATGTTGAGGTTGTTGATGAATCTTTCGGTGTTTTTCCTTGTTGAGGTTTTTGTTCAATTTGTTGGTGTTTTTCATTGTTGAGGTTGTTGTTGAATTAGTTGGTGATTTTCAATGTTGAGGTTGTTGAATTTCTTGGTGTTATCAGTGGTTTTTTTAAAACCTTTTATGTATTTTTCAAAGTTGAGGTTGCAGTTGAAATTGTTGGTTTTTTTCAATGTTGAGGTTGTTGAATTTGTTGGTGTTTTTCAAAGTTGAGGTTGTTGTTGAATTTTTTGGTGTTTTTCATTGTTGACGTTTTTGTTGAATTTTTTTGGTGTTTTTGAATGTTGAGGTTGTTGATGAATTTTTTTGTGTTTTTCATAGTTGAGGTTTTTGTTGAATTTGTAAGTGATTTTCAATGTTGAGGTTGTTGTTGAATTTTATTGGTGTTCTTCATTGTTGAGGTTTTTGTTGAATTTGTTGGTGTTTTTGAATGTTGAGGTTGTTGCTGCATTTTTTGCTGTTTTTCATTGCTGAGGTTGTTGTTGAATTTGTTAGTGATTTTCAATATTGAGGTTCTGGTTGAATTTGTTTGTGTTATTCCATGTTGAGCTTTTTGAATTTGTTAGTGTTTTTCAAAGTTGAGGTTGTTGTTGAATTTGTTGGTGATTTTCAATGTTGAGGTTGTTGTTGAGTTTTTTGAAGCTTTTCATTGCTGAGGTTGTTGTTGAATTTGTTGGTGATTTTCAATGTTGAGGTTGTTGAATTCATTGGTGTTATCAATGGTTTTTTTTGATCATTTTTCTATGTTTCAAAGTTGAGCTTGCAGTTGAATTTGTTGGTGTTTTTCAATGTTGAGGTTGTGGTTGAATTTGTTGGTGTTTTTCAAAGTTGATGTTGTTGAAATTATTGGTGTTATCAATGGTTTTTTTAAATCATTTTTCTATGTTTCAAAGTTGAGGTTGCAGTTGAAATTGTTGGTGTTTTTCAATGTTAAGGTTTTTGAAGTTGTTGGGGTTGTTCAAAGTTGAGGTTGTTGCTGAATTTTTCGGTGAATTTTCATGGTTGAGGTTTTTGTTGAATTTTTTGTTGTTTTTGAATGTTGAGGTTGTTGATGCATTATTTGGTGTTTTTCATTGTTGAGGTTGTTGTTGAATTCGTTGATGATTTTCAATGTTGAGGTTGTTATTGAATTTTTAGGTGTTTTTCATTGTTGTGGTTTCTGTTGAATTTGTTGGTGTTTTTGAATGTTGAGGTTGTTGATGAATCTTTCGGTGTTTTTCCTTGTTGAGGTTTTTGTTCAATTTGTTGGTGTTTTTCATTGTTGAGGTTGTTGTTGAATATTTTGGTGTTTTTCATTGTTGAGTTTGTTGTTGAATTTGTTGGTGTTTTTCAGTGTTCAGCTTGTTGAAGTTGTTGGAGTCTTTCAAAGTTGAGGTTGTTGTTGAATTTTTTGGTGTTTTTCATTGTTGAGGTTTTTGTTGAATTTTTTTGGTGTTTTTGAATGTTGAGGTTGTTGATAAATTTTTTGGTGCTTTTTATTGTTGAGGTTTATGTTGAATTTGTTGGTGACTTTCAACGTTGAGGTTGCTGTTGAATTTATTGGTGTATTCAATGTTTTTTTTTGAATCTTTTTGTTTTTTTCAAAGTTGAAGTTGCAGTTGAATTTGTTGCTGTTTCCCAATGTCAAGGTTGTTGAATATTTTCGGTGTTTTTCAAAGTTGAGGTTGTTGTTGAATTTTTTGATGTTTATCATTGCTGTGGTTGTTGTTGAATTTGTTGGTGATTTTCAATGTTGAGGTTGTTGAATTTCTTGGTGTTATCAGTGGTTTTTTTAAAACCTTTTATGTATTTTTCAAAGTTGAGGTTGCAGTTGAAATTGTTGGTTTTTTTCAATGTTGAGGTTGTTGAATTTGTTGGTGTTTTTCAAAGTTGAGGTTGTTGTTGAATTTTTTGGTGTTTTTCATTGTTGACGTTTTTGTTGAATTTTTTTGGTGTTTTTGAATGTTGAGGTTGTTGATGAATTTTTTTGTGTTTTTCATAGTTGAGGTTTTTGTTGAATTTGTAAGTGATTTTCAATGTTGAGGTTGTTGTTGAATTTTATTGGTGTTCTTCATTGTTGAGGTTTTTGTTGAATTTGTTGGTGTTTTTGAATGTTGAGGTTGTTGCTGCATTTTTTGC
This sequence comes from Cetorhinus maximus, assembly GCF_964194155.1. Lineage (NCBI taxonomy): Eukaryota > Metazoa > Chordata > Chondrichthyes > Lamniformes > Cetorhinidae > Cetorhinus > Cetorhinus maximus. The sequence continues at coordinate 160,596 of NC_135905.1, forward strand.
TGTTTTTCATTGCTGAGGTTGTTGTTGAATTTGTTAGTGATTTTCAATATTGAGGTTCTGGTTGAATTTGTTTGTGTTATTCCATGTTGAGCTTTTTGAATTTGTTAGTGTTTTTCAAAGTTGAGGTTGTTGTTGAATTTTTTGGTGTTTTTCATTGTTGAGGTTTTTGTTGAATTTTTTTGGTGTTTTTGAATGTTGAGGTTGTTGATGAATTTTTTGGTGCTTTTTATTGTTGAGGTTTATGTTGAATTTGTTGGTGACTTTCAACGTTGAGGTTGCTGTTGAATTTATTGGTGTATTCAATGTTTTTTTTTGAATCTTTTTGTTTTTTTCAAAGTTGAAGTTGCAGTTGAATTTGTTGCTGTTTCCCAATGTCAAGGTTGTTGAATATTTTCGGTGTTTTTCAAAGTTGAGGTTGTTGTTGAATTTTTTGATGTTTATCATTGCTGTGGTTGTTGTTGAATTTGTTGGTGATTTTCAATGTTGAGGTTGTTGAATTTCTTGGTGTTATCAGTGGTTTTTTTAAAACCTTTTATGTATTTTTCAAAGTTGAGGTTGCAGTTGAAATTGTTGGTTTTTTTCAATGTTGAGGTTGTTGAATTTGTTGGTGTTTTTCAAAGTTGAGGTTGTTGTTGAATTTTTTGGTGTTTTTCATTGTTGACGTTTTTGTTGAATTTTTTTGGTGTTTTTGAATGTTGAGGTTGTTGATGAATTTTTTTGTGTTTTTCATAGTTGAGGTTTTTGTTGAATTTGTAAGTGATTTTCAATGTTGAGGTTGTTGTTGAATTTTATTGGTGTTCTTCATTGTTGAGGTTTTTGTTGAATTTGTTGGTGTTTTTGAATGTTGAGGTTGTTGCTGCATTTTTTGCTGTTTTTCATTGCTGAGGTTGTTGTTGAATTTGTTGGTGATTTTCAATATTGAGGTTCTGGTTGAATTTGTTTGTGTTATTCCATGTTGAGCTTTTTGAATTTGTTAGTGTTTTTCAAAGTTGAGGTTGTTGTTGAATTTGTTGGTGATTTTCAATGTTGAGGTTGTTGTTGAGTTTTTTGAAGCTTTTCATTGCTGAGGTTGTTGTTGAATTTGTTGGTGATTTTCAATGTTGAGGTTGTTGAATTCATTGGTGTTATCAATGGTTTTTTTTGATCATTTTTCTATGTTTCAAAGTTGAGCTTGCAGTTGAATTTGTTGGTGTTTTTCAATGTTGAGGTTGTTCAAGTTGTTGGTGTTTTTCAAAGTTGAGGTTGCTGTTGAATTTTTCGGTGCTTTTCATTGTTGATGCTTTTGTTGAATTTTTTGGTGTTTTTGAATGTTGAGGTTGTTGATGCATTATTTGGTACTTTTCATTGTTGAGGTTTTTGTTGAATTTGTTGGTGACTTTCAATGTTGAGGTTGTTGTTGAATTTTAAGGTGTTTTTCATTGTTGTGGTTTCTGTTGAATTTGTTGGTGCTTTTGAATGTTGAGGTTGTTGATGAATCTTTCGGTGTTTTTCCTTGTTGAGGTTTTTGTTCAATTTGTTGGTGTTTTTCATTGTTGAGGTTGCTGATGCATTATTTGGTACTTTTCATTGTTGAGGATTTGTTGAATTTGTTGGTGACCTTCAATGTTGAGGTTGTTGTTGAATTTGTTGTTGTTATCAATTTTTATTTTGTTGAACCTTTTTGTATTTTTGAAAGTTGAGGTTGTTGCTGAATTTTTAGTTGCTCTTCATTGTTGAGGTTTATGTTGAATTTGTTGGTGATTTTCAAAGCTGAGGTTGCTGTTGAATTTGTTGGTGTTTTTCCATTTTGAGGTTTTTGAATTTGTTGGTGTTTTTCAAAGTTGATGATGTTGTTGAATTTGTTGGTGATTTTGAATGTTGAGTTTGTTGTTGAATTTTTTGGTGTTTTTCATTTTTGAGGTTGTTGTTGAAATTGTTGGAGTTTTTCAATGTTGAGGTTGTTGTTGAATTTTTTGGTGATTTTCAATGTTGAGTTTGTTGTTGAATTTGTTGGTGTTTTTCATTGTTGAGCTTGTTGAATTTGTTGGTATTTTTCAAAGTTGACGTTGTTGTTGAAATTTTTGATATTTTTAATTGTTGAGGTTTTTGTTGAATTTGTTGCTGTTTTTGAATGTTGAGGTTGTTGATGAATTTTTTGGTGTTTTTCATTGTTGAGGTTGTTGTTGAATTTGTTGGTGTTTTTTAATGTTGAGGTTGTTGTTGAATTGTTTGATGTTTTTCATTGTTGAGGTTGTTGTTAAATTTGTTGGTGATTTTCAATATTGAGGATGTTGTTCAATTTGTTGTTGTTATCAATTTTTATTTTGTCGAACCTTTTTGTATTTTTGAAAGTTGAGGTTGTTGTTGAATTTGTTGGTGTTTTTCATGGTTGAGGTTTTTGTTGAATCTGTTGGTGTTTTTCATTGTTGAGGTTGTTGTTGACTTTGTTGGTGATTTTCAATGTTGAGGTTGTGGTTGAATTTGTTGCTGTTTTTCAAAGTTGATGTTGTTGAAATTATTGGTGTTATCAATGGTTTTTTTAAATCCTTTTTGTATTTTTCAAAGTTGAGGTTGCAGTTGAAATTGTTGTTGTTTTGCAATGTTGAGGTTGTTGAATTTGTTGGTGTTTTTCAAAGCTGAGGTTGTTGTTGAATTTTTTGGTGTTTTTCATTGTTGAGGTTGTTGTTGAATTTGTTGGTGATTTTCAATATTGAGGATCTGGTTGAATTTGTTGGTGTTTTTCCATGTTGAGCTTTTTGAATTTGTTAGTGTTTTTCAAAGTTGAGGTTGTTGTTGAATTTGTTGGTGATTTTCAATGTTGAGTTTGTTGTTGAGTTCTTTGATGCTTTTCATTGCTGAGGTTGTTGTTGAATTTGTTGGTGATTTTCAATGTTGAGGTTGTTGAATTCATTGGTGTTATCAATGGATTTTTTGATCATTTTTGTTTTTTTCAAAGTTGAGCTTGCAGTTGAATTTGTTGGTGTTTTTCAATGTTGAGGTTGTTGAAGTTGTTGGTGTTTTTCAAAGTTGAGGTTGTTGTTCAATTTTTCGGTGCTTTTCATTGTTGAGGTTTTTGTTGAATTTTTTGGTGTTTTTGAATGTTGAGGTTGTTGATGCATTATTTGGTACTTTTCATTGTTGAGGATTTGTTGAATTTGTTGGTGACTTTCAATGTTGAGGTTGTTGTTGAATTTGTCGGTGATTTTCAATGTTGAGGTTGTGGTTGAATTTGTTGGTGTTTTTCCATGTTGAGGTTTTTGAATTTGTTGGTGTTTTTCAATGTTGATGTTATTGTTGAATTTGTTGGTGATTTTCAATGTTGAGTTTGTTGTTGAATTTTTTGGTGTTTTTCATTGTTGAGGTTGTTGTTGAAATTGTTGGAGTTTTTGAATGTTGAGGTTGTTGTTGAGTGTTTTGATGCTTTTCATTGCTGAGGTTGTTGTTGAATTTGTTGGTGATTTTCAATGTTGAGGTTGTTGAATTCATTGGTGTTATCAATGGTTTTTTTTGATCATTTTTCTATGTTTCAAAGTTGAGCTTGCAGTTGAATTTGTTGGTGTTTTTCAATGTTGAGGTTGTTGAAGTTGTTGGTGTTTTTCAAAGTTGAGGTTGTTGTTGAATTTTTCGGTGCTTTTCATTGTTGATGTTTTTGTTGAATTTTTTGGTGTTTTTGAATGTTGAGGTTGTTGATGCATTATTTGGTACTTTTCATTGTTGAGGTTTTTGTTGAATTTGTTGGTGTTTTTGAATGTTGAGGTTGTTGATGAATCTTTCGGTGTTTTTCCTTGTTGAGGTTTTTGTTCAATTTGTTGGTGTTTATCATTGTTGAGGTTGTTGTTGAATTTGTTGGTATTTTGGAATGTTGAGGTTGTTGCTGAATTTTTAGGTGCTCTTCATTGTTGATGTTTATGTTGAATTTGTTGGTGATTTTCAAAGTTGAGGTTGCTGTTGAATTTGTTGGTGTTTTTCCATGTTGAGGTTTTTGAATTTGTTGGTGTTTTTCAAAGTTGATGATGTTGTTGAATTTGTTGGTGATTTTCAATGTTGAGTTTGTTGTTGAATTTTTTGGTGTTTTTCATTGTTGAGGTTGTTGTTGAAATTGTTGGAGTTTTTCAATGTTGAGGTTGTTGTTGAATTTTTTGGTGATTTTCAATGTTGAGTTTGTTGTTGAATTTGTTGGTGTTTTTCATTGTTGAGCTTGTTGAATTTGTTGGTATTTTTCAAAGTTGACGTTGTTGTTGAAATTTTTGATATTTTTAATTGTTGAGGTTTTTGTTGAATTTGTTGCTGTTTTTGAATGTTGAGGTTGTTGATGAATTTTTTGGTGTTTTTCATTGTTGAGGTTGTTGTTGAATTTGTTGGTGTTTTTTAATGTTGAGGTTGTTGTTGAATTGTTTGATGTTTTTCATTGTTGAGGTTGTTGTTAAATTTGTTGGTGATTTTCAATATTGAGGTTGTTGTTCAATTTGTTGTTGTTATCAATTTTTATTTTGTCGAACCTTTTTGTATTTTTGAAAGTTGAGATTGTTGTTGAATTTGTTGGTGTTTATCATTGTTGAGGTTTTTGTGGAATCTGTTGGTGTTTTTCATTGTTGAGGTTGTTGTTGACTTTGTTGGTGATTTTCAATGTTGAGGTTGTGGTTGAATTTGTTGTTGTTTTTCAAAGTTGATGTTGTTGAAATTATTGGTGTTATCAATGGTTTTTTTAAATCCTTTTTGTATTTTTCAAAGTTGAGGTTGCAGTTGAAATTGTTGGTGTTTTGCAATGTTGAGGTTGTTGAATTAGTTGGTGTTTTTCATTGTTGAGGTTGTTGTTGAATTTGTTGGTGATTTTCAATATTGAGGATCTGGTTGAATTTGTTGGTGTTTTTCCCTGTTGAGCTTTTTGAATTTGTTAGTGTTTTTCAAAGTTGAGGTTGTTGTTGAATTTGTTGGTGATTTTCAATGTTGAGTTTGTTGTTGAGTTCTTTGATGCTTTTCATTGCTGAGGTTGTTGTTGAATTTGTTGGAGATTTTCAATGTTGAGGTTGTTGAATTCATTGGTGTTATCAGTGGTTTTTTTTGATCATTTTTCCATGTTTCAAAGTTGAGCTTGCAGTTGAATTTGTTGGTGTTTTTCAATGTTGAGGTTGTGGTTGAATTTGTTGGTGTTTTTCAAAGTTGATGTTGTTGAAATTATTGGTGTTATCAATGGTTTTTTTAAATCATTTTTCTATGTTTCAAAGTTGAGGTTGCAGTTGAAATTGTTGGTGTTTTTCAATGTTAAGGTTTTTGAAGTTGTTGGGGTTGTTCAAAGTTGAGGTTGTTGCTGAATTTTTCGGTGAATTTTCAATGTTGAGGTTTTTGTTGAATTTTTTGTTGTTTTTGAATGTTGAGGTTGTTGATGCATTATTTGGTGTTTTTCATTGTTGAGGTTGTTGTTGAATTCGTTGGTGATTTTCAATGTTGAGGTTGTTGTTGAATTTTTAGGTGTTTTTCATTGTTGTGGTTTCTGTTGAATTTGTTGGTGTTTTTGAATGTTGAGGTTGTTGATGAATCTTTCGGTGTTTTTCCTTGTTGAGGTTTTTGTTCAATTTGTTGGTGTTTTTCATTGTTGAGGTTGTTGTTGAATATTTTGGTGTTTTTCATTGTTGAGTTTGTTGTTGAATTTGTTGGTGTTTTTCAGTGTTCAGCTTGTTGAAGTTGTTGGAGTCTTTCAAAGTTGAGGTTGTTGTTGAATTTTTTGGTGTTTTTCATTGTTGAGGTTTTTGTTGAATTTTTTTGGTGTTTTTGAATGTTGAGGTTGTTGATGAATTTTTTGGTGCTTTTTATTGTTGAGGTTTATGTTGAATTTGTTGGTGACTTTCAACGTTGAGGTTGCTGTTGAATTTATTGGTGTATTCAATGTTTTTTTTTGAATCTTTTTGTTTTTTTCAAAGTTGAAGTTGCAGTTGAATTTGTTGCTGTTTCCCAATGTCAAGGTTGTTGAATATTTTCGGTGTTTTTCAAAGTTGAGGTTGTTGTTGAATTTTTTGATGTTTATCATTGCTGTGGTTGTTGTTGAATTTGTTGGTGATTTTCAATGTTGAGGTTGTTGAATTTCTTGGTGTTATCAGTGGTTTTTTTAAAACCTTTTATGTATTTTTCAAAGTTGAGGTTGCAGTTGAAATTGTTGGTTTTTTTCAATGTTGAGGTTGTTGAATTTGTTGGTGTTTTTCAAAGTTGAGGTTGTTGTTGAATTTTTTGGTGTTTTTCATTGTTGACGTTTTTGTTGAATTTTTTTGGTGTTTTTGAATGTTGAGGTTGTTGATGAATTTTTTTGTGTTTTTCATAGTTGAGGTTTTTGTTGAATTTGTAAGTGATTTTCAATGTTGAGGTTGTTGTTGAATTTTATTGGTGTTCTTCATTGTTGAGGTTTTTGTTGAATTTGTTGGTGTTTTTGAATGTTGAGGTTGTTGCTGCATTTTTTGCTGTTTTTCATTGCTGAGGTTGTTGTTGAATTTGTTAGTGATTTTCAATATTGAGGTTCTGGTTGAATTTGTTTGTGTTATTCCATGTTGAGCTTTTTGAATTTGTTAGTGTTTTTCAAAGTTGAGGTTGTTGTTGAATTTTTTGGTGTTTTTCATTGTTGAGGTTTTTGTTGAATTTTTTTGGTGTTTTTGAATGTTGAGGTTGTTGATGAATTTTTTGGTGCTTTTTATTGTTGAGGTTTATGTTGAATTTGTTGGTGACTTTCAACGTTGAGGTTGCTGTTGAATTTATTGGTGTATTCAATGTTTTTTTTTGAATCTTTTTGTTTTTTTCAAAGTTGAAGTTGCAGTTGAATTTGTTGCTGTTTCCCAATGTCAAGGTTGTTGAATATTTTCGGTGTTTTTCAAAGTTGAGGTTGTTGTTGAATTTTTTGATGTTTATCATTGCTGTGGTTGTTGTTGAATTTGTTGGTGATTTTCAATGTTGAGGTTGTTGAATTTCTTGGTGTTATCAGTGGTTTTTTTAAAACCTTTTATGTATTTTTCAAAGTTGAGGTTGCAGTTGAAATTGTTGGTTTTTTTCAATGTTGAGGTTGTTGAATTTGTTGGTGTTTTTCAAAGTTGAGGTTGTTGTTGAATTTTTTGGTGTTTTTCATTGTTGACGTTTTTGTTGAATTTTTTTGGTGTTTTTGAATGTTGAGGTTGTTGATGAATTTTTTTGTGTTTTTCATAGTTGAGGTTTTTGTTGAATTTGTAAGTGATTTTCAATGTTGAGGTTGTTGTTGAATTTTATTGGTGTTCTTCATTGTTGAGGTTTTTGTTGAATTTGTTGGTGTTTTTGAATGTTGAGGTTGTTGCTGCATTTTTTGCTGTTTTTCATTGCTGAGGTTGTTGTTGAATTTGTTAGTGATTTTCAATATTGAGGTTCTGGTTGAATTTGTTTGTGTTATTCCATGTTGAGCTTTTTGAATTTGTTAGTGTTTTTCAAAGTTGAGGTTGTTGTTGAATTTTTTGGTGTTTTTCATTGTTGAGGTTTTTGTTGAATTTTTTTGGTGTTTTTGAATGTTGAGGTTGTTGATGAATTTTTTGGTGCTTTTTATTGTTGAGGTTTATGTTGAATTTGTTGGTGACTTTCAACGTTGAGGTTGCTGTTGAATTTATTGGTGTATTCAATGTTTTTTTTTGAATCTTTTTGTTTTTTTCAAAGTTGAAGTTGCAGTTGAATTTGTTGCTGTTTCCCAATGTCAAGGTTGTTGAATATTTTCGGTGTTTTTCAAAGTTGAGGTTGTTGTTGAATTTTTTGATGTTTATCATTGCTGTGGTTGTTGTTGAATTTGTTGGTGATTTTCAATGTTGAGGTTGTTGAATTTCTTGGTGTTATCAGTGGTTTTTTTAAAACCTTTTATGTATTTTTCAAAGTTGAGGTTGCAGTTGAAATTGTTGGTTTTTTTCAATGTTGAGGTTGTTGAATTTGTTGGTGTTTTTCAAAGTTGAGGTTGTTGTTGAATTTTTTGGTGTTTTTCATTGTTGACGTTTTTGTTGAATTTTTTTGGTGTTTTTGAATGTTGAGGTTGTTGATGAATTTTTTTGTGTTTTTCATAGTTGAGGTTTTTGTTGAATTTGTAAGTGATTTTCAATGTTGAGGTTGTTGTTGAATTTTATTGGTGTTCTTCATTGTTGAGGTTTTTGTTGAATTTGTTGGTGTTTTTGAATGTTGAGGTTGTTGCTGCATTTTTTGCTGTTTTTCATTGCTGAGGTTGTTGTTGAATTTGTTGGTGATTTTCAATATTGAGGTTCTGGTTGAATTTGTTTGTGTTATTCCATGTTGAGCTTTTTGAATTTGTTAGTGTTTTTCAAAGTTGAGGTTGTTGTTGAATTTGTTGGTGATTTTCAATGTTGAGGTTGTTGTTGAGTTTTTTGAAGCTTTTCATTGCTGAGGTTGTTGTTGAATTTGTTGGTGATTTTCAATGTTGAGGTTGTTGAATTCATTGGTGTTATCAATGGTTTTTTTTGATCATTTTTCTATGTTTCAAAGTTGAGCTTGCAGTTGAATTTGTTGGTGTTTTTCAATGTTGAGGTTGTTCAAGTTGTTGGTGTTTTTCAAAGTTGAGGTTGCTGTTGAATTTTTCGGTGCTTTTCATTGTTGATGCTTTTGTTGAATTTTTTGGTGTTTTTGAATGTTGAGGTTGTTGATGCATTATTTGGTACTTTTCATTGTTGAGGTTTTTGTTGAATTTGTTGGTGACTTTCAATGTTGAGGTTGTTGTTGAATTTTAAGGTGTTTTTCATTGTTGTGGTTTCTGTTGAATTTGTTGGTGCTTTTGAATGTTGAGGTTGTTGATGAATCTTTCGGTGTTTTTCCTTGTTGAGGTTTTTGTTCAATTTGTTGGTGTTTTTCATTGTTGAGGTTGCTGATGCATTATTTGGTACTTTTCATTGTTGAGGATTTGTTGAATTTGTTGGTGACCTTCAATGTTGAGGTTGTTGTTGAATTTGTTGTTGTTATCAATTTTTATTTTGTTGAACCTTTTTGTATTTTTGAAAGTTGAGGTTGTTGCTGAATTTTTAGTTGCTCTTCATTGTTGAGGTTTATGTTGAATTTGTTGGTGATTTTCAAAGCTGAGGTTGCTGTTGAATTTGTTGGTGTTTTTCCATTTTGAGGTTTTTGAATTTGTTGGTGTTTTTCAAAGTTGATGATGTTGTTGAATTTGTTGGTGATTTTGAATGTTGAGTTTGTTGTTGAATTTTTTGGTGTTTTTCATTTTTGAGGTTGTTGTTGAAATTGTTGGAGTTTTTCAATGTTGAGGTTGTTGTTGAATTTTTTGGTGATTTTCAATGTTGAGTTTGTTGTTGAATTTGTTGGTGTTTTTCATTGTTGAGCTTGTTGAATTTGTTGGTATTTTTCAAAGTTGACGTTGTTGTTGAAATTTTTGATATTTTTAATTGTTGAGGTTTTTGTTGAATTTGTTGCTGTTTTTGAATGTTGAGGTTGTTGATGAATTTTTTGGTGTTTTTCATTGTTGAGGTTGTTGTTGAATTTGTTGGTGTTTTTTAATGTTGAGGTTGTTGTTGAATTGTTTGATGTTTTTCATTGTTGAGGTTGTTGTTAAATTTGTTGGTGATTTTCAATATTGAGGATGTTGTTCAATTTGTTGTTGTTATCAATTTTTATTTTGTCGAACCTTTTTGTATTTTTGAAAGTTGAGGTTGTTGTTGAATTTGTTGGTGTTTTTCATGGTTGAGGTTTTTGTTGAATCTGTTGGTGTTTTTCATTGTTGAGGTTGTTGTTGACTTTGTTGGTGATTTTCAATGTTGAGGTTGTGGTTGAATTTGTTGCTGTTTTTCAAAGTTGATGTTGTTGAAATTATTGGTGTTATCAATGGTTTTTTTAAATCCTTTTTGTATTTTTCAAAGTTGAGGTTGCAGTTGAAATTGTTGTTGTTTTGCAATGTTGAGGTTGTTGAATTTGTTGGTGTTTTTCAAAGCTGAGGTTGTTGTTGAATTTTTTGGTGTTTTTCATTGTTGAGGTTGTTGTTGAATTTGTTGGTGATTTTCAATATTGAGGATCTGGTTGAATTTGTTGGTGTTTTTCCATGTTGAGCTTTTTGAATTTGTTAGTGTTTTTCAAAGTTGAGGTTGTTGTTGAATTTGTTGGTGATTTTCAATGTTGAGTTTGTTGTTGAGTTCTTTGATGCTTTTCATTGCTGAGGTTGTTGTTGAATTTGTTGGTGATTTTCAATGTTGAGGTTGTTGAATTCATTGGTGTTATCAATGGATTTTTTGATCATTTTTGTTTTTTTCAAAGTTGAGCTTGCAGTTGAATTTGTTGGTGTTTTTCAATGTTGAGGTTGTTGAAGTTGTTGGTGTTTTTCAAAGTTGAGGTTGTTGTTCAATTTTTCGGTGCTTTTCATTGTTGAGGTTTTTGTTGAATTTTTTGGTGTTTTTGAATGTTGAGGTTGTTGATGCATTATTTGGTACTTTTCATTGTTGAGGATTTGTTGAATTTGTTGGTGACTTTCAATGTTGAGGTTGTTGTTGAATTTGTCGGTGATTTTCAATGTTGAGGTTGTGGTTGAATTTGTTGGTGTTTTTCCATGTTGAGGTTTTTGAATTTGTTGGTGATTTTCAATGTTGAGTTTGTTGTTGAATTTTTTGGTGTTTTTCATTGTTGAGGTTGTTGTTGAAATTGTTGGAGTTTTTGAATGTTGAGGTTGTTGTTGAGTGTTTTGATGCTTTTCATTGCTGAGGTTGTTGTTGAATTTGTTGGTGATTTTCAATGTTGAGGTTGTTGAATTCATTGGTGTTATCAATGGTTTTTTTTGATCATTTTTCTATGTTTCAAAGTTGAGCTTGCAGTTGAATTTGTTGGTGTTTTTCAATGTTGAGGTTGTTGAAGTTGTTGGTGTTTTTCAAAGTTGAGGTTGTTGTTGAATTTTTCGGTGCTTTTCATTGTTGATGTTTTTGTTGAATTTTTTGGTGTTTTTGAATGTTGAGGTTGTTGATGCATTATTTGGTACTTTTCATTGTTGAGGTTTTTGTTGAATCTGTTGGTGTTTTTGAATGTTGAGGTTGTTGATGAATCTTTCGGTGTTTTTCCTTGTTGAGGTTTTTGTTCAATTTGTTGGTGTTTATCATTGTTGAGGTTGTTGTTGAATTTGTTGGTATTTTGGAATGTTGAGGTTGTTGCTGAATTTTTAGGTGCTCTTCATTGTTGATGTTTATGTTGAATTTGTTGGTGATTTTCAAAGTTGAGGTTGCTGTTGAATTTGTTGGTGTTTTTCCATGTTGAGGTTTTTGAATTTGTTGGTGTTTTTCAAAGTTGATGATGTTGTTGAATTTGTTGGTGATTTTCAATGTTGAGTTTGTTGTTGAATTTTTTGGTGTTTTTCATTGTTGAGGTTGTTGTTGAAATTGTTGGAGTTTTTCAATGTTGAGGTTGTTGTTGAATTTTTTGGTGATTTTCAATGTTGAGTTTGTTGTTGAATTTGTTGGTGTTTTTCATTGTTGAGCTTGTTGAATTTGTTGGTATTTTTCAAAGTTGACGTTGTTGTTGAAATTTTTGATATTTTTAATTGTTGAGGTTTTTGTTGAATTTGTTGCTGTTTTTGAATGTTGAGGTTGTTGATGAATTTTTTGGTGTTTTTCATTGTTGAGGTTGTTGTTGAATTTGTTGGTGTTTTTTAATGTTGAGGTTGTTGTTGAATTGTTTGATGTTTTTCATTGTTGAGGTTGTTGTTAAATTTGTTGGTGATTTTCAATATTGAGGTTGTTGTTCAATTTGTTGTTGTTATCAATTTTTATTTTGTCGAACCTTTTTGTATTTTTGAAAGTTGAGATTGTTGTTGAATTTGTTGGTGTTTATCATTGTTGAGGTTTTTGTGGAATCTGTTGGTGTTTTTCATTGTTGAGGTTGTTGTTGACTTTGTTGGTGATTTTCAATGTTGAGGTTGTGGTTGAATTTGTTGTTGTTTTTCAAAGTTGATGTTGTTGAAATTATTGGTGTTATCAATGGTTTTTTTAAATCCTTTTTGTATTTTTCAAAGTTGAGGTTGCAGTTGAAATTGTTGGTGTTTTGCAATGTTGAGGTTGTTGAATTAGTTGGTGTTTTTCATTGTTGAGGTTGTTGTTGAATTTGTTGGTGATTTTCAATATTGAGGATCTGGTTGAATTTGTTGGTGTTTTTCCCTGTTGAGCTTTTTGAATTTGTTAGTGTTTTTCAAAGTTGAGGTTGTTGTTGAATTTGTTGGTGATTTTCAATGTTGAGTTTGTTGTTGAGTTCTTTGATGCTTTTCATTGCTGAGGTTGTTGTTGAATTTGTTGGAGATTTTCAATGTTGAGGTTGTTGAATTCATTGGTGTTATCAGTGGTTTTTTTTGATCATTTTTCCATGTTTCAAAGTTGAGCTTGCAGTTGAATTTGTTGGTGTTTTTCAATGTTGAGGTTGTGGTTGAATTTGTTGGTGTTTTTCAAAGTTTATGTTGTTGAAATTATTGGTGTTATCAATGGTTTTTTTAAATCATTTTTCTATGTTTCAAAGTTGAGGTTGCAGTTGAAATTGTTGGTGTTTTTCAATGTTAAGGTTTTTGAAGTTGTTGGGGTTGTTCAAAGTTGAGGTTGTTGCTGAATTTTTCGGTGAATTTTCAATGTTGAGGTTTTTGTTGAATTTTTTGTTGTTTTTGAATGTTGAGGTTGTTGATGCATTATTTGGTGTTTTTCATTGTTGAGGTTGTTGTTGAATTCGTTGGTGATTTTCAATGTTGAGGTTGTTGTTGAATTTTTAGGTGTTTTTCATTGTTGTGGTTTCTGTTGAATTTGTTGGTGTTTTTGAATGTTGAGGTTGTTGATGAATCTTTCGGTGTTTTTCCTTGTTGAGGTTTTTGTTCAATTTGTTGGTGTTTTTCATTGTTGAGGTTGTTGTTGAATATTTTGGTGTTTTTCATTGTTGAGTTTGTTGTTGAATTTGTTGGTGTTTTTCAGTGTTCAGCTTGTTGAAGTTGTTGGAGTCTTTCAAAGTTGAGGTTGTTGTTGAATTTTTTGGTGTTTTTCATTGTTGAGGTTTTTGTTGAATTTTTTTGGTGTTTTTGAATGTTGAGGTTGTTGATGAATTTTTTGGTGCTTTTTATTGTTGAGGTTTATGTTGAATTTGTTGGTGACTTTCAACGTTGAGGTTGCTGTTGAATTTATTGGTGTATTCAATGTTTTTTTTTGAATCTTTTTGTTTTTTTCAAAGTTGAAGTTGCAGTTGAATTTGTTGCTGTTTCCCAATGTCAAGGTTGTTGAATATTTTCGGTGTTTTTCAAAGTTGAGGTTGTTGTTGAATTTTTTGATGTTTATCATTGCTGTGGTTGTTGTTGAATTTGTTGGTGATTTTCAATGTTGAGGTTGTTGAATTTCTTGGTGTTATCAGTGGTTTTTTTAAAACCTTTTATGTATTTTTCAAAGTTGAGGTTGCAGTTGAAATTGTTGGTTTTTTTCAATGTTGAGGTTGTTGAATTTGTTGGTGTTTTTCAAAGTTGAGGTTGTTGTTGAATTTTTTGGTGTTTTTCATTGTTGACGTTTTTGTTGAATTTTTTTGGTGTTTTTGAATGTTGAGGTTGTTGATGAATTTTTTTGTGTTTTTCATAGTTGAGGTTTTTGTTGAATTTGTAAGTGATTTTCAATGTTGAGGTTGTTGTTGAATTTTATTGGTGTTCTTCATTGTTGAGGTTTTTGTTGAATTTGTTGGTGTTTTTGAATGTTGAGGTTGTTGCTGCATTTTTTGCTGTTTTTCATTGCTGAGGTTGTTGTTGAATTTGTTAGTGATTTTCAATATTGAGGTTCTGGTTGAATTTGTTTGTGTTATTCCATGTTGAGCTTTTTGAATTTGTTAGTGTTTTTCAAAGTTGAGGTTGTTGTTGAATTTTTTGGTGTTTTTCATTGTTGAGGTTTTTGTTGAATTTTTTTGGTGTTTTTGAATGTTGAGGTTGTTGATGAATTTTTTGGTGCTTTTTATTGTTGAGGTTTATGTTGAATTTGTTGGTGACTTTCAACGTTGAGGTTGCTGTTGAATTTATTGGTGTATTCAATGTTTTTTTTTGAATCTTTTTGTTTTTTTCAAAGTTGAAGTTGCAGTTGAATTTGTTGCTGTTTCCCAATGTCAAGGTTGTTGAATATTTTCGGTGTTTTTCAAAGTTGAGGTTGTTGTTGAATTTTTTGATGTTTATCATTGCTGTGGTTGTTGTTGAATTTGTTGGTGATTTTCAATGTTGAGGTTGTTGAATTTCTTGGTGTTATCAGTGGTTTTTTTAAAACCTTTTATGTATTTTTCAAAGTTGAGGTTGCAGTTGAAATTGTTGGTTTTTTTCAATGTTGAGGTTGTTGAATTTGTTGGTGTTTTTCAAAGTTGAGGTTGTTGTTGAATTTTTTGGTGTTTTTCATTGTTGACGTTTTTGTTGAATTTTTTTGGTGTTTTTGAATGTTGAGGTTGTTGATGAATTTTTTTGTGTTTTTCATAGTTGAGGTTTTTGTTGAATTTGTAAGTGATTTTCAATGTTGAGGTTGTTGTTGAATTTTATTGGTGTTCTTCATTGTTGAGGTTTTTGTTGAATTTGTTGGTGTTTTTGAATGTTGAGGTTGTTGCTGCATTTTTTGCTGTTTTTCATTGCTGAGGTTGTTGTTGAATTTGTTGGTGATTTTCAATATTGAGGTTCTGGTTGAATTTGTTTGTGTTATTCCATGTTGAGCTTTTTGAATTTGTTAGTGTTTTTCAAAGTTGAGGTTGTTGTTGAATTTGTTGGTGATTTTCAATGTTGAGGTTGTTGTTGAGTTTTTTGAAGCTTTTCATTGCTGAGGTTGTTGTTGAATTTGTTGGTGATTTTCAATGTTGAGGTTGTTGAATTCATTGGTGTTATCAATGGTTTTTTTTGATCATTTTTCTATGTTTCAAAGTTGAGCTTGCAGTTGAATTTGTTGGTGTTTTTCAATGTTGAGGTTGTTCAAGTTGTTGGTGTTTTTCAAAGTTGAGGTTGCTGTTGAATTTTTCGGTGCTTTTCATTGTTGATGCTTTTGTTGAATTTTTTGGTGTTTTTGAATGTTGAGGTTGTTGATGCATTATTTGGTACTTTTCATTGTTGAGGTTTTTGTTGAATTTGTTGGTGACTTTCAATGTTGAGGTTGTTGTTGAATTTTAAGGTGTTTTTCATTGTTGTGGTTTCTGTTGAATTTGTTGGTGCTTTTGAATGTTGAGGTTGTTGATGAATCTTTCGGTGTTTTTCCTTGTTGAGGTTTTTGTTCAATTTGTTGGTGTTTTTCATTGTTGAGGTTGCTGATGCATTATTTGGTACTTTTCATTGTTGAGGATTTGTTGAATTTGTTGGTGACCTTCAATGTTGAGGTTGTTGTTGAATTTGTTGTTGTTATCAATTTTTATTTTGTTGAACCTTTTTGTATTTTTGAAAGTTGAGGTTGTTGCTGAATTTTTAGTTGCTCTTCATTGTTGAGGTTTATGTTGAATTTGTTGGTGGTTTTCAAAGCTGAGGTTGCTGTTGAATTTGTTGGTGTTTTTCCATTTTGAGGTTTTTGAATTTGTTGGTGTTTTTCAAAGTTGATGATGTTGTTGAATTTGTTGGTGATTTTGAATGTTGAGTTTGTTGTTGAATTTTTTGGTGTTTTTCATTTTTGAGGTTGTTGTTGAAATTGTTGGAGTTTTTCAATGTTGAGGTTGTTGTTGAATTTTTTGGTGATTTTCAATGTTGAGTTTGTTGTTGAATTTGTTGGTGTTTTTCATTGTTGAGCTTGTTGAATTTGTTGGTATTTTTCAAAGTTGACGTTGTTGTTGAAATTTTTGATATTTTTAATTGTTGAGGTTTTTGTTGAATTTGTTGCTGTTTTTGAATGTTGAGGTTGTTGATGAATTTTTTGGTGTTTTTCATTGTTGAGGTTGTTGTTGAATTTGTTGGTGTTTTTTAATGTTGAGGTTGTTGTTGAATTGTTTGATGTTTTTCATTGTTGAGGTTGTTGTTAAATTTGTTGGTGATTTTCAATATTGAGGTTGTTGTTCAATTTGTTGTTGTTATCAATTTTTATTTTGTCGAACCTTTTTGTATTTTTGAAAGTTGAGGTTGTTGTTGAATTTGTTGGTGTTTTTCATGGTTGAGGTTTTTGTTGAATCTGTTGGTGTTTTTCATTGTTGAGGTTGTTGTTGACTTTGTTGGTGATTTTCAATGTTGAGGTTGTGGTTGAATTTGTTGCTGTTTTTCAAAGTTGATGTTGTTGAAATTATTGGTGTTATCAATGGTTTTTTTAAATCCTTTTTGTATTTTTCAAAGTTGAGGTTGCAGTTGAAATTGTTGTTGTTTTGCAATGTTGAGGTTGTTGAATTTGTTGGTGTTTTTCAAAGCTGAGGTTGTTGTTGAATTTTTTGGTGTTTTTCATTGTTGAGGTTGTTGTTGAATTTGTTGGTGATTTTCAATATTGAGGATCTGGTTGAATTTGTTGGTGTTTTTCCATGTTGAGCTTTTTGAATTTGTTAGTGTTTTTCAAAGTTGAGGTTGTTGTTGAATTTGTTGGTGATTTTCAATGTTGAGTTTGTTGTTGAGTTCTTTGATGCTTTTCATTGCTGAGGTTGTTGTTGAATTTGTTGGTGATTTTCAATGTTGAGGTTGTTGAATTCATTGGTGTTATCAATGGATTTTTTGATCATTTTTGTTTTTTTCAAAGTTGAGCTTGCAGTTGAATTTGTTGGTGTTTTTCAATGTTGAGGTTGTTGAAGTTGTTGGTGTTTTTCAAAGTTGAGGTTGTTGTTCAATTTTTCGGTGCTTTTCATTGTTGAGGTTTTTGTTGAATTTTTTGGTGTTTTTGAATGTTGAGGTTGTTGATGCATTATTTGGTACTTTTCATTGTTGAGGATTTGTTGAATTTGTTGGTGACTTTCAATGTTGAGGTTGTTGTTGAATTTGTCGGTGATTTTCAATGTTGAGGTTGTGGTTGAATTTGTTGGTGTTTTTCCATGTTGAGGTTTTTGAATTTGTTGGTGTTTTTCAATGTTGATGTTATTGTTGAATTTGTTGGTGATTTTCAATGTTGAGTTTGTTGTTGAATTTTTTGGTGTTTTTCATTGTTGAGGTTGTTGTTGAAATTGTTGGAGTTTTTGAATGTTGAGGTTGTTGTTGAGTGTTTTGATGCTTTTCATTGCTGAGGTTGTTGTTGAATTTGTTGGTGATTTTCAATGTTGAGGTTGTTGAATTCATTGGTGTTATCAATGGTTTTTTTTGATCATTTTTCTATGTTTCAAAGTTGAGCTTGCAGTTGAATTTGTTGGTGTTTTTCAATGTTGAGGTTGTTGAAGTTGTTGGTGTTTTTCAAAGTTGAGGTTGTTGTTGAATTTTTCGGTGCTTTTCATTGTTGATGTTTTTGTTGAATTTTTTGGTGTTTTTGAATGTTGAGGTTGTTGATGCATTATTTGGTACTTTTCATTGTTGAGGTTTTTGTTGAATTTGTTGGTGTTTTTGAATGTTGAGGTTGTTGATGAATCTTTCGGTGTTTTTCCTTGTTGAGGTTTTTGTTCAATTTGTTGGTGTTTATCATTGTTGAGGTTGTTGTTGAATTTGTTGGTATTTTGGAATGTTGAGGTTGTTGCTGAATTTTTAGGTGCTCTTCATTGTTGATGTTTATGTTGAATTTGTTGGTGATTTTCAAAGTTGAGGTTGCTGTTGAATTTGTTGGTGTTTTTCCATTTTGAGGTTTTTGATTTTGTTGGTGTTTTTCAAAGTTGATGATGTTGTTGAATTTGTTGGTGATTTTCAATGTTGAGTTTGTTGTTGAATTTTTTGGTGTTTTTCATTGTTGAGGTTGTTGTTGAAATTGTTGGAGTTTTTCAATGTTGAGGTTGTTGTTGAATTTTTTGGTGATTTTCAATGTTGAGTTTGTTGTTGAATTTGTTGGTGTTTTTCATTGTTGAGCTTGTTGAATTTGTTGGTATTTTTCAAAGTTGACGTTGTTGTTGAAATTTTTGATATTTTTAATTGTTGAGGTTTTTGTTGAATTTGTTGCTGTTTTTGAATGTTGAGGTTGTTGATGAATTTTTTGGTGTTTTTCATTGTTGAGGTTGTTGTTGAATTTGTTGGTGTTTTTTAATGTTGAGGTTGTTGTTGAATTGTTTGATGTTTTTCATTGTTGAGGTTGTTGTTAAATTTGTTGGTGATTTTCAATATTGAGGTTGTTGTTCAATTTGTTGTTGTTATCAATTTTTATTTTGTCGAACCTTTTTGTATTTTTGAAAGTTGAGGTTGTTGTTGAATTTGTTGGTGTTTATCATTGTTGAGGTTTTTGTGGAATCTGTTGGTGTTTTTCATTGTTGAGGTTGTTGTTGACTTTGTTGGTGATTTTCAATGTTGAGGTTGTGGTTGAATTTGTTGTTGTTTTTCAAAGTTGATGTTGTTGAAATTATTGGTGTTATCAATGGTTTTTTTAAATCCTTTTTGTATTTTTCAAAGTTGAGGTTGCAGTTGAAATTGTTGGTGTTTTGCAATGTTGAGGTTGTTGAATTAGTTGGTGTTTTTCAAAGCTGAGGTTGTTGTTGAATTTTTTGGTGTTTTTCATTGTTGAGGTTGTTGTTGAATTTGTTGGTGATTTTCAATATTGAGGATCTGGTTGAATTTGTTGGTGTTTTTCCCTGTTGAGCTTTTTGAATTTGTTAGTGTTTTTCAAAGTTGAGGTTGTTGCTGAATTTGTTGGTGATTTTCAATGTTGAGTTTGTTGTTGAGTTCTTTGATGCTTTTCATTGCTGAGGTTGTTGTTGAATTTGTTGGAGATTTTCAATGTTGAGGTTGTTGAATTCATTGGTGTTATCAATGGTTTTTTTGATCATTTTTGTTTTTTTCAAAGTTGAGCTTGCAGTTGAATTTGTTGGTGTTTTTCAATGTTGAGGTTGTTGAAGTTGTTGGTGTTTTTCAAAGTTGAGGTTGTTGTTCAATTTTTCGGTGCTTTTCATTGTTGAGGTTTTTGTTGAATTTTTTGGTGTTTTTGAATGTTGAGGTTGTTGATGCATTATTTGGTACTTTTCATTGTTGAGGATTTGTTGAATTTGTTGGTGACTTTCAATGTTGAGGTTGTTGTTGAATTTTTAGGTGTTTTTCATTGTTGTGGTTTCTGTTCAATTTGTTGGTGTTTTTGAATGTTGAGGTTGTTGATGAATCTTTCGGTGTTTTTCCTTGTTGAGGTTTTTGTTCAATTTGTTGGTGTTTTTCATTGTTGAGGTTGTTGTTGAATTTGCTGGTGATTTTCAATGTTGAGGTTTTTGAATTTGTTGGTGTTTTTCAAAGTTGATGTTGTTGTTGAATTTGTTGGCGATTTTCAATGTTGAGTTTGTTGTTGAATTTTTTGGTGTTTTTCATTGTTGAGGTTGTTGTTGAAATTGTTGGAGTTTTTCAATGTTGAGGTTGTTGTTGAATTTTTTGGTGATTTTCAATGTTGAGTTTGTTGTTGAATTTGTTGGTGTTTATCATTGTTGAGGTTGTTGAATTTGTTGGTATTTTTCAAAGTTGACGTTGTTGTTGAATTTTTTGGTGTTTTTCATTGTTGAGGTTGTTGTTGAATTTGTTGGTGTTTTTGAATGTTGAGGTTGTTGTTGAATTGTTTGATGTTTTTCATTGTTGTGGTTGTTGTTAAATTTGTTGGTGATTTTCAATATTGAGGTTGTTGTTGAATTTGTTGTTGTTTTCAATTTTTATTTTGTTGAACCTTTTTGTATTTTTGAAAGTTGAGGTTGTTGCTGAATTTTTCTGTGTTTTTCATGCTTGAGGTTGTTGAATTTGTTGGTGTTTTTCAAAGCTGAGCTTGTTGTTGAATTTGTTGGTGTATTTCATTGTTGAGGTTTTTGTTGAATTTGTTGGTGTTTTTCATTGTTGAGGTTGTTGTTGAATTTGTTGGTGATTTTAAATGTTGAGGTTGTGGTTCAATTTGTTGGTGTTTTTCAAAGTTGATGTTGTTGAAATTATTGGTGTTATCAATGGGTTTTTTAAATCTTTTTTGAATTTTTCAAAGTTGAGGTTGCAGTTGAAATTGTTGTTGTCTTGCAATGTTGAAGTTGTTGAATTTGTTGGTGTTTTTCAAAGTTGAGGTTGTTGTTGAATTATTTGGTGTTTTTCATTGTTGAGGTTTTTGTTGAATTTGTTGGTGATTTTCAATGTTGAGGTTGTTGTTGAATTTTTTGGTGTTTTTCATTGTTGAGGTTTTTGTTGAATTTGTTGGCGTTTTTGAATGTTGAGGTTGTTGATGAATTTTTTGGTGTTTTTCATTGTTGAGGTTTTTGTTGAAATTGTTTGTGTTTTTCATTGTTGAGGTTGTTGTTGAATTTGTTGGTGATTTTCAATATTGAGGTTCTGGTTCAATTTGTTGTTGTTTTTCCATCTTGAGGTTTTTGAATTTGTTGGTGTTTTTCAAAGTTGAGGTTGTTGTTGAATTTGTTGGTGATTTTCAATGTTGAAGATGTTGTTGAGTTTTTTGATGCTTTTCATTGCTGAGGTTGTTGTTGAATTTGTTGGTGATTTTCAATGTTGAGGTTGTTGAATTCATTGGTGTTATCAATGGTTTTTTTTGATCATTTTTCTATGTTTCAAAGTTGAGGTTGCAGTTGAAATTGTTGGTGTTTTTCAATGTTGAGGTTGTTGAAGTTGTTGGTGTTGTTCAAAGTTGAGGTTGTTGCCGAATTTTTCGGTGTTATTCATGGTTGAGGTTTTTGTTGTATTTTTTGTTGTTTTTGAATGTTGTGCTTGTTGATGCATTATTTGGTGTTTTTCATTGTTGAGGTTGTTGTTGAATTTGTAGGTGATATTCAATGTTGAGGTTGTTGTTGAATTGTTAGGTGTTTTTCATTGTTGTGGTTTCTGTTGAATTTGTTGGTGTTTTTGAATGTTGAGGTTGTTGATGAATCTTTCGGTGTTTTTCCTTGTTGAGGTTTTTGTTCAATTTGTTGGTGTTTTTCATTGTTGAGGTTGTTGTTGAATTTGTTGGTATTTTGGAATGTTGAGGTTGTTGATGAATTTTTAGGTGCTCTTCATTGTTGAGGTTTATGTTGAATTTGTTGGTGATTTTCAAAGTTGAGGTTGCTGTTGAATTTGTTGGTGTTTTGCAATGTTGAGGTTGTTGAAATTGTTGGTGTTTTTCAAAGCTGAGGTTGTTGTTGAATTTTTTGGTGTTTTTCATTGTTGAGGTTGTTGTTGAATTTGTTGGTGATTTTCAATATTGAGGATCTGTTTGAATTTGTTGGTGTTTTTCCATGTTGAGCTTTTTGAATTTGTTAGTGTTTTTCAAAGTTGAGGTTGTTGTTGAATTTGTTGGTGATTTTCAATGTTGAGTTTGTTGCTGAGTTTTTTGATGCTTTCATTGCTGAGGTTGTTGTTGAATTTGTTGGTGATTTTCAATGTTGAGGTTATTGAATTCATTGGTGTTATCAATGGTTTTTTTTTGATCATTTTTGTTTTTTTCAAAGTTGAGCTTGCAGTTGAATTTGTTGGTGTTTTTCAATGTTGAGGTTGTTGAAATTGTTGGTGTTTTTCAAAGTTGAGGTTGTTGTTCAATTTTTCGGTGCTTTTCATTGTTGATGTTTTTGTTGAATTTTTTGTTGTTTTTGAATGTTGAGGTTGTTGATGCATTATTTGGTGTTTTTCATTGTTGAGGTTTTTGTTGAATTTGTTGGTGACTTTCAATGTTGAGGTTGTTGTTGAATTTTTAGGTGTTTTTCATTGTTGTGGTTTCTGTTGAATTTGTTGGTGTTTTTGAATGTTGAGGTTGTTGATGAATCTTTCGGTGTTTTTCCTTGTTGAGGTTTTTGTTCAATTTGTTGGTGTTTTTCAATGTTGAGGTTGTTGTTGAATTTGTTGGTGATTTTCAATGTTGAGGTTGTGGTTGAATTTGTTGGTGTTTTTCCATGTTGAGGTTTTTGAATTTGTTGGTGTTTTTCAAAGTTGATGTTGTTGTTGAATTTGTTGGTGATTTTCAATGTTGAGTTTGTTGTTGAATTTTTCGGTGTTTTTGATTGTTGAGGTTTTTGTTGAATTTTTTGTTGTTTTTGAATGTTGAGGTTGTTGATGCATTATTTGGTGTTTTTTATTGTTGAGGTTATTGTTGAATTTGTTGGTGTTTTTGAATGTTGAGGTTGTTGTTGAATTGTTTGGTGTTTTTCATTGTTGAGGTTGTTGTTAAATTTTTTGGTGATTTTCAATATTGAGGTTGTTGTTGAATTTGTTGTTGTTATCAATTTTTATTTTGTTGAACCTTTTTGTATTTTTGAAAGTTGAGGTTGTTGTTGAATTTGTTGGTGTTTTTCAATGTTGAGGTTGTTGAATTTGTGTTTTTCAAAGCTGAGTTTGTTGTTGAATTTGTTGGTGTTTTTCTTGAATTCTTCAAACACCAAAAAATTCAACAAGAACCTCAACAATCGATATCACCAAAAAATAAAAACAACAACCTCAACATTCAAAAACACCAACAAATTCAACCAAAACCTCAAAAATGAAAAACACCAAAAAAATCAACAACAACCTCAACTTTGAAAAACTCCAACAAATTCAACAACCTCATCATTGAAAAACACCAACAACTTCAACAATAACCTCAACATTGAAAACCTCCAACAAATTCAACAACAACCTCAACAATGAAAAACACCAAAAAATTCAACAACAACCTCAACATTCAAAAACTCCAACAATTTCAACAACAACCACAGCAATGAAAAACTTCAATAAATTCAACAACAACCTCAACAATGAAAAACACCAAAAAAATTCAACAACAACCTCAACAACGAAACACACCAAAAAAATCAATAAAAACCTCAACATTGAAAAACTCCAAGAATTTCAACAACTACCACAACAATGAAAAACACCAAAAAATTCGACAACAAACTCAACATTGAAAATCAACATCAAATTCAACAACAACCTCAATATTGAAAATCACCAACAAATTCAACATCAACCTCAACAATGAAAAAGATCCAAAAATTCAACAACAACAACCTCAACAATGCAAAACACCAAAACATTCAACAGCAACCTCAACATTAATCAACACCAACAAATTGAACAACAACCTCAACAATGAAAAACACCAAAAAATTTAACAACAAACTCATCTTTGAAAAAAACCAACAAATTCAACAGCCTCAACATTAAAAAACACCAACAAATTCAACAGCAACCTCAACATTCAAAATCTCCAACAAATTCAACAAAAACCTCAACAATGAAAAGCACCGAAAAATAAAAACAACAACCTCAACACTCAAAAACACCAACAAATTCAACGAAAACCACAAAAATGAAAAACACCAAAAAACTCATTAAAAACCTCTACTTTGAAAAACACCAACAAATTCAACAAGCTCAACATTGAAAAACACCAACTTATTCAACAACAACTTCAACAATGAAAAACACCAAAAAATTCATCAACAACCTCATCATTCAAAAACACCATAATATTCAACAACAACCTCAACAATGAAAAAGACCAACAAATTCAACAACCACAATATTGAAGAACAACAACAAATTCAACGACAACCTCAACATTCAACAAACCAACAAATTCAACAAAAACCTCAACAATGAAACACAGCAATAAATTCAACAAGAACCTCAACTTTGAAAAACACCAACAAATTCAACAACCTCAACATTGAAAAACACCAATAATTTCAATTTCAACCTCAACTTTGAAAAATACAAAAAAGTTCAATAAAAGCCATTGATCAAACCAATAAATTCAACAACCTCAACATTGAAAAACTCCAACAAAGTCAACAACAACCTCAAAATGTAAAACATCAAAAAATTCAACAACAACCTCAACAATGAAAAACACCAAAAAAATTCGACAACAACCTCAACAACGAAACACACCCAAAAAATCAATAACAACCTCAACATTGAAAAACTCGAAGAATTTCAATAACTACCACAACAATGAAAAACACCAAAAAATTCGTCAACAAAGTCAACATTGAAAATCACCATCAAATTCATCAAAAACCTCAACAATGAAAAACACCAAAAAATTCAACCAGAACCTCAATTTTGAAAAACACCAACAGATTTAACAACCGCAACATTCAAATACACCAACAAATTCAACAAAAACCTCAACAATGGAAAACACAAACAAATTCATCAAAATCCTCAACAATAAAAAACACCAAAAAATACATCAGCAACCTCAACATTCAAAAACACCAACAAATTCAACAACCTCAACATTGAAGAACTCCAAGAAATTCCACGACAACCTCAACAAGAAAAACGCCAAAAAATTCAACAACAACCCCAACATTGAAAAACACCAGCAAATTCAACAACAACCTCAACATTGAAAATCACCATCAAATTCAACAACAACCTCAACAATGAAAAACATCCAAAAATTCAAAAACAACAACCTCAACAATGAAAAACACCAAAACATTCAACAACAACCTCAACATTAATCAACACCAACAAATTCAACAACAATCTCAACAATGAAAAACACCAGAAAATTCAACAACAAACTCATCTTTGAATAAAACCATCGAATTCAACAACCTCAACATTCAAAAACACCAACAAATTCAACGAAAACCTCAATAGTGAAAAACACCAAAAAATTCATTAAAATCCTCTTCTTTGAAAAACACAAAAAAATTCAACAACCTCAACATTGAAAAACACCAACTTATTCAACAACAACTTCAACAATGAAAAACACCAAAAAAACCAAGAACAACCTCAGCATTCAAAAACAGCATCAAATTCAACAACAACCACAGCAATGAAAATCGTCAAAAAATTCAACAACAACCTCAACAATGAAAAACACCAAAAAATTCAACAACAGTCTCAACAATGAAACACACCCAAAAAATCAATAACAACCTCAACGTTGAAAAACTCCAACAATTTCAACAACTACCGCAACAATGAAAAACACCAAAAAATTGGACAACATACTCAACATTGAAAATCAAAATCAAATTCAACTAAAATCTCAACAATGAAAAACAACAAAATATTCATCAACAACCTCAACTTTGAAAAACACCAACAGATTTAACAACCTCAAAATTCAAAAACTCCAACAAATTTAACAACAACCTCAGCTTTGAAAAACACCAATAATTTAACAACCTCAACATGGAAAAACACCATCAAATTCAACAAAAACCTCAACTTTTAAAAATACAAAAAGGTTCAACAAAATAAAAATTGATAACAGCAACAAATTCAATGGAAACCTCAACATTAAAAAACTCCAACAATTTCAATAACAACCTCAACAATGAAAAAAACCAACAAATTCAACTGCAATCAAAATTTTGAAAAATACAAAAAGATTAAAAAAAAAACATTGAATACACCAAAAAATTCAACAACAACCACAACATTGAAAAACACCAGAATATTCAACAACAACCTCAACCATGAAAAACACCAAAAAATTCAACAACAACCTCAACATTGAAAAACACCAACAAATTCAACAACAACCTCCAAATTCAAAAACTCCAACAAATTCAACAAAAACCTCAACATTGAAAAACACCAAAAAATTCAACAACATCCTCAACAATGAAAAACACCAAAAAATTCAACAAGAACCTCAACATTCAATAACTCCAAAAAATAAAAACAACAACCTCAACATTCAAAAACACCAACAAATTCAACGAAAACCACAAAAATGAAAAACACCAAAAAACTCATTAAAAACCTCTACTTTGAAAAACACCAAAAAATTGGACAACAAACTCAACATTGAAAATCAAAATCAAATTCAACTAAAATCTCAACAATGAAAAACAACAAAAAATTCATCAACAACTTCAACTTTGAAAAACACCAACAGATTTAACAACCTCAACATTCAAAAACTCCAACAAATTTAACAACAACCTCAGCTTTGAAAAACACCAACAAATTCAACAACCTCAACATGGAAAAACACCATCAAATTCAACAAAAACCTCAACTTTTAAAAATACAAAAAGGTTCAACAAAATAAAAATTGATAAAAGCAACAAATTCAACGGCAACCTCAACATTGAAAAACTCCAACAATTTCAATAACAACCTCAACAATGAAAAAAACCAACAAATTCAACTGCAATCTCAGTTTTGAAAAATACAAAAAGATTCAAAAAAAAACATTGAATACACCAAAAAATTCAACAACAACCACAACATTGAAAAACACCAAAATATTCAACAACAACCTCAACCATGAAAAACACCAAAAAATTCAACAACAACCTCAACATTGAAAAACACCAACAAATTCAACAACAACCTCCAAATTCAAAAACTCGAACAAATTCAACAAAAACCTCAACATTGAAAAACACCAAAAAATTCAACAACAACCTCAACAATGAAAAACACTAACAAATTCAAAAAGCTCAACATGGAATAACACAAACAAATTCAACCAGAACCTCAATATTGAAAATCACTAACAAATTCAACAACAACCTCAGCAATGAAAAACAGCAAAAAATGCAGCAACAACCTCAACATTCAAAAACACCAACAAATTCAACAAAAACCTCAACAATGAAGAACACCAATAAAATTCATCAACAACTTCAACTTTGAAAAACACCAACAGATTTAACAACCTCAACATTCAAAAACTCCAACAAATTTAACAACAACCTCAGCTTTGAAAAACACCAACAAATTCAACAACCTCAACATGGAAAAACACCATCAAATTCAACAAAAACCTCAACTTTTAAAAATACAAAAAGGTTCAACAAAATAGAAATTGATAAAAGCAACAAATTCAACGGCAACCTCAACATTGAAAAACTCCAACAATTTCAACAACAACCACAACATTGAAAAACACCAAAATATTCAACAACAACCTCAACCATGAAAAACACCAAAAAATTCAACAACAACCTCAACATTGAAAAACACCAACAAATTCAACAACAACCTCCAAATTCAAAAACTCCAACAAATTCAACAAAAACCTCAACATTGAAAAACACCAAAAAATTCAACAACAACCTCAACAATGAAAAACACCAAAAAATTCAACAAGAACCTCAACATTCAATAACACCAAAAAATAAAAACAACAACCTCAACATTTAAAAACACCAACAAATTGAACCAAAACCTCAACAATCAAAAACACCAAAAAAATCAACAACAACCTCAATTTTAAAAACTCCGACAAATTCAACAACCTCATCATTGAAAAACTCCAACAATTTCAATAACAACCTCAACAATGAAAAAAACCAACAAATTCAACTGCAATCTCAATTTTGAAAAATACAAAAAGATTCAAAAAAAAACATTGAATTCACCAAAAAATTCAACAACAACCACAACATTGAAAAACAGCAAAATATTCAACAACAACCTCAACCATGAAAACCTCCAACAAATTCAACAACAACCTCAACAATGAAAAACACCAACAATTTCAACAACAACAACAGCAATGAAAAACATCAATAAATTCAACAACAACCTCAACAATGAAAAACACCAAAAAAATTCAACAAGAATTTCAACAATGAAAAACACCAAAAAAATCAATAAAAACCTCAACATTGAAAAACTCCAAGAATGTCAACAACTACCACATCAATGAAAAACTCCAAAAAATTCCACAACAAACTCAACATTGAAAATCACCATCAAATTCAACAAAAATTTCAACAATGAAAAACACCAAAAAAATTCAACAACAACCTCAATTTTGAAAAACACCAACAGATTTAACAACCTCAACATTCAAATAAACCAACATATTCAATATCAACCTCAGTTTTGAAAAACACCAACAAATTCAACGGCAAACTCAACATTGAAAAACTCCAACAATTTCAATAACAACCTCAAAAATGAAAAACACCAACAAATTCAACTGCAACCTCAATTTTGAAAAATACAAAAAGATTCAAAAAAAATACATTGAATACACCAAAAAATTCAACAACAACCTCAACATTGAAAAACACCAAAATATTCAACAACAAACTCAACATTGAAAAACACCAAAATATTCAACAACAACCTGAACTTTGAAAAACACGATCCAAATTAAAAAACTCAACATTGAAAAACACCAACAAATTCAACAACAACCTCAACATTCAAAAACCCCAACAAATTCAAGGAAATGCTCAAAAATGAAAAACACCAAAAAATTCATCAAAAACCTCTACTTTGAAAAACACCAACAAATTCAACAACCTCAACATTGAAAAACACCATCTTATTCAACAACAACCTCAACAATGAAAAACACCAATAAATTCAACAACAACCTCAATTTTGAAAAACACCAACAGATTTAACAACCTCAACATTCAAATACGCTAACAAATTCAACAACAACCTCAGCTTTTAAAGACACCAACAAATTCAACGGCAACCTCAACATTGAAAAACTCCAACAATTTCAATAACTACCACAACAATTAAAAACACCAACAAATTCAACTGCAACCTCAATTTTGAAAATATACAAAAAGATTCAGAGAAAACATTGAATACACCAAAAAATTCAACAACAACCTCAACATTGAAAAACACCAAAATATTCAACAACAACCTCAACTTTGAAAAACACGATCCAATTCCAAAACCTCAACATTGAAAAGCACCAAAAAATTCAACTACAACCTCAATATTGTTAATCACCAACAAATTCAACAAAAACCTCAAGAATGGAAACCACCAACAAATTCATCAAAAACCTCAACAATGAAAAATACCAACAAATTCAACTACAACCTCAACATTCAAAAACACCAGCAAATTCAAAGAAAACCTCTACAATGGAAAACACCAACAATTTCATCAAAATCCTCAACATTCAAAAACAACAACAAATTCAACAACCTCAAAATTGAAAAACACCAATAAATTCAACAACAACCTCAACTTTTAAAAATACAAAAAGTTCAACAAAATAAAAATTGATAACACCAATATATACAACAACCTCAACATTGAAAATCACCAACAAATTCAACAATAACCTCAACAATGAAAAACACCAAAAAATTCCACAACAACCTCAACAATGAAAAACACCTAAAAATTCAACAACATCCCCAACATTGAAAAACACCAACAAATTCAACAACAACCTCAATATTGAAAATCAATAAACAAATTCAACAACAACCTCAGCAATGAAAAACATCCAAAAATTCAACAACAACAACCTCAACAATGAAAAACACCATAAAATTCAACAACAACCTCAACATTGAAAAACACCAACAAATTCAACAACAAACTCAATATTGAAAATCACCATCAAATTCAACAACAACCTCAACAATGAAAAACATCCAAAAATTCAAAAACTACAACCTCAACAATGAAAAACACCCAGCCATTCAACAACAACCAAAACATTCATAAACACCAACAAATTCAACAACAACCTCAACTTTGAAAAACACCAACAGATTTAACAACCTCAACATTCAAAAACACCAACAAATTTAACATCAACCTCAGCTTTGAAAAACATCATCAAATTCAACAACAACCTCAACTTTTAAAAATACAAAAAGGTTCAACCAAATAAAAATTGATAACACCAACAAATTCAACAGCAACCTCAATATTGCAAATGACCAACAAATTCAACAACAACCTCAACAATGAATAACATCAAAAAATTCAACAACAACAACCTCAACAACGAAAAAAAAGAGAAAAACTCAATAACAACCTCAACATTCAAAAATACCAAGATATTCAACCTCAACAATGAAAAACACCAAAAATTCAACAACAACCTCAACATTCAAAAATGCCAACAAATTCAACCAAAACCTCAACAATTAAAAACATCAAAAAATTCAACAACAACCTCACCTTTGAAAAACAACAATAAATTCAACAACCTCAACATTGAAAAACAGCAAGAAATTCAACAACAACATCAACATTGAAAAACCGCAACAAATTCAACAACCTCAACACTGAAAAACACCAAAAAATTCAACAACAACCTCAACATTCAAAAACACCAACAAATTCAACAAAAACATCAACAATGAAAAACACCAAAAAATTCAACAACAACTTCAAAATTGAAAAATGGCCAAACAATTCAACAACAACCTCAACATTGAAAAACACCAAAATATTCAACAACAACCTCAACTTTGAAATACAACAACAAATTCAAAAACCTCTACATTGAAAAACACCAACAAATTCAACTACAACTTCAAGATTGTTAATCACCAACAAATTCAACTACAACCTCAACATTCAAAAACACCAACAAATTTAACAAAAACCTCAACAATGGAAAACACCAACAAATTCATCAGAAATCTCAACAATGAAAAACACCAAAAAATTCATCAACAACCTCATCTTTCAAAAACACCAAAATATTCAACAACAACCTCAACAATGAAAAACACCAACAAATTCAACAACCACAATATTGAAGAACAACAACAAATTCAACAAAAACCTCAACAATGAAATACACCAAAAATTTCAACGACAACCTCAACTTTGAAAAACACCAACAAATTGAACAACCTCAACATTGGAAAACACCAACAATTTCAACTTCAACCTCAACTTTGAAAAATACAAAAAAGTTCAATAAAAGCCATTGATCACGCCAATAAATTCAACAACCTCAACATTTTAAATCACCATCAAATTCAACAAAAACCTCAACAATGAAAAATACCAGAAAATTCAACCAGAACCTCAATTTTGAAAAACACCAACAGACTTAACAACCTCAACATTCAAATACACCAACAAATTCAACAACAACCTCAGCTTTGAAAAACACCAACAAATTCAACGGCAACCTCAACATTGAAAAACTCCAACAATTTCAATAACAACCTCAGCAATGAAAAACACCAACAAATTCAACTGCACCCTCAATTTTGAAAAATACAAAAAGATTCAAAAAAAATACATTGAATACACCAAAAAATTCAACAACAACCTCAACATTGAAAAACACCAAAATATTCAACAACAACCTCAACTTAGAAAAACACGATCCAATTCCAAAACCTCAACATTGAAAAGCACCAAAAAATTCAACTACAACCTCAATATTGTTAATCACCAACAATTTCAACAAAAACCTCAAGAATGGAAACCACCAACAAATTCATCAAAAACCTCAACAATGAAAAATACCAACAAATTCAACTGCAACCTCAACATTCAAAAACACCAACAAATTCAACAAAAACTTCAACAATGGAAAACACCAACAAATTCATCAAAATCCTCAACAATGAAAAACAGCAAAAAATACATCAACAACCTCAACATTCAAACACACCAACAAATTCAACAACCTCAACATTGAAGAACTCCAAGAAATTCCACAACAACCTCAACAATGAAAAACACCAAAAAATTCAACAACAACCCCAACATTGAAAAACACCAACAAATTCAAGAACAACCTCAATATTGAAAATCACCAACAAATTCAACAACAAACTCAACAATGAAAAATATCCAAAAATTCAACAACAACAACCTCAACAATGAAAAACACCAACAAATTCAACAACAACCTCAATATTGAAAATCACCATCAAATTCAACAACAACCTCAACAATGAAACACATCCAAAAATTCAAAAACAACAACCTCAACAATGAAAAACACCAAAAAATTCAACAACAACATCAACATTGAAAAACACCAACAAATTCAACAACAACCTCAATATTGAAAATCACCATCAAATTCAACAACTACCTCAACAATGAAAAACATCCAAAAATTCAAAATCAACAGTTTGAACAATGTAAAACAACAAAACATTCAACAACAACCAAAACATTCATAAACACCAACAAATTCAACAACAACCTCAACAATGAAATACACCATAAAATTCAACAACAAACTCATCTTTGAAAAATACCAACAAATTCAACAACCTCAACATTAAAAAACACCAACAAATGCAACAACAACCTCAACATTGAAAATCTCCAACAAATTCAACAAAAACCTCAACAATGAAAAACACCGAAAAATAAAAACAACAACCTCAACATTCAAAAACACCAACAAATTGAACGAAAACCTCAAAAATGAAAAACACCAAAAAATTCATCAAAAACCTCTACTTTGAAAAACACCAACAAATTCAACAACCTCAACATTGAAGAACACCAACTTATTCAACAACAACCTCAACAATGAAAAGCACCAAAAAATTCAACAACAACCTTAACAAAGAAAAACACCAAAATATTCAACAACAACCTCAACAATGAAACACACCCAAAAAATCAACAACAACCTCAACATTGAAAATCACCATCAAATTCAACAACAACCTCAACATTTAAAAATACAAAAAGGTTCAACAAAATAAAAATTGATAACACCAACAAATTCAACAACAACCTCAACAAAGAATAACATCAAAAAATTCAACAACAACAACAACCTCAACAACGAAAATAAAAAGAAAAACTCAATAACAACCTCAACATTCAAAAACACCAAGATATTCAACATCAACAATGAAAAACACCAAAAAATTCAACAAGAACCTCAACATTCAAAAACTCCATCAAATTCAATCAAAACCTCAACAATGAAAAACATCAAAAAATTCAACATAAAACATCACCTTTGAAAAACAACAATAAATTCAACAACCTCAACATTGAAAAACACCAACAAATTCAACAACAACATCAGCATTGAAATATTGCAACAAAATCAACAACCTCAACACTGAAAAACACCAAAAAATTCAACAACAACCTCAACATTCAAAAACACCAACAAATTCAACAAAAACATCAACACTGAAAAACACCAAAATATTCAACAACAACCTCAACAATGAAAAACACCAACAAATTCAACAACCACAATATTGAAGAACAACAACAAATTCAACGACAACCTCAACATTCAAAAACACCAACAAATTCAACAAAAACCTCAACAATGAAATACACCAAATATTTCAACAACAACCTCAACTTTGAAAAACACCAACATATTCAACAACCTCAACATTGAAAAACACCAACAATTTCAACTTCAGCCTCAACTTTGAAAAATACAAAAAAGTTCAATAAAAGCCATTGATCACACCAATAAATTCAACAACCTCAATATTGAAAATCACCATCAAATTCAACAAAAACCTCAACAATGAAAAACACCAGAAAATTCAACCAGAAACTCAATTTTGAAAAACACCAACAGATTTAACAACCTCAACATTCAAATACACCAACAAATTCAACAACAGCCTCTGCTTCGAGAAACACCAACAAATTCAACGGCAGCCTCAACATTGAAAAACTCCATCAATTTCAATAACAACCTCAGCAATGAAAAACACCAACAAATTCAACTGCACCCTCAATTTTGAAAAATACAAAAAGATTAAAAAAAAAATACATTGAATACACCAAAAAATTCAACAACAACCTCAACATTGAAAAACACCAAAATATTCAACAACAACCTCAACTTTGAAAAACACGATCCAATTCCAAAACCTCAACATTGAAAAGCACCAAAAAATTCAACTACAACCTCAATATTGTTAATCACCAACAAATTCAACAAAAACCTCAACAATGGAAACCACCAACAAATTCATCAAAAACCTCAACAATGAAAAATACCAACAAATTCAACTGCAATCTCAACATTCAAAAACACCAACAAATTCAACAAAAACCTCAACAATGGAAAACACCAACAAATTCATCAAAATCCTCAACAATGATAAACAGCAAAAAATACATCAACAACCTCAACATTCAAAAACACCAACAAATTCAACAACCACAACATTGAAGAACTACAAGAAATTCCACAACAACCTCAACAATGAAAAACACCAAAAAATTCAACAACAACTCCAACATTGAAAAACACCAACAAATTCAACAACAACCTCAATATTGAAAATCACCAACAAATTCAACAACAACCTCAACAATGAAAAACATCAAAAAATTCAACAACAACAACCTGAACAATGAAAAACACCAAAAAATTCAACAACAACCTCAACATTGAAAAACACCAGCAAATTCAAGAACAACCTCAATATTGAAAATCACCAACAAATTCAACAGCAACCTCAACAATGAAAAACATCCAAAAATTCAAAAACAACAAACTGAACAATGAAAAACAACAAAATATTCAACAACAACAAAAACATTCATAAACACCAACAAATTCAACAACAACCTCAACAATGAAAAACACCAAAAAATTCAAAAACAAACTCATCTTTGAAAAAGGCCAACAAATTCAACAACCTCAACATTAAAAAACACCAACAAATTCAACAACAACCTCAACATTGAAAATCTCCAACAAATTCAACAAAAACCTCAACAATGAAAAACACCGAAAAATAAAAACAATAACCTCAACATTCAAAAACACCAACAAATTCAACGAAATCCTCAAAAATGAAAAACACCAAAAAATTCATCAAAAACCTCTACTTTGAAAAACACCAACAAATTCAACAACCTCAACATTGAAAAACACCAACTTATTCAACATCAACCTCAACAATGAAAAACACCAATAAATTCAACAACAACCTCAATTTTGAAAAACACCAACAGATTTAACAACTTCAACATTCAAATACACTAACAAATTCAACAACAACCACAGCTTTTAAAAACACCAACAAATTCAACGGCAACCTCAACATTGAAAAACTCCAATAATTTCAATAACAACCACAACAGTTAAAAACACCAACAAATTCAACTGCAACCACAATTTCGAAAAATACAAAATGATTCAAAAAAAACATTGAATACACCAAAAAATTCAACAACAACCTCAACATTGAAAATCTCCAACAAATTCAACAAAAACCTCAACAATGAAAAACACCGAAAAATAAAAACAACAACCTCAACATTCAAAAACACCAACAAATTCAACGAAATCCTCAAAAATGAAAAACACCAAAAAATTCATCAAAAACCTCTACTTTGAAAAACACCAACAAATTCAACAACCTCAACATTGAAAAACACCAACTTATTCAACAACAACCTCAACAATGAAAAACACCAATAAATTCAACAACAACCTCAATTTTGAAAAACACCAACAGATTTAACAACTTCAACATTCAAATACACTAACAAATTCAACAACAACCACAGCTTTTAAAAATACCAACAAATTCAACGGCAACCTCAACATTGAAAAACTCCAATAATTTCAATAACAACCACAACAGTTAAAAACACCAACAAATTCAACTGCAACCACATTTTTGAAAAATACAAAAAGATTCAAAAAAAACATTGAATACACCAAAAAATTCAACAACAACCTCAACATTGAAAAACACCAAAATATTCAACAACAACCTCAACTTTGAAAAACACGATCCAATTCCAAAACCTCAACATTGAAAAGCGCCAAAAAATTCAACTACAACCTCAATATTGTTAATCACCAACAAATTCAACAAAAACCTCAAGAATGGAAACCACCAACAAATTCATCAAAAACCTCAACAATGAAAAATACCAACAAATTCAACTACAACCTCAACATTCAAAAACACCAGCAAATTCAAAGAAAACCTCTACAATGGAAAACACCAACAATTTCATCAAAATCCTCAACATTCAAAAACAACAACAAATTCAACAACCTCAAAATTGAAAAACACCAATAAATTCAACAACAACCTCAACTTTTAAAAATACAAAAAGTTCAACAAAATAAAAATTGATAACACCAATATATACAACAACCTCAACATTGAAAATCACCAACAAATTCAACAATAACCTCAACAATGAAAAACACCAAAAAATTCCACAACAACCTCAACAATGAAAAACACCTAAAAATTCAACAACATCCCCAACATTGAAAAACACCAACAAATTCAACAACAACCTCAATATTGAAAATCAATAAACAAATTCAACAACAACCTCAGCAATGAAAAACATCCAAAAATTCAACAACAACAACCTCAACAATGAAAAACACCATAAAATTCAACAACAACCTCAACATTGAAAAACACCAACAAATTCAACAACAAACTCAATATTGAAAATCACCATCAAATTCAACAACAACCTCAACAATGAAAAACATCCAAAAATTCAAAAACAACAACCTCAACAATGAAAAACACCCAGCCATTCAACAACAACCAAAACATTCATAAACACCAACAAATTCAACAACAACCTCAACTTTGAAAAACATCAACAGATTTAACAACCTCAACATTCAAAAACACCAACAAATTTAACATCAACCTCAGCTTTGAAAAACAACAACAAATTCAACAACCTCAACATTGAAAAACATCATCAAATTCAACAACAACCTCAACTTTTAAAAATACAAAAAGGTTCAACCAAATAAAAATTGATAACACCAACAAATTCAACAGCAACCTCAATATTGCAAATGACCAACAAATTCAACAACAACCTCAACAATGAATAACATCAAAAAATTCAACAACAACAACCTCAACAACGAAAAAAAAGAGAAAAACTCAATAACAACCTCAACATTCAAAAATACCAAGATATTCAACCTCAACAATGAAAAACACCAAAAATTCAACAACAACCTCAACATTCAAAAATGCCAACAAATTCAACCAAAACCTCAACAATTAAAAACATCAAAAAATTCAACAACAACCTCACCTTTGAAAAACAACAATAAATTCAACAACCTCAACATTGAAAAACACCAAAAAATTCAACAACAACTTCAAAATTGAAAAATGGCCAAACAATTCAACAACAACCTCAACATTGAAAAACACCAAAATATTCAACAACAACCTCAACTTTGAAATACAACAACAAATTCAAAAACCTCTACATTGAAAAACACCAACAAATTCAACTACAACTTCAAGATTGTTAATCACCAACAAATTCAACTACAACCTCAACATTCAAAAACACCAACAAATTTAACAAAAACCTCAACAATGGAAAACACCAACAAATTCATCAAAAATCTCAACAATGAAAAACACCAAAAAATTCATCAACAACCTCATCTTTCAAAAACACCAAAATATTCAACAACAACCTCAACAATGAAAAACACCAACAAATTCAACAACCACAATATTGAAGAACAACAACAAATTCAACAAAAACCTCAACAATGAAATACACCAAAAATTTCAACAACAACCTCAACTTTGAAAAACACCAACAAATTCAACAACCTCAACATTGAAAAACACCAACAATTTCAACTTCAACCTCAACTTTGAAAAATACAAAAAAGTTCAATAAAAGCCATTGATCACGCCAATAAATTCAACAACCTCAACATTTTAAATCACCATCAAATTCAACAAAAACCTCAACAATGAAAAATACCAGAAAATTCAACCAGAACCTCAATTTTGAAAAACACCAACAGACTTAACAACCTCAACATTCAAATACACCAACAAATTCAACAACAACCTCAGCTTTGAAAAACACCAACAAATTCAACGGCAACCTCAACATTGAAAAACTCCAACAATTTCAATAACAACCTCAGCAATGAAAAACACCAACAAATTCAACTGCACCCTCAATTTTGAAAAATTCAAAAAGATTCAAAAAAAATACATTGAATACACCAAAAAATTCAACAACAACCTCAACATTGAAAAACACCAAAATATTCAACAACAACCTCAACTTAGAAAAACACGATCCAATTCCAAAACCTCAACATTGAAAAGCACCAAAAAATTCAACTACAACCTCAATATTGTTAATCACAAACAATTTCAACAAAAACCTCAAGAATGGAAACCACCAACAAATTCATCAAAAACCTCAACAATGAAAAATACCAACAAATTCAACTGCAACCTCAACATTCAAAAACACCAACAAATTCAACAAAAACCTCAACAATGGAAAACACCAACAAATTCATCAAAATCCTCAACAATGAAAAACAACAAAAAATACATCAACAACCTCAACATTCAAAAACACCAACAAATTCAACAACCTCAACATTGAAGAACTCCAAGAAATTCAACAACAACCTCAACAATGAAAAACACCAAAAAATTCAACAACAACCCCAACATTGAAAAACACCAACAAATTCAAGAACAACCTCAATATTGAAAATCACCAACAAATTCAACAACAAACTCAACAATGAAAAATATCCAAAAATTCAACAACAACAACCTCAACAATGAAAAACACCAACAAATTCAACAACAACCTCAATATTGAAAATCACCATCAAATTCAACAACAACCTCAACAATGAAACACATCCAAAAATTCAAAAACAACAACCTCAACAATGAAAAACACCAAAAAATTCAACAACAACATCAACATTGAAAAACACCAACAAATTCAACAACAACCTCAATATTGAAAATCACCATCAAATTCAACAACTACCTCAACAATGAAAAACATCCAAAAATTCAAAATCAACAGTTTGAACAATGTAAAACAACAAAACATTCAACAACAACCAAAACATTCATAAACACCAACAAATTCAACAACAACCTCAACAATGAAATACACCATAAAATTCAACAACAAACTCATCTTTGAAAAATACCAACAAATTCAACAACCTCAACATTAAAAAACACCAACAAATGCAACAACAACCTCAACATTGAAAATCTCCAACAAATTCAACAAAAACCTCAACAATGAAAAACACCGAAAAATAAAAACAACAACCTCAACATTCAAAAACACCAACAAATTGAACGAAAACCTCAAAAATGAAAAACACCAAAAAATTCATCAAAAACCTCTACTTTGAAAAACACCAACAAATTCAACAACCTCAACATTGAAGAACACCAACTTATTCAACAACAACCTCAACAATGAAAAGCACCAAAAAATTCAACAACAACCTTAACAAAGAAAAACACCAAAATATTCAACAACAACCTCAACAATGAAACACACCCAAAAAATCAACAACAACCTCAACATTGAAAAACTCCAACAATTTCAACAACTACCGCAACAATGAAAAGCACCAAAAAAGTTCGGCAACAAACTCAACATTGAAAATCACCATCAAATTCAACAACAACCTCAACATTTAAAAATACAAAAAGGTTCAACAAAATAAAAATTGATAACACCAACAAATTCAACAACAACCTCAACAAAGAATAACATCAAAAAATTCAACAACAACAACAACCTCAACAACGAAAATAAAAAGAAAAACTCAATAACAACCTCAACATTCAAAAACACCAAGATATTCAACATCAACAATGAAAAACACCAAAAAATTCAACAAGAACCTCAACATTCAAAAACTCCATCAAATTCAACCAAAACCTCAACAATGAAAAACATCAAAAAATTCAACATAAAACATCACCTTTGGAAAACAACAATAAATTCAACAACCTCAACATTGAAAAACACCAACAAATTCAACAACAACATCAACATTGAAAAATTGCAACAAAATCAACAACCTCAACACTGAAAAACACCAAAAAATTCAACAACAACCTCAACATTCAAAAACACCAACAAATTCAACAAAAACATCAACACTGAAAAACACCAAAATATTCAACAACAACCTCAACAATGAAAAACACCAACAAATTCAACAACCACAATATTGAAGAACAACAACAAATTCAACGACAACCTCAACATTCAAAAACACCAACAAATTCAACAAAAACCTCAACAATGAAATACACCAAATATTTCAACAACAACCTCAACTTTGAAAAACACCAACATATTCAACAACCTCAACATTGAAAAACACCAACAATTTCAACTTCAACCTCAACTTTGAAAAATACAAAAAAGTTCAATAAAAGCCATTGATCACACCAATAAATTCAACAACCTCAATATTGAAAATCACCATCAAATTCAACAAAAACCTCAACAATGAAAAACACCAGAAAATTCAACCAGAAACTCAATTTTGAAAAACACCAACAGATTTAACAACCTCAACATTCAAATACACCAACAAATTCAACAACAGCCTCAGCTTCGAGAAACACCAACAAATTCAACGGCAACCTCAACATTGAAAAACTCCAACAATTTCAATAACAACCTCAGCAATGAAAAACACCAACAAATTCAACTGCACCCTCAATTTTGAAAAATACAAAAAGATTCAAAAAAAAATACATTGAATACACCAAAAAATTCAACAACAACCTCAACATTGAAAAACACCAAAATATTCAACAACAACCTCAACTTAGAAAAACACGACCCAATTCCAAAACCTCAACATTGAAAAGCACCAAAAAATTCAACTACAACCTCAATATTGTTATTCACCAACAAATTCAACAAAAACCTCAACAATGGAAACCACCAACAAATTCATCAAAAACCTCAACAATGAAAAATACCAACAAATTCAACTGGAACCTCAACATTCAAAAACCCCAACAAATTCAACAAAAACCTCAACAATGGAAAGCACCAACAAATTCCTCAAAATCCTCAACAATGAAAAACAGCAAAAAATACATCAACAGCCTCAACATTCAAAAACACCAACAAATTCAACAACCTCAACATTGAAGAACTCAATGAAATTCCACAACAACCTCAACAATGAAAAACACAAAAAAATTCAACAACAACCCCAACATTGAAAAACACCAACAAATTCAACAACAACCTCAATATTGAAAATCACCAACAAATTCAACAACAAACTCAACAATGAAAAACATCCAAAAATTCAACAACAACCTCAACAATGAAAAACACCAAAAAATTCAACAACAACATCAACATTGAAAAACACCAACAAATTCAACAACAACCTCAATATTGAAAATCACCATCAAATTCAACAACAACCTCAACAATGAAACACATCCAAAAATTCAAAAACAACAACCTGAACAATGAAAAACAACAAAACATTCATCAACAACCAAAACATTCATTAACACCAACAAATTCAACAACAACCTCAACAATGAAAAACACCAAAAAATTCAACAACAAACTCATCTTTGAAAAAAACCAACAAATTCAACAACCTCAACATTAAAAAACACCAACAAATGCAACAACAACCTCAACATTGAAAATCTCCAACAAATTCAACAAAAACCTCAACAATGAAAAACACCGAAAAATAAAAACAACAACCTCAACATTCAAAAACACCAACAAATTGAACGAAAACCTCAAAAATGAAAAACACCAAAAAATTCATCAAAAACCTCTACTTTGAAAAACACCAACAAATTCAACAACCTCAACATTGAAAAACACCAACTTATTCAACAACAACCTCAACAATGAAAAACACCAAAAAATTCAACAACAACCTTAACAAAGAAAAACACCAAAAAATTCAACAACAACCTTAACAATGAAACACACCCAAAAAAATCAATAACAGCCTCAACATTGAAAAACTCCAACAATTTCAACAACTACCGCAACATTGAAAAGCACCAAAAAATTCAACTACAACCTCAATATTGTTATTCACCAACAAATTCAACAAAAACCTCAACAATGGAAACCACCAACAAATTCATCAAAAACCTCAACAATGAAAAATACCAACAAATTCAACTGGAACCTCAACATTCAAAAACCCCAACAAATTCAACAAAAACCTCAACAATGGAAAGCACCAACAAATTCCTCAAAATCCTCAACAATGAAAAACAGCAAAAAATACATCAACAGCCTCAACATTCAAAAACACCAACAAATTCAACAACCTCAACATTGAAGAACTCAATGAAATTCCACAACAACCTCAACAATGAAAAACACAAAAAAATTCAACAACAACCCCAACATTGAAAAACACCAACAAATTCAACAACAACCTCAATATTGAAAATCACCAACAAATTCAACAACAAACTCAACAATGAAAAACATCCAAAAATTCAACAACAACCTCAACAATGAAAAACACCAAAAAATTCAACAACAACATCAACATTGAAAAACACCAACAAATTCAACAACAACCTCAATATTGAAAATCACCATCAAATTCAACAACAACCTCAACAATGAAACACATCCAAAAATTCAAAAACAACAACCTGAACAATGAAAAACAACAAAACATTCATCAACAACCAAAACATTCATTAACACCAACAAATTCAACAACAACCTCAACAATGAAAAACACCAAAAAATTCAATAACAAACTCATCTTTGAAAAAAACCAACAAATTCAACAACCTCAACATTAAAAAACACCAACAAATGCAACAACAACCTCAACATTGAAAATCTCCAACAAATTCAACAAAAACCTCAACAATGAAAAACACCGAAAAATAAAAACAACCTCAACATTCAAAAACACCAACAAATTGAACGAAAACCTCAAAAATGAAAAACACCAAAAAATTCATCAAAAACCTCTACTTTGAAAAACACCAACAAATTCAACAACCTCAACATTGAAAAACACCAACTTATTCAACAACAACCTCAACAATGAAAAACACCAAAAAATTCAACAACAACCTTAACAAAGAAAAACACCAAAAAATTCAACAACAACCTTAACAATGAAACACACCCAAAAAAATCAATAACAGCCTCAACATTGAAAAACTCCAACAATTTCAACAACTACCGCAACAATGAAAAACACCAAAAAATTCGGCAACAAACTCAACATTGAAAATCACCATCAAATTCAACAAAAACCTCAACAATGAAAAACACCAAAAAATTCAACAACAACCTCAACTTTGAAAAACACCAACAGATTTAACAACCTCAACATTCAAAATCAACAACAAATTTAACAACAACCTCAGCTTTGAAAAACACCAACAATTTCAACAACCTCAACATTGAAAAACACATCAAATTCAACAACAACCTCAACTTTTAAAAATTCAAAAAGGTTCAACAAAATAAAAATTGATAACACCAACATATTCAACAACAACCTCAAGAATGAATAACATCAAAAAATTCAACAACAACAACCTCAACAACGAAAAAAAAAGAAAAGCTCAATTACAACCTCAACATTCAAAAACACCAAGATATTCAACCTCAACAATGAAAAACACCAAAAAATTCAACAACAACCTCAACATTCAAAAACCCCAACAAATTCAACCAAAACCTCAACAATGAAAAATATCAAATAATTCAACATAAAACATCACCTTTGAAAAACAACAATAAATTTAACAACCTCAACATTGAAAAACTCCAACAATTTCAACAACTACCGCAACAATGAAAAACACCAAAAAATTCGGCAACAAACTCAACATTGAAAATCACAACCAAATTCAACAAAAACCTCAACAATGAGAAACACCAAAAAAATCAACAACAACCTCAACTTTGAAAAACACCAACAGATTTAACAACCTCAACATTGAAAAACAACAAAAATTTAGCAACAACTTCAGCTTTGAAAAACACCAACAAATTCAACAACCTCAACATTGAAAAAGACGAACAAATTTAGCAAAAACCTCAACAATGAAAAACATCAAAAAATTCAACAACAACCTCAACATTGCAAAACACCAAGAAATTCAACTGCAACATCAACTTTGAAAAATACAAAAACGTTCAAAAAAAACCATTGATAACACCAACATATTCTACAGCAACCTCTACAATGAAAAACACCAAAAAATTCAACAACAACCACAACATTGAAAAACACCCATAAATTCAACAACAACCTCAACATTCAAAAACACGAACAAATTCAACAAAAACCTCAACAATGAAAAACAACAAAAATTCAACAACAACTGCAACTTTGAAAAACACCAACAAATTCAACAACCTCAACGTTGAAAAAGACCAGCAAATTCAACAACAACCTCAACAGTGAAAAACA
Organism: Cetorhinus maximus; assembly: GCF_964194155.1. Classification (NCBI taxonomy): domain Eukaryota; kingdom Metazoa; phylum Chordata; class Chondrichthyes; order Lamniformes; family Cetorhinidae; genus Cetorhinus; species Cetorhinus maximus. Next base: position 204,443 of record NC_135905.1, read on the forward strand.
TCAAAGAATTCAACAACAGCAACCTAAGCAATGAAAAACACCAAAAAGATGAACAACAACCTCAACAATGAAAAATACCAAGAAATTCAACAACAACCTCAACTTTGAAAAACACCAACAAATTCAATAACAACCTCAATAATGAAAAATATCAATAAATTCAACAACAACCTCAACTTTGAAAAACACCAACAAATTCAACAACCTCAACATTGAAAAACACCAACAAATTCAACTCCAACCTCAACTTTGAAAAATACAAAAAAGTTCAAAAATAACCGATGATAACACCACTAAATTCAACAACATCCTCAACATCGAAAATCACCAACAAATTCAACAACATTCTCAGCAATGAAAATCACCAACAAATTCAACAACAACCTCAACAATGAAAAACACCAAAAAATTCAACAACAACAAACTCAACTTTGAAAAACACCAAAATGATCAACAACAACCTCAACAATGAAAAACATCAATAAATTCAACAACAACAACCTCAACAATGAAAAGCACCAAAGAATTCAACAACAACCTCAGCAATGAAAAACACCAGAAAGATCAACAACAACCCCAACAAGGAAAAGCACCAAAAAAGATCTGCAGCAACCTCAACAATGAAAAACACCGTAAAATTCAACAACAACCTCAACTATGAAAAACACCAATAAATTCTACAACCTCAACTTTGAAAACCGTCATGAAATTCAAGAACAACCTCAACAATGAAAAACACCAACAAATTGAACAAATACCTCAACAATGAAAAACACCAAAAAATTCAACAACAACGTCAACATTGAAAAACACCAATATATTCAACAACAACCTAATCTTTGAAAAACACCAACAAAGTCAACAACAACCTCAACAGTGAAAAACACCAGCAAATTCAACAACAACCTTAACAATGAACAATATCAAAATATTTCAACAACAACCTCAACTTTCAAAAACACAAACAAATGCAAAAAGCTCAACATTCAAAAAGACCAACAAATTCAACTGCAACCTCAACTTTGAAAAATACAAAAAAGTTCAAAAAAACCATTGATAACACTAATAAATTCAACACCCTCCTCAACATTGAAACTCACTAACAAATTCAACAACAACCTGAACAGTGAAAAACATCAAAAAATTGAACAACAACCTCAACATTCAAAAACATCAGCAAATTCAACAACAAACTCAACAATGAAAAACATCAAAAAATTCAACAACAACCTCAACATTCAATAACACAACAAGTTCAACAAAAACCTCAACAATGAAAAACACCAATAAAATTCAACAACAACCACAACTTCGAAAAACACCAACAAATTCAACAACCTCAACATTGAAAAACACCAACAAATTCAACTGCAACCACAACTTTGAAAAACACAAAAAGGTTTAAAAAAAAACATTGATAACAGTAAAAAATTCAACAACAACCACAATGTTCAAAATCTCCAAGAAATTCAGCAACAACCTCAACATTGAAAAACTCCAAGAAATTCAACAACAACCTCAGTATTCAAAAACACCAACAAATGAAACAAGCGGAACATTGAAAAACACCAACAAATTCATCAACAATCTCAACATTGAAAAACACCAGCAAATTCAACAACAACCTCAACAATGAACAGCATCAAAAAATTCAACAATAACCTCAGCATTCAAAATCACCATCAAATGAAACAAGCTCAACATTGAAAAACACCAACAAATTCAACAACAACCTCAGCAATGAAAAACATCAATAAATTCAACAACACCCTCAACAATGAAAAACACCAATAAATTCAACAACAACAACCTCAACAATGAAGAACACCAAAAAGATAAACAACAACATTAACAATGAAAAACTCCAACAACTTCAACAACAACCGCAACAAGGAAAAACACCAAAAAATTCAACAACAACCTCAACATTCAATAATACCAACAAGTTCAACAAAAACCGCAACAATGAAAAACACCAAAAAATTCAACAACAACCTCAACTTCGAAAAACACCAACAAATTCAACAACCTCAACATCGAAAAACACCAACAAATTCAACTGCAACCTCAACTTTGAAAAACATTAAAAAAGCTTTAAAAAAAACATTGATAACAGTAAAAAATTCAACAACAACCTCAATATTGAAAAACTCCAAGAAATTCAACAACAACATCAACATTGAAAAACACCAAGAAATTCAACAACAACCTCAGTATTCAAAAACACCAACAAATGAAACAAGCTCAACATTGAAAAACACCAACAAATTCATCAACAACCTCAACATTGAAAAACACCAGCAAATTCAACAACAACCTCAACAATGAACAACATCAAAAAATTCAACAACAACCTCAACATTGAAAAACACCAAGAAATTCAACAACAACCTCAGCATTCAAAAACACCAACAAATGAAACAAGCTCAACATTGAAAAACACCAACAAATTCAACAACAACCTCAGCAGTGAAAAATATCAAAAAATTCAACAACAACCTCAACAATGAAAAATAACAAAAAGATCAACAACAACCTCAACAATGAAGAACACCAAAAAGATCAGCAGCAACATCAACAATGAAAAACACCAACAAGTTCAACAACAACCTCAACAATGAAAAACACGAAAAAAATTCAACAACAACATAAACTTTGAAAAACACCAACAAATTCAACAACCTCAACATTGAAAAACAGCATCAAATGCAACAACAACCTCAACTTTTAAAAATACAAAAAATTTCAACAAAATAAATATTGATAAAACCAACAAAGCCAGCAAGAACCTCAATATTGAATATAACCAACAAATTCAACAGCAACCTCAACTTTGAAAAACACCAATAAATTCAACAACCTCAACATTGAAAAACACCAGCAATTCAACAACAACCTCAACAATGAAAAACATCAAAATATTCAACAACAACCTCAACATTGAAAAACACCAACAAATTCAACTGCAACCTCAACTTTGAAAAATACAAAAAAGTTAAAAAAGATCCATTGATAACACCAATAAATTCAACAACAAGCTCAATATTGAAAATCACCAACAAATTCAACAACAACCTCAACATTGCAAAACACCAACTAATGCAACAACAAACTCAACAATGAAATACGCCAACAAATTCAACAACCTCAACATTGAAAAACACCAACAAATTCTACAACAACAACATAAACAATGAAAAACACCAAAATGATCAACAACAACCTCAACAATAAAAAACATCAAAAAATTCAACAACAACCTCAACAATGAAAAACACCAACAAATTCATCAATAACCTCAACATTCAAAAACACCAACAAATTCAACAACAACCTCAACATTGAAAAACAACAAAAATTTAGCAACAACTTCAGCTTTGAAAAACACCAACAAATTCAACAACCTCAACATTGAAAAAGACGAACAAATTTAGCAAAAACCTCAACAATGAAAAACATCAAAAAATTCAACAACAACCTCAACAATGAAAAACACCAACAAATTCATCAATAACCTCAACATTCAAAAACACCAACAAATTCAACAACAACCTCAACATTGAAAAACAACAAAAATTTAGCAACAACTTCAGCTTTGAAAAACACCAACAAATTCAACAACCTCAACATTGAAAAAGACGAACAAATTTAGCAAAAACCTCAACAATGAAAAACATCAAAAAATTCAACAACAACCTCAACATTGCAAAACACCAAGAAATTCAACTGCAACATCAACTTTGAAAAATACAAAAACGTTCAAAAAAAACCATTGATAACACCAACATATTCTACAGCAACCTCTACAATGAAAAACACCAAAAAATTCAACAACAACCACAACATTGAAAAACACCCATAAATTCAACAACAACCTCAACATTCAAAAACACGAACAAATTCAACAAAAACCTCAACAATGAAAAACAACAAAAATTCAACAACAACTGCAACTTTGAAAAACACCAACAAATTCAACAACCTCAACGTTGAAAAAGACCAGCAAATTCAACAACAACCTCAACAGTGAAAAACATCAAAGAATTCAACAACAGCAACCTAAGCAATGAAAAACACCAAAAAGATGAACAACAACCTCAACAATGAAAAATACCAAGAAATTCAACAACAACCTCAACTTTGAAAAACACCAACAAATTCAATAACAACCTCAATAATGAAAAATATCAATAAATTCAACAACAACCTCAACTTTGAAAAACACCAACAAATTCAACAACCTCAACATTGAAAAACACCAACAAATTCAACTCCAACCTCAACTTTGAAAAATACAAAAAAGTTCAAAAATAACCGATGTTAACACCACTAAATTCAACAACATCCTCAACATCGAAAATCACCAACAAATTCAACAACATTCTCAGCAATGAAAATCACCAACAAATTCAACAACAACAACCTCAACAATGAAAAACACCAAAAAATTCAACAACAACAAACTCAACTTTGAAAAACACCAAAATGATCAACAACAACCTCAACAATGAAAAACATCAATAAATTCAACAACAACAACCTCAACAATGAAAAGCACCAAAGAATTCAACAACAACCTCAGCAATGAAAAACACCAGAAAGATCAACAACAACCCCAACAAGGAAAAGCACCAAAAAAGATCTGCAGCAACCTCAACAATGAAAAACACCGTAAAATTCAACAACAACCTCAACTATGAAAAACACCAATAAATTCTACAACCTCAACTTTGAAAACCGTCATGAAATTCAAGAACAACCTCAACAATGAAAAACACCAACAAATTGAACAAATACCTCAACAATGAAAAACACCAAAAAATTCAACAACAACGTCAACATTGAAAAACACCAATATATTCAACAACAACCTAATCTTTGAAAAACACCAACAAAGTCAACAACAACCTCAACAGTGAAAAACACCAGCAAATTCAACAACAACCTTAACAATGAACAATATCAAAATATTTCAACAACAACCTCAACTTTCAAAAACACAAACAAATGCAAAAAGCTCAACATTCAAAAAGACCAACAAATTCAACTGCAACCTCAACTTTGAAAAATACAAAAAAGTTCAAAAAAACCATTGATAACACTAATAAATTCAACACCCTCCTCAACATTGAAACTCACTAACAAATTCAACAACAACCTGAACAGTGAAAAACATCAAAAAATTGAACAACAACCTCAACATTCAAAAACATCAGCAAATTCAACAACAAACTCAACAATGAAAAACATCAAAAAATTCAACAACAACCTCAACATTCAATAACACCAACAAGTTCAACAAAAACCTCAACAATGAAAAACACCAATAAAATTCAACAACAACCACAACTTCGAAAAACACCAACAAATTCAACAACCTCAACACTGAAAAACACCAACAAATTCAACTGCAACCACAACTTTGAAAAACACAAAAAGGTTTAAAAAAAAACATTGATAACAGTAAAAAATTCAACAACAACCACAATGTTCAAAATCTCCAAGAAATTCAGCAACAACCTCAACATTGAAAAACTCCAAGAAATTCAACAACAACCTCAGTATTCAAAAACACCAACAAATGAAACAAGCGGAACATTGAAAAACACCAACAAATTCATCAACAATCTCAACATTGAAAAACACCAGCAAATTCAACAACAACCTCAACAATGAACAGCATCAAAAAATTCAACAATAACCTCAGCATTCAAAATCACCATCAAATGAAACAAGCTCAACATTGAAAAACACCAACAAATTCAACAACAACCTCAGCAATGAAAAACATCAATAAATTCAACAACACCCTCAACAATGAAAAACACCAATAAATTCAACAACAACAACCTCAACAATGAAGAACACCAAAAAGATCAACAACAACATTAACAATGAAAAACTCCAACAACTTCAACAACAACCGCAACAAGGAAAAACACCAAAAAATTCAACAACAACCTCAACATTCAATAATACCAACAAGTTCAACAAAAACCGCAACAATGAAAAACACCAAAAAATTCAACAACAACCTCAACTTCGAAAAACACCAACAAATTCAACAACCTCAACATCGAAAAACACCAACAAATTCAACTGCAACCTCAACTTTGAAAAACATTAAAAAAGCTTTAAAAAAAACATTGATAACAGTAAAAAATTCAACAACAACCTCAATATTGAAAAACTCCAAGAAATTCAACAACAACATCAACATTGAAAAACACCAAGAAATTCAACAACAACCTCAGTATTCAAAAACACCAACAAATGAAACAAGCTCAACATTGAAAAACACCAACAAATTCATCAACAACCTCAACATTGAAAAACACCAGCAAATTCAACAACAACCTCAACAATGAACAACATCAAAAAATTCAACAACAACCTCAACATTGAAAAACACCAAGAAATTCAACAACAACCTCAGCATTCAAAAACACCAACAAATGAAACAAGCTCAACATTGAAAAACACCAACAAATTCAACAACAACCTCAGCAGTGAAAAACATCAATAAATTCAACAACAACCTCAACAATGAGAAACACCAAAAAATTCAAAAACAACAACCTCAACAATGGAAAGCATTAAAAAGATCAACAATAACCTAAACATTCAAAAACACCAACAAGTTCAACAAAAACCTCAACAATGAAAAACACCAAAAAATTCAAGTGCATCCACAACTTTTAAAAAAATCCAAAAAAGTTTAAAAAAAAACGATTGATAACACCATTAAGTTCAACAACATCCTCAACATTGAAAATCACCAACAAATTCTACAGCAACCTCAGCAATGAGAAACATCAAAAAATTCAACAGCAACAACCTCAACAATGAAAAACACCAAAAAATTAAACAACAATCTCAACAATGAAAAATAACAAAACGATCAACAACAACCTCAACATTGAAAAAAAACAACAATTTCAACAACAACCGCAACAATTAAAAACACCAACAAATTCAACAACCTCAACATTGAAAATCACCAACAAATTCAACAAAAACCTCAACAATGAAAAACACCTAAAAAATTCAACAACAACCTCAACATTCAAAAACACCAACAAATTTAACTGCATCCACAACTTTGAAAAATTCAAAAAAGTTTTTAAAAACACATTGATACCACCAATAAATTCAACGACAACCTCCATTTTGAAAAACACCAACAAATTCTACAACCTCAACGTTCAAAAGCACCAATAAATCCAACAAAAACCTCAACAATGAAAAACAGCAAAAAATTCAACAACATCCTCAACTTTGAAAAACACCAACAAATTCAAAAACCTCTACATTGAAAAACTCCAACAAATTCAACAACAACTTCAGCAATGAAAAACATCAAGAAATTCAACAACAACCTCAACATTCAAAAATACCAACAAATTGAACAAAAATCTCAACAATGAAAAACACCAAAAAATTCAACAACAACCTCAACTTTGAAAAACACCAACAGATTCAGCAACCTCAAAATTCATAAATATCAACAAATCCAACAACAACCTCAACATTGAAAAACTCCAAAAAATTCAACAACAACCTAAACTTTGGAAAACACCAACAAATTCAAATGCAACCTCAACTTTGAAAAATACAAATAAGTTTTAAAGAAAACATTGATACCACCAATAAATTCAACAACAACCTCAACAATGAAAAACGTTATGAAATTCAAGAACAACCTCAATAATCAAAAACACCAACAAATTGAACAAATACCTCAACAATGAAAAACACCAAAAAATTCAACAACACCGTCAACATTGAAAAACACCAATATATTCAACAACAACCTAATCTTTGAAAAACACCAACAAAGTCAACAACAACCTCAACAGTGAAAACCCCAGTTAATTCAACAACAACCTTAACAATGAACAATATCAAAATATTTCAACAACAACCTCAACATTCAAAAACACCAACAAATGCAAAAAGCTCAACATTCAAAAAGACCAACAAATTCAACTGCAACCTCAATTTTGAAAAATACAAAAAAGTTCAATAAAACCATTGATAACACCAATAAATTCAAAAACATCCTCAACATTGAAACTCTCTAACAAATTCAACAACAACCTGAACAATGAAAAACATCAAAAAATTGAACAACAACCTCAACATTCAAAAACACCAGCAAATTCAACAACAAACTCAACAATGAAAAACATCAAAAAATTCAACAACAACCACAACATTCAATAACACCAACAAGTTCAACAAAAACCTCAACAATGAAAAACACCAAAAAATTAAACAACAACCTCAACTTCGAAAAACACCAACAAATTCAACAACCTCAACATGGAAAAACACCAACAAATTCAACTGCAACCTCAACTTTGAAAAACACAAAAAGGTTTAAAAAAAAACATTGATAACAGTAAAAAATTCAACAACAACCACAATATTGAAAATCTCCAAGAAATTCAACAACAACCTCAACATTGAAAAACTCAAAGAAATTCAACAACAACCTCAGTATTCAAAAACACCAACAAATGAAACAAGCTCAACATTTAAAAACACCAACAAATTCATCAACAACCTCAACATTGAAAAACACCAGCAAATTCAACAACAACCTCAACAATGAACAGCATCAAGAAATTCAACAACAACCTCAGCATTCAAAATCACCAACAAATGAAACAAGTTCAAGATTGAAAAACACCAACAAATTCAACAACAACCTCAGCAATGAAAAACATCAATAAATTTAACAACAACCTCAACAATGAAAAACACCAATAAATTCAACAACAACAACCTCAACAATGAAAAACACCAAAAAGATCAACAACAACCTCAACAATGAAAAACTCCAACAATTTCAACAACAACCACAACAATGAAAAGCACCAAAAAATTCAACAACAACCTCAACATTCAATAATACCAACAAGTTCAACAAAAACCGCAACAATGAAAAACACCAAAAAATTCAACAACAACCTCAACTTCGAAAAACACCAACAAATTCAACAACCTCAACATCGAAAAACACCAACAAATTCAACTGCAACCTCAACTTTGAAAAACATTAAAAAAGCTTTAAAAAAAACATTGATAACAGTAAAAAATTCAACAACAACCTCAATATTGAAAAACACCAAAAAATGCGACAAAAAACTCAACTTTGAAAAACACCAACAAATTCAACTGCAACCTCTACTTTGAAAAATACTAACAAATACAACAACAACCTCAACATTGAAAAACTCCAACAAATTCAACAACAACCTCAATATTAAAAAACAACAACAAATTCAACAACCACAACATTGAAAAACACCAACAAATTCAACTGCAACCTCAACTTTGAAAAATACAGAAAAGTTAACAAAAAGCCATTGATAACACCAACACATTCAACAACAAACTCAACATTGAAAATCACCAACAAAACAACAACCTCCGCAAATGAAAATATCAAAAAATTCAACAACAACTACCTGAAAAATGAAAAACACCAAAAAATTCAACAACAACAACCAAAGCAATGAATAACACCTAAAAGATCAACAACAACCTCAACATTGAAAAACTCCAACAATTTCAACAACAACCGCAACAATGAAAAACACCAAAAAATTCAACAACAAACTCAACATTGAAAATCACCACAAAATTGAACTACCTGAAAAATGAAAAACACCAAAAAATTCAACAACAACCAAAGCAATGGATAACACCTAAAAGATCAACAACAACCTCAACATTGAAAAACTCCAACAAGTTCAAAAAAAACCTCAACAATGAAGAAAACCTAATAATTCAACAACAACCTCAACTTTGAAAAACACCAACAAAATCAACAACCTCAACATTGAAAAACACCAACAAATTCAACTGCAACCTCAACTTTGAATAATACAAAAAATTTGAACAAAATAAATATTGATAACACCAACAAATTCAACAACAACCTCAATATTGAATATCACCAACTAATTCAACAGCAACCTCAACTTTGAAAAACACCAACAAATTCTCAACATTGCAAAACACCAGCAAATTCAACAACTAACTCAACAATGAAATACACCAACTAATTCAACAACCTCAACATTGAAATACACCAACAAATTCAACAACAACAACCTCAACATTGAAAATTACCAACAAATTCAACAACAACCTCAACAATGAAAAACACCAAAAAATGCGACAAAAAACTCAACTTTGAAAAACACCAACAAATTCAACTGCAACCTCTACTTTGAAAAATACTAACAAATACAACAACAACCTCAACATTGAAAAACTCCAACAAATTCAACAACAACCTCAATATTAAAAAACAACAACAAATTCAACAACCACAACATTGAAAAACACGAACAAATTCAACTGCAACCTCAACTTTGAAAAATACAAAAAAGTTAAAAAAAAGCCATTGATAACACCAACACATTCAACAACAAACTCAACATTGAAAATCACCAACAAAACAACAACCTCCGCAAATGAAAATATCAAAAAATTCAACAACAACTACCTGAAAAATGAAAAACACCAAAAAATTCAACAACAACAACCAAAGCAATGAATAACACCTAAAAGATCAACAACAACCTCAACATTGAAAAACTCCAACAATTTCAACAACAACCGCAACAATGAAAAACACCTAATAATTCAACAACAACCTCAACTTTCAAAAACACCAACAAAATCAACAACCTCAACATTGAAAAACACCAACAAATTCAACTGCAACCTCAACTTTGAAAAATACAAAAAATTTGAACAAAATAAATATTGATAACACCAACAAATTCAACAACAACCTCAATATTGAATATCACCAACTAATTCAACAGCAACCTCAACTTTGAAAAACACCAACAAATTCTCAACATTGCAAAACACCAGCAAATTCAACAACTAACTCAACAATGAAATACACCAACTAATTCAACAACCTCAACATTGAAATACAGCAACAAATTCAACAACAACAACATCAACAATGAAAAACACCAAAATGATCAACAACAACCTCGACAATGAAAAACAACAAAAAATTCAACAACAACCTCAACTTTGAAAAAAACCAACAAATTCAATAACAACCTCAACATTCAAAAACACCAACAAATTCAACAACAACCTTAACATTGAAAAACACGAAAAAATTCAACTACAACCTCAACTTTCAAAAACACCATCATATTCAACAACAACCTCAACTTTTAAAAATACAAAAAATTTCAACAATATAAATATTGATTAAACCAACAAATTCAACAACAACGTCAATATTGAATATAACCAACAAATTCAACAGCAACCTCAACTTTGAAAAAGACCAAATAATTCAACAACCTCAACATTGAAAAATACCAACAAATTCAACTGCTTCATCAACTTTGAAAAATACAAAAAAGTTCAAAAAATACCATTGATAACACCAACAAATTCAACAACAACCTCAACAATGAAAAGCATCAAAAAATTCAGCAACAACCTAAACACTCAAAACCACCAACAAATTCAACAAAAACCTCAACAGTGAATAACACCAAAAAATGCAACAACAACCTCAACTTTGAAAAACACCAACAAATTCAACTGCAACCTCAACTTTGAAAAATACCAACAAATATAACAACAACCTCAAGATTCAAAAACACCAACAAATTCAACAAAAACCTCAACAATGAAAAATACCAGAAAAATTCAACAACAACTTCAACAATGAAAAACACCAACAAATTCAACAACCACAACATTGAAAAGCACCAACAAATTCAACTGCAACCTCAACTTTGAAAAATACCAACAAATATAACAACAACCTCAAGATTGAAAAACTCCAACAAATTCAACAACAACCTCAACTTTGAAAAATACCAACAAATATAACAACAACCTCAAGATTTAAAAACTCCAACAAATTCAACAACAACCTCAACAATGAAGAACACCAAAAAATTCAACAACAACCTCATATTCAAAAACACCAACAAATTCAACAAAAACCTCAACAATGAAAAATACCAAAAAAATTCAACAACAACTTCAACAATGAAAAACACCAACAAATTCAACAACCACAACATTGAAAAGCACCAACAAATTCAACTGCAACCTCAACTTTGAAAAATACCAACAAATATAACAACAACCTCAAGATTGAAAAACTCCAACAAATTCAACAACAACCTCAACAATGAAGAACACCAAAAAATTCAACAACAACCTCATATTCAAAAACACCAACAAATTCAACAAAAACCTCAACAATGTAAAATACCAAAAAAATTCAACAACAACTTCAACAATGAAAAACACCAACAAATTCAACAACCACAACATTGAAAAGCACCAACAAATTCAACTGCAACCTCAACTTTGAAAAATACAATAAAGTTTAAAAAAAACCATTGATAACACCAATATATTCAACAAGAACCTCAATATTGAAAATCACCAACAAATACAACAAAAACCTTAGCATTGCAAAACACCAACACATTCAACAACAATCTCAACAATGAAAAGAACCAACAAATTCAACAACAACCTCAATATTCAAAAACACAAACAAATTCAACAAAAACCTCAACAATGAAAAATATCAAACAAATTCAACAACAACCTCAACAATGAAAAACACAAAACAATTCAACAACCACAACATTGAAAAACACCAACAAATTCAACTGCAACCTCAACTTTGAAAAATACAAAAAAGTTAAAAAAAAACCATTGATAACACCAATAAATTCAACAACAACCACAATATTGAAAATCACCAACAAATTCAACAAAAACCTTAAAATTGCAAAACACCAACACATCCAACAACAAACTCAACATTGAAAATCACCAACAAATTCAACATCAACCTCAGCAAAGACAAATATCAAAAAATGCAACAACAACTACCTGAACAATGAAAAACACCAAAAACTTCAACAACAACAACCAAAGCAATGAAAAACACCAAAAAGATAAACTACAACCTCAACATGGAAAAACTCCACCAATTTCAACAACAACCGCAACAATGAAAAACACAAAAAAATTCAACAACAAACTCAACATTGAAAATCACCACAAAATTCAACAACAAACTCAACTATCAAAAACAACAAGTTCAACAAAAACCTCAACAATGAAAAAAACCAAATAATTCAACAAAAACCTCAACTTTGAAAAACACCAACAAATTCCACAACCTCAATATTGAAAAACACCAACAAATACAACTGCAAACTCAACTTTGAAAAATACAAAAAATATGAACAAAATAAATATTGATAACACCAACAAATTCAACAACAACCTCAATATTGAATATCACCAACAAATTCAACAGCAACCTCAACTTTGAAAAACACCAACAAATTCAACAACAACAACTCAACAATGAAAAACACCAAAAAATTCAACCACAACATCAACAATGAAAAACGCCAAAATGATCAACAACAACCTCATCAACGAAAAACACCAAAAAGATCCACAGCAACCTCAACAATGAAAAACACCGTAAAATTCAACAACAACCTCAACTTTGAAAAACACCAACAAATTCAACAACCTCAACATTGACAAACACCAACAAATTCAACTGCAACCTCAACTTTGAAAATTACAAAAAAGTTAAAAAAAAATCATTGATAACACCAATAAATTCAACAACATCCTCAACATTGAAAATCACCAACAAATTCAACAAAACCTCAACAATGATAATCAACAACAAATTCATAACAACAACTTCAACAATGAAAATCACCAAAAAATTCAACAACAACAACCTCAACATTGAAAAACACCAAAATGATCAACAAAAACCTCAACAATGAAAAACATCAAAAAATTCAACAACAGCCTCAACTTTAAAAAAAACAACTAATTCATTAACAACCTCAACAATCAAAAACACCAACAAATTCAACAACATCCTCAACATTGAAAAACACGAAAAAATTCAACAAGAACCTCAACTTTGAAAAACACCATCAAACTCAACAACAACCTCAACTTATAATATTACAAAAAATTTCATCAAAATAAATATTGATAAAACCAGCAAATTCAACAACAACGTCATTATTGAATATAACCAACAAATTCAAAAGCAACCTCAACTTTGAAAAAGACCAACAAATTCAACAACCTCAACATTGAAAATCACCAACAATTTCATCTGCATCATCATCTTTGAAAAATACAAAAAAGTTCAAAAAATACCATTGATAACACCAACAAATTCAACAACAACCTCAACAATGAAAAACATGAAAAAATTCAACAACAACCTCAACATTCAAAACCACCAACAAATTCAACAAAAACCTCAACAATGAGAAACAGCAAAAAATGCAAAAACAACCTCAACTTTGAAAAACACCAACAAATTCAACAGCAACCTCAACTTTGAAAAATACCATCAAATACAACAACAACCTCAACATTGAAAAACTCCAACAAATTCAACAACTACCTCAACAATGAAAAACACCAACAAATTCAACAACAACCTCAACATTGAAAATCACCAACAAATTCAACAAAAACCTCAACAATGAAAAAGACCAATAAATTCAACAACCTCAACATTGAAAAACACCAACGAATTCAACTGCAACCACAACTTTGAAAAATACAAAAAATTTGAACAAAATAAATATTGATAACACCAACAAATTTAACAACAACCTCAATATTGAATATCACCAACAAATTCAACAGCAACCTCAACTTTGAAAAACACCAACAAATTCAACAACAACAACTCAACAATGAAAAACACCAAGAAATTCAACCACAACATCAACAATGAAAAACACCAAAATGATCAACAACAACCTCAACAACGAAAAACACCAAAAAGATCCACAGCAACCTCAACAATGAAAAACACCGTAAAATTCAACAACAACCTCAACTTTGAAAAACACCAACAAATTCAACAACCTCAACATTGACAAACACCAACAAATTCAACTGCAACCTCAACTTTGAAAATTACAAAAAAGTTCAAAAAAAATCATTGATAACACCAATAAATTCAACAACATCCTCAACATTGAAAATCACCAACAAATTCAACAAAACCTCAACAATGATAATCAACAACAAATTCAACAACAACAACTTCAACAATGAAAAACACCAATAAAATTCAACAACAACCTCAACATTGAAAAACACCAAAATGATCAACAAAAACCTCAACAATGAAAAACATCAAAAAATTCAACAACAGCCTCAACTTTGAAAAAAACCAACTAATTCATTAACAACCTCAACAATCAAAAACACCAACAAATTCAACAACAGCCTCAACATTGAAAAACACGAAAAAATTCAACAAGAACCTCAACTTTGAAAAACACCATCAAACTCAACAACAACTCAACTTATAATATTACAAAAAATTTCATCAAAATAAATATTGATAAAACCAACAAATTCAACAACAACGTCATTATTGAATATAACCAACAAATTCAAAAGCAACCTCAACTTTGAAAAAGACCAACAAATTCAACAACCTCAACATTGAAAATCACCAACAATTTCAACTGCATCATCATCTTTGAAAAATACAAAAAAGTTAAAAAAATACCATTGATAACACCAACAAATTCAACAACAACCTCAACAATGAAAAACATCAAAAAATTCAACAACAACCTCAACATTCAAAACCACCAACAAATTCAACAAAAACCTCAACAATGAGAAACAGCAAAAAATGCAAAAACAACCTCAACTTTGAAAAACACCAACAAATTCAACAGCAACCTCAACTTTGAAAAATACCAACAAATACAACAACTACCTCAACAATGAAAAACACCAAAAAATTCAACAACAACCTCAACATTGAAAATCACCAACAAATTCAACAAAAACCTCAACAATGAAAAACACCAATAAATTCAACTACCTCAACATTGAAAAACACCAACGAATTCAACTGCAACCTCAACTTTGAAAAATACAAAAAATTTGAACAAAATAAATATTGATAACACCAACAAATTCAACAACAACCTCAATATTGAATATCACCAACAAATTCAACAGCAACCTCAACTTTGAAAAACACCAACAAATTCAACAACCTCAACATTGAAAAACACCAACAAATTGAACTGCATCATCAACTTTGAAAAATACAAAAAGTTCAAAAGAAACCATTGATAACACCAAAAAATTCAACAACAAGCTCAATATTGAAAATCATCAACAAATTCAACAACAATCGCAACATTGCAAAACACCAGCAAATTCAACAACTAACTCAACAATGAAATACACCAACTAATTCAACAACCTCAACATTGAAATACACCAACAAATTCAACAACAACAACCTCAACAATGAAAAAAAAAATTCAACAACAACATCAACAATGAAAAACACCAAAATGATCAACAACAACCTCAACAATGAAAAACACCAAAAAGATCCACAGCAAACGCAACAATGAAAAACACCTGTAAAATTCAACAACAACCTCAACTTTGAAAAACACCAACAAATTCAAAAACCTCAACATTGAAAAACTCCAACAAATTCAACTGCAACCTCAACTTTGAAAATTACAAAAAAGTTCAAGAAAAACAATTGGTAACACCAATAAATTCAACAACATCCTCAACATTGAAAATTAGCAACAAATTCAACAACAACCTCAACAATGAAAATCAACAACAAATTCAACTACAACAACCTCAACATTGAAAAACACCAAAATGATCAACAACAACCTCAACAATGAAAAGCAACAAAAAATTCAAAAACAACATCCTCAACAATGAAAAACACCAAAAAATTCAACAACAACAACCTCAACAATGAAAAACACCAAAAAAATCAACAACAACCTCAACAATGAAAAACACGAAAAAATTCAACAACAACCTCAACAATGAAAAGCACCAAAAAATTTCAACAAAATAAATATTGGTAAAACCAACAAATTCAATAACAACCTCAACATTCAAAAACACTAACAAATTCAACAACAACCTCAACAATGAAAAACACGTAAAAATTCAACAACAACCTCAACAATGAAAAAAACCAACAAATTCAATAACAACCTCAACATTCAAAAGCACCAGCAAATTCAACAACAACCTCAACAATGAAAAACACGAAAAAATTCAACAACAACCTTAACTTTGAAAAACACCATCAAACTCAACAACAACCTCAAATTTTAAAAATACAAACTGTTTCAACAAAATAAATATTGATAAAACCAACAAATTCAACAACAACGTCATTATTGAATATAACGAACAAAATCAACAGCAACCTCAACTTTGAAAAAGACCAACAAATTCAACAACCTCAACATTGAAAATCACCAACAATTTCAACTGCATCATCAACTTTGAAAAATACAAAAAAGTTCAAAAAATACCATTGATAACACCAACAAATTCAACAACAACCTCAACATTCAAAACCACCAACAAATTCAACAAAAACCTCAACAATGAAAAACACCAAAAAATGCAACAACAACCTCAACTTTGAAAAACACCAAGAAATTCAACAGCAACCTCAACTTTGAAAAATACCAACAAATACAACAACAACCTCAACATTGAAAAACTCCAACAAATTCAACAACAACATCAATATTCAAAAACACCAACAAATTCAACAAAAACCTCAACAATGAAAAATACCAAAAAAATTCAACAACAACCTCAACAATGATAAACACCAACAAATTCAACAACCACAACATTGAAAAACACAAACAAATTCAACTGCAACCTCAACATTTAAAAATACAAAACAGTTAAAAAAAAACCATTGATAACACCAATAAATTGAACAACAACCTCAATATTGAAATCACCAACAATTTCAAATGCATCATCAACTTTGAAAAATACAAAAAAGTTCAAAAAATACCATTGATAACACCAACAAATTCAACATAAACCTCAACAATGAAAAACATCAAAAAATTCAACAACAACCTCAACATTCAAAACCACCAACAAATTCAACAAAAACCTGAACATTGCAACACACCAACACATTCAACAACAAACTCAACATTGAAAATCACCAGCAAATTCAACAACAAACTCAGCAAAGACAAATATCAAAACATTCAAAAACAACTTGCTGAACAATGAAAAACACCAAAAAATTCAACAACAACACCCAAAGCAATGAAAAGCACCAAAAGATCAACAACAACATCAACATTGAAAAACTCCAACAATTTCAGCAACAACCGCAACAATGAAAAACACCAAAAAATTCAACAACAAACTCAACATTGATAATCACCACAAAATTAAACAATAAACTCAATTATCAAAAACACCAACAAGTTCAACAAAAACCTCAACAATGAAAAAAACCAAATAATTCAACAACAACCTCAACTTTGAAAAACACCAACAAATTCAACAACCTCAACATTGAAAAACAGCAACAAATTCAACGGCAACCACAACTTTGAAAAATACAAAAAATTTGAACAAAATAAATATTGATAACACCAACAAGTTCAACAACAACCTCAATATTGAATATCACCAACAAATTCAACAGCAACCTCAACTTTGAAAAACACCAACAATTTCAACTACCTCAACATTGAAAAACACCAACAAATTCAACTGCATCATCAACTTTGAAAAATACTAAAATGTTCAAAAAAAACCATTGATAACACTGAAAAATTCAACAACAAACTCAATATTGAAAATCAGCAACAAATTCAACAACAATCTCATCATTCCAAAACACCAGCAAATTCAACAACAAACTCAACAATGAAATACATCAACAAATTCAACAACCTCAAAATTTAAAAACAACATCAAATTCAACAACAACAACCTCAACAATGAAAAACACCAAAAAAATCAACAACAACATCAACAATGAAAAACACCAAAATGATCAACAACAAACTCAACATTGAAAATCACCACAAAATTAAACAATAAACTCAACTATCAAAAACACCAACAAGTTCAACAAAAACCTCAACAATGAAAAAAACCAAATAATTCAACAACAACCTCAACTTTGAAAAACACCAACAAATTCAACACCCTCAACATTGAAAAACAGCAACAAATTCAACTGCAACCTCAACTTTGAAAAATACAAAAAATTTGAACAAAATAAATATTGATAACACCAACAAGTTCAACAACAACCTGAATATTGAATATCACCAACAAATTCAACAGCAACCTCAACTTTGAAAAACACCAACAAATTCAACTACCTCAACATTGAAAAAGACCAACAAATTCAACTGCATCATCAACTTTGAAAAATACTAAAATGTTCAAAAAAAACCATCGATAACACTAAAAAATTCAACAACAAACTCAATATTGAAAATCACCAACAAATTCAACAACAATCTCAACATACCAAAACACCAGCAAATTCAACAACAAACTCAACAATGAAATACACCAACAAATTCAACAACCTCAAAATTTAAAAACAACATCAAATTCAACAACAACAACCTCAACAATGAAAAACACCAGAAAAATCAACAACAACATCAACAATGAAAAACACCAAAATGATCAACAACAAACTCAACATTGAAAATCACCACAAAATTAAACAATAAACTCAACTATCAAAAACACCAACAAGTTCAACAAAAACCTCAACAATGAAAAAAACCAAATAATTCAACAACAACCTCAACTTTGAAAAACACCAACAAATTCAACAACCTCAACATTGAAAAACAGCAACAAATTCAACTGCAACCTCAACTTTGAAAAATACAAAAAATTTGAACAAAATAAATATTGATAACACCAACAAGTTCAACAACAACCTCAATATTGAATATCACCAACAAATTCAACAGCAACCTCAACTTTGAAAAACAACAACAAATTCAACTACCTCAACATTGAAAAACACCAACAAATTCAACTGCATCATCAACTTTGAAAAATACTAAAATGTTCAAAAAATAACCATCGATAACACTAAAAAATTCAACAACAAACTTAATATTGAAAATCACCAACAAATTCAACAACAATCTCAACATTCCAAAACACCAGCAAATTCAACAACAAACTCAACAATGAAATACACCAACAAATTCAACAAGCTCAAAATTTAAAAACACCAACAAATTCAACAACAACAACCTCAACAATGAATAATACCAAAAAAATCAACAACAACATCAACAATGAAAAACACCAAAATGATCAACAACAACCTCAACAATGAAAAAGACCAAAAAGATCCACAGCAACCTCAACAATGAAAAACACCGCAAAATTCAACAACAACCTCAACTTTGAAAAACACCAACAAATTCAACAACCTCAACATTGAAAAACACCAACAAATTCAACTGCAACCTCAACTTTGAAAATTACAAAAAAGTTCAAAAAAACCATTGATAACACCAATAAATTCAACAACAACCTCAACATTGAAAAACACCAAAATGATCAACAACAACATCAACAATGAAAAACATCAAAAAATTCAACAACAACAACCTCAACAATGAAAAAAACCAACAAATTCAATAACAACCTCAACATTCATAAACACCACCAATTTCAACAACAACCTCAACAATGAAAAACACGAAAAAATTCAACAACATCCTCAACTTTGAAAAAAACCAACAAATTCAATAACAACCTCAACATTCAAAAACACCAACAAATTCAACAACAACCTCAACATTGAAAAACACGAAAAAATTCAACTACAACCTCAACTTTGAAAAACACCATCATATTCAACAACAACATCAACTTTTAAAAATACAAAAAATTTCAACAATATAAATATTGATAAAACCAACAAATTCAACAACAACGTCAGTATTGAATATCACCAACAAATTCAACAGCAACCTCAACTTTGAAAAAGACCAAATAATCCAACAAACTCAACATTGAAAAATACCAACAAATTCAACTGCATCATCAACTTTGCAAAATACAAAAAAGTTCAAAAAATACCATTGATAACACCAACAAATTCAACAACAACCTCAACAATGAAAAGCATAAAAAAATTCAGCAACAACCTAAACATTCAAAACCACCAACAAATTCAACAAAAACCTCAACAGTGAAAAACAACAAAAAATGCAACAACAACCTCAATTTTGAAAAACACCAACAAATTCAACTGCAACCTCAACTTTGAAAAATAACAACAAATATAACAACAACAACCTCAAGATTGAAAAACTACAACAAATTCAACAACAACCTCAACAATGAAAAACACCAACAAATTCAACAACCACAACATTGAAAAACACCAACAAATTCAACTGCAACCTCAACTTTGAAAAATACAAAAAAGTTTTAAAAAAACTATTGATAACATCAATATATTCAACAACAACCTCAATTTTGAAAATCACCAACAAGTACAACAAAAACCATAGCATTGCAAAACACCAACACATTCAACAACAACCTCAACAATGAAAAGAACCAGCAAATTCAACAACAACCTCAATATTCAAAAACACCAACAAATTCAACAAAAACCTCAACAATGAAAAATACCAAACTACTTCAACAACAACCTCAACAATGAAAAACACAAAAAAATTCAACAAACACAACATTGAGAATCACCAACAAATTCAACAACAACCTCAACAATGATAATCAACAACAACAACTTCAACAATGAAAAACACCAAAAAATTCAACAACAACAACCTCAACATTGAAAAACGCCAAAATGATCAACAACATCAACAATGAAAAACATTGTTTGCCTCAACTTTGAAAAAAACCAACTAATTCAATAACAACCTCAACTTTCAAAAACACCATTAAACTCAACAATAACCTCAACTTTTAAAATTACAAAAAATTTCATCAAAATAAATATTGATAAAACCAACAAAATCATCAAGAACGTCATTATTGAATATAACCAAAAAATACAAAAGCAACCTCAACTTTGAAAAAGACGAAAAAATTCAACAACCTCAACATTGAAAATCACCAACAATTTCAACTGCATCATCAACTTTGAAAAATACAAAAAAGTTCAAAAAATACCATTGATAACACCAACAAATTCAACAACAACCTCAACAATGAAAAACATCAAAAAATTCAACAACAACCTCAACTTTGAAAAACACCAACAAATTCAACAGCAACCTCAACTTTGAAAAATACCAACAAATACAACAACAACCTCAACATTGTAAAATACAAAAAGTTAAAAAAAAACCATTGATAACACCAATAAATTCAACAACAACCTCAATATTGAAAATCACCAACAAATTCAACAAAAACCTCAACATTGCAAAACACGAACACATTCAACAACAAACTCAACATTGAAAATCACCAACAAATTCAACAACAACCTCAGCAAAGACAAATATCATAACATTCAACAGCAACTTCCTAAACAATGAAAAACACCAAAAAATTCAACAACAACAACCAAAGCAATGAAAATCACCAAAAGATCAACAACAACCTCAACATTGAAACAGTCCAACAATTTCAGCAACAACCGCAACAATGAAAAACACAAAAAAGTTCAACGACAATCTCAACTTTGAAAAACACCAACAAATTCAACAACCTCAACATTGAAAAGCAGCAACAAATTTAACTGCATCCTCAACTTTGAAAAATACAAAAAATTTGAACAATATAAATATTGATAACACCAACAAATTCCACAGCAACCTCAACTTTGAAAAACACCAACAAATTCAACAACCTCAACATTGAAAAACACCAACAAATTCAACTGCATCATCAACTTTGAAAAATACTAAAAAGTTCAAAAAAACCATCGATAACACAAAAAAATTCAACAACAAACTCAATATTGAAAATCACCAACAAATTCAACAAAAACCTCAGCAAAGACAAATATCAAAACATTCAACATGTTGCTGAACAATGAAAAACACAAAAAAATTGAACAACAACAACCAAAGCAATGAAAAACACCAAAAGATCAACAACAACCTCAACATTGAAAAAATCCAACAATTTCAGCAAAAACTGCAACAATAAAAATCACAAAAAAATTCAACAACAAACTCAACATTGAAAATCACCACAAAATTTAACAACAAACTCAACTATCAAAAACACCAACAAGTTCAACAAAACCTCAACAAAGAAAAAAACCAAATATTTTAACGACAACCTCAACTTTGAAAAACACCAACAAATTCAACAACCCCAACATTGAAAAACAGCAACAAATTAAACTGCATCATCAACTTTGAAAAATACAAAAAATTTTAACAATATAAATATTGATAACACCAACAAATTCCACAGCAACCTCAACTTTGAAAAACACCAACAAATTCAACAACCTCAACATTGAAAAACACCAACAAATTCAACTGCATCATCAACTTTGAAAAATACTAAAAAGTTAAAAAAAAAACATCGATAACACTAATAAATTCAACAACAAGCTCAATATTGAAAATCACCAACAAATTCAACAACAATCTCCACAATTCAAAACACCAGCAAATTCAACAACAAACTCAACAATGAAATACACCAACAAATTCAACAACCTCAAAATTTAAAAACACCAACAAATTCAACAACAACAACCTCAACAATGAAAAACACCAAAAAATTCAACAACTACATCAACATTGAAAACACCAAAATGATCAACAACAACCTCAACAATGAAAAACACCAAAAAGATCCACAGCAACCTCAACAATGAAAAACACCGTAATATTCAACAACAACCTCAACTTTGAAAAACACCAACAAATTCAACAACCTCAACATTGACAAACACCAACAAATTCAACTGCAACCTCAACTTTGAAAATTACAAAAAAGTTCAAAAAATCCATTGATAAGACCAATAAATTCAACAACATCCTCAGCATTGAAAAACACCAACAAATTCGACAACAACCTCTACAATGAAAATCACCAACAAATTCAACAACAACAACCTCAACATTGAAAAACAGCAAAATGATCAACAACAACATCAACAATGAAAAACATAAAAAAATTCAACAAAAACCTCAACAATGAAAAAAACCAACAAATTCAATAACAACCTCAACATTCAAAAACACCAGCAAATTCAACAACAACCTCAACAATGTAAAACACGAAAAAATTCAACAACAACCTCAACTTGAAAAACACCAACAAACTCAACAACAACATGAACTTTTAAAAATACAAAAAGTTTCAACAAAATAAATATTGATAAAACCAACAAATTCAACAACAACGTCATTATTGAATATAACGAACAAATTCAACAGCAACCTCAACTTTGAAAAAGACTAACAAATTCAACAACCTCAACATTGAAAATCACCAACAATTTCAACTGCATCATCAACTTTGAAAAATACAAAAAAGTTCTAAAAATACCATTGATAACACCAACAAATTCAACAACAATCTCAACAATGAAAAACATCAAAAAATTCAACAACAACCTCAACATTCAAAACCACCAACAAATTCAACAAAAACCTCAACAATGAAAAACACCAAAAAATGCAACAACAACCTCAACTTTGAAAAATACCAACAAATACAACAACAACCTCAACATTGAAAAACTCCAACAAATTCAACAACAACCTCAATATTCAAAAACACCAACAAATTCAACAAAAACCTCAACAATGAAAAATACCAAAAAAATTCAACAACAACCTCAACAATGAAAAAAACCAACAAATTCAACAACCACAACATTGAAAAATACCAACAAATTCAACTGCAACCTCAACATTGAAAAATACAAAAAAGTTAAAGAAAAACCATTGATAACACCAATAAATTCAACAACAACCTCAATATTGAAAATCACCAACAAATTCAACAAAAACCTTAACATTGCAACACACCAACACATTCAACAACAAACTCAACATTGAAAATCACCAACAAATTCAACAACAACCTCAGCAAAGACAAATATCAAAACATTCAACAACATGTTGCTGAACAATGAAAAACACCAAAAAATTGAACAACAACAACCAAAGCAATGAAAAACACCAAAAGATCAACAACAACCTCAATATTGAAAAACTCCAACAATTTCAGCAACAACCGCAACAATAAAAAACACAAAAAAATTCAACAACAAACTCAACATTGAAAATCACCACAAAATTTAACAACAAACTCAACTATCAAAAACACCAACAAGTTCAACAAAAACCTCAACAAAGAAAAAAACCAAATATTTTAACAACAACCTCAACTTTGAAAAACAACAACAAATTCAACAACCCCAACATTGAAAAACAGCAACAAATTCAACTGCAAAATCAACTTTGAAAAAAACAAAAAATTTGAACAAAATAAATATTGATAACACCAACAAGTTCAACAACAACCTCAATATTGAATATCACCAACAAATTCAACAGCAACCTCAACTTTGAAAAACACCAACAAATTCAACTACCTCAACAGTGAAAAACACCAACAAATTCAACTGCATCATCAACTTTGAAAAATACTAAAAAGTTCAAAAAAAAACCATCGATAACACTAAAAAATTCAACAACAAACTCAATATTGAAAATCACCAACAAATTCAACAACAATCTCAACATTCCAAAACACCAGCAAATTCAACAACAAACTCAACAATGAAATACACCAACAAATTCAACAACCTCAAAATTTAAAAACACCAACAAATTCAACAACAACAACCTCAACAATGAATAACACCAAAAAAATCAACATAAACATCAACAATGAAAAACACCAAAATGATCAACAACAACCTCAACAATGAAAAAGACCAAAAAGATCCACAGCAACCTCAACAATGAAAAACACCGTAAAATTCAACAACAGACTCAACTTTGAAAAACACCAACAAATTCAACAACCTCAACATTGAAAAACACCAACAAATTCAACTGCAACCTCAACTTTGAAAATTACAAAAAAGTTCAAAAAAAAACCATTGATAACACCAATAAATTCAACAACATCGTCAACATTGAAAATCAACAACAAATTCAACAACAACCTCAACAATGAAAATCACCAACAAATTCAACAACAGCAACTTCAACATGAAAAACACCAAAAAATTCAACAACGACCTCAGCATTCAAAAACACCATCAAATTCAACAACAACCTCTGCAATGAAAATCGTCAAAAAATTCAACCACAACCTCAACAATGAAAAACACCAAAAAATTCAACAACAACCTCAACATTGAAACAAACCCAAAAAATCAATAACAACCTCAACATTGAAAAACTCCAACAAATTCAACAACAACCTCAACATTCAAAAACACCAACAATTTCAACAACAACCTCAGCAATGATTAACATCAAAAAATTCAACAACATCCTCAACAATGAAAAACACCAAAAAATTTCAACAACAACCTCAACATTCAAAAACACCAACAATTTCAACAACAACCTCAGCAATGATTAACTTCAAAAAATTCAACAACAACCTCAACAATGAAAAACTCGAACAAATTCAACAACAATCTCAACAATGAAAAACACCAACAAATTCAACAACAACCTCAACATTCAAAACCACCAACAAATTCAACAACAACCTCAATAAAGAAACACACCAAAAAATGCAACAACAACCTCAACTTTAAAAACATCAACAAATTCAACTGCAACCTCAACTTTCAAAAATACCAACAAATACAACAACAACCTCAATATTGAAAAACTCCAACAAATTCAACAACAACCTCAACAATGAAAAACACCAAAAAATTCAACAACAACCTCAATATTCAAAAACACCAACAAATTCAACAACAACCTCAATACTGAAAAACACCAACAAATTCAACAACTACCTCCACAATGAAAAACACCAAAAAATTCAACAAAAACCCCAACATTGAAAATCACCAACGAATTCAACAACAACCTCATCTTTGATAAACATCAACAAATTCAACAACCTCAACATTGAAAAACACCAACAAATTCAACTGCAACCACAACTTTGAAAAATACAAAAAAGTTTAAAAAATAACATTGATAACACCAATGAATTCAACAACAACCTCAATATTGAAAATCACCGACAAATTCAACAACAACCTCAACACTAAAAAACACCAACAAATTCAACAACAACTTCAACAATGAAAAACACCAAAAAATTCAGCAACAACCGCAACTTTGAAAAGCACCAAAAAATTCAGCAACAACCTCAACTTTGAAAAACACCAATAAATTCAACAACCTCATCATTGAAAAACACCGACAAATTCGAGTTCAACATCAACTTTGAAAAATACAAAAAAGTTCAAAAAAAACATTGATAACACCAATAAATTCAACAACAACCTCAACAATGAAAAACACGAAAAAATTGAACAACATCCCTAGCTTTGGAAAACACCAACAAATTCAACAACCTCAACATTGAAAAACACCAACAAATTCAACAACAACCTCAACAATTAAAAACACCAAAAAATTCAACAACAACCTCAACAATGTAAAACACCAAAAAATTCAACAACAACCTCAATATTCAAAAACACCAACAAATTCAACAACAACCTCAACAATGAAAAACACCAAAAAATTGAACAACATCCCTAGCTTTGAAAAACACCAACAAATTCAACTTCCTAAACATTGAAAAACTCCAACAAATTCAACAACAACCTCAACAATTAAAAACACCAAAAAATTAAAACAACAACCTCAACAATGTTTATACACCAAAAAATTCAACAACAACCCCAACATTGAAAAACATCAACAAATTCAAAAACAACCTCAACATTAATCAACACCAACAAATTCAACAGCAACCTCAACAATGAAAAACACCAAAAAATTCAACAACAACCCCAACATTGAAGAACACCAACAAATTCAACAACAACCTCAATATTGAAAATCACCTGCAAACTCAACAACAACCTCAACAATGAAAAACATCCAAAAATTCAACAACAACATCCTCAACAATGAAAAACAACAAAAAAATTCAACAACAAACTCATCTTTGAAAAAAACCAACAAATTCAACAACCTCAACATTTAAAAACACCAACAAATTCAACAACAACCTCAACATTGAAAATCTCCAACAAATTCAACAAAAACCTCAACAATGAAAAACACCGAAAAATAAAAACAACAACCTCAACATTCAAAAACACCAAAAAATTCATCAAAAACCTCTACTTTGAAAAACACCAACAAATTCAACAATCTCAACGTTGAAAAACACCAACTTCAACAACCTCATCATTGAAAAACAGCAACAAATTCAACAATAACCTCAACATTGAAAACCTCCAACAAATTCAACAACAACCTCAACAATGAAAAACACCAAAAAATTCAACAATAACCTCAACATTCAAAAACACCAACAATTTCAACAACAACAACAGCAATGAAAAACATCAATAAATTCAACAACAACCTCAACAATGAAAAACACCAAAAAAATTCAACAACAACCTCAACAATGAGAAACACCAAAAAAATCACTAAAAACCTCAACATTGAAAAACTCCAAGAATTTCAACAACGACCACAACAATGAAAAACACCAAAAAATTCGACAACAAACTCAACATTGAAAATCTCCATCAAACTCAACAAAAACCTCAACAATGAAAAACACCGAAGAAATTGAACAACAACCTCAATTTTGAAAAACACCAACAGATTTAACAACCTCAACATTCAAAAAAACCAACACATTCAACAACAACCTCAGCTTTGAAAAACACCAACAAATTCAACGGCAACCTCAACATTGAAAAACTCCAACAATTTGAATAACAACCTCAACAATGAAAAACACCAACAAATTCAACTGCAACCTCAATTTTGAAAAATACAAAAACATTCAAAAAAAAAACATTGAATACACCAAAAAATTCAACAACAACCTCAACATTAGAAAAAAACAAAATATTCAACAACAATCTCAACTTTGAAAAACACGATCCAAATTAAAAACCTCAACATTGAAAAGCACCAAAAAATTCAACTACAACCTCAATATTGTTAGTCAGCAACAAATTCAACTAAAACCTCAAAAATGGAAACGACCAACAAATTCATCAAAAACCTCAACAATGAAAAATACCAACAAATTCAACTACAACCTCAACATTCAAAAACACCAACAAATTCAACAAAAACCTCAACAATGGAAAACACCAACAAATTCATCAAAATCCTCAACAATGAAAAACACCAAAAAATACATCAACAACCTCAACATTCAAAAACACCAACAAATTCAACAACCTCAACATTGAAAATCACCAACAAATTCAACAACAACCTCAAGAATGAAAAACATCAAAAAATTCAACAACAACAACCTCAACAATGAAAAACACCAAAAAATTCAACAACAACCTCAACATTGAAAAACAGCAACAAATTCAACAACAACTTCAATATTGAAAAGACACCATCAAATTCAACAACAACCTCAACGATGAAAAACATCCAAAAATTCAAAAACAACAACCTCAACAATGAAAAACACCAAAACATTCAACAACAACCAAAACATTCATAAACACCATCAAATTCAACAACAACCTCAACAATGAAAAACACCAAAAATTTCAACAACAAACTCATCTTTGAAAAATGCCAACAAATTCAACAACCTCAACATTAAAAAACACCAACAAATTCAACAACAACCTCAACATTGAAAATCTCCAACAAATTCAACAAAAACCTCAACAATGAAAAACACCGAAAAATAAAGACAACAACCTCAACATTCAAAAACACCAACAAATTCAACGAAAACCTCAAAAATGAAAAACACCAAAAAATTCATCAAAAACCTCTACTTTGAAAAACACCAACAAATTCAACAATCTCAACATTGAAAAACACCAACTTCAACAACCTCATCATTGAAAAACACCAACAAATTCAACAATAACCTCAACATTCAAATACACCAACAATTTCAACAACAACAACAGCAATGAAAAACATCAATAAATTCAACAACAACCTCAACAATGAAAAACACCAAAAAAATTCAACAACAACCTCAACAATGAGAAACACCAAAAAAATCACTAAAAACCTCAACATTGAAAAACTCCAAGAATTTCAACAACGACCACAACAATGAAAAACACCAAAAAATTCGACAACAAACTCAACATTGAAAATCTCCATCAAACTCAACAAAAACCTCAACAATGAAAAACACCGAAGAAATTGAACAACAACCTCAATTTTGAAAAACACCAACAGATTTAACAACCTCAACATTCAAAAAAACCAACACATTCAACAACAACCTCAGCTTTGAAAAACACCAACAAATTCAACGGCAACCTCAACATTGAAAAACTCCAACAATTTGAATAACAACCTCAACAATGAAAAACACCAACAAATTCAACTGCAACCTCAATTTTGAAAAATACAAAAACATTCAAAAAAAAAACATTGAATACACCAAAAAATTCAACAACAACCTCAACATTAGAAAAAAACAAAATATTCAACAACAATCTCAACTTTGAAAAACACGATCCAAATTAAAAACCTCAACATTGAAAAGCACCAAAAAATTCAACTACAACCTCAATATTGTTAGTCAGCAACAAATTCAACTAAAACCTCAAAAATGGAAACGACCAACAAATTCATCAAAAACCTCAACAATGAAAAATACCAACAAATTCAACTACAACCTCAACATTCAAAAACACCAACAATTTCAACAACAACCTCAGCAATGATTAACATCAAAAAATTCAACAACATCCTCAACAATGAAAAACACCAAAAAATTTCAACAACAACCTCAACATTCAAAAACACCAACAATTTCAACAACAACCTCAGCAATGATTAACTTCAAAAAATTCAACAACAACCTCAACAATGAAAAACTCGAACAAATTCAACAACAATCTCAACAATGAAAAACACCAACAAATTCAACAACAACCTCAACATTCAAAACCACCAACAAATTCAACAACAACCTCAATAAAGAAACACACCAAAAAATGCAACAACAACCTCAACTTTAAAAACATCAACAAATTCAACTGCAACCTCAACTTTCAAAAATACCAACAAATACAACAACAACCTCAATATTGAAAAACTCCAACAAATTCAACAACAACCTCAACAATGAAAAACACCAAAAAATTCAACAACAACCTCAATATTCAAAAACACCAACAAATTCAACAACAACCTCAATACTGAAAAACACCAACAAATTCAACAACTACCTCCACAATGAAAAACACCAAAAAATTCAACAAAAACCCCAACATTGAAAATCACCAACGAATTCAACAACAACCTCATCTTTGATAAACATCAACAAATTCAACAACCTCAACATTGAAAAACACCAACAAATTCAACTGCAACCACAACTTTGAAAAATACAAAAAAGTTTAAAAAATAACATTGATAACACCAATGAATTCAACAACAACCTCAATATTGAAAATCACCGACAAATTCAACAACAACCTCAACACTAAAAAACACCAACAAATTCAACAACAACTTCAACAATGAAAAACACCAAAAAATTCAGCAACAACCGCAACTTT
The DNA here is from genome assembly GCF_964194155.1 of Cetorhinus maximus. Taxonomy (NCBI): domain Eukaryota; kingdom Metazoa; phylum Chordata; class Chondrichthyes; order Lamniformes; family Cetorhinidae; genus Cetorhinus; species Cetorhinus maximus. The sequence continues at coordinate 236,076 of NC_135905.1, forward strand.
GAAAAGCACCAAAAAATTCAGCAACAACCTCAACTTTGAAAAACACCAATAAATTCAACAACCTCATCATTGAAAAACACCGACAAATTCGAGTTCAACATCAACTTTGAAAAATACAAAAAAGTTCAAAAAAAACATTGATAACACCAATAAATTCAACAACAACCTCAACAATGAAAAACACGAAAAAATTGAACAACATCCCTAGCTTTGGAAAACACCAACAAATTCAACAACCTCAACATTGAAAAACACCAACAAATTCAACAACAACCTCAACAATTAAAAACACCAAAAAATTCAACAACAACCTCAACAATGTAAAACACCAAAAAATTCAACAACAACCTCAATATTCAAAAACACCAACAAATTCAACAACAACCTCAACAATGAAAAACACCAAAAAATTGAACAACATCCCTAGCTTTGAAAAACACCAACAAATTCAACTTCCTAAACATTGAAAAACTCCAACAAATTCAACAACAACCTCAACAATTAAAAACACCAAAAAATTAAAACAACAACCTCAACAATGTTTATACACCAAAAAATTCAACAACAACCCCAACATTGAAAAACATCAACAAATTCAAAAACAACCTCAACATTAATCAACACCAACAAATTCAACAGCAACCTCAACAATGAAAAACACCAAAAAATTCAACAACAACCCCAACATTGAAGAACACCAACAAATTCAACAACAACCTCAATATTGAAAATCACCTGCAAACTCAACAACAACCTCAACAATGAAAAACATCCAAAAATTCAACAACAACATCCTCAACAATGAAAAACAACAAAAAAATTCAACAACAAACTCATCTTTGAAAAAAACCAACAAATTCAACAACCTCAACATTTAAAAACACCAACAAATTCAACAACAACCTCAACATTGAAAATCTCCAACAAATTCAACAAAAACCTCAACAATGAAAAACACCGAAAAATAAAAACAACAACCTCAACATTCAAAAACACCAAAAAATTCATCAAAAACCTCTACTTTGAAAAACACCAACAAATTCAACAATCTCAACGTTGAAAAACACCAACTTCAACAACCTCATCATTGAAAAACAGCAACAAATTCAACAATAACCTCAACATTGAAAACCTCCAACAAATTCAACAACAACCTCAACAATGAAAAACACCAAAAAATTCAACAATAACCTCAACATTCAAAAACACCAACAATTTCAACAACAACAACAGCAATGAAAAACATCAATAAATTCAACAACAACCTCAACAATGAAAAACACCAAAAAAATTCAACAACAACCTCAACAATGAGAAACACCAAAAAAATCACTAAAAACCTCAACATTGAAAAACTCCAAGAATTTCAACAACGACCACAACAATGAAAAACACCAAAAAATTCGACAACAAACTCAACATTGAAAATCTCCATCAAACTCAACAAAAACCTCAACAATGAAAAACACCGAAGAAATTGAACAACAACCTCAATTTTGAAAAACACCAACAGATTTAACAACCTCAACATTCAAAAAAACCAACACATTCAACAACAACCTCAGCTTTGAAAAACACCAACAAATTCAACGGCAACCTCAACATTGAAAAACTCCAACAATTTGAATAACAACCTCAACAATGAAAAACACCAACAAATTCAACTGCAACCTCAATTTTGAAAAATACAAAAACATTCAAAAAAAAAACATTGAATACACCAAAAAATTCAACAACAACCTCAACATTAGAAAAAAACAAAATATTCAACAACAATCTCAACTTTGAAAAACACGATCCAAATTAAAAACCTCAACATTGAAAAGCACCAAAAAATTCAACTACAACCTCAATATTGTTAGTCAGCAACAAATTCAACTAAAACCTCAAAAATGGAAACGACCAACAAATTCATCAAAAACCTCAACAATGAAAAATACCAACAAATTCAACTACAACCTCAACATTCAAAAACACCAACAAATTCAACAAAAACCTCAACAATGGAAAACACCAACAAATTCATCAAAATCCTCAACAATGAAAAATACCAAAAAATACATCAACAACCTCAACATTCAAAAACACCAACAAATTCAACAACCTCAACATTGAAAATCACCAACAAATTCAACAACAACCTCAAGAATGAAAAACATCAAAAAATTCAACAACAACAACCTCAACAATGAAAAACACCAAAAAATTCAACAACAACCTCAACATTGAAAAACAGCAACAAATTCAACAACAACTTCAATATTGAAAAGACACCATCAAATTCAACAACAACCTCAACGATGAAAAACATCCAAAAATTCAAAAACAACAACCTCAACAATGAAAAACACCAAAACATTCAACAACAACCAAAACATTCATAAACACCATCAAATTCAACAACAACCTCAACAATGAAAAACACCAAAAATTTCAACAACAAACTCATCTTTGAAAAATGCCAACAAATTCAACAACCTCAACATTAAAAAACACCAACAAATTCAACAACAACCTCAACATTGAAAATCTCCAACAAATTCAACAAAAACCTCAACAATGAAAAACACCGAAAAATAAAGACAACAACCTCAACATTCAAAAACACCAACAAATTCAACGAAAACCTCAAAAATGAAAAACACCAAAAAATTCATCAAAAACCTCTACTTTGAAAAACACCAACAAATTCAACAATCTCAACATTGAAAAACACCAACTTCAACAACCTCATCATTGAAAAACACCAACAAATTCAACAATAACCTCAACATTCAAATACACCAACAATTTCAACAACAACAACAGCAATGAAAAACATCAATAAATTCAACAACAACCTCAACAATGAAAAACACCAAAAAAATTCAACAACAACCTCAACAATGAGAAACACCAAAAAAATCACTAAAAACCTCAACATTGAAAAACTCCAAGAATTTCAACAACGACCACAACAATGAAAAACACCAAAAAATTCGACAACAAACTCAACATTGAAAATCTCCATCAAACTCAACAAAAACCTCAACAATGAAAAACACCGAAGAAATTGAACAACAACCTCAATTTTGAAAAACACCAACAGATTTAACAACCTCAACATTCAAAAAAACCAACACATTCAACAACAACCTCAGCTTTGAAAAACACCAACAAATTCAACGGCAACCTCAACATTGAAAAACTCCAACAATTTGAATAACAACCTCAACAATGAAAAACACCAACAAATTCAACTGCAACCTCAATTTTGAAAAATACAAAAACATTCAAAAAAAAAACATTGAATACACCAAAAAATTCAACAACAACCTCAACATTAGAAAAAAACAAAATATTCAACAACAATCTCAACTTTGAAAAACACGATCCAAATTAAAAACCTCAACATTGAAAAGCACCAAAAAATTCAACTACAACCTCAATATTGTTAGTCAGCAACAAATTCAACTAAAACCTCAAAAATGGAAACGACCAACAAATTCATCAAAAACCTCAACAATGAAAAATACCAACAAATTCAACTACAACCTCAACATTCAAAAACACCAACAATTTCAACAACAACCTCAGCAATGATTAACATCAAAAAATTCAACAACATCCTCAACAATGAAAAACACCAAAAAATTTCAACAACAACCTCAACATTCAAAAACACCAACAATTTCAACAACAACCTCAGCAATGATTAACTTCAAAAAATTCAACAACAACCTCAACAATGAAAAACTCGAACAAATTCAACAACAATCTCAACAATGAAAAACACCAACAAATTCAACAACAACCTCAACATTCAAAACCACCAACAAATTCAACAACAACCTCAATAAAGAAACACACCAAAAAATGCAACAACAACCTCAACTTTAAAAACATCAACAAATTCAACTGCAACCTCAACTTTCAAAAATACCAACAAATACAACAACAACCTCAATATTGAAAAACTCCAACAAATTCAACAACAACCTCAACAATGAAAAACACCAAAAAATTCAACAACAACCTCAATATTCAAAAACACCAACAAATTCAACAACAACCTCAATACTGAAAAACACCAACAAATTCAACAACTACCTCCACAATGAAAAACACCAAAAAATTCAACAAAAACCCCAACATTGAAAATCACCAACGAATTCAACAACAACCTCATCTTTGATAAACATCAACAAATTCAACAACCTCAACATTGAAAAACACCAACAAATTCAACTGCAACCACAACTTTGAAAAATACAAAAAAGTTTAAAAAATAACATTGATAACACCAATGAATTCAACAACAACCTCAATATTGAAAATCACCGACAAATTCAACAACAACCTCAACACTAAAAAACACCAACAAATTCAACAACAACTTCAACAATGAAAAACACCAAAAAATTCAGCAACAACCGCAACTTTGAAAAGCACCAAAAAATTCAGCAACAACCTCAACTTTGAAAAACACCAATAAATTCAACAACCTCATCATTGAAAAACACCGACAAATTCGAGTTCAACATCAACTTTGAAAAATACAAAAAAGTTCAAAAAAAACATTGATAACACCAATAAATTCAACAACAACCTCAACAATGAAAAACACGAAAAAATTGAACAACATCCCTAGCTTTGGAAAACACCAACAAATTCAACAACCTCAACATTGAAAAACACCAACAAATTCAACAACAACCTCAACAATTAAAAACACCAAAAAATTCAACAACAACCTCAACAATGTAAAACACCAAAAAATTCAACAACAACCTCAATATTCAAAAACACCAACAAATTCAACAACAACCTCAACAATGAAAAACACCAAAAAATTGAACAACATCCCTAGCTTTGAAAAACACCAACAAATTCAACTTCCTAAACATTGAAAAACTCCAACAAATTCAACAACAACCTCAACAATTAAAAACACCAAAAAATTAAAACAACAACCTCAACAATGTTTATACACCAAAAAATTCAACAACAACCCCAACATTGAAAAACATCAACAAATTCAAAAACAACCTCAACATTAATCAACACCAACAAATTCAACAGCAACCTCAACAATGAAAAACACCAAAAAATTCAACAACAACCCCAACATTGAAGAACACCAACAAATTCAACAACAACCTCAATATTGAAAATCACCTGCAAACTCAACAACAACCTCAACAATGAAAAACATCCAAAAATTCAACAACAACATCCTCAACAATGAAAAACAACAAAAAAATTCAACAACAAACTCATCTTTGAAAAAAACCAACAAATTCAACAACCTCAACATTTAAAAACACCAACAAATTCAACAACAACCTCAACATTGAAAATCTCCAACAAATTCAACAAAAACCTCAACAATGAAAAACACCGAAAAATAAAAACAACAACCTCAACATTCAAAAACACCAAAAAATTCATCAAAAACCTCTACTTTGAAAAACACCAACAAATTCAACAATCTCAACGTTGAAAAACACCAACTTCAACAACCTCATCATTGAAAAACAGCAACAAATTCAACAATAACCTCAACATTGAAAACCTCCAACAAATTCAACAACAACCTCAACAATGAAAAACACCAAAAAATTCAACAATAACCTCAACATTCAAAAACACCAACAATTTCAACAACAACAACAGCAATGAAAAACATCAATAAATTCAACAACAACCTCAACAATGAAAAACACCAAAAAAATTCAACAACAACCTCAACAATGAGAAACACCAAAAAAATCACTAAAAACCTCAACATTGAAAAACTCCAAGAATTTCAACAACGACCACAACAATGAAAAACACCAAAAAATTCGACAACAAACTCAACATTGAAAATCTCCATCAAACTCAACAAAAACCTCAACAATGAAAAACACCGAAGAAATTGAACAACAACCTCAATTTTGAAAAACACCAACAGATTTAACAACCTCAACATTCAAAAAAACCAACACATTCAACAACAACCTCAGCTTTGAAAAACACCAACAAATTCAACGGCAACCTCAACATTGAAAAACTCCAACAATTTGAATAACAACCTCAACAATGAAAAACACCAACAAATTCAACTGCAACCTCAATTTTGAAAAATACAAAAACATTCAAAAAAAAAACATTGAATACACCAAAAAATTCAACAACAACCTCAACATTAGAAAAAAACAAAATATTCAACAACAATCTCAACTTTGAAAAACACGATCCAAATTAAAAACCTCAACATTGAAAAGCACCAAAAAATTCAACTACAACCTCAATATTGTTAGTCAGCAACAAATTCAACTAAAACCTCAAAAATGGAAACGACCAACAAATTCATCAAAAACCTCAACAATGAAAAATACCAACAAATTCAACTACAACCTCAACATTCAAAAACACCAACAAATTCAACAAAAACCTCAACAATGGAAAACACCAACAAATTCATCAAAATCCTCAACAATGAAAAACACCAAAAAATACATCAACAACCTCAACATTCAAAAACACCAACAAATTCAACAACCTCAACATTGAAAATCACCAACAAATTCAACAACAACCTCAAGAATGAAAAACATCAAAAAATTCAACAACAACAACCTCAACAATGAAAAACACCAAAAAATTCAACAACAACCTCAACATTGAAAAACAGCAACAAATTCAACAACAACTTCAATATTGAAAAGACACCATCAAATTCAACAACAACCTCAACGATGAAAAACATCCAAAAATTCAAAAACAACAACCTCAACAATGAAAAACACCAAAACATTCAACAACAACCAAAACATTCATAAACACCATCAAATTCAACAACAACCTCAACAATGAAAAACACCAAAAATTTCAACAACAAACTCATCTTTGAAAAATGCCAACAAATTCAACAACCTCAACATTAAAAAACACCAACAAATTCAACAACAACCTCAACATTGAAAATCTCCAACAAATTCAACAAAAACCTCAACAATGAAAAACACCGAAAAATAAAGACAACAACCTCAACATTCAAAAACACCAACAAATTCAACGAAAACCTCAAAAATGAAAAACACCAAAAAATTCATCAAAAACCTCTACTTTGAAAAACACCAACAAATTCAACAATCTCAACATTGAAAAACACCAACTTCAACAACCTCATCATTGAAAAACACCAACAAATTCAACAATAACCTCAACATTCAAATACACCAACAATTTCAACAACAACAACAGCAATGAAAAACATCAATAAATTCAACAACAACCTCAACAATGAAAAACACCAAAAAAATTCAACAACAACCTCAACAATGAGAAACACCAAAAAAATCACTAAAAACCTCAACATTGAAAAACTCCAAGAATTTCAACAACGACCACAACAATGAAAAACACCAAAAAATTCGACAACAAACTCAACATTGAAAATCTCCATCAAACTCAACAAAAACCTCAACAATGAAAAACACCGAAGAAATTGAACAACAACCTCAATTTTGAAAAACACCAACAGATTTAACAACCTCAACATTCAAAAAAACCAACACATTCAACAACAACCTCAGCTTTGAAAAACACCAACAAATTCAACGGCAACCTCAACATTGAAAAACTCCAACAATTTGAATAACAACCTCAACAATGAAAAACACCAACAAATTCAACTGCAACCTCAATTTTGAAAAATACAAAAACATTCAAAAAAAAAACATTGAATACACCAAAAAATTCAACAACAACCTCAACATTAGAAAAAAACAAAATATTCAACAACAATCTCAACTTTGAAAAACACGATCCAAATTAAAAACCTCAACATTGAAAAGCACCAAAAAATTCAACTACAACCTCAATATTGTTAGTCAGCAACAAATTCAACTAAAACCTCAAAAATGGAAACGACCAACAAATTCATCAAAAACCTCAACAATGAAAAATACCAACAAATTCAACTACAACCTCAACATTCAAAAACACCAACAATTTCAACAACAACCTCAGCAATGATTAACATCAAAAAATTCAACAACATCCTCAACAATGAAAAACACCAAAAAATTTCAACAACAACCTCAACATTCAAAAACACCAACAATTTCAACAACAACCTCAGCAATGATTAACTTCAAAAAATTCAACAACAACCTCAACAATGAAAAACTCGAACAAATTCAACAACAATCTCAACAATGAAAAACACCAACAAATTCAACAACAACCTCAACATTCAAAACCACCAACAAATTCAACAACAACCTCAATAAAGAAACACACCAAAAAATGCAACAACAACCTCAACTTTAAAAAAATCAACAAATTCAACTGCAACCTCAACTTTCAAAAATACCAACAAATACAACAACAACCTCAATATTGAAAAACTCCAACAAATTCAACAACAACCTCAACAATGAAAAACACCAAAAAATTCAACAACAACCTCAATATTCAAAAACACCAACAAATTCAACAACAACCTCAATACTGAAAAACACCAACAAATTCAACAACTACCTCCACAATGAAAAACACCAAAAAATTCAACAAAAACCCCAACATTGAAAATCACCAACGAATTCAACAACAACCTCATCTTTGATAAACATCAACAAATTCAACAACCTCAACATTGAAAAACACCAACAAATTCAACTGCAACCACAACTTTGAAAAATACAAAAAAGTTTAAAAAATAACATTGATAACACCAATGAATTCAACAACAACCTCAATATTGAAAATCACCGACAAATTCAACAACAACCTCAACACTAAAAAACACCAACAAATTCAACAACAACTTCAACAATGAAAAACACCAAAAAATTCAGCAACAACCGCAACTTTGAAAAGCACCAAAAAATTCAGCAACAACCTCAACTTTGAAAAACACCAATAAATTCAACAACCTCATCATTGAAAAACACCGACAAATTCGAGTTCAACATCAACTTTGAAAAATACAAAAAAGTTCAAAAAAAACATTGATAACACCAATAAATTCAACAACAACCTCAACAATGAAAAACACGAAAAAATTGAACAACATCCCTAGCTTTGGAAAACACCAACAAATTCAACAACCTCAACATTGAAAAACACCAACAAATTCAACAACAACCTCAACAATTAAAAACACCAAAAAATTCAACAACAACCTCAACAATGTAAAACACCAAAAAATTCAACAACAACCTCAATATTCAAAAACACCAACAAATTCAACAACAACCTCAACAATGAAAAACACCAAAAAATTGAACAACATCCCTAGCTTTGAAAAACACCAACAAATTCAACTTCCTAAACATTGAAAAACTCCAACAAATTCAACAACAACCTCAACAATTAAAAACACCAAAAAATTAAAACAACAACCTCAACAATGTTTATACACCAAAAAATTCAACAACAACCCCAACATTGAAAAACATCAACAAATTCAAAAACAACCTCAACATTAATCAACACCAACAAATTCAACAGCAACCTCAACAATGAAAAACACCAAAAAATTCAACAACAACCCCAACATTGAAGAACACCAACAAATTCAACAACAACCTCAATATTGAAAATCACCTGCAAACTCAACAACAACCTCAACAATGAAAAACATCCAAAAATTCAACAACAACATCCTCAACAATGAAAAACAACAAAAAAATTCAACAACAAACTCATCTTTGAAAAAAACCAACAAATTCAACAACCTCAACATTTAAAAACACCAACAAATTCAACAACAACCTCAACATTGAAAATCTCCAACAAATTCAACAAAAACCTCAACAATGAAAAACACCGAAAAATAAAAACAACAACCTCAACATTCAAAAACACCAAAAAATTCATCAAAAACCTCTACTTTGAAAAACACCAACAAATTCAACAATCTCAACGTTGAAAAACACCAACTTCAACAACCTCATCATTGAAAAACAGCAACAAATTCAACAATAACCTCAACATTGAAAACCTCCAACAAATTCAACAACAACCTCAACAATGAAAAACACCAAAAAATTCAACAATAACCTCAACATTCAAAAACACCAACAATTTCAACAACAACAACAGCAATGAAAAACATCAATAAATTCAACAACAACCTCAACAATGAAAAACACCAAAAAAATTCAACAACAACCTCAACAATGAGAAACACCAAAAAAATCACTAAAAACCTCAACATTGAAAAACTCCAAGAATTTCAACAACGACCACAACAATGAAAAACACCAAAAAATTCGACAACAAACTCAACATTGAAAATCTCCATCAAACTCAACAAAAACCTCAACAATGAAAAACACCGAAGAAATTGAACAACAACCTCAATTTTGAAAAACACCAACAGATTTAACAACCTCAACATTCAAAAAAACCAACACATTCAACAACAACCTCAGCTTTGAAAAACACCAACAAATTCAACGGCAACCTCAACATTGAAAAACTCCAACAATTTGAATAACAACCTCAACAATGAAAAACACCAACAAATTCAACTGCAACCTCAATTTTGAAAAATACAAAAACATTCAAAAAAAAAACATTGAATACACCAAAAAATTCAACAACAACCTCAACATTAGAAAAAAACAAAATATTCAACAACAATCTCAACTTTGAAAAACACGATCCAAATTAAAAACCTCAACATTGAAAAGCACCAAAAAATTCAACTACAACCTCAATATTGTTAGTCAGCAACAAATTCAACTAAAACCTCAAAAATGGAAACGACCAACAAATTCATCAAAAACCTCAACAATGAAAAATACCAACAAATTCAACTACAACCTCAACATTCAAAAACACCAACAAATTCAACAAAAACCTCAACAATGGAAAACACCAACAAATTCATCAAAATCCTCAACAATGAAAAACACCAAAAAATACATCAACAACCTCAACATTCAAAAACACCAACAAATTCAACAACCTCAACATTGAAAATCACCAACAAATTCAACAACAACCTCAAGAATGAAAAACATCAAAAAATTCAACAACAACAACCTCAACAATGAAAAACACCAAAAAATTCAACAACAACCTCAACATTGAAAAACAGCAACAAATTCAACAACAACTTCAATATTGAAAAGACACCATCAAATTCAACAACAACCTCAACGATGAAAAACATCCAAAAATTCAAAAACAACAACCTCAACAATGAAAAACACCAAAACATTCAACAACAACCAAAACATTCATAAACACCATCAAATTCAACAACAACCTCAACAATGAAAAACACCAAAAATTTCAACAACAAACTCATCTTTGAAAAATGCCAACAAATTCAACAACCTCAACATTAAAAAACACCAACAAATTCAACAACAACCTCAACATTGAAAATCTCCAACAAATTCAACAAAAACCTCAACAATGAAAAACACCGAAAAATAAAGACAACAACCTCAACATTCAAAAACACCAACAAATTCAACGAAAACCTCAAAAATGAAAAACACCAAAAAATTCATCAAAAACCTCTACTTTGAAAAACACCAACAAATTCAACAATCTCAACATTGAAAAACACCAACTTCAACAACCTCATCATTGAAAAACACCAACAAATTCAACAATAACCTCAACATTCAAATACACCAACAATTTCAACAACAACAACAGCAATGAAAAACATCAATAAATTCAACAACAACCTCAACAATGAAAAACACCAAAAAAATTCAACAACAACCTCAACAATGAGAAACACCAAAAAAATCACTAAAAACCTCAACATTGAAAAACTCCAAGAATTTCAACAACGACCACAACAATGAAAAACACCAAAAAATTCGACAACAAACTCAACATTGAAAATCTCCATCAAACTCAACAAAAACCTCAACAATGAAAAACACCGAAGAAATTGAACAACAACCTCAATTTTGAAAAACACCAACAGATTTAACAACCTCAACATTCAAAAAAACCAACACATTCAACAACAACCTCAGCTTTGAAAAACACCAACAAATTCAACGGCAACCTCAACATTGAAAAACTCCAACAATTTGAATAACAACCTCAACAATGAAAAACACCAACAAATTCAACTGCAACCTCAATTTTGAAAAATACAAAAACATTCAAAAAAAAAACATTGAATACACCAAAAAATTCAACAACAACCTCAACATTAGAAAAAAACAAAATATTCAACAACAATCTCAACTTTGAAAAACACGATCCAAATTAAAAACCTCAACATTGAAAAGCACCAAAAAATTCAACTACAACCTCAATATTGTTAGTCAGCAACAAATTCAACTAAAACCTCAAAAATGGAAACGACCAACAAATTCATCAAAAACCTCAACAATGAAAAATACCAACAAATTCAACTACAACCTCAACATTCAAAAACACCAACAAATTCAACAAAAACCTCAACAATGGAAAACACCAACAAATTCATCAAAATCCTCAACAATGAAAAACACCAAAAAATACATCAACAACCTCAACATTCAAAAACACCAACAAATTCAACAACCTCAACATTGAAAATCACCAACAAATTCAACAACAACCTCAAGAATGAAAAACATCAAAAAATTCAACAACAACAACCTCAACAATGAAAAACACCAAAAAATTCAACAACAACCTCAACATTGAAAAACAGCAACAAATTCAACAACAACCTCAATATTGAAAAGACACCATCAAATTCAACAACAACCTCAACGATGAAAAACATCCAAAAATTCAAAAACAACAACCTCAACAATTAAAAACACCAAAACATTCAACAACAACCAAAACATTCATAAACACCATCAAATTCAACAACAACCTCAACAATGAAAAACACCAAAAATTTCAACAACAAACTCATCTTTGAAAAATGCCAACAAATTCAACAACCTCAACATTAAAAAACACCAACAAATTCAACAACAACCTCAACATTGAAAATCTCCAACAAATTCAACAAAAACCTCAACAATGAAAAACACCGAAAAATAAAGACAACAACCTCAACATTCAAAAACACCAACAAATTCAACGAAATCCTCAAAAATGAAAAACACCAAAAAATTCATCAAAAACCTCTACTTTGAAAAGCACCAACAAATTCAACAACCACAACATTGAAAAACACCAACTTATTCAACAACAACCTCAACAATGAAAAACACCAATAAATTCAACAACAACCTCAATTTTGAAAAACACCAACAGATTTAACAATCTCAATATTCAAATACACCAACAAATTCAACAACAACCTCAGCTTTGAAAAACACCAACAAATTCAACGGCAACCACAACATTGAAAAACTCCAAGAATTTCAATAACAACCTCAACAATGAAAAACACCAACAAATTCAACTGCAACCTCAATTTTGAAAAATACAAAAAGATTCAAAAAAAAACATTGAATACACCAGAAAATTCAACAACAACCTCAACATTGAAAAACACCAAAATATTCAACAACAACCTCAACTTTGAAAAACACGATCCAATTCCAAAACCTCAACATTGAAAAGCACCAAAAAATTTAACTACAACCTCAATATTGTTAATCACCAACAAACTCAACAAAAACCTCAACAATGGAAACCTCCAACAAATTCATCAAAAACCTCAACAATGAAAAATACCAACAAATTCAACTACAACCTCAACATTCAAAAACACCAGCAAATTCAACGAACACCTCAACAATGGAAAACACGAACAAATTCATCAAAATCCTCAACATTCAAACACACCAACAAATTCAACAACCTCAACATTGAAGAACTCCAAGAAATTCCACAACAACCTCAACAATGAAAAACACCAAAAAATTCAACAACATACCCAACATTGAAAAACACCAACAAATTCAACAACAACCTCAATATTGAAAATCACTAACAAATTCAACAACAACCTCAACAATGAAAAACATCCAAAAATTCAATAACAACAACCTCAACAATCTAAAAAACCAAAAATTGAACAACAACCTAAATATTGAAAAACACCAACAAATTCAACAATAACCTCAATATTGAAAATCACCATCAAATTCAACAACAACCTCAACAATGAAAAACATCCAAAAATTCAAAAACAACAACCTCAAAAATGAAAAACACCAAAACATTCAACAACAACCTCAACATTAATCAACACCAACAAATTCAACAACAACCTCAACTTTGAAAAACACCAACAGATTTAACAACCTCAACATTCAAAAACACCAACAAATTTAACAACAACCTCAGCATTGAAAAACATCAAGAAATTCAACGGCAACCTCAACATTGAAAAAGACCATCAAATTCAACAACAACCTCAACTTTTAAAAATACAAAAGGTTCAACAAAATAAAAATTGATAACACCAACAAATTCAACAGCAACCTCAATATTGCAAATTGCCAACAAATACAGCAACAACCTCAACAATGAATAACATCAAAAAATTCAACAACAATAACCTCAACATCGAAGAAAAAAGAAAAACTCAATAACAATCTCAACATTCAAAAACACCAAGATATTCAACCTCAACAATGAAAAACACCAAAAAATTCAACAACAACCTCCACATTCAAAAACCACAACAAATTCAACCAAAACCTCAACAATGATAAACGTCAAAAAAATCAACAACAACCTCACCTTTGAAAAACAACAATAAATTCAACAACCTCAACATTGAAAAACACCAACAAATTCAACAGCAACATCAACATTGAAAAACTGCAACAAATTCAACAACCTTAACACTGAAAAACAACAAAAAATTCAACAACAACCTCAACATTCAAAAACACCAACAAATTCAACAAAAACATCAACAATGAAAATCACCAAACAATTCAACAACAACCTCAACATTGAAAAACACCAAAATATTCAACAACAACCTCAACTTTGAAAAACACCAACAAATTCAACTACAACTTCAAGATTGTTAATCACCAACAAATTCAACTACAACCTCAACATTCAAAAACACCAACAAATTCAACAAAAACCTCAACAATGAAAAACACCAAAAAATTCATCAACAACCTCATCATTCAAAAACAACAAAATATTCAACAACAACCTCAACAATGAAAAACACCTACAAATTCAACAACCACAACATTGAAGAACAACAACAAATTCAACGACAACCTCAACATTCAAAAACACCAACAAATTCAACAAAAAACTCAACAATGAAATACACCAAAAAATTGAACATCAACCACAACTTTGAAAAACACCAACAATTTCAACAACCTCAACATTGAAAATCACCAACAATTTCAACTTCAACCTCAACTTTGAAAAATACAAAAAAGTTCAATAAAAGCCATTGATCACATGAATAAATTCAACAACCTCAACATTGAAAATCACCAACAAATTCAACAACAACCTCAACAATGAAAAACACCAAAAAATTCAACAACAACCTTAACAATGAAAAACACCAAAAATTTCAACAACAACCTCAACAACAAAACACACCCAAAAAATCAATAACAACCTCAACATTGAAAAACTCCAAGAATCTCAACAACTAACACAACAATGAAAAACACCAGAAAATTTGACAACAAAATCAACATTGAAAATCACCATCAAATTCAACAAAAACCTCAACAATGAAAAACACCAGAAAATTCAACCAGAACCTCAATTTTGAAAAACACAAACAGATTTAACAACCTCAACATTCAAATACACCAACAAATTCAACAACAACCTCAGCTTTGAAAAACACCAACAAATTCAACGGCAACCTCAACATTGAAAAACTCCAAAAATTTCAATAACAACCTCAACAATGAAAAACACCAACAAATTCAAGTGCAACCTCAATTTTGAAAAATACAAAAAGATTAAAAAAAAACATTGAATACAACAAAAAATTCAACAACAACCTCAACATTGAAAAACACCAAAATATTCAACAACAACCTCAACTTTGAAAAACACGATACAATTCCAAAACCTCAACATTGAAAACACCAAAAAATTCAACTACAACCTCAATATTGTTAATCACCAACAAATTCAACAAAAACCTCAACAATGGAAACCACCAAAAAATTCATCAAAAACCTCAACAATGAAAAATACCAACAAATTCATCAAAATCCTCAACAATGAATAACAGCAAAAAAATACATCAACATCCTTAACATTCAAAAACACCAACAAATTCAACAACAACCTCAACACTGAGGAACTCCAAGAAATTCCACAACAACTTCAACAATGAAAAACAACAAAAAAATTCAACAACAACCCCAACATTGAAAAACACCAAAAAATTCAACAACAACCTTAACAATGAAAAACACCAAAAATTTCAACAACAACCTCAACAACAAAACACACCCAAAAAATCAATAACAACCTCAACATTGAAAAACTCCAAGAATCTCAACAACTAACACAACAATGAAAAACACCAGAAAATTTGACAACAAAATCAACATTGAAAATCACCATCAAATTCAACAAAAACCTCAACAATGAAAAACACCAGAAAATACAACCAGAACCTCAATTTTGAAAAACACAAACAGATTTAACAACCTCAACATTCAAATACACCAACAAATTCAACAACAACTTCAGCTTTGAAAAACACCAACAAATTCAACGGCAACC
Source organism: Cetorhinus maximus (assembly GCF_964194155.1). Lineage (NCBI taxonomy): Eukaryota > Metazoa > Chordata > Chondrichthyes > Lamniformes > Cetorhinidae > Cetorhinus > Cetorhinus maximus. Next base: position 252,726 of record NC_135905.1, read on the forward strand.
TCAACATTGAAAAACTCCAAAAATTTCAATAACAACCTCAACAATGAAAAACACCAACAAATTCAAGTGCAACCTCAATTTTGAAAAATACAAAAAGATTCAAAAAAAAACATTGAATACAACAAAAAATTCAACAACAACCTCAACATTGAAAAACACCAAAATATTCAACAACAACCTCAACTTTGAAAAACACGATACAATTCCAAAACCTCAACATTGAAAACACCAAAAAATTCAACTACAACCTCAATATTGTTAATCACCAACAAATTCAACAAAAACCTCAACAATGGAAACCACCAAAAAATTCATCAAAAACCTCAACAATGAAAAATACCAACAAATTCATCAAAATCCTCAACAATGAATAACAGCAAAAAAATACATCAACATCCTTAACATTCAAAAACACCAACAAATTCAACAACAGCCTCAACACTGAGGAACTCCAAGAAATTCCACAACAACTTCAACAATGAAAAACAACAAAAAAATTCAACAACAACTCCAACATTGAAAAACACCAACAAATTCAACAACAACATCAATATTGAAAATCACCAACAAATTCAACAACAACCTCAACAATGAAAAACATCCAAAAATTCAACAACAACAACCTCAACAATGAAAAACACCAAAAAATTCAACAACAAATTCAACATTGAAAAACACCAACAAATTCAACAACAACCTCAATATTGAAAATCACCATCAAATTCAACAACAACCTCAACAATGAAAAACATACAAAAATTCAAAAACAACAACCTCAACAATGAAAAACAACAAAACATTCAACAACAACCAAAACATTCATGAACACCAACAAATTCAACAACAACCTCAACAATGAAAAACACCAAAAATTCAACAACAAATTCATCTTTGAAAAAAACAAACAAATTCAACATCCTCAACATTAAAAAACACCAACAAATTCAACAACAACCTCAACATTGAAAATCTCCAACAAATTCAACGAAAACCTCAAAAACGAAAAACACCAAAAAATTCATCAAAAATCTCTACTTTGAAAAACACCAACAAATTCAACAACCTCAACATTGAAAAACACCAACTTATTCAACAACAACCTCAACAATGAAAAATACCAAAGAATTCAACAACAACCTCAACATTCAAAAATTACAACAATTTCAACAACAACAACAGCAATGAAAAACATCAATAAATTCAACAACAACCTCAACAATGAAAAACACCAAAAAAATTCAACAACAACCTCAACAATGAGAAACACCAAAAAAATCAATAAAAACCTCAACATTGAAAAACTCCAAGAATTTTTACAACTACCACAACAATGAAAAACACCAAAAAATTCGAAAACAAACTCAACATTGAAAATCACCATCAAACTCAACAACAACCTCAACAATGAAAAACACCAAAGAAATTCAACAACAACCTCAATTTTGAAAAACACCAACAGATTTAACAACCTCATCATTCAAAAAAAACAACACATTTAACAACAACCTCAGCTTTGAAAAACACCAACAAATTCAACGGCAACCTCAACATTGAAAAACTCCAACAATTTCAATAACAACCTCAACAATGCAAAACACCAACAAATTCAACTGCAACCTCAATTTTGAAAAATACAAAAACATTCAAAAAAAAAACATTGAATACACCAAAAAATTCAGCAACAACCTCTACATTGAAAAAAACCAAAATATTCAACAACAACCTCAACTTTGAAAAACACGATCCAAATTAAAAACCTCAACATTGAAAAGCACCAAAAAATTCAACTACAACCTCAATATTGTTAATCAGCAACAAATTCAACAAAAACCTCAAAAATGGAAACCACCAACAAATTCATCAAAAACCTCAACAATGAAAAATACCAACAAATTCAACTACAACCTCATCATTCAAAAACACCAGCAAATTCAACAAAAACCTCAACAATGGAAAACACCAACAAATTCATCAAAATCCTCAACAATGAAAAACACCAAAAAATACATCAACAACCTCAACATTCAAAAACACCAACAAATTCAACAACCTCAACATTGAAGAACTCCAAGAAATTCCACAACAACCTCAACAATGAAAAACACTAAAAAATTCAACAAAAACCTCAACATTAAAAAACACCAACAAATTCAACAACAACCTCAACATTGAAAATCTCCAACAAATTCAACGAAAACCTCAAAAACGAAAAACACCAAAAAATTCATCAAAAACCTCAACTTTGAAAAACACCAACAAATTCAACAACCTCAACATTGAAAAACACCAACTTATTCAACAACAACCTCAACAATGAAAAACACCAAAAAATTCAACAACAACCTTAACAATGAAAAACACCAAAAAATTCTACAACAACCCCAACATTGAAGAACACCAACAAATTCAACAACAACCTCAATATTGAAAATCACCTGCAAACTCAACAACAACCTCAACAATGAAAAACATCCAAAAATTCAACAACAACATCCTCAACAATGAAAAACAACAAAAAAATTCAACAACAAACTCATTTTTTAAAAAAACCACCAAATTCAACAACCTCAACATTAAAAAACACCAACAAATTCAACAACAACCTCAACATTGAAAATCTCCAACAAATTCGACAAAAACCTCAACAATGAAAAACACCGAAAAATAAAAACAACAACCTCAACATTCAAAAACACCAACAAATTCAACGAAAACCTCAAAAATGAAAAACATCCAAAAATTCAACAACAACAACCTCAAGAATGAAAAACACCAAAACATTCAACAACAACCTCAACATTAATCAACACCAACAAATTAAACAACAACCTCAACAATGAAAACCATCAAAAAATTCAACAACAACCTCAACATTGAAAAACACCAACAAATTCAACAACAACCTCAATATTGAAAATCACCACCAAATTCAACAACAACCTCAACAATGAAAAACATGAAAAAATTCAACAACAACAACCTCAACAATGAAAAACACCAAAAAATCCAACAACAACATCAACATTGAAAAACACCAACAAATTCAAAAACAACCTCAATATTGAAAATCTCCAACAAATTCAACATCAACCTCAACAATAAAAAACATCCAAAAATTCAAAAACAATAACCTCAACAATGAAAAACACCAAAACATTCAACAACAACCTCAACATTAATCAACACCAACAAATTCAACAGCAACCTCAACAATGAAAAACACCAAAAAATTCAACAACAACCCCAACATTGAAGAACACCAACAAATTCAACAACAACCTCAATATTGAAAATCACCTGCAAACTCTACAACAACCTCAACAATGAAAAACATCCAAAAATTCAACAACAACATCCTCAACAATGAAAAACAACAAAAAAATTCAACAACAAACTCATCTTTGAAAAAAACCAACAAATTCAACAACCTCAACATTTAAAAACACCAACAAATTCAACAACAACCTCAACATTGAAAATTCCAACAAATTCAAACAAAAACCTCAACAATGAAAAACACCGAAAAATAAAAACAACAACCTCAACAATCAAAAACACCAACAAATTCAACGAAAACCTCAAAAATGAAAAACACCAAAAAATTCATCAAAAACCTCTACTTTGAAAAACACCAACAAATTCAACAATCTCAACATTGAAAAACACCAACTTCAACAACCTCATCATTGAAAAACACTAACAAATTCAGCAATAACCTCAACATTGAATACCTCCAACAAATTCAACAACTACCACAACAATGAAAAACACCAAAAAATTCGACAACAAACTCAACATTGAAAAACACCAACAAATTTAACAACAACCTCAATATTGAAAATCACCAACAAATTCAACAACAACCTCAACAATGAAAAACATCCAAAAATTCAACAACAACAACCTCAAGAATGAAAAACACCAAAACATTCAACAACAACCTCAACATTAATCAACACCAACAAATTAAACAACAACCTCAACAATGAAAAACATCAAAAAATTCAACAACAACCTCAACATTGAAAAACACCAACAAATTCAACAACAACCTCAATATTGAAAATCACCACCAAATTCAACAACAACCTCAACAATGAAAAACATGAAAAAATTCAACAACAACAACCTCAACAATGAAAAACACCAAAAAATTCAACAACAACCTCAACATTGAAAAACTCCAACTAATTCAACAACAACCTAAATATTGAAAATCAACATCAAATTCAACAACAACCTCAACAATGAAAAGCATCCAAAAATTCAAAAACAACAACCTCAACAATGAAAAAGACGAAAACATTCAACAACAACCTCAACATTAATCAACACCAACAAATTCCACAACAACCTCAGCAATGAAAAACACCAAAACATTCAACAACAACCCCAACATTGAAAAACACCAACAAATTCAACAACAACCTCAATATTGAAAATCACCAACAAATTCAACAACAACCTCAACAATGAAAAACATAAAAAAATTCAACAACAACAACCTCAACAATGAAAAACACAGAAAAATCCAGCAACAACCTCAACATTGAAAAACACCAACAAATTCAAAAACAACCTCAATATTGAAAATCTCCAACAAATTCAACATCAACCTCAACAATAAAAAACATCCAAAAATTCAAAAACAATAACCTCAACAATGAAAAACACCAAAACATTCAACAACAACCTCAACATTAATCAACACCAACAAATTCAACAGCAACCTCAACAATGAAAAACACCAAAAAATTCAACAACAACCCCAACATTGAAGAACACCAACAAATTCAACAACAACCTCAATATTGAAAATCACCTGCAAACTCTACAACAACCTCAACAATGAAAAACATCCAAAAATTCAACAACAACATCCTCAACAATGAAAAACAACAAAAAAATTCAACAACAAACTCATCTTTGAAAAAAACCAACAAATTCAACAACCTCAACATTTAAAAACACCAACAAATTCAACAACAACCTCAACATTGAAAATCTCCAACAAATTCAAACAAAAACCTCAACAATGAAAAACACCGAAAAATAAAAACAACAACCTCAACATTCAAAAACACCAACAAATTCAACGAAAACCTCAAAAATGAAAAACACCAACAAATTCATCAAAAACCTCTACTTTGAAAAACACCAACAAATTCAACAATCTCAACATTGAAAAACACCAACTTCAACAACCTCATCATTGAAAAACACCAACAAATTCAACAATAACCTCAACATTGAAAACCTCCTACAAATTCAACAACAACCTCAACAATGAAAAATACCAAAAAATTCAACAACAACCTCAACATTCAAAAATTACAACAATTTCAACAACAACAACAGCAATGAAAAACATCAATAAATTCAACAACAACCTCAACAATGAAAAACACCAAAAAAATTCAACAACAACCTCAACAATGAGAAACACCAAAAAAATCAATAAAAACCTCAACATTGAAAAACTCCAAGAATTTCAACAACTACCACAACAATGAAAAACACCAAAAAATTCGACAACAAACTCAACATTGAAAATCACCATCAAACTCAACAACAACCTCAACAATGAAAAACACCAAAGAAATTCAACAACAACCTCAATTTTGAAAAACACCAACAGATTTAACAACCTCATCATTCAAAAAAAACAACACATTTAACAACAACCTCAGCTTTGAAAAACACCAACAAATTCAACGGCAACCTCAACATTGAAAAACTCCAACAATTTCAATAACAACCTCAACAATGCAAAACACCAACAAATTCAACTGCAACCTCAATTTTGAAAAATACAAAAACATTCAAAAAAAAAACATTGAATACACCAAAAAATTCAGCAACAACCTCTACATTGAAAAAAACCAAAATATTCAACAACAACCTCAACTTTGAAAAACACGATCCAAATTAAAAACCTCAACATTGAAAAGCACCAAAAAATTCAACTACAACCTCAATATTGTTAATCAGCAACAAATTCAACAAAAACCTCAAAAATGGAAACCACCAACAAATTCATCAAAAACCTCAACAATGAAAAATACCAACAAATTCAACTACAACCTCAACATTCAAAAACACCAGCAAATTCAACAAAAACCTCAACAATGGAAAACACCAACAAATTCATCAAAATCCTCAACAATGAAAAACACCAAAAAATACATCAACAACCTCAACATTCAAAAACACCAACAAATTCAACAACCTCAACATTGAAGAACTCCAAGAAATTCCACAACAACCTCAACAATGAAAAACACTAAAAAATTCAACAACAACCTCAACATTAAAAAACACCAACAAATTCAACAACAACCTCAACATTGAAAATCTCCAACAAATTCAACGAAAACCTCAAAAACGAAAAACACCAAAAAATTCATCAAAAACCTCAACTTTGAAAAACACCAACAAATTCAACAACCTCAACATTGAAAAACACCAACTTATTCAACAGCAACCTCAACAATGAAAAACACCAAAAAATTCAACAACAACCTTAACAATGAAAAACACCAAAAAATTCTACAACAACCCCAACATTGAAGAACACCAACAAATTCAACAACAACCTCAATATTGAAAATCACCTGCAAACTCAACAACAACCTCAACAATGAAAAACATCCAAAAATTCAACAACAACATCCTCAACAATGAAAAACAACAAAAAAATTCAACAACAAACTCATCTTTGAAAAAAACCACCAAATTCAACAACCTCAACATTAAAAAACACCAACAAATTCAACAACAACCTCAACATTGAAAATCTCCAACAAATTCGACAAAAACATCAACAATGAAAAACACCGAAAAATAAAAACAACAACCTCAACATTCAAAAACACCAACAAATTCAACGAAAACCTCAAAAATGAAAAACATCCAAAAATTCAACAACAACAACCTCAAGAATGAAAAACACCAAAACATTCAACAACAACCTCAACATTAATCAACACCAACAAATTAAACAACAACCTCAACAATGAAAAACATCAAAAAATTCAACAACAACCTCAACATTGAAAAACACCAACAAATTCAAAAACAACCTCAATATTGAAAATCTCCAACAAATTCAACATCAACCTCAACAATAAAAAACATCCAAAAATTCAAAAACAATAACCTCAACAATGAAAAACACCAAAACATTCAACAACAACCTCAACATTAATCAACACCAACAAATTCAACAGCAACCTCAACAATGAAAAACACCAAAAAATTCAACAACAACCCCAACATTGAAGAACACCAACAAATTCAACAACAACCTCAATATTGAAAATCACCTGCAAACTCTACAACAACCTCAACAATGAAAAACATCCAAAAATTCAACAACAACATCCTCAACAATGAAAAACAACAAAAAAATTCAATAACAAACTCATCTTTGAAAAAAACCAACAAATTCAACAACCTCAACATTTAAAAACACCAACAAATTCAACAACAACCTCAACATTCAAAAACACCAACAAATTCAACGAAAACCTCAAAAATGAAAAACACCAAAAAATTCATCAAAAACCTCTACTTTGAAAAACACCAACAAATTCAACAATCTCAACATTGAAAAACACCAACTTCAACAACCTCATCATTGAAAAACACCAACAAATTCAGCAATAACCTCAACATTGAATACCTCCAACAAATTCAACAACTACCACAACAATGAAAAACACCAAAAAATTCAACAACAACCTCAACAAAGAAAAACATCCAAAAATTCAACAACAACAACCTCAAGAATGAAAAACACCAAAACATTCAACAACAACCTCATAATTAATCAACACCAACAAATTAAACAACAACCTCAACAATGAAAAACATCAAAAAATTCAACAACAACCTCAACATTGAAAAACACCAACAAATTCAACAACAGCCTCAATATTGAAAATCACCACCAAATTCAACAACAACCTCAACAATGAAAAACATGAAAAAATTCAACAACAACAACCTCAACAATGAAAAACACCAAAAAATTCAACAACAACCTCAACATTGAAAAACTCCAACTAATTCAACAACAACCTAAATATTGAAAATCACCATCAAATTCAACAACAACCTCAACAATGAAAAGCATCCAAAAATTCAAAAACAACAACCTCAACAATGAAAAAGACGAAAACATTCAACAACAACCTCAACATTAATCAACACCAACAAATTCCACAACAACCTCAGCAATGAAAAACACCAAAACATTCAACAACAACCCCAACATTGAAAAACACCAACAAATTCAACAACAACCTCAATATTGAAAATCACGAACAAATTCAACAACAACCTCAACAATGAAAAACATAAAAAAATTCAACAACAACAACCTCAACAATGAAAAACACAGAAAAATCCAGCAACAACCTCAACATTGAAAAACACCAACAAATTCAAAAACAACCTCAATATTGAAAATCTCCAACAAATTCAACATCAACCTCAACAATAAAAAGCATCCAAAAATTCAAAAACAATAACCTCAACAATGAAAAACACCAAAACATTCAACAACAACCTCAACATTAATCAACACCAACAAATTCAACAGCAACCTCAACAATGAAAAACACCAAAAAATTCAACAACAACCCCAACATTGAAGAACACCAACAAATTCAACAACAACCTCAATATTGAAAATCACCTGCAAACTCTACAACAACCTCAACAATGAAAAACATCCAAAAATTCAACAACAACATCCTCAACAATGAAAAACAACAAAAAAATTCAACAACAAACTCATCTTTGAAAAAAACCAACAAATTCAACAACCTCAACATTTAAAAACACCAACAAATTCAACAACAACCTCAACATTGAAAATCTCCAACAAATTCAAACAAAAACCTCAACAATGAAAAACACCGAAAAATAAAAACAACAACCTCAACATTCAAAAACACCAACAAATTCAAAGAAAACCTCAAAAATGAAAAACACCAACAAATTCATCAAAAACCTCTACTTTGAAAAACACCAACAAATTCAACAATCTCAACATTGAAAAACACCAACTTCAACAACCTAATCATTGAAAAACACCAACAAATTCAGCAATAACCTCAACATTGAAAACCTCCTACAAATTCAACAACAACCTCAACAATGAAAAATACCAAAAAATTCAACAACAACCTCAACATTCAAAAATTACAACAATTTCAACAACAACAACAGCAATGAAAAACATCAATAAATTCAACAACAACCTCAACAATGAAAAACACCAAAAAAATTCAACAACAACCTCAACAATGAGAAACACCAAAAAAATCAATAATAACCTCAACATTGAAAAACTCCAAGAATTTCAACAACTACCACAACAATGAAAAACACCAAAAAATTCGACAACAAACTCAACATTGAAAATCACCATCAAACTCAACAAAAACCTCAACAATGAAAAACACCAAAGAAATTCAACAACAACCTCAAATTTGAAAAACACCAACAGATTTAACAACCTCATCATTCAAAAAAAACAACACATTCAACAACAACCTCAGCTTTGAAAAACACCAACAAATTCAACGGCAACCTCAACATTGAAAAACTCCAACAATTTCAATAACAACCTCAACAATGCAAAACACCAACAAATTCAACAATTTTGAAAAATACAAAAACATTCAAAAAAAAAACATTGAATACACCAAAAAATTCAACAACAACCTCTACATTGAAAAAAACCAAAATATTCAACAACAACCTCAACTTTGAAAAACACGATCCAAATTAAAAACCTCAACATTGAAAAGCACCAAAAAATTCAACTACAACCTCAATATTGTTAATCAGCAACAAATTCAACAAAAACCTCAAAAATGGAAACCACCAACAAATTCATCAAAAACCTCAACAATGAAAAACACCAAAAAATTCAACAACAAACTCATCTTTGAAAATGCCAACAAATTCAACAACCTCAACATTAAAAAACAACAACAAATTCAACAACAACCTCAACATTGAAAATCTACAACAAATTCAACAAAAACCTCAACAATGAAAAACACCGAAAAATAAAAACAACAACCTCAACATTCAAAAACACCAACAAATTCAACGAAATCCTCAAAAATGAAAAACACCAAAAAATTCATCAAAAACCTCGACTTTGAAAAACACCAACAAATTCAACAACCACAACATTGAAAAACACCAACTTATTCAACAACAACCTCAACAATGAAAAACACCAAAAAATTCATCAACAACCTCATCATTCAAAAACAACAAAATATTCAACAACAACCTCAACAATGAAAAACACCTACAAATTCAACAACCACAACATTGAAAAACAACACCAAATTCAACGACTACCTCAACATTCAAAAACACCAACAAATTCAACAAAAACCTCAACAATGAAATACACCAAAAAATTCAACAACAACCTCAACTTTGTAAAACACCAACAATTTCAACAACCTCAACATTGAAAATCACCAACAATTTCAACTTCAACCTCAACTTTGAAAAATACAAAAAAGTTCAATAAAAGCCATTGATCACACCAATAAATTCAACAACCTCAACATTGAAAATCACCAACAAATTCAACAACAACCTCAACAATGAAAAACACCAAAAAATTCAACAACAACCTCAGCAATGAAAAACACCAAAAATTTCAACAACAACCTCAACAGCGAAACACACCCAAAAAATCAATAACAACCTTAACATTGAAAAACTCCAAGAATCTCAACAACTGCCACAACAATGAAAAACACCAAAAAATTTGACAACAAAATCAACATTGAAAATGACCATCAAATTCAACAAAAACCTCAACAATGAAAAACACCAGAAAATTCAACCAGAACCTCAATTTTGAAAAACACCAACAGATTTAACAACCTCAACATTCAAATACACCAACAAATTCAACAACAACCTCAGCTTTGAAAAACACCAACAAATTCAACGGCAACCTCAACATTGAAAAACACCATCAAATTCAACAACAACCTCAGCTTTTAAAAATACAAAAAGGTTCAACAAAATAAAAATTGAGAACACCAACAAATTCAACAACAACCTCAATATTGCAAATGACCAACAAAGTCAACAACAACCTCAACAATGAATAACATAAAAAAATTCAACAACAACCTCAACATCGAAAAAAAAAGAAAAACTCAATAACAACCTCAACATTCAAAAACACCAAGATATTCAACCTAAACATTAAAAAACACCAAAAAATTCAACAACAACCTCAACATTCAAAAACCCCAACAAATTCAACCAAAACCTCGACAATGAAAAACAACAAAAAATTCAACAACAACCTCACCTTTGAAAAACAACAATAAATTCAACAACCTCAACATTGAAAAACACCAACAAATTCAACAACAAAATCAACATTGAAAAACTGCAACAAATTCAACAACCTCAACACTGAAAAACACCAAAAAATTCAACAGCAACCTCAACATTCAAAAACACCAACAAATTCAACAAAAACATCAACAATGAAAATCACCAAACAATTCAACAACAACCTCAACATTGAAAAACACCAAAATATTCAACAACAACCTCAACTTTGAAAAACAACAACAAATTCAAAAACCTCTACATTGAAAAACACCAACAAATTCAACTACAACTTCAAGATAGTTAATCTCCAACAAATTCAACTACAACCTCAACATTCAAAAACAACAACAAATTCAACAAAAACCTCAACAATGGAAAACACCAACAAATTCATCAAAAATCTCAACAATGAAAAACACCAAAAAATTCATCAACAACCTCATCATTCAAAAACACCAAAATATTCAACAAAAACCTCAACAATGAAAAACACCTACAAATTCAACAACTACAACATTGAAGAACAACAACAAATTCAACGACAACCTCAACATTCAAAAACACCAACAAATACAACAAAAACCTCAACAATGAAATACACCAAAAAATTCAACAACAACCTCAACTTTGAAAAACACCAACAATTTCAACAACCTCAACATTGAAAATCACCAACAATTTCAACTTCAACCTCAACTTTGAAAAATACAAAAAAGTTCAATAAAAGCCATTGATCACACCAATAAATTCAACAACCTCAACATTGAAAATCACCAACAAATTCAACAACAACCTCAACAATGAAAAACACCAAAAAATTCAACAACAACCTTAACAATGAAAAACACCAAAAATTTCAACAACAACCTCAACAACGAAACACACCCAAAAAATCAATAACAACCTTAACATTGAAAAACTCCAAGAATCTCAACAACTACGACAACAATGAAAAACACAATAAAATTTGACAACAAAATCAACATTGAAAATGACCATCAAATTCAACAAAAACCTCAACAATGAAAAACACCAGAAAATTCAACCAGAACCTCAATTTTGAAAAACACCAACAGATTTAACAACCCCAACATTCAAATACACCAACAAATTCAACAACAACCTCAGCTTTGAAAAACACCAACAAATTAAATGGCAACCTCAACATTGAAAAACTCCAACAATTTCAAAAACAACCTCAACAATGAAAAACACCAACAAATTCAACTGCAACCTCAATTTTGAAAAATACAAAAAGAATAAAAAAAAAACATTGAATACAACAAAAAATTCAACAACAACCTCAACATTGAAAAACACCAAAATATTCAACAACAACCTCAACTTTGAGAAACACGATACAATTCCAAAACCTCAACATTGAAAACACCAAAAAATTCAACTACAACCTCAATATTGTTAATCACCAACAAATTCAACAAAAACCTCAACAATGGAAACCACCAAAAAATTCATCAAAAACCTCAACAATGAAAAATACCAACAAATTCAACAAAATCCTCAACAATGAAAAACAGCAAAAAAATACATCAACATCCTCAACATTCAAAAACACCAACAAATTCAACAACCTCAACACTGAGGAACTCCAAGAAATTCCACAACAACTTCAACAATTAAAAACACCAAAAAATTCAACAACAACCCCAACATTGAAAAACACCAACAAATTCAACAACAACATCAATATTGAAAATCACCAACAAACTCAACAACAACCTCAACAATGAAAAACATCCAAAAATTCAACAACAACAACCTCAACAATGAAAAACACCAATAAATTCAACAACAAACTCAACATTGAAAAACACCAACAAATTCAACAACAATCTCAATATTGAAAATCACCATCAAATTCAACAACAACCTCAACAATGAAAAACATACAAAAATTCAAAAACAACAACCTGAACAATGAAAAACAACAAAACATTCAACAACAACCAAAACATTCATGAACACCAACAAATTCAACAACAACCTCAACAATGAAAAACACCAAAAAATTCAACAACAAATTCATCTTTGAAAAAAACCAACAAATTCAACATCCTCAACATTAAAAAACAACAACAAATTCAACAACAACCTCAACATTGAAAATCTACAACAAATTCAACAAAAACCTCAACAATGAAAAACACCGAAAAATAAAAACAAAAACCTCAACATTCAAAAACACCAACAAATTCAACGAAAACCTCAAAAATGAAAAACACCAAAAGATTCATCAAAAACCTCTACTTTGAAAAACACCAACAAATTCAACAACCACAACATTGAAAAACACCAACTTATTCAACAACAACCTCAACAATGAAAAACACCAAAAAATTCAACAACAACCTTAACAATGAAAAACACCAAATAAATTCAACAACAACCTCAACAATGAAACACACCCAAAAAATCAATAACAACCTCAACATTGAAAAACTCCAACAATTTCAACAACTACCGCAACAATGAAAAACACAAAAAAATTCGACAACAAACTCAAAATTGAAAATCACCATCAAATTCAACAAAAACCTCAACAATGAAAAACACCAAAAAATTCAACAACAACCTCAACTTTGAAAAACACCAACAGATTTAACAACCTCAACATTCAAAAACGACAACAAATTTAACAACAACCTCAGCTTTGAAAAACAACAGCAATTTCAACAACTTCAACATTGAAAAACACCATCAAATTCAACAACAACCTCAACATTTAAAAATACAAATAGGTTCAACAAAATAAAAATTGATAACACCAACAAATTCAATAACAACCTCAACATTCAAAAACACCAAGATATTCAACCTCATCAATGAAAAACACCAAAAAATTCAACAACAACCTCAACATTCAAAAACCCCAACAAATTCAACCAAAACCTCAACATTGAAAAACACCAACAAATTCAACAACAACCTCAACATTGAAAAACTGCAACAAATTCAACAACCTCAACACTGAAAAACACCAAAAAATTCAACAACAACCTCAACATTCAAAAACAACACCAAATTCAACAAAAACCTCAACAATGAAAAACACCAAAAAATTCAACAACAACTTCAAAATTGAAAATCTCCATACAATTCAACAACAACCTCTACATTGAAAAACGCCAAAATATTCAACAACAACCTCAACTTTGAAAAACAACAACAAATTCAAGAACCTCTACATTGAAAAACACCAACAAATTCAACTACAACTTCAAGATTGTTAATCACCAACAAATTCAACTACAACCTCAACATTCAAAAACACCAACAAATTCAACAAAAACCTCAACAATGGAAAACACCAACAAATTCATCAAAAAATCTCAACAATGAAAAACACCAAAAAATTCATCAACAACCTCATCATTCAAAAACACCAAAATATTCAACAACAACCTCAACAATGAAAAACACCAACAAATTCAACAAAAACCTCAACAATGGAAAACACCAACAAATTCATCAAAAATCTCAACAATGAAAAACACCAAAAAAATTCAGCAACAACCTCAACAACGAAACACACACAAAAAATCAATAACAACCTCACCTTTGAAAAACACCAATAAATTCAACAAACTCAACAATGTAAAACACCAAAAAATTCAACAACAACATCAACATTGAAAAAAACCAACAAATTCAACAACAACCTCAACATTCAAAAACTCCAAAAAATAAAAACAACAACCTCAAAATTCAAAAACACCAACAAATTCAACCAAAACCTCAACAATGAAAAACAGCAAAAAATTCAACAACACCCTCGGCATTGAAAAACACCAACAAATTCAACAACCTCAACATTGAAAATCACCAACAAATTCAACAACAACCTCAGGAATGAAAAACATCAAAAAATTCAACAACAACCTCAACAATGAAAAACACCAAAAAATTCAACAACAACCTCAATTTTGAAAAACACCAACAGATTTATCAACCTCAACATTCAAATACACCAACAAATTCAACAACAACCTCACCTTTGAATACACCAACAAATTCAACAACGTCAACATTGTAAAAGTCCAACAAATTCAACAACATCCTCAACAATGAAAAACATCAAATAATTCAACAACAACCTCAACAATGAAATGCACCAAAAAAATCAATAAAAACCTCAACATTGAAAAACTCCAAGAATTTGAACAATTACCACAACAATGAAAAGCACCAAAAAATTCGACATCGAACTCAATATTGAAAATCACCAACACATTTAACAACCGCAACATTCATAAACACCAACAAATTCAACAAAACCTCAACATTGAAAATCACCAAAAAATTCCACAACAACCTCAACAATGAAAAACACCAAAAAATTCAACAACAACCTCAACATTCAAAAACACTAAAAAATAAAAAAAACAACCTCGACATTCAAAAAAGACAAAAAATTCAGCCAAAATCTCAACAATGAAAAACACCAAAAAATTCAACAACAACCTCACCTTTGAAAAACACCAATAAATTCAACAAACTCAACAATGGAAAACACCAAAAAATTCAACAACAACATCAACAATGAAAAACACCAAAAAATTCATCAACAACCTCATCATTCAAAAACACCAAAATATTCAACAAAAACCTCAACAATGAAAAACACCTACAAATTCAACAACTACAACATTGAAGAACAACAACAAATTCAACGACAACCTCAACATTCAAAAACACCAACAAATACAACAAAAACCTCAACAATGAAATACACCAAAAAATTCAACAACAACCTCAACTTTGAAAAACACCAACAATTTCAACAACCTCAACATTGAAAATCACCAACAATTTCAACTTCAACCTCAACTTTGAAAAATACAAAAAAGTTCAATAAAAGCCATTGATCACACCAATAAATTCAACAACCTCAACATTGAAAATCACCAACAAATTCAACAACAACCTCAACAATGAAAAACACCAAAAAATTCAACAACAACCTTAACAATGAAAAACACCAAAAATTTCAACAACAACCTCAACAACGAAACACACCCAAAAAATCAATAACAACCTTAACATTGAAAAACTCCAAGAATCTCAACAACTACGACAACAATGAAAAACACAATAAAATTTGACAACAAAATCAACATTGAAAATGACCATCAAATTCAACAAAAACCTCAACAATGAAAAACACCAGAAAATTCAACCAGAACCTCAATTTTGAAAAACACCAACAGATTTAACAACCCCAACATTCAAATACACCAACAAATTCAACAACAACCTCAGCTTTGAAAAACACCAACAAATTAAATGGCAACCTCAACATTGAAAAACTCCAACAATTTCAAAAACAACCTCAACAATGAAAAACACCAACAAATTCAACTGCAACCTCAATTTTGAAAAATACAAAAAGAATAAAAAAAAAACATTGAATACAACAAAAAATTCAACAACAACCTCAACATTGAAAAACACCAAAATATTCAACAACAACCTCAACTTTGAGAAACACGATACAATTCCAAAACCTCAACATTGAAAACACCAAAAAATTCAACTACAACCTCAATATTGTTAATCACCAACAAATTCAACAAAAACCTCAACAATGGAAACCACCAAAAAATTCATCAAAAACCTCAACAATGAAAAATACCAACAAATTCAACAAAATCCTCAACAATGAAAAACAGCAAAAAAATACATCAACATCCTCAACATTCAAAAACACCAACAAATTCAACAACCTCAACACTGAGGAACTCCAAGAAATTCCACAACAACTTCAACAATTAAAAACACCAAAAAATTCAACAACAACCCCAACATTGAAAAACACCAACAAATTCAACAACAACATCAATATTGAAAATCACCAACAAACTCAACAACAACCTCAACAATGAAAAACATCCAAAAATTCAACAACAACAACCTCAACAATGAAAAACACCAATAAATTCAACAACAAACTCAACATTGAAAAACACCAACAAATTCAACAACAATCTCAATATTGAAAATCACCATCAAATTCAACAACAACCTCAACAATGAAAAACATACAAAAATTCAAAAACAACAACCTGAACAATGAAAAACAACAAAACATTCAACAACAACCAAAACATTCATGAACACCAACAAATTCAACAACAACCTCAACAATGAAAAACACCAAAAAATTCAACAACAAATTCATCTTTGAAAAAAACCAACAAATTCAACATCCTCAACATTAAAAAACAACAACAAATTCAACAACAACCTCAACATTGAAAATCTACAACAAATTCAACAAAAACCTCAACAATGAAAAACACCGAAAAATAAAAACAAAAACCTCAACATTCAAAAACACCAACAAATTCAACGAAAACCTCAAAAATGAAAAACACCAAAAGATTCATCAAAAACCTCTACTTTGAAAAACACCAACAAATTCAACAACCACAACATTGAAAAACACCAACTTATTCAACAACAACCTCAACAATGAAAAACACCAAAAAATTCAACAACAACCTTAACAATGAAAAACACCAAATAAATTCAACAACAACCTCAACAATGAAACACACCCAAAAAATCAATAACAACCTCAACATTGAAAAACTCCAACAATTTCAACAACTACCGCAACAATGAAAAACACAAAAAAATTCGACAACAAACTCAAAATTGAAAATCACCATCAAATTCAACAAAAACCTCAACAATGAAAAACACCAAAAAATTCAACAACAACCTCAACTTTGAAAAACACCAACAGATTTAACAACCTCAACATTCAAAAACGACAACAAATTTAACAACAACCTCAGCTTTGAAAAACAACAGCAATTTCAACAACTTCAACATTGAAAAACACCATCAAATTCAACAACAACCTCAACATTTAAAAATACAAATAGGTTCAACAAAATAAAAATTGATAACACCAACAAATTCAATAACAACCTCAACATTCAAAAACACCAAGATATTCAACCTCATCAATGAAAAACACCAAAAAATTCAACAACAACCTCAACATTCAAAAACCCCAACAAATTCAACCAAAACCTCAACATTGAAAAACACCAACAAATTCAACAACAACCTCAACATTGAAAAACTGCAACAAATTCAACAACCTCAACACTGAAAAACACCAAAAAATTCAACAACAACCTCAACATTCAAAAACAACACCAAATTCAACAAAAACCTCAACAATGAAAAACACCAAAAAATTCAACAACAACTTCAAAATTGAAAATCTCCATACAATTCAACAACAACCTCTACATTGAAAAACGCCAAAATATTCAACAACAACCTCAACTTTGAAAAACAACAACAAATTCAAGAACCTCTACATTGAAAAACACCAACAAATTCAACTACAACTTCAAGATTGTTAATCACCAACAAATTCAACTACAACCTCAACATTCAAAAACACCAACAAATTCAACAAAAACCTCAACAATGGAAAACACCAACAAATTCATCAAAAAATCTCAACAATGAAAAACACCAAAAAATTCATCAACAACCTCATCATTCAAAAACACCAAAATATTCAACAACAACCTCAACAATGAAAAACACCAACAAATTCAACAAAAACCTCAACAATGGAAA
This sequence comes from Cetorhinus maximus, assembly GCF_964194155.1. Classification (NCBI taxonomy): domain Eukaryota; kingdom Metazoa; phylum Chordata; class Chondrichthyes; order Lamniformes; family Cetorhinidae; genus Cetorhinus; species Cetorhinus maximus. Next base: position 271,749 of record NC_135905.1, read on the forward strand.
ACACCAACAAATTCATCAAAAATCTCAACAATGAAAAACACCAAAAAAATTCAGCAACAACCTCAACAACGAAACACACACAAAAAATCAATAACAACCTCACCTTTGAAAAACACCAATAAATTCAACAAACTCAACAATGTAAAACACCAAAAAATTCAACAACAACATCAACATTGAAAAAAACCAACAAATTCAACAACAACCTCAACATTCAAAAACTCCAAAAAATAAAAACAACAACCTCAAAATTCAAAAACACCAACAAATTCAACCAAAACCTCAACAATGAAAAACAGCAAAAAATTCAACAACACCCTCGGCATTGAAAAACACCAACAAATTCAACAACCTCAACATTGAAAATCACCAACAAATTCAACAACAACCTCAGGAATGAAAAACATCAAAAAATTCAACAACAACCTCAACAATGAAAAACACCAAAAAATTCAACAACAACCTCAATTTTGAAAAACACCAACAGATTTATCAACCTCAACATTCAAATACACCAACAAATTCAACAACAACCTCACCTTTGAATACACCAACAAATTCAACAACGTCAACATTGTAAAAGTCCAACAAATTCAACAACATCCTCAACAATGAAAAACATCAAATAATTCAACAACAACCTCAACAATGAAATGCACCAAAAAAATCAATAAAAACCTCAACATTGAAAAACTCCAAGAATTTGAACAATTACCACAACAATGAAAAGCACCAAAAAATTCGACATCGAACTCAATATTGAAAATCACCAACACATTTAACAACCGCAACATTCATAAACACCAACAAATTCAACAAAACCTCAACATTGAAAATCACCAAAAAATTCCACAACAACCTCAACAATGAAAAACACCAAAAAATTCAACAACAACCTCAACATTCAAAAACACTAAAAAATAAAAAAAACAACCTCGACATTCAAAAAAGACAAAAAATTCAGCCAAAATCTCAACAATGAAAAACACCAAAAAATTCAACAACAACCTCACCTTTGAAAAACACCAATAAATTCAACAAACTCAACAATGTAAAACACCAAAAAATTCAACAACAACATCAACATAGAAAAAAACCAACAAATTACACAACAACGTCAACATTCAAAAACTCCAAAAAATAAAAACAACAACCTCAACATTCAAAAACACCAACAAATTCAACCAAAACCTCAACAATGAAAAACAGCAAAAAACTCAACAACACCCTCGGCATTGAAAAACACCAACAAAATCAACAACCTCAACATTGAAAATCACCATCAAATTCAACAACAACCTCAGGAATGAAAAACATCAAAAAATTCAACAACAACCTCAACAATGAAAAACACCAACAAATTCAACAACAACCTCAATTTTGAAAAACACCAACAGATTTAACAACCTCAACATTCAAATACACCAAAAATTCAACAACAACCTCACCTTTGAATACACCAACAAATTCAACAACGTCAACATTGAAAAACTCCAACAAATTCAACAACATTCTCAACAATGAAAAACATCAAAAAATTCAACAACAACCTCAACAATGAAATGCACCAAAAAAATCAATAAAAACCTCAACATTGAAAAACTCCAAGAATTTGAACAATTACCACAACCATTAAAAGCACCAAAAAATTCGACAACAAACTCAATATTGAAAATCACCAACACATTTAACAACCGCAACATTCAAAAACACCAACAAATCCAACAAAAACCTCAACATTGAAAATCACCAAAAAATTCCACAACAGCCTCAACAATGAAAAACACCAAAAAATTCAACAACAACCTCAACATTCAAAAACACCAAAAAATAAAAACAACAACCTCAACAATCAAAAAAACCAACAAATTCAACCAGAACCTCAACAATGAAAAACACCAAAAAATTCAACAACAACCTCAACTTTGAAAAACACAAACAAATTCAACAACCTCAACATTGAAAAACACCAACAAATTCAACAACAACCTCAACATTGAAAAACTCCAACAAATTCAACAACATCCTCAACAATGAAAAACATCAAAAAGTTCAACATCAACCTCAACATTGAAAAACACCAAAAAAATTCAACAACAACCTCAACAATGAAATACACCAAAAAAATCAATAAAAACCTCAACATTGAAAAACTCCAAGAATTTGAACAATTACCACAACAATGAAAAGCACCAAAAAATTCGACAACAAACTCAATATTGAAAATCACCAACACATTTAACAAACGCAACATTCAAATACACCAACAAATTCAACAACACCCTCGGCATTGAAAAACACCAACAAATTCAACAACCTCAACATTGAAAATCACCAACAAAATCAACAACAATTCAGGAATGAAAAGCATCAAAAAATTCCACAACAACCTCAACAATGAAAAACACCAACACGTTCAACAAGTACTGCAACAATGTATAACACCAAAAAATTCAGCAACAACCTCAACTTTGAAAAACACCAACAGATTTAACAACCTCAACATTCAAATACACCAACAAATTCAACAACAACCTCACCTTTGAATACACCAGCAAATTCAACAACCTCAACATTGAAAAACACTAACAAATTCAACAACAACATCAAAACTTAAAAATACAAAAAGGTTCAACAAAATAAAAATTGATAACACCAACAAATTCAACAAAAACCTCAATATTGAAAAACACCATCAAATTTAACAACAACCTCAATAATGAAAAACGTCAAAAAATTCAACAACAACCTGAACAATTAAAAACACCGAACAATTCAACAACAACCTCAACATTCAAAAACACCTTAAAATTCAACAACAACCTCAACAATGAAAAACACCTACAAATTCAACAACAACCACAACAATGAAAACCACCGATAGATTCAACAACAACCTCAATATTGAAAATCACCAAAAAATTCAACAACAACCTCAACATTGAAAAACAGCAAAATATTCAACACCAACCTCAACTTTGAAAAACACCAACAAATTCAAAAACTTCAACATGGAAAAACACCAAGAAATTCAACTACAACCTCAACAATGAAAAACAACAAAAAATTCATCAACAACCTCAACATTCAAAAACACCAACAAATTCAACAAAAACCTCAACAATGAAAAACACTAAAAAATTCAACAACAACCTCATCATCGAAAAACACCAACAAATTGAACAACAACCTCAACATTCAAAAACACCAACAAATTCAACAAAAACCTCAACATTGAAAAACACCAAAAAATTCATCAACAACCTCAACTTTGAATAACACCAACAAATTCAACAACCTCATCATTGAAAAACACCAACAAATTCAACTGCAACCTCAACTTTCAAAAATACACAAAAGTTCAAAAAAATTATTGATAACACCAATAACTTCAACAAGAACCTCAATATTGAAAATCACCAATAAATTCAACAACAACCTCAACAATGAAAAACATCAAAAAATTCGACTGCAACAACCTCAACACTGAAAAACACCAAATAATTCAACAACAATCTCAACATTCAAAACACCAACAAATTCAACAACAACCTCAACATTCGAAAACACCAGCAAATTCAACAACAACCTCAGCAATGAAAAACAGCAAACAATTCAACAACAACGACCTGAACAATGAAAAATACCAAAAAATTCATGAACAACCTCAGCAATGAAAAACAGCAATAAATTCAACAACAACGACCTCAACAATGAAAAATACCAAAAGATTCAACAACAACCTCAACATTGAAAAACTCCAACAATTTCATAACAACCTCAACAATGGAAAACACAAAAAAATTCAACAGCAAACTCAACACTGAAAATCACCAGCAAATTTAACAACAGCCTCAACAATGAAAAACATCAAAAAATTCAACAACAACCTCAACATTGAATACACCAATAAATTCAACAACAACCTCAATATTGAAAATCACCAAAAAAATTCAACAAGAGGCTCACACTGAAAAACACCAAAATATTCAACAGCAGCCTCAACTTTGAAAAACACCAACAAATTCAAAAAACTCAACATGGAAATGCACCGACAAATTCAAGTACAACCTCAATATTGATAATCAACAACAAATTCAACAAAAACCTCAACAATGAAAACACCAAATAATTCAACAACAATCACAACTTTGAAAAAGACCAACAAATTCAACAACTTCAACATTGAAAAACACCAACAAATTAAAGTGCAAACTCAAGTTTGAAAAAAACAAAAAAGAGAAAAAAACACATTGATAACACCAATAAATTCAACAACAACCTCAATATTTAAAATCACCACCAAATTCATCAACAACCTCAACAATGTAAACAGGCAAACAATTCAACAACAACGACCTCAACAATGAAAAACACCAAAAATTTCAACAACAACCTCAACATTCAAAAACACCAACAATTACAACAACAATCTCAACAAAGAAAAACACCAAAAAATTCAACAACAACCTCAACTTTGAAAAACTCCAACAGATTTAACAACCTCAACATTCAAATAAAGCAACAAATTCAACTACAAACTCAGCTTTGAAAAACACCAACAATTTCAACAACCTCAACATTGAAAAACACCAACAAATTCAACAACAACCTCAACATTGAAAAACACCAACAAATTAAAGTGCAAACACAACTTTGAAAAATACAAAAAAGTTTAAAAAAAACATTGATAACACCAGTAAATTCAGCAACAACCTCAATATTGAAAATCACGACCAAATTCATCAACAACCTCAACAATGTAAACAGGCAAACAATTCAACAACAACGACCTCAACAATGACAAACACCAAAAAATTCAACAACAACCTCAACATGGAAAAACTCCAACAATTCCAACAACAATCTCAACAAAGAAAAACACCAAAAAATTCAACAACAACCTCAACTTTGAAAAACTCCAACAGATTTAACAACCTCAACATTCAAATAAAGCAACAAATTCAACTACAAACTCAGCTTTGAAAAACACCAACAATTTCAACAACCTCAACATTGAAAAACACCAATAAATTCAACAACAACCTCAACTTTGAAAAATACAAAAAGGTTCAACAAAATGAAAATTGATAACACCAACAAATTCACCAACAACCTCAATATTGAAAATCCCCAACAAATTTAACAACAACCACAACAATGAAAAACATCAAAAAATTCAACAACAACCACAACAATGAAAAACACCAACCATTTCAACAAAAACCTTAACAATTAAAAACAACAAAAAATTCAACAACAAACTCGACTTTGAAAAACACCAACAAATTCAACAACCTCAACATTGAAAAACACCAACAAATTCAACAACAACCTCAACATTGAAAAACTCCAACAAATTCAACAACAACCTCAACAATGAAAACCACCAAAAATTTCAACAACAACCTCAACATTCAAAAACACCAACAATTACAACAACAATCTCAACAAAGAAAAACACCAAAAAATTCAACAACAACCTCAACTTTGAAAAACTCCAACAGATTTAACAACCTCAACATTCAAATAAAGCAACAAATTCAACTACAAACTCAGCTTTGAAAAACACCAACAATTTCAACAACCTCAACATTGAAAAACACCAAAAAATTCAACAACAACCTCAACATTGAAAAACACCAACAAATTCAATAACCTCAACATTGAAAAACACCAACAAATTCAACAAGAACCTCAACAATGAAAAACACCAACAAATTCAACAAGTACCGCAACAAAAAAAAACACCAAAAAATTCAACAACAAACTCAAAATTGAAAATTACCATCAAATTCAACAAATAATCTCAACATTGAAAAACATCAAAAAATGCAACAACAATTGAACATTCCAAAACAGCAACAAATTCAACAAAAACCTCAACAATGAGAACACCAAAAAATTCAACAACAAGCACAACTTTGAAAAATACCAACAAATTCAACAACATCAACATTGAAAAACACCAACAAATTAAAGTGCAAACACAACTTTGAAAAATACAAAAAAGTTTAAAAAAAACATTGATAACACCAATAAATTCAGCAACAACCTCAATATTGAAAATCACGACCAAATTCATCAACAACCTCAACAATGTAAACAGGCAAACAATTCAACAACAACGACCTCAACAATGAAAAACACCAAAAAATTCAACAACAACCTCAACATGGAAAAACTCCAACAATTCCAACAACAATCTCAACAAAGAAAAACACCAAAAAATTCAACAACAACCTCAACTTTGAAAAACTCCAACAGATTTAACAACCTCAACATTCAAATAAAGCAACAAATTCAACTACAAACTCAGCTTTGAAAAACACCAACAATTTCAACAACCTCAACATTGAAAAACACCAACAAATTCAACAACAACCTCAACTTTGAAAAATACAAAAAGGTTCAACAAAATGAAAATTGATAACACCAACAAATTCACCAACAACCTCAATATTGAAAATCCCCAACAAATTTTACAACAACCTCAACAATGAAAAACATCAAAAAATTCAACAACAACCACAACAATGAAAAACACCAACCATTTCAACAAAAACCTTAACAATTAAAAACAACAAAAAATTCAACAACAACCTCGACTTTGAAAAACACCAACAAATTCAACAACCTCAACATTGAAAAATACCAACAAATTCAACAACTACCTCAACATTGAAAAACTCCAACAAATTCAACAACAACCTCAACATTGAAAAACACCAACAAATTCAACAACTACCTCAACATTGAAAAACTCCAACAAATTCAATAACCTCAACATTGAAAAACACCAACAAATTCAACAACAACCTTAACATTGAAAAACTCCAACAAATTCAACAACAACCTCAACAATGAAAAACACCAAAAAATTCAACAACAACCGCAACTTTGGAAAACACCAAGAAATTCAACAATCTCAACATTGAAAAACACCAACAAATTCAACAACAACCTCAGCAAAGAAAAACATCAAAAAATTCAACAACAACCTCAACAAAGAAAAAGACCAACAAATTCAACAAGTACCGCAAATGAAAAACACCAAAAAATTCAACAGCAAACTCAAAATTGAAAATAACCATCAAATTCAACAAAAATCTCAACATTGAAAAACAAATAAAAAATACAACAACAACCCCAATATTCCAAAACATCAACAAATTCAACAAAAACCTCAACAATGAAAACACCAAAAAATACAACAACAACCTTAACATTCCAAGACACCAACAAATTCAACAAAAACCTCAACAATGAAAACACCAAATAATTCAACAACAATCACAACTTTGAAAAAGACCAACAAATTCAACAACTTCAACATTGAAAAACACCAACAAATTAAAGTGCAAACTCAAGTTTGAAAAAAACAAAAAAGAGAAAAAAACACATTGATAACACCAATAAATTCAACAACAACCTCAATATTTAAAATCACCACCAAATTCATCAACAACCTCAACAATGTAAACAGGCAAACAATTCAACAACAACGACCTCAACAATGAAAAACACCAAAAAATTCAACAACAACCTCAACATGGAAAAACTCCAACAATTACAACAACAATCTCAACAAAGAAAAACACCAAAAAATTCAACAACAACCTCAACTTTGAAAAACTCCAACAGATTTAACAACCTCAACATTCAAATAAAGCAACAAATTCAACTACAAACTCAGCTTTGAAAAACACCAACAATTTCAACAACCTCAACATTGAAAAACACCAAAAAATTCAACAACAACCTCAACATTGAAAAACACCAACAAATTCAATAACCTCAACATTGAAAAACACCAACAAATTCAACAACAACCTCAACAATGAAAACCACCAAAAATTTCAACAACAACCTCAACATTCAAAAACACCAACAATTACAACAACAATCTCAACAAAGAAAAACACCAAAAAATTCAACAACAACCTCAACTTTGAAAAACTCCAACAGATTTAACAACCTCAACATTCAAATACACCAACAAATTCAACAACAACCTCACCTTTGAATACACCAGCAAATTCAACAACCTCAACATTGAAAAACACTAACAAATTCAACAACAACATCAAAACTTAAAAATACAAAAAGGTTCAACAAAATAAAAATTGATAACACCAACAAATTCAACAAAAACCTCAATATTGAAAAACACCATCAAATTTAACAACAACCTCAATAATGAAAAACGTCAAAAAATTCAACAACAACCTGAACAATTAAAAACACCGAACAATTCAACAACAACCTCAACATTCAAAAACACCTTAAAATTCAACAACAACCTCAACAATGAAAAACACCTACAAATTCAACAACAACCACAACAATGAAAACCACCGATAGATTCAACAACAACCTCAATATTGAAAATCACCAAAAAATTCAACAACAACCTCAACATTGAAAAACAGCAAAATATTCAACACCAACCTCAACTTTGAAAAACACCAACAAATTCAAAAACTTCAACATGGAAAAACACCAACAAATTCAACTACAACCTCAACAATGAAAAACAACAAAAAATTCATCAACAACCTCAACATTCAAAAACACCAACAAATTCAACAAAAACCTCAACAATGAAAAACACTAAAAAATTCAACAACAACCTCATCATCGAAAAACACCAACAAATTGAACAACAACCTCAACATTCAAAAACACCAACAAATTCAACAAAAACCTCAACATTGAAAAACACCAAAAAATTCATCAACAACCTCAACTTTGAATAACACCAACAAATTCAACAACCTCATCATTGAAAAACACCAACAAATTCAACTGCAACCTCAACTTTCAAAAATACACAAAAGTTCAAAAAAATTATTGATAACACCAATAACTTCAACAAGAACCTCAATATTGAAAATCACCAATAAATTCAACAACAACCTCAACAATGAAAAACATCAAAAAATTCGACTGCAACAACCTCAACACTGAAAAACACCAAATAATTCAACAACAATCTCAACATTCAAAACACCAACAAATTCAACAACAACCTCAACATTCGAAAACACCAGCAAATTCAACAACAACCTCAGCAATGAAAAACAGCAAACAATTCAACAACAGCGACCTGAACAATGAAAAATACCAAAAAATTCATGAACAACCTCAGCAATGAAAAACAGCAATAAATTCAACAACAACGACCTCAACAATGAAAAATACCAAAAGATTCAACAACAACCTCAACATTGAAAAACTCCAACAATTTCATAACAACCTCAACAATGGAAAACACAAAAAAATTCAACAGCAAACTCAACACTGAAAATCACCAGCAAATTTAACAACAGCCTCAACAATGAAAAACATCAAAAAATTCAACAACAACCTCAACATTGAATACACCAATAAATTCAACAACAACCTCAATATTGAAAATCACCAAAAAAATTCAACAAGAGGCTCACACTGAAAAACACCAAAATATTCAACAGCAGCCTCAACTTTGAAAAACACCAACAAATTCAAAAAACTCAACATGGAAATGCACCGACAAATTCAAGTACAACCTCAATATTGATAATCAACAACAAATTCAACAAAAACCTCAACAATGAAAACACCAAATAATTCAACAACAATCACAACTTTGAAAAAGACCAACAAATTCAACAACTTCAACATTGAAAAACACCAACAAATTAAAGTGCAAACTCAAGTTTGAAAAAAACAAAAAAGAGAAAAAAACACATTGATAACACCAATAAATTCAACAACAACCTCAATATTTAAAATCACCACCAAATTCATCAACAACCTCAACAATGTAAACAGGCAAACAATTCAACAACAACGACCTCAACAATGAAAAACACCAAAAAATTCAACAACAACCTCAACATGGAAAAACTCCAACAATTACAACAACAATCTCAACAAAGAAAAACACCAAAAAATTCAACAACAACCTCAACTTTGAAAAACTCCAACAGATTTAACAACCTCAACATTCAAATAAAGCAACAAATTCAACTACAAACTCAGCTTTGAAAAACACCAACAATTTCAACAACCTCAACATTGAAAAACACCAAAAAATTCAACAACAACCTCAACATTGAAAAACACCAACAAATTCAATAACCTCAACATTGAAAAACACCAACAAATTCAACAAGAACCTCAACAATGAAAAACACCAACAAATTCAACAAGTACCGCAACAAAAAAAAACACCAAAAAATTCAACAACAAACTCAAAATTGAAAATTACCATCAAATTCAACAAATAATCTCAACATTGAAAAACATCAAAAAATGCAACAACAATTGAACATTCCAAAACAGCTACAAATTCAACAAAAACCTCAACAATGAGAACACCAAAAAATTCAACAACAAGCACAACTTTGAAAAATACCAACAAATTCAACAACATCAACATTGAAAAACACCAACAAATTAAAGTGCAAACACAACTTTGAAAAATACAAAAAAGTTTAAAAAAAACATTGATAACACCAATAAATTCAGCAACAACCTCAATATTGAAAATCACGACCAAATTCATCAACAACCTCAACAATGTAAACAGGCAAACAATTCAACAACAACGACCTCAACAATGAAAAACACCAAAAAATTCAACAACAACCTCAACATGGAAAAACTCCAACAATTACAACAACAATCTCAACAAAGAAAAACACCAAAAAATTCAACAACAACCTCAACTTTGAAAAACTCCAACAGATTTAACAACCTCAACATTCAAATAAAGCAACAAATTCAACTACAAACTCAGCTTTGAAAAACACCAACAATTTCAACAACCTCAACATTGAAAAACACCAACAAATTCAACAACAACCTCAACTTTGAAAAATACAAAAAGGTTCAACAAAATGAAAATTGATAACACCAACAAATTCACCAACAACCTCAATATTGAAAATCCCCAACAAATTTTACAACAACCACAACAATGAAAAACATCAAAAAATTCAACAACAACCACAACAATGAAAAACACCAACCATTTCAACAAAAACCTTAACAATTAAAAACAACAAAAAATTCAACAACAAACTCGACTTTGAAAAACACCAACAAATTCAACAACCTCAACATTGAAAAACACCAACAAATTCAACAACAACCTCAACATTGAAAAACTCCAACAAATTCAACAACAACCTCAACAATGAAAACCACCAAAAATTTCAACAACAACCTCAACATTCAAAAACACCAACAATTACAACAACAATCTCAACAAAGAAAAACACCAAAAAATTCAACAACAACCTCAACTTTGAAAAACTCCAACAGATTTAACAACCTCAACATTCAAATAAAGCAACAAATTCAACTACAAACTCAGCTTTGAAAAACACCAACAATTTCAACAACCTCAACATTGAAAAACACCAAAAAATTCAACAACAACCTCAACATTGAAAAACACCAACAAATTCAATAACCTCAACATTGAAAAACACCAACAAATTCAACAAGAACCTCAACAATGAAAAACACCAACAAATTCAACAAGTACCGCAACAAAAAAAAACACCAAAAAATTCAACAACAAACTCAAAATTGAAAATTACCATCAAATTCAACAAATAATCTCAACATTGAAAAACATCAAAAAATGCAACAACAATTGAACATTCCAAAACAGCAACAAATTCAACAAAAACCTCAACAATGAGAACACCAAAAAATTCAACAACAAGCACAACTTTGAAAAATACCAACAAATTCAACAACATCAACATTGAAAAACACCAACAAATTAAAGTGCAAACACAACTTTGAAAAATACAAAAAAGTTTAAAAAAAACATTGATAACACCAATAAATTCAGCAACAACCTCAATATTGAAAATCACGACCAAATTCATCAACAACCTCAACAATGTAAACAGGCAAACAATTCAACAACAACGACCTCAACAATGAAAAACACCAAAAAATTCAACAACAACCTCAACATGGAAAAACTCCAACAATTACAACAACAATCTCAACAAAGAAAAACACCAAAAAATTCAACAACAACCTCAACTTTGAAAAACTCCAACAGATTTAACAACCTCAACATTCAAATAAAGCAACAAATTCAACTACAAACTCAGCTTTGAAAAACACCAACAATTTCAACAACCTCAACATTGAAAAACACCAATAAATTCAACAACAACCTCAACTTTGAAAAATACAAAAAGGTTCAACAAAATGAAAATTGATAACACCAACAAATTCACCAACAACCTCAATATTGAAAATCCCCAACAAATTTTACAACAACCTCAACAATGAAAAACATCAAAAAATTCAACAACAACCACAACAATGAAAAACACCAACCATTTCAACAAAAACCTTAACAATTAAAAACAACAAAAAATTCAACAACAAACTCGACTTTGAAAAACACCAACAAATTCAACAACCTCAACATTGAAAAACACCAACAAATTCAACAACAACCTCAACATTGAAAAACTCCAACAAATTCAACAACAACCTCAACATTGAAAAACACCAACAAATTCAACAACTACCTCAACATTGAAAAACTCCAACAAATTCAATAACCTCAACATTGAAAAACACCAACAAATTCAACAACAACCTTAACATTGAAAAACTCCAACAAATTCAACAACAACCTCAACAATGAAAAACACCAAAAAATTCAACAACAACCGCAACTTTGGAAAACACCAAGAAATTCAACAATCTCAACATTGAAAAACACCAACAAATTCAACAACAACCTCAGCAAAGAAAAACATCAAAAAATTCAACAACAACCTCAACAAAGAAAAAGACCAACAAATTCAACAAGTACCGCAAATGAAAAACACCAAAAAATTCAACAGCAAACTCAAAATTGAAAATAACCATCAAATTCAACAAAAATCTCAACATTGAAAAACAAATAAAAAATACAACAACAACCCCAATATTCCAAAACATCAACAAATTCAACAAAAACCTCAACAATGAAAACACCAAAAAATACAACAACAACCTTAACATTCCAAGACACCAACAAATTCAACAAAAACCTCAACAATGAAAACACCAAATAATTCAACAACAATCACAACTTTGAAAAAGACCAACAAATTCAACAACTTCAACATTGAAAAACACCAACAAATTAAAGTGCAAACTCAAGTTTGAAAAAAACAAAAAAGAGTAAAAAACACATTGATAACACCAATAAATTCAACAACAACCTCAATATTTAAAATCACCACCAAATTCATCAACAACCTCAACAATGTAAACAGGCAAACAATTCAACAACAACGACCTCAACAATGAAAAACACCAAAAAATTCAACAACAACCTCAACATGGAAAAACTCCAACAATTACAACAACAATCTCAACAAAGAAAAACACCAAAAAATTCAACAACAACCTCAACTTTGAAAAACTCCAACAGATTTAACAACCTCAACATTCAAATAAAGCAACAAATTCAACTACAAACTCAGCTTTGAAAAACACCAACAATTTCAACAACCTCAACATTGAAAAACACCAAAAAATTCAACAACAACCTCAACATTGAAAAACACCAACAAATTCAATAACCTCAACATTGAAAAACACCAACAAATTCAACAAGAACCTCAACAATGAAAAACACCAACAAATTCAACAAGTACCGCAACAAAAAAAAACACCAAAAAATTCAACAACAAACTCAAAATTGAAAATTACCATCAAATTCAACAAATAATCTCAACATTGAAAAACATCAAAAAATGCAACAACAATTGAACATTCCAAAACAGCTACAAATTCAACAAAAACCTCAACAATGAGAACACCAAAAAATTCAACAACAAGCACAACTTTGAAAAATACCAACAAATTCAACAACATCAACATTGAAAAACACCAACAAATTAAAGTGCAAACACAACTTTGAAAAATACAAAAAAGTTTAAAAAAAACATTGATAACACCAATAAATTCAGCAACAACCTCAATATTGAAAATCACGACCAAATTCATCAACAACCTCAACAATGTAAACAGGCAAACAATTCAACAACAACGACCTCAACAATGAAAAACACCAAAAAATTCAACAACAACCTCAACATGGAAAAACTCCAACAATTACAACAACAATCTCAACAAAGAAAAACACCAAAAAATTCAACAACAACCTCAACTTTGAAAAACTCCAACAGATTTAACAACCTCAACATTCAAATAAAGCAACAAATTCAACTACAAACTCAGCTTTGAAAAACACCAACAATTTCAACAACCTCAACATTGAAAAACACCAACAAATTCAACAACAACCTCAACTTTGAAAAATACAAAAAGGTTCAACAAAATGAAAATTGATAACACCAACAAATTCACCAACAACCTCAATATTGAAAATCCCCAACAAATTTAACAACAACCACAACAATGAAAAACATCAAAAAATTCAACAACAACCACAACAATGAAAAACACCAACCATTTCAACAAAAACCTTAACAATTAAAAACAACAAAAAATTCAACAACAACCTCGACTTTGAAAAACACCAACAAATTCAACAACCTCAACATTGAAAAACACCAACAAATTCAACAACAACCTCAACATTGAAAAACTCCAACAAATTCAACAACAACCTCAACAATGAAAACCACCAAAAATTTCAACAACAACCTCAACATTCAAAAACACCAACAATTACAACAACAATCTCAACAAAGAAAAACACCAAAAAATTCAACAACAACCTCAACTTTGAAAAACTCCAACAGATTTAACAACCTCAACATTCAAATAAAGCAACAAATTCAACTACAAACTCAGCTTTGAAAAACACCAACAATTTCAACAACCTCAACATTGAAAAACACCAAAAAATTCAACAACAACCTCAACATTGAAAAACACCAACAAATTCAATAACCTCAACATTGAAAAACACCAACAAATTCAACAAGAACCTCAACAATGAAAAACACCAACAAATTCAACAAGTACCGCAACAAAAAAAAACACCAAAAAATTCAACAACAAACTCAAAATTGAAAATTACCATCAAATTCAACAAATAATCTCAACATTGAAAAACATCAAAAAATGCAACAACAATTGAACATTCCAAAACAGCAACAAATTCAACAAAAACCTCAACAATGAGAACACCAAAAAATTCAACAACAAGCACAACTTTGAAAAATACCAACAAATTCAACAACATCAACATTGAAAAACACCAACAAATTAAAGTGCAAACACAACTTTGAAAAATACAAAAAAGTTTAAAAAAAACATTGATAACACCAATAAATTCAGCAACAACCTCAATATTGAAAATCACGACCAAATTCATCAACAACCTCAACAATGTAAACAGGCAAACAATTCAACAACAACGACCTCAACAATGAAAAACACCAAAAAATTCAACAACAACCTCAACATGGAAAAACTCCAACAATTACAACAACAATCTCAACAAAGAAAAACACCAAAAAATTCAACAACAACCTCAACTTTGAAAAACTCCAACAGATTTAACAACCTCAACATTCAAATAAAGCAACAAATTCAACTACAAACTCAGCTTTGAAAAACACCAACAATTTCAACAACCTCAACATTGAAAAACACCAATAAATTCAACAACAACCTCAACTTTGAAAAATACAAAAAGGTTCAACAAAATGAAAATTGATAACACCAACAAATTCACCAACAACCTCAATATTGAAAATCCCCAACAAATTTTACAACAACCTCAACAATGAAAAACATCAAAAAATTCAACAACAACCACAACAATGAAAAACACCAACCATTTCAACAAAAACCTTAACAATTAAAAACAACAAAAAATTCAACAACAAACTCGACTTTGAAAAACACCAACAAATTCAACAACCTCAACATTGAAAAACACCAACAAATTCAACAACAACCTCAACATTGAAAAACTCCAACAAATTCAACAACAACCTCAACATTGAAAAACACCAACAAATTCAACAACTACCTCAACATTGAAAAACTCCAACAAATTCAATAACCTCAACATTGAAAAACACCAACAAATTCAACAACAACCTTAACATTGAAAAACTCCAACAAATTCAACAACAACCTCAACAATGAAAAACACCAAAAAATTCAACAACAACCGCAACTTTGGAAAACACCAAGAAATTCAACAATCTCAACATTGAAAAACACCAACAAATTCAACAACAACCTCAGCAAAGAAAAACATCAAAAAATTCAACAACAACCTCAACAAAGAAAAAGACCAACAAATTCAACAAGTACCGCAAATGAAAAACACCAAAAAATTCAACAGCAAACTCAAAATTGAAAATAACCATCAAATTCAACAAAAATCTCAACATTGAAAAACAAATAAAAAATACAACAACAACCCCAATATTCCAAAACATCAACAAATTCAACAAAAACCTCAACAATGAAAACACCAAAAAATACAACAACAACCTTAACATTCCAAGACACCAACAAATTCAACAAAAACCTCAACAATGAAAACACCAAATAATTCAACAACAATCACAACTTTGAAAAAGACCAACAAATTCAACAACTTCAACATTGAAAAACACCAACAAATTAAAGTGCAAACTCAAGTTTGAAAAAAACAAAAAAGAGTAAAAAACACATTGATAACACCAATAAATTCAACAACAACCTCAATATTTAAAATCACCACCAAATTCATCAACAACCTCAACAATGTAAACAGGCAAACAATTCAACAACAACGACCTCAACAATGAAAAACACCAAAAAATTCAACAACAACCTCAACATGGAAAAACTCCAACAATTACAACAACAATCTCAACAAAGAAAAACACCAAAAAATTCAACAACAACCTCAACTTTGAAAAACTCCAACAGATTTAACAACCTCAACATTCAAATAAAGCAACAAATTCAACTACAAACTCAGCTTTGAAAAACACCAACAATTTCAACAACCTCAACATTGAAAAACACCAAAAAATTCAACAACAACCTCAACATTGAAAAACACCAACAAATTCAATAACCTCAACATTGAAAAACACCAACAAATTCAACAAGAACCTCAACAATGAAAAACACCAACAAATTCAACAAGTACCCCAACAAAAAAAAAAACAACAAAAAATTCAACAACAAACTCAAAATTGAAAATTACCATCAAATTCAACAAATAATCTCAACATTGAAAAACATCAAAAAATGCAACAACAATTGAACATTCCAAAACAGCAACAAATTCAACAAAAACCTCAACAATGAGAACACCAAAAAATTAAAACAACAAGCACAACTTTGAAAAATACCAACAAATTCAACAACATCAACATTGAAAAACACCAACAAATTAAAGTGCAAACACAACTTTGAAAAATACAAAAAAGTTTAAAAAAAACATTGATAACACCAGTAAATTCAGCAACAACCTCAATATTGAAAATCACGACCAAATTCATCAACAACCTCAACAATGTAAACAGGCAAACAATTCAACAACAACGACCTCAACAATGAAAAACACCAAAAAATTCAACAACAACCTCAACATGGAAAAACTCCAACAATTCCAACAACAATCTCAACAAAGAAAAACACCAAAAAATTCAACAACAACCTCAACTTTGAAAAACTCCAACAGATTTAACAACCTCAACATTCAAATAAAGCAACAAATTCAACTACAAACTCAGCTTTGAAAAACACCAACAATTTCAACAACCTCAACATTGAAAAACACCAACAAATTCAACAACAACCTCAACTTTGAAAAATACAGAAAGGTTCAACAAAATGAAAATTGATAACACCAACAAATTCACCAACAACCTCAATATTAAAAATCCCCAACAAATTTTACAACAACCTCAACAATGAAAAACATCAAAAAATTCAACAACAACCACAACAATGAAAAACACCAACCATTTCAACAAAAACCTTAACAATTAAAAACAACAAAAAATTCAACAACAACCTCGACTTTGAAAAACACCAACAAATTCAACAACCTCAACATTGAAAAACACCAACAAATTCAACAACAACCTCAACATTGAAAAACTCCAACAAATTCAACAACAACCTCAACATTGAAAAACACCAACAAATTCAACAACTACCTCAACATTGAAAAACTCCAACAAATTCAATAACCTCAACATTGAAAAACACCAACAAATTCAACAACAACCTTAACATTGAAAAACTCCAACAAATTCAACAACAACCTCAACAATGAAAAACACCAATAAATTCAACAACAACCTCAACATTCAGAAACAACAACAAATTCAAGAAAAACCTCAACAATGAAAAACACCAAAAAATTCAACAACAACCGCAACTTTGGAAAACACCAAGAAATTCAACAATCTCAACATTGAAAAACACCAACAAATTCAACAACAACCTCAGCAAAGAAAAACATCAAAAAATTCAACAACAACCTCAACAAAGAAAAGGACCAACAAATTCAACAAGTACCGCAAATGAAAAACACCAAAAAATTCAACAGCAAACTCAAAATTGAAAATAACCATCAAATTCAACAAAAATCTCAACATTGAAAAACAAATAAAAAATACAACAACAACCCCAATATTCCAAAACATCAACAAATTCAACAAAAACCTCAACAATGAAAACACCAAAAAATACAACAACAACCTTAACATTCCAAGACACCAACAAATTCAACAAAAACCTCAACAATGAAAACCCCAAATAATTCAACAACAATCACAACATTGAAAAAGACCAACAAATTCAACAACTTCAACATTGAAAAACACCAACAAATTAAAGTGCAAACTCAAGTTTGAAAAAAACAAAAAAGAGTAAAAAACACATTGATAACACCAATAAATTCAACAACAACCTCAATATTTAAAATCACCACCAAATTCATCAACAACCTCAACAATGTAAACAGGCAAACAATTCAACAACAACGACCTCAACAATGAAAAACACCAAAAAATTCAACAACAACCTCAACATGGAAAAACTCCAACAATTACAACAACAATCTCAACAAAGAAAAACACCAAAAAATTCAACAACAACCTCAACTTTGAAAAACTCCAACAGATTTAACAACCTCAACATTCAAATAAAGCAACAAATTCAACTACAAACTCAGCTTTGAAAAACACCAACAATTTCAACAACCTCAACATTGAAAAACACCAACAAATTCAACAACAACCTCAACTTTGAAAAATACAAAAAGGTTCAACAAAATGAAAATTGATAACACCAACAAATTCACCAACAACCTCAATATTAAAAATCCCCAACAAATTTTACAACAACCTCAACAATGAAAAACATCAAAAAATTCAACAACAACCACAACAATGAAAAACACCAACCATTTCAACAAAAACCTTAACAATTAAAAACAACAAAAAATTCAACAACAACCTCGACTTTGAAAAACACCAACAAATTCAACAACCTCAACATTGAAAAACACCAACAAATTCAACAACAACCTCAACATTGAAAAACTCCAACAAATTCAACAACAACCTCAACATTGAAAAACACCAACAAATTCAACAACTACCTCAACATTGAAAAACTCCAACAAATTCAATAACCTCAACATTGAAAAACACCAACAAATTCAACAACAACCTTAACATTGAAAAACTCCAACAAATTCAACAACAACCTCAACAATGAAAAACACCAAAAAATTCAACAACAACCTCAACATTCAGAAACAACAACAAATTCAAGAAAAACCTCAACAATGAAAAACACCAAAAAATTCAACAACAACCGCAACTTTGGAAAACACCAAGAAATTCAACAATCTCAACATTGAAAAACACCAACAAATTCAACAACAACCTCAGCAAAGAAAAACATCAAAAAATTCAACAACAACCTCAACAAAGAAAAGGACCAACAAATTCAACAAGTACCGCAAATGAAAAACACCAAAAAATTCAACAGCAAACTCAAAATTGAAAATAACCATCAAATTCAACAAAAATCTCAACATTGAAAAACAAATAAAAAATACAACAACAACCCCAATATTCCAAAACATCAACAAATTCAACAAAAACCTCAACAATGAAAACACCAAAAAATACAACAACAACCTTAACATTCCAAGACACCAACAAATTCAACAAAAACCTCAACAATGAAAACACCAAATAATTCAACAACAATCACAACTTTGAAAAAGACCAACAAATTCAACAACTTCAACATTGAAAAACACCAACAAATTAAAGTGCAAACTCAAGTTTGAAAAAAACAAAAAAGAGAAAAAAACACATTGATAACACCAATAAATTCAACAACAACCTCAATATTGAAAATCACCACCAAATTCATCAACAACCTCAACAATGTAAACAGGCAAACAATTCAACAACAACGACCTCAACAATGAAAAACACCAAAAAATTCAACAACAACCTCAACATGGAAAAACTCCAACAATTACAACAACAATCTCAACAAAGAAAAACACCAAAAAATTCAACAACAACCTCAACTTTGAAAAACTCCAACAGATTTAACAACCTCAACATTCAAATAAAGCAACAAATTCAACTACAAACTCAGCTTTGAAAAACACCAACAATTTCAACAACCTCAACATTGAAAAACACCAACAAATTCAACAACAACCTCAACTTTGAAAAATACAAAAAGGTTCAACAAAATGAAAATTGATAACACCAACAAATTCACCAACAACCTCAATATTGAAAATCCCCAACAAATTTAACAACAACCACAACAATGAAAAACATCAAAAAATTCAACAACAACCACAACAATGAAAAACACCAACCATTTCAACAAAAACCTTAACAATTAAAAACAACAAAAAATTCAACAACAACCTCGACTTTGAAAAACACCAACAAATTCAACAACCTCAACATTGAAAAACACCAACAAATTCAACAACAACCTCAACATTGAAAAACTCCAACAAATTCAACAACAACCTCAACATTGAAAAACACCAACAAATTCAACAACTACCTCAACATTGAAAAACTCCAACAAATTCAATAACCTCAACATTGAAAAACACCAACAAATTCAACAACAACCTTAACATTGAAAAACTCCAACAAATTCAACAACAACCTCAACAATGAAAAACACCAAAAAATTCAACAACAACCTCAACATTCAGAAACAACAACAAATTCAAGAAAAACCTCAACAATGAAAAACACCAAAAAATTCAACAACAACCGCAACTTTGGGAAACACCAAGAAATTCAACAATCTCAACATTGAAAAACACCAACAAATTCAACAACAACCTCAGCAAAGAAAAACATCAAAAAATTCAACAACAACCTCAACAAAGAAAAGGACCAACAAATTCAACAAGTACCGCAAATGAAAAACACCAAAAAATTCAACAGCAAACTCAAAATTGAAAATAACCATCAAATTCAACAAAAATCTCAACATTGAAAAACAAATAAAAAATACAACAACAACCCCAATATTCCAAAACATCAACAAATTCAACAAAAACCTCAATAATGAAAACACCAAAAAATACAACAACAACCTTAACATTCCAAGACACCAACAAATTCAACAAAAACCTCAACAATGAAAACACCAAATAATTCAACAACAATCACAACTTTGAAAAAGACCAACAAATTCAACAACTTCAACATTGAAAAACAGCAACAAATCAAGTGCAAACTCAAGTTTGAAAAAAACAAAAAAGAGTAAAAAACACATTGATAACACCAATAAATTCAACAACAGCCTCAATATTTAAAATCACCACCAAATTCATCAACAACCTCAACAATGTAAACAGGCAAACAATTCAACAACAACGACCTCAACAATGAAAAACACCAAAAAATTCAACAACAACCTCAACATGGAAAAACTCCAACAATTACAACAACAATCTCAACAAAGAAAAACACCAAAAAATTCAAAAACAACCTCAACTTTGAAAAACTCCAACAGATTTAACAACCTCAGCATTCAAATAAAGCAACAAATTCAACTACAAACTCAGCTTTGAAAAACACCAACAATTTCAACAACCTCAACATTGAAAAACACCAAAAAATTCAACAACAACCTCAACATTGAAAAACACCAACATATTCAACAACTTCAACATTGAAAAACACCAACAAATTAAAGTGCAAACTCAAGTTTGAAAAAAACAAAAAAGAGAAATAAACACATTGATAACACCAATAAATTCAACAACAACCTCAATATTTAAAATCACCACCAAATTCATCAACAACCTCAACAATGTAAACAGGCAAACAATTCAACAACAACGACCTCAACAATGAAAAACACCAAAAAATTCAACAAAAACCTCAACATTGAAAAACACCAACAAATTCAATAACCTCAACATTGAAAAACACCAACAAATTCAACAAGAACCTCAACAATGAAAAACACCAACAAATTCAACAAGTACCACAACAAAAAAAAGCACCAAAAAATTCAACAACTAACTCAAAATTGAAAATTACCATCAAATTCAACAAATAATCTCAACATTGAAAAACATCAAAAAATGCAACAACAATTGAACATTCCAAAACAGCAACAAATTCAACAAAAACCTCAACAATGAGAACACCAAAAAATTCAACAACAAGCACAACTTTGAAAAATACCAACAAATTCAACAACATCAACATTGAAAAACACCAACAAATTAAAGTGCAAACACAACTTTGAAAAATACAAAAAAGTTTAAAAAAAACATTGATAACACCAGTAAATTCAGCAACAACCTCAATATTGAAAATCACGACCAAATTCATCAACAACCTCAACAATGTAAACAGGCAAACAATTCAACAACAACGACCTCAACAATGAAAAACACCAAAAAATTCAACAACAACCTCAACATGGAAAAACTCCAACAATTACAACAACAATCTCAACAAAGAAAAACACCAAAAAATTCAACAACAACCTCAACTTTGAAAAACTCCAACAGATTTAACAACCTCAACATTCAAATAAAGCAACAAATTCAACTACAAACTCAGCTTTGAAAAACACCAACAATTTCAACAACCTCAACATTGAAAAACACCAAAAAATTCAACAACAACCTCAACATTGAAAAACACCAACATATTCAACAACTTCAACATTGAAAAACACCAACAAATTAAAGTGCAAACTCAAGTTTGAAAAAAACAAAAAAGAGAAATAAACACATTGATAACACCAATAAATTCAACAACAACCTCAATATTTAAAATCACCACCAAATTCATCAACAACCTCAACAATGTAAACAGGCAAACAATTCAACAACAACGACCTCAACAATGAAAAACACCAAAAAATTCAACAAAAACCTCAACATTGAAAAACACCAACAAATTCAATAACCTCAACATTGAAAAACACCAACAAATTCAACAAGAACCTCAACAATGAAAAACACCAACAAATTCAACAAGTACCACAACAAAAAAAAGCACCAAAAAATTCAACAACTAACTCAAAATTGAAAATTACCATCAAATTCAACAAATAATCTCAACATTGAAAAACATCAAAAAATGCAACAACAATTGAACATTCCAAAACAGCAACAAATTCAACAAAAACCTCAACAATGAGAACACCAAAAAATTCAACAACAAGCACAACTTTGAAAAATACCAACAAATTCAACAACATCAACATTGAAAAACACCAACAAATTAAAGTACAAACACAACTTTGAAAAATACAAAAAAGTTTAAAAAAAACATTGATAACACCAGTAAATTCAGCAACAACCTCAATATTGAAAATCACGACCAAATTCATCAACAACCTCAACAATGTAAACAGGCAAACAATTCAACAACAACGACCTCAACAATGAAAAACACCAAAAAATTCAACAACAACCTCAACATGGAAAAACTCCAACAATTACAACAACAATCTCAACAAAGAAAAACACCAAAAAATTCAACAACAACCTCAACTTTGAAAAACTCCAACAGATTTAACAACCTCAACATTCAAATAAAGCAACAAATTCAACTACAAACTCAGCTTTGAAAAACACCAACAATTTCAACAACCTCAACATTGAAAAACACCAACAAATTCAACAACAACCTCAACTTTGAAAAATACAAAAAGGTTCAACAAAATGAAAATTGATAACACCAACAAATTCACCAACAACCTCAATATTGAAAATCCCCAACAAATTTTACAACAACCACAACAATGAAAAACATCAAAAAATTCAACAACAACCACAACAATGAAAAACACCAACCATTTCAACAAAAACCTTAACAATTAAAAACAACAAAAAATTCAACAACAAACTCGACTTTGAAAAACACCAACAAATTCAACAACCTCAACATTGAAAAACTCCAACAAATTCAACAACAACCTCAACATTGAAAAACACCAACAAATTCAACAACTACCTCAACATTGAAAAACTCCAACAAATTCAATAACCTCAACATTGAAAAACACCAACAAATTCAACAACAACCTTAACATTGAAAAACTCCAACAAATTCAACAACAACCTCAACAATGAAAAACACCAAAAAATTGAACAACACCCGCAACTTTGGAAAACACCAAGAAATTCAACAATCTCAACATTGAAAAACACCAACAAATTCAACAACAACCTCAGCAAAGATAAACATCAAAAAATTCAACAACAACCTCAACAAAGAAAGTGATCAACAAATTCAACAAGTACTGCAAATGAAAAACACCAAAAAATTCAACAACAAACTCAAAATTGAAAATAACCATCAAATTCAACAAAAATCTCAACATTGAAAAACAAATAAAAAATACAACAACAACCCCAATATTCCAAAACATCAACAAATTCAACAAAAACCTCAACAATGAAAACACCAAAAAATACAACAACAACCTTAACATTCCAAGACACCAACAAATTCAACAAAAACCTCAACAATGAAAACACCAAATAATTCAACAACAATCACAACTTTGAAAAAGACCAACAAATTCAACAACTTCAACATTGAAAAACACCAACAAATTAAAGTGCAAACTCAAGTTTGAAAAAAACAAAAAAGAGAAAAAAACACATTGATAACACCAATAAATTCAACAACAACCTCAATATTTAAAATCACCACCAAATTCATCAACAACCTCAACAATGTAAACAGGCAAACAATTCAACAACAACGACCTCAACAATGAAAAACATCAAAAAATTCAACAACAACCTCAAGGAAAAACTCCAACAATTACAACAACAATCTCAACAAAGAAAAACACCAAAAAATTCAACAACAACCTCAACTTTGAAAAACTCCAACAGATTTAACAACCTCAACATTCAAATAAAGCAACAAATTCAACTACAAACTCAGCTTTGAAAAACACCAACAATTTCAACAACCTCAACGTTGAAAAACACCAAAAAATTCAACAACAACCTCAACATTGAAAAACACCAACAAATTCAATAACCTCAACATTGAAAAACACCAACAAATTCAACAAGAACCTCAACAATGAAAAACACCAACAAATTCAACAAGTACCGCAACAAAAAAAAACACCAAAAAATTAAACAAAAAACTCAAAATTGAAAATTACCATCAAATTCAACAAATAATCTCAACATTGAAAAACATCAAAAAATGCAACAACAATTGAACATTCCAAAACAGCAACAAATTCAACAAAAACCTCAACAATGAGAACACCAAAAAATTCAACAACAAGCACAACTTTGTAAAATACCAACAAATTCAACAACATCAACATTGAAAAACACCAACAAATTAAAGTGCAAACACAACTTTGAAAAATACAAAAAAGTTTAAAAAAAACATTGATAACACCAATAAATTCAGCAACAACCTCAATATTGAAAATCACGACCAAATTCATCAACAACCTCAACAATGTAAACAGGCAAACAATTCAACAACAACGACCTCAACAATGAAAAACACCAAAAAATTCAACAACAACCTCAACATGGAAAAACTCCAACAATTCCAACAACAATCTCAACAAAGAAAAACACCAAAAAATTCAACAACAACCTCAACTTTGAAAAACTCCAACAGATTTAACAACCTCAACATTCAAATAAAGCAACAAATTCAACTACAAACTCAGCTTTGAAAAACACCAACAATTTCAACAACCTCAACATTGAAAAACACCAACAAATTCAACAACAACCTCAACTTTGAAAAATACAAAAAGGTTCAACAAAATGAAAATTGATAACACCAACAAATTCACCAACAACCTCAATATTGAAAATCCCCAACAAATTTTACAACAACCTCAACAATGAAAAACATCAAAAAATTCAACAACAACCACAACAATGAAAAACACCAACCATTTCAACAAAAACCTTAACAATTAAAAACAACAAAAAATTCAACAACAACCTCGACTTTGAAAAACACCAACAAATTCAACAACCTCAACATTGAAAAACACCAACAAATTCAACAACAACCTCAACATTGAAAAACTCCAACAAATTCAACAACAACCTCAACATTGAAAAACACCAACAAATTCAACAACTACCTCAACATTGAAAAACTCCAACAAATTCAATAACCTCAACATTGAAAAACACCAACAAATTCAACAACAACCTTAACATTGAAAATCTCCAACAAATTCAACAACAACCTCAACAATGAAAAACACCAAAAAATTCAACAACAACCTCAACATTCAGAAACAACAACAAATTCAAGAAAAACCTCAACAATGAAAAACACCAAAAAATTCAACAACAACCGCAACTTTGGAGAACACCAAGAAATTCAACAATCTCAACATTGAAAAACACCAACAAATTCAACAACAACCTCAGCAAAGAAAAACATCAAAAAATTCAACAACAACCTCAACAAAGAAAAAGACCAACAAATTCAACAAGTACCGCAAATGAAAAACACCAAAAAATTCAACAGCAAACTCAAAATTGAAAATAACCATCAAATTCAACAAAAATCTCAACATTGAAAAACAAATAAAAAATACAACAACAACCCCAATATTCCAAAACATCAACAAATTCAACAAAAACCTCAACAATGAAAACACCAAAAAATACAACAACAACCTTAACATTCCAAGACACCTACAAATTCAACAAAAACCTCAACAATGAAAACACCAAATAATTCAACAACAATCACAACTTTGAAAAAGACCAACAAATTCAACAACTTCAACATTGAAAAACACCAACAAATTAAAGTGCAAACTCAAGTTTGAAAAAAACAAAAAAGAGAAAAAAACACATTGATAACACCAATAAATTCAACAACAACCTCAATATTTAAAATCACCACCAAATTCATGAACTACCTCAACAATGTAAACAGGCAAACAATTCAACAACAACGACCTCAACAATGAAAAACACCAAAAAATTCAACAACAACCTCAACATGGAATAACTCCAACAATTACAACAACAATCTCAACAAAGAAAAACACCAAAAAATTCAACAACAACCTCAACTTTGAAAAACTCCAACAGATTTAACAACCTCAACATTCAAATAAAGCAACAAATTCAACTACAAACTCAGCTTTGAAAAACACCAACAATTTCAACAACCTCAACATTGAAAAACACCAACAAATTCAACAACAACCTCAACTTTGAAAAATACAAAAAGGTTCAACAAAATGAAAATTGATAACACCAACAAATTCACCAACAACCTCAATATTGAAAATCCCCAACAAATTTAACAACAACCACAACAATGAAAAACATCAAAAAATTCAACAACAACCACAACAATGAAAAACACCAACCATTTCAACAAAAACCTTAACAATTAAAAACAACAAAAAATTCAACAACAACCTCGACTTTGAAAAACACCAACAAATTCAACAACCTCAACATTGAAAAACACCAACAAATTCATCAACAACCTCAACATTGAAAAACTCCAACAAATTCAACAACAACCTCAACATTGAAAAACACCAACAAATTCAACAACTACCTCAACATTGAAAAACTCCAACAAATTCAATAACCTCAACATTGAAAAACCCAACTAATTCAACAACAACCTCAGCAATGAAAAACATCAAAAAATTCAACAACAGCCTCAACTTTGAATAACACCAAAAAATTCAACAAGCTCAACATTGAGAAACAGCAACAAATTCAACTACAACCTAAGGCTTGAAAAATACATAAAGATTCAAATAAAAACATTGAATACACCAATAATTTCAACAACAACCTCAACATTGAAAATCACCAACAAATTCAACAAAAACCTCAACAATGAAAAACACCAAAAAATTCATCAACAACCTCAACATTCAAAAACACCAAAAAATTCAACAAAAACCTCAACAATGAAAAACACCAAAAAATTTAAAAACAACCTCAACCTTGAAAAACACCAACAACTTCAACCACCTCAACATGGAAGAACACCAACAAATTCAACTGCAACCTCAACTTTGAAAAATACATAAAAGATCAAAAAAAAACCATTGATAACACCAATAAATTCAACAACCTCAACATTGTAAATCATCAACAAATTCAACAACAACATCAGCAATGAAAAACATCTAAACACTCAACAACAACCTCAACTTTGAAAAACACCAAAAAATTCAACAAGCTCAACATTGAGAAACAGCAACAAATTCAACTGCGACCTCAACTTTGAAAAATACAAAAAGATTAAAAAAAAATTGAATACACCAATAAATTCAACAGCAACCTCAACATTGAAAATCACCATCAAATTGAACAAAAACCTCAACAATGAAAAACACCAAAAAATTCATCAACAACCTCAACATTCAAAAACACCAAAAAGTTCAACAAAAACCTCAACAATGAAAAACACCAAAAAATTCAATAACAGTTTCAACCTTGAAAAACACCAACAACTTCAACCACCTCAACATGGAAGAATTCCAACAAATTCAACTGCAACCTCAACTTTGAAAAATACATAAAAGCTCAAAAAAAACCATTGAAAACACCAATAAATTCAACAACCTCAACATTGTAAATCACCAACAAATTCAACAACAACATCAGCAATGAAAAACATCTAAACACTCAACAACAACCTCAACTTTGAAAAACACCAAAAAATTCAACAAGCTCAACATTGAGAAACAGCAACAAATTCCACTTCAACCTCAACTTTGAAAAATACAAAAAGATTCGAAAAAAGACATAGAATACACCAATAAATTCAACAACAATCTCAATATTGAAAATCACAAAAAAATTCAACAACAACCTCAACATTGAAAAACACCAAATTATCAACAACAACCTCAACTTTGGAAAACACCAACAAATTCAAAACCCTCAACATGGAAAAACACCAACAAATTCAACAAAAACCTCAACAATGAAAAACACCAAAAAATTCAACAACAACCTCAATATGAAAAACACCATCAAATTCAACAACCTCAACATTGAAAAACACCAACAAATTCAACAACAACCTCAACATTAAAAAATACAAAACAGTTCAACAAAATAAAAATTGATAACACCAAAAAATTCAACTACAACCTCAATATTGAAAATCACCAACAAATTTAACAACAACCTCAACAATGAAAAACATCAAAAATTCAACAACAACAACCACAACAATGAAAAACACCAAACAATTCAACAACAACCTCAACATTCAAAAACACCAACACATTCAACAACAACCTCAACATTCAAAAACACCAACAATTACAACAACAACCTCAACAATGAAAAACACCAAAAAATTCAAAAACAAACTCAACATTGAAAATCACCAACAAATTCAACAACAAGCTCAACTTTGAAAAACATCAACAAATTCAAAAACCTCAACATTTAAAAACACCAACAAATTCAACCACAACCTCAATATTGAAAATCACCAACAAATTCAACAACAGCCTCAACAGTGAAAAACACAAACAAATTCAACAAAAACCTCAGCAATGAAAAACACCAAAAAATTCACCAACAACCTCAACATTCAAAAACACCAACAAATTCAACAGAAACCTCAACAATGAGAAACCCCAACAAATTCAACAACAACCTCAACATTGAAAATCACCAACAAATTCAACAAAAACCTCAACAATGAAAAACACAAAAAAATTCATCAACAACCTCAACATTCAAAAACACCAAATAATTCAACAAAAACCTCAACAATGAAAAACTCCAAAAAATTCAACAACAAACTCAACTTTGAAAAACAACAACAACTTCAACAAACTCAACATTGAAAATCACCAAAAAATTCAACAACAACCTCAACAACGAAAAACACCAAACAATTCAACAAGAAACTCAACATTGAAAATCACCAACAAAATCAACAAAAACATCAACAATGGAAAACACCAAACAATTCATCAACAACCTCAACATTCAAAAACACCAACAAATACAACAAAAACCTCAACAATGAAAAACACCAAAAAATTCTACAACAACCTCAACATTGAAAATCACCAACAAATTCAACATAAACCTCAACAATGAAAAACACTAAAAAATTCATCAACAACCTCAACATTCAAAAACACCAAAAAATTCAACAAAAACCTCAACAATGAAAAACACCAAAAAAGTCAACAACAACCTCAACTTTGAAAAACACCAACAACTTCAACAACCTCAACATTGAAGAACACCAACAAATTCAACTGCAACCTCAACTTTGAGAAATACAAAAAAAAATAAAAACCATTGAAAACACCAATAAATTCAACAAAATCAACATTGAAAATCACGACCAAATTCAACAACAACCTCAGCAATGAAAAACATCAAAAAATGTAACAACAACCTCAACTTTGAAAAACACCAAAAAATTCAACAAGCTCAACATTGAGAAACAGCAACAAATTCAACTGCAACCTCAACTTTGAAAAATCCAAAAAGATTCAAAAAAAAACGTTGAATACACCAATAAATTCAACAACAACCTCAACATTGAAAAAGACCAAAAAATTCAACAAAAACCTCAACAATGAAAAACACAAAAAAAATCAACAACAACCTCAACTTTGAAAAACACCAACAACTTCAAAAACCTCAACATTGAAAAACAGCAAGAAATTCAACTGCAACCTCAACTTTGAAAAATACAAAAAAGATTAAAAAATAACCATTGATAACACCAATAAAGTCAACAACATCAACATTGAAAGTCATCAACTAATTCAAAAACAACCTCAGCAATGAAAAACATCAAAAAATTCAACAACAGCCTCAACTTTGAATAACACCAAAAAATTCAACAACCTCAACATTGAGAAACAGCAACAAATTCAACTGTAACCTCAACTTTGAAAAATACAAAAAGATTCAAAAAAAGACATTGAACACACCAATAAATTCAACAACAATCTCAATATTGAAAATCACAAAAAAATTCAACAACAACCTCAACATTGAAAAACACCAAATTATCAACAACAACCTCAACATTGAAAAACAGCAACAAATTCAACAAAAACCTCAACAAAGAAAAACACCAAAAAATTCATCAACAACCTCAATATTCGAAAACACCAACAAATTCAACAAAAACCTCAACAATGAAAAACATCAAAAATTCAACAACAACAACCACAACAATGAAAAACACCAACAAATTCAACAACAACCTCAATATTGAAAATCACCAACAAATTTAACAAAAAACCTCGACAATGAAAAACATCAAAAATTCAACAACAACAACCACAACAATGAAAAACACCAACAAATTCAACAAAAACCTCAACAATTAAAAACACCCAAAAATTCAACAACAACCTCAACATTGAAAAACACCAACAAATTCAACAACAAACTCAACATTGAAAATCTCCAAAAAATTCAACAACAACCTCAACATTGAAAAACTCCAACAAGTTCAACAACAACCTCAACATTGAAAATCACCAACAAATTCAACAAAACCTCAACAATGAAAAACACCATAAACTTCATGAACAACCTCAACATTCAAAAGCACAAAAAAATTCAACAAAAACCTCAATAATGAAAAACACCAAGAAATTCAACAACAACCACAACTTTGAATAACACCGAAAAATTCAACAACCTGAACATTGAGAAACAGCAACAAATTCAACTGCAACCTCAACTTTGAAAAATACAGAAAGATTAATAAAAAGCAACATTGAATACACCAATAAATTCAACAACAAACTCAATATTGAAAATCAGCAACAAATTCAACAACAACCTCAACTTAGAAAAACACCAAAAAATTCAACAACCACAACATTGAGAAACAGCAAAAAATTCAACTGCAACCTCAACTTTCAAAAATACAAAAAGACTCAAATAAAAACATTGAATACACCAATAAATTCAACTACGACCTCAATACTGAAAATCACCAACAAATTCAACAACAACCTCAACAATGACAAACACCAACAAATTCAACAAGAAACTCAACAATGAAAAACACCAAAAAATTCAACAACAACCTCAATTTGAAAAACACCAACAGATTTAACAACCTCAACATACAAATACACCAATAAATACAACAAAAAACTCAGCTTTGAAAAACACCAACAAATTCAACAACCTCAACATTGAAAAGCACCAAAAAATTCAGCAAGAAACTCAACATTGAAAATCACCAACAAATTCAACAAGAACCTCAACAAAGAAAAACACCAAAAAATTCATCAACAACCTCAATACTCAAAATCACCAGCAAATTCAACAAAAACCTCAACAATGAAAAACACCAAAAAATTCAACAACAACCTCAACATTGAAAATCACCAACAAATTCCAGAAAAACCTCAACAATGAAAAACACGAAAAAAATTCATAAACAACCTCAACATTCAAAAACAACAAAAAATTCAACAAAATCCTCAACAATGAAAAACACCAAAAAGTTCAGCAACAACCTCAATCTGAAAAACACCAACAGATTTACCAAGCTCAACATTCAAATACACCAACAAATTCAACAACATAAACATTGAAAAAAACCAACAAATTCAACAACAACCTCAACTTTAAAAAATACAAAAAGGTTCAACAAAATAAAAATTGATAACACCGACAAATTCAACAACAACCTCACTATTGAAAATCACCAACAAATTTAACAACAACCTCAACAATGAATAACATCAAAAATTCAACAACAACCTCAACATTCGAAAAACCATCAAATTCAACAATAAGCTCAACATTGAAAAACACCAACAAATTCAACAACATTCTCAACATTGAAAATCACCATAAAATTCAACAACAACCTCAACATTGAAAAACTCCAACAATTTCAAAAACCTCAACAGGGAAAAGCACCAACAAATTCAACCACAACCTCAATATTGAAAATCACCATCAAATTCAACAACAACCTCAACAGTGAAAAACACCAACAAATTCAACTAAAACCTCAACAATGAAAAACACCAAAAAATTCAACAACAATCTCAACATTGAAAAACACCAACAAATTCAACAGAAACCTCAACAATGAGAAACACCAAAAAATTCAACAACAACCTCAACATTGAAAATCACCAACAAATTCAACAAAAACCTCAACAATGATAAACACCAAAAAATTCATCAACAATCTCAACATTCAAAAACAACAACAAATTCAACAGAAAGCTCAACAATGAGAAACACCAAAAAATTCAACAACAACCTCAACTTTGAAAAACACCAACAACTTCAACAACCTCATCATTGAAAAACACCTACAAATTCAATTGCAACCTCAACTTTGAAAAATAGAAAAAAGATCAAAAAAAACCATTGATAACACCAATAAATTCAACAACCTCAACATTGAAAATCACCAACAAATTCAACAACAACGTCAGCAATGAAAAACATCAAAAAATTAAACAACCTCAACATTGAGAAACAGCAACAAATTCAACTGCAACGTCAACTTTCAAAGATGCAAAAAGATTCAAATAAAAACATTGAATACAGCAATAAATTCAACAACAACCTCAACATTGAAAATCACCAACAAACTCAACAAAAACCTCAACAATGAAAAACACAAAAAAAATTCATCCACAACCTCAACATTCAAAAACACCAAAAAATTCAACAAAAACCTCAACAAAGAAAAACACCAAAAAATTCAAGAACATCCTCAACATTGAAAAACACCAACGAATTCAACTGCAACCTCAACTTTGAAAAATGCAAAAAAGATCATAAAAAAAACATTGATAACACCAATAAATTCAACAACCTCAACATTGAAAATCACCAACAAATTCAACAACAACTTCAGCAATGAAAAACATCAAAAAATTCAACAACAACCTCAACTTTGAACAACACCAAAAAATTCGACAACCCCAACATTGAGAAACAGCAACAAATTCAAGTGCATCCTCAACTTTGAAAAATAAAAAAAGATTTAAAAAAAAAGCATTGAATACACCAATAAATTCAACAACAACATCAATATTGAAAATCACCAACAAATTCAACAAAAACCTCAACAATGAAAAACAACAAAAAATTCAACAACAACCACAATTTCAAAAACACCAACAGATTTAACAACCTCAACACTCAAATACACCAACAAATCCAACAACAAACGCAGTTTTGAAAAACAACAACAAATTTTACAACTTCAACATTGAAAAACACCAACAACTTCAACAACAACCTCAACTTTTAAAAATACAAAAAGGTTCAACAAAATAAAAATTGATAACACCAACAAATTCAACAACAACCTCAAAATTGAAAATTACCAACAAATTTAACAACAACCTCAACAATGAAAAACATCAAAAATTCAACAGCAACAACCACAACAATGAAAAACACCAAACAATTCAACAACAACCTCAACATTCAAAAACACCAACAAATTCAACAACAACCTCAACAATGAAAAACACCAAAAAATTCATCAACAACCTCAACATTCAAAAACACCAACAGATTCAAAAAAAACCTCAACAATTAAAAACATCAAAAAATTCAACAACAACGACAACTTTGAAAAATACCAAAAAATTCAACAACCTCAACATTGAAAAACACCAACAAATTCAACAACAAACACAACATTCAAAATCACCAACAAATTCAACAACAACCTCAACTTTGAAAAACGCCAACAAATTCAAAAAACTCAACATGGAAAAACACCAACAAATTCAATGACAACCTCAACATTGAAAATCACAAACAAATTCAACAACAACCTCAACAATGAAAAACACCAACAAATTCAACAAAAACATCAACCAAGAAAAACAAAAAAAATTCATCAACAACCTCAACATTCAAAAACACCAACAAATTCAACAGAATCTTCAACAATGAAAAACACCAATAAATTCAACAACCTCAACATTGAAAATCACCAAAAAATTGAACAAAAACATCAACAATGAAAAACATCAAAAAATTCAACAACAACCTCAACTTTGAAAAACACCGAAAAATTCAACAACCTCAAAATTGAGAAACAGCAACAACTTCAACTGCAACCTCAACTTTGAAAATACAAAAAGATTCAAATAAAAACATTGAATACACCAATAAATTCAACAACAACCTCAACATTGAAAATCACCAACAAATTCAACAAAAACCTCAACAATGAAAAACATCAAAAAATTCATCAATAACCTCAGCTTTTAAAAACACTAACAACTTCAACATTGAAAAACACGATCAAATTCAACTGCAAACTTAACTTTGAAAAATACAAAAAAGATAAATAAAAACCACTGATTACACCAATAAATTCAACAACCTCAACGTTGAAAGTCACCAACAAATTCAACAACAACCTTAGCAATGAAAAACATCTAAAAATTCAACAACAACCTCAACATTGAAAAACTTCAAAAATTTCATCAACAACCTCAACAATGAAAAACACCAAATAATTCAAAAACAAACTCAACATTGAAAATCACCAACAAAATCAACAACAGCCTCAACTTTGAAAAACACCAACAAATTCAAAAGCCTCAACAGGGAAAAACACCAAAAAATTCAACCACATCCTCAATTTTGAAAATCACCAACAAATTCAACAACAACCTCAACAGTGAAAAACACCAACAAATTCAACAAAAACCTCAACAATGAAAAACACCAAAAAATTCATCAACAATCTCAACATTCAAAAACACCAACAAATTCAGCAGAAACCTCAACAATGAGAAACAACAAAAAATTCAACAACAACCTCAACATTGAAAATCATCAACAAATTCAACAAAAACCTCAACAATGAAAAACACCAACAAATTCACCAACAACCTCAAAGTTGAAAATCACCAACAAACTTAACAACAACCTCAACAATGAAAAACATCAAAAATTCAATAGCAACAACCACAACAATGAAAAACACCAAACAATTCAACAACAACCTCAACATTCAAAAACACCAACAAATTCAACAACAACCTCAACAATGAAAAACACCAAAAAATTCGTCAACAACCTCAACAGTCAAAAACACCAACAGATTCAACAACAACCTCAACAATGAAAAACACCAAAAAATTCATCAACAACCTCAACATTCAAAAACACCAACAGATTCAAAAAAAACCTCAACAATTAAAAACATCAAAAAATTCAACAACAACGACAACTTTGAAAAATACCAAAAAATTCAACAACCTCAACATTGAAAAACACCAACAAATTGAACAACAAACTCAACATTGAAAATCACCAACAAATTCAACAACAACCTCAACTTTGAAAAACGCCAACAAATTCAAAAAACTCAACATGGAAAAACACAAACAAATTCAACGACAACCTCAACATTGAAAATCACCAACAAATTCAACAACAACCTCAACAATGAAAAACACCAACAAATTCAACATAAACCTCAACCAAGAAAAACAAAAAAAATTCATCAACAACCTCAACATTCAAAATCACCAACACATTCAACAGAACCTTCAACAATGAAAAACACCAAAAAATTCAACAACAACCTCAACATTGAAAATCACCAACAAATTCAACAAAAACCTCATCAATGAAAAACACCAATAAATTCAACAACCTCAACATTGAAAATCACCAAAGAATTGAACAAAAACATCAACAATGAAAAACATCAAAAAATTCAACAACAACCTCAACTTTGATAAACACCGAAAAATTCAATAACCTCAAAATTGAGAAACAGCAACAACTTCAACTGCAACCTCAACTTTGAAAAATACAAAAAGATTCAAATAAAAACATTGAATACACCAATAAATTCAACAACAACCTCAACATTGAAAATCACCAACAAATTCAACAAAAACCTCAACAATGAAAAACATCAAAAATTTCATCAATAACCTCAGCTTTTAAAAGCACTAACAACTTCAACATTGAAAAACACCATCAAATTCAACTGCAAACATAACTTTGAAAAATACAAAAAAGATAAAAAAACCCCACGGATTACACCAATAAATTCAACAACCTCAACGTTGAAAGTCACCAACAAATTCAAGAACAACCTCAGCAATGAAAAACATCTAAAAATTCAACAACAAACTCAACATTGAAAAACTCCAACAATTTCATCAACAACCTCAACAATGAAAAACACCAAATAATTCAAAAACAAACTCAACATTGAAAATCACCAGCAAGATCAACAACAACCTCAACTTTGAAAAACACCAACAAATTCAAAAGCCTCAACAGGGAAAAACACCAAAAAATTCAACCACATCCTCAATATTGAAAATCACCAACAAATTCAAGAACAACCTCAACAGTGAAAAACACCAACAAATTCAACAAAAACCTCAACAATGAAAAACACCAAAAAATTCATCAACAATCTCAACATTCAAAAACACCAACAAATTCAGCAGAAACCTCAACAATGAGAAACAACAAAAAATTCAACAACAACCTCAACATTGAAAATCATCAACAAATTCAACAAAAACCTCAACAATTATAAACACCAAAAAATTCATCAACAACCTCAACATTCAAAAACACCAAATAATTCAACAAAAACATCAACAATGAAAAACACCAAAAGAATCAACTGCAACCTCAACTTTGAAAAACACCAACAACTTCAACAACCTCAACATTGAATAACACCTAAAATTCAACTGCAACCTCAACTTTGAAAAATACAAAAAAGATCAGAAAAAACCATTGATTACGCCAATAAATTCAACAACCTCAACATTGAAAATCACCAACAAATTCAACAACAACCTCAACTTTTAAAAATACAAAAAGGTTCAACAAAATAAAAATTGATAACACCAACAAATTCAACAACAACCTCAAAATTGAAAATCACCAACAAATTTAACAACAACCTCAACAATGAAAAACATCAAAAATTCAACAGCAACAACCACAACAATGAAAAACAACAAACAATTCAACAACAACCTCATCATTCAAAAACACCAACAAATTCAACAACAACCTCAACAATGAAAAACACCAAAAAATTCGTCAACAACCTCAACAGTCAAAAACACCAACAGATTCAACAAAAACATCAACAATTAAAAACATAACAAAATTCAACAACAACGACAACTTTGAAAAATACCAACAAATTCAACAACCTCAACATTGAAAAACACCAACAAATTCAACAACAAACTCAACATTGAAAATCACCAACAAATTCAACGACAACCTCAACATTGAAAATCACCAACAAATTCAACAACAACCTCAACAATGAAAAACACCAACAAAATCAACGACAACCTCAACATTGAAAATCACCAACAAATTCAACAACAACCTCAACAATGAAAAACAACAACAAATTCAACAAAAACCTCAACCAAGAAAAACAAAAAGAATTCATCAACAACCTCAAAATTCAAAAACACCAACAAATTCAACAGAATCTTCAACAATGAAAAACATCAAAAAATTCAACAACAACCTCAACTTTGAAAAACAACGAAAAATTCAACAACCTCAAAATTGAGAAACAGCAACAACTTCAACTGCAAACTCAACTTTTAAAAATACAAAAAGATTCAAATAAAAACATTGAATACACCAATAAATTCAACAACAACATCAACATTGAAAATCACAAACAAATTCAACAAAAACCTCAACAATGAAAAACATCAAAAAATTCATCAACAACCTCAACATTCAAAAACACCAAAAAATTCAACAAAAACCTGAGCTTTTAAAAACACTAACAACTTCAACATTGAAAAACACCATCAAATTCAACTGCAACCTTACTTTGAAAAATACAAAAAAGATTAAAAAAAAGCACTGATTACACCAATAAATTCAACAACCTCAACGTTGAAAACCACCAACAAATTCAACAACAACCTCAGCAATGAAAAACATCTAAAAATTCAACAACAACCTCAACATTGAAAAACTCCAACAATTTCATCAACAACCTCAACAATGAAAAACACCAAATAATTCAAAAACAAACTCAACATTGAAAATCACCAGCAAAATCAACAACAACCTCAACTTTGAAAAACACCAACAAATTCAAAAGCCTCAACAGGAAAAAAAAAAATTCAACCACATCCTCAATATTGAAAATCACCAACAAATTCAACAACAACCTCAACAGTGAAAAACACCAACAAATTCAACAAAAACCTCAACAATGAAAAACACCAAAAAATTCATCAACAATCTCAGCATTCAAAAACACCAACAAATTCAGCAGAAACCTCAACAATGAGAAACAACAAAAAATTCAACAACAACCTCAACATTGAAAATCATCAACAAATTCAACAAAAACCTCAACAATGAAAAACACCAAAAATTCATCAACAACCTCAACATTCAAAAACACCAAATAATTCAACAAAAACATCAACAATCAAAAACACCAAAAGAATCAACTGCAACCTCAACTTTGAAAAACACCAACAACTTCAAAAACCTCAACATTGAATAACACCTACAAATTCAACTGCAACCTCAACTTTGAAAAATACAAAAAAGTTCAGAAAAAACCATTGATTACGCCAATACATTCAACAACCTCAACATTGAAAATAACCAACAAATTCAACAACAACCTCAACTTTTAAAAATACAAAAAGGTTCAACAAAATAAAAATTGATAACACCAACAAATTCAACAACAACCTCAAAATTGAAAATCACCAACAAATTTAACAACAACCTCAACAATGAAAAACATCAAAAATTCAACAGCAACAACCACAACAATGAAAAACAACAAACAATTCAACAACAACCTCAACATTCAAAAACACCAACAAATTCAACAACAACCTCAACAATGAAAAACACCAAAAAATTCAACAACCTCAACATTGAGAAACAGCAACAAAGTCAACTGCAACCTCAACTTTGAAAAATACAAAAAGATTCAAAAAAAAATTGAATACACCAATAAATTGAACAGCAACCTCAATATTGAAAATCACCAAAAAATTCAGCAACAACCTCAACTTTGAAAAACACCAACAAATTCTAAAACATCAACATGGAAAAACACCAACAAATTCAACAACAACCTCAATATTGAAAATCACCAACAAATTCAACAACAACCTCAACTATGAAAAACACCAACAAATTCAACAAAAACCTCAACAATGAAAAACACAAAAAAATTCAACAACAACCTCAAATTGAAAAACACCAACAGATTTAGAAACCTCAACATTCAAATGAACCAACAAATTCAATAACAAACGCTTCTTTGAAAAACACCAACAGATTCAACAAATTCAACATTGAAAAACACCAACAAATTCAACAACCACCTCAGCAATGAAAACCATCAAAAAATTCAACAACAACCTCAACTTTTAAAAATACAAAAAGGTTCAACAAAATAAAAATTGATAACACCAACAAATTCAACAACAACCTCAAAATTGAAAATCACCAACAAATTTAACAACAACCTCACAATAGAAAAACATCAAAAATTCAACAACAACCACAACAATGAAAAACACCAAACAATTCAATAACAACCTCAACATTCAAAAACACCAACAAATTCTGCAACAGCCTCAACAATGAAAAACATCAAAAAATTCATCAACAACCTCAACATTCAAAAACACTAACACATTCAACAAAAACCTCAACAATTAAAAAAACCAAAAAATTCAACAACAACGTCAACTTTGAAAAATACCAATCAATTCAACAACCTCAACATTGAAAAACAGCAACAATTTCAACAACAAACTCAACATTGAAAATCACCAAAAAATTCAACAACAACATCAACATTGAAAAACTCCTACAGTTTCAACAACAACCTCAACAATGACAAACACCAAAAAATTCAACAACAAACTCAACATTGAAAATCACCAACAAATTCAACAACAACCTCAACTTTGAAAAACACCAACAAATTCAAAAACCACAACATGGAAAAACACCAACAATTTTAACCACAACCTCAACAATGAAAATCACCAACAAATTCAACAACAACCTCAACATTCAAAAACACCAACAAATTCAACAGAATTCTCAACAATGAAAAACACCAAAAAATTCAACAACAACCTCAACATTGAAACTCACCAACAAATTCAACAAAAATCTCAACAATGAAAAACACCAATAAATTCAACAACCTCAACATTGAAAATCACCAAAAAATTGAACAAATACCTCAACAATGAAAAACAACAAAAAATTCAACAACAACCTCAACTTTGATAAACACCAAAAAATTCAACAACCTCAACATTGAGAAACAGCAACAAATTCAACTCAACCTCAACTTTGAAAAATACAAAAAGATTCAAGTAAAAACATTGAATGCACCAATAAATTCAACAACAACCTCAACACTGACAATCAACAAAAAATTCAACAAAAACCTCAACAATGAAAAACATCTAAAAATTCATCAACAACCTCAACATTCAAAAAACCAAAAATTTCAACCACAACCTCAACATTGAAAAACACCAACAAATTCAAAAACCTCAACATGGAAAAACAAAAACAAATTCAACTTCAACCTCAATATTGAAATTCACCAAAAAATTCAACAACAACCTCAACTACGAAAAACACCAACAAATTCAACAAAAACCTCAACAATGAAAAACAACAAAAAATTCAACAACAACCGCAATTTGAAAAACACCAACAGATTTAACAACCTCAAAATTCAAATACAGCAACAAATTCAACAAAAACCTCTACAATGAAAAACAGCACAAAAATTCATCAACAACCTCAACATTCAAAAACACCAAAAAATTCAACAAAAACCTCAACAATGAAAAACACCAAAAAATTCAATCAACAACCTCAACTTTGAAAAACACCAACAACTTCAACAATCTCAACATTGAAAAACACCAGCAAATTCAACTGCAAACTCAACTTTGAAAAATACAAAAAAGATAAAAATAAACCATTGATAACACCAATAAATTCAACAAGCTCAACATTGAAAATCAAAAACAAATTCAACAACAACCTCTGCAATGAAAAACACCAAAAAATTCAACAACAACCTCAACTTTGAACAACACCAAAAAATTTAATAACCTCAAAATTGAGAAACAGCAACAAATTCAACTGCAACCTCAACTTTGAAAAATACAAAAAGATTCAAAAAAAATTGAATACGCCAATAAATTGAACAGCAACCTCAATATTGAAAATCACCAAAAAATTCAACAACAACCTCAACTTTGAAAAACACCAACAAATTCTAAAACCTCAACATGGAACAACACCAACAAATTCAACTACAACCTCAATATTGAAAATCACCAACAAATTCAACAACAACCTCAACTATGAAAAACACCAACAAATTCAACAAAAAACTCAACAATGAAAAACACCAAAAAATTCAACAACAACCTCAATTTGAAAAACAACAACAGATTTAGAAACCTCAACATTCAAATAAACCAACAAATTCAATAACAAACGCTTCTTTGAAAAACGCCAACAGATTCAACAAATTCAACATTGAAAAACACCAACAAATTCAACAACAACCTCAGCAATGAAAAACATCAAAAAATTCAACAACAACCTCAACTTTCAAAAATACAAAAAGGTTCAACAAAATAAAAATTGATAACACCAACAAATTCAACAACAACCTCAAAATTGAAAATCAACAACAAATTTAACAACAACCTCACAATAGAAAAACATCAAAAATTCAACAACAACAACCACAACAATGAAAAACACCAAACAATTCAACAACAACCTCAACATTCAAAAACACCAACAAATTCAACAACAACCTCAACAATGAAAAACACCACAAAAATTCATCAACAACCTCAACATTCAAAAACACCAACAAATTCAACTAAAACCTCAACAATTAAAAAAACCAAAAAATTCAGCAACAACGTGAACTTTGAAAAATACCAATCAATTCAATAACCTCAACATTGAAAAACAGCAACAAATTTAACAACAAACTCAACATTGAAAATCACCAAATAATTCAACAACAACCTCAACATTGAAAAACTCCTACAATTTAAACAACAACCTCAACAATGAAAAACACCAAAAAATTCGACAACAAACTCAACATTGAAAATCACCAAAAAATTCAACAACAACCTCAACTTTGAAAAACACCAACAAATTCAAAAACCACAACATGGAAAAACACCAACAATTTCAACTACAACCTCAACATTGAAAATCACCAAAAAATTCAATAACAACCTCAACAATGAAAAACACCAACAAATTCAACAAAAACCTCAGCCAAGAAAAACACCAAAAAATTCATCAACAACCTCAACATTCAAAAACACCAACAAATTCAACAGAATTCTCAACAATTTAAAACACCAAAAAATTCAACAACAACCTCAACATTGAAACTCACCAACAAATTCAACAAAAATCTCAACAATGAAAAACAACAATAAATTCAACAACCTCAACATTGAAAATCACCAAAAAATTGAACAAATACCTCAACAATGAAAAACAACAAAAAATTCAACAACAACCTCAACTTTGATAAACACCAAAAAATTCAACAACCTCAACATTGAGAAACAGCAACAAATTCAACTGCAACCTCAACTTTGAAAAATACAAAAAGGTTCAAATAAAAACATTGAATGCACCAATAAATTCAACAACAA
This sequence comes from Cetorhinus maximus, assembly GCF_964194155.1. Classification (NCBI taxonomy): domain Eukaryota; kingdom Metazoa; phylum Chordata; class Chondrichthyes; order Lamniformes; family Cetorhinidae; genus Cetorhinus; species Cetorhinus maximus. Next base: position 315,996 of record NC_135905.1, read on the forward strand.
CCTCAACATTGACAATCACCAACAAATTCAACAAAAACCTCAACAATGAAAAACATCTAAAAATTCATCAACAACCTCAACATTCAAAAACACCAAAAAATTCAACAACAACCTCAACATTGAAAAACACCAACAAATTCAAAAACCTCAACATGGAAAAACACCAACAAATTCAACTTCAACCTCAATATTGAAAATCACCAACAAATTCAACAACAACCTCAACTATGAAAAACACCAACAAATTCAACAAAAACCTCGACAATGAAAAACAAAAAAAAATTCAACAACAACCTCAATTTGAAAAACACCAACAGATTTAACAACCTCAACATTCAAATACAGCAACAAATTCAACAAGAAACGCAGCTTTGAAAAACACCTACAAATTCAACAACCTCAACATTGAAAAACACCAACAAATTCAACAACAACCTCAACTTTTACAAATACAAAAAGGTTCAACAAAAGAAAAATTGATAACACCAACAAATTCAACAACAACCGCAAAATTGAAAATCACAAACAAATTCAACAAAAACCTCAACAATGAAAAACACCAAAAAATTCAATCAACAACCTCAACTTTGAAAAACACCAACAACTTCAACAATCTCAACATTGAAAAACACCAGCAAATTCAACTGCAAACTCAACTTTGAAAAATACAAAAAAGATAAAAATAAACCATTGATAACACCAATAAATTCAACAAGCTCAACATTGAAAATCAAAAACAAATTCAACAACAACCTCTGCAATGAAAAACACCAAAAAATTCAACAACAACCTCAACTTTGAACAACACCAAAAAATTTAATAACCTCAACATTGAGAAACAGCAACAAATTCAACTGCAACCTCAACTTTGAAAAATACAAAAAGATTCAAAAAAAATTGAATACGCCAATAAATTGAACAGCAACCTCAATATTGAAAATCACCAAAAAATTCAACAACAACCTCAACTTTGAAAAACACCAACAAATTCTAAAACCTCAACATGGAACAACACCAACAAATTCAACTACAACCTCAATATTGAAAATCACCAACAAATTCAACAACAACCTCAACTATGAAAAACACCAACAAATTCAACAAAAAACTCAACAATGAAAAACACCAAAAAATTCAACAACAACCTCAATTTGAAAAACAACAACAGATTTAGAAACCTCAACATTCAAATAAACCAACAAATTCAATAACAAACGCTTCTTTGAAAAACGCCAACAGATTCAACAAATTCAACATTGAAAAACACCAACAAATTCAACAACAACCTCAGCAATGAAAAACATCAAAAAATTCAACAACAACCTCAACTTTCAAAAATACAAAAAGGTTCAACAAAATAAAAATTGATAACACCAACAAATTCAACAACAACCTCAAAATTGAAAATCAACAACAAATTTAACAACAACCTCACAATAGAAAAACATCAAAAATTCAACAACAACAACCACAACAATGAAAAACACCAAACAATTCAACAACAACCTCAACATTCAAAAACACCAACAAATTCAACAACAACCTCAACAATGAAAAACATCAAAAAATTCATAAACAACCTCAACATTCAAAAACACCAACAAATTCAACTAAAACCTCAACAATTAAAAAAACCAAAAAATTCAGCAACAACGTGAACTTTGAAAAATACCAATCAATTCAATAACCTCAACATTGAAAAACAGCAACAAATTCAACAACAAACTCAACATTGAAAATCACCAAATAATTCAACAACAACCTCAACATTGAAAAACTCCTACAATTTAAACAACAACCTCAACAATGAAAAACACCAAAAAATTCGACAACAAACTCAACATTGAAAATCACCAAAAAATTCAACAACAACCTCAACTTTGAAAAACACCAACAAATTCAAAAACCACAACATGGAAAAACACCAACAATTTCAACTACAACCTCAACATTGAAAATCACCAAAAAATTCAATAACAACCTCAACAATGAAAAACACCAACAAATTCAACAAAAACCTCAGCCAAGAAAAACACCAAAAAATTCATCAACAACCTCAACATTCAAAAACACCAACAAATTCAACAGAATTCTCAACAATTTAAAACACCAAAAAATTCAACAACAACCTCAACATTGAAACTCACCAACAAATTCAACAAAAATCTCAACAATGAAAAACAACAATAAATTCAACAACCTCAACATTGAAAATCACCAAAAAATTGAACAAATACCTCAACAATGAAAAACAACAAAAAATTCAACAACAACCTCAACTTTGATAAACACCAAAAAATTCAACAACCTCAACATTGAGAAACAGCAACAAATTCAACTGCAACCTCAACTTTGAAAAATACAAAAAGGTTCAAATAAAAACATTGAATGCACCAATAAATTCAACAACAACCTCAACATTGACAATCACCAACAAATTCAACAAAAACCTCAATAATGAAAAACATCTAAAAATTCATCAACAACCTCAACATTCAAAAACACCAAAAAATTCAACAACAACCTCAACATTCAAAAACACCAACAAATTCAAAAACCTCAACATGGAAAAACACCAACAAATTCAACTTCAACCTCAATATTGAAAATCACCAACAAATTCAACAACAACCTCAACTATGAAAAACACCAACAAATTCAACAAAAACCTCGACAATGAAAAACAAAAAAAAATTCAAAAACAACCTCAATTTGAAAAACACCAACAGATTTAACAACCTCAACATTCAAATACAGCAACAAATTCAACAAGAAACGCAGCTTTGAAAAACACCTACAAATTCAACAACCTCAACATTGAAAAACACCAACAGATTCAACAACAACCTCAACTTTTACAAACACAAAAAGGTTCAACAAAAGAAAAATGGATAACACCAACAAATTCAACAACAACCGCAAAATTGAAAATCACAAACAAATTTAACAACAACCTCAACAATGAAAAACATCAAAAAATCAACAACAACCACGACAATGAAAAACACCAACAAATTCAACAACAACCTCAATATTGAAAATCACCAACAAATTTAACAACAACCACAACAATGAAAAACAACAAAAATTCAACAACAACCACAACAATGAAAAACACCAACAAATTCAACAAAAACCTCAACAATTAAAAACACCAAAAAATTCAACAGCAACGTCAACTTTGAAAAATACCAACAAATTCAACGACCTCAACATTGAAAAAAACCAACAAATTCAACAACAAACGCAACATTGAAAATCACCAAAAAATTCAACATCAACCTCAACATTGAAAAACTCCAGCAAGTTCAACAAAAACCTCAACAATGAAAAACAACAAAAAAGTCAACAAGAAACTCAACATTGAAAATCACCAACAAATTCAACAAAAACCTCAACAATGAAAAACACCGAAAAATTCATCAACAACCTCAACATTCAAAAACACCAACAAATTCAACAAAAACCTCAACAATGAAAAACACCAAAAAAGTCAACATGCAACCTCAACTTTGACAAACACCAACAACTTCAACAACCTCAACATTGAAAAACACCAGAATATTCAACTGCACTCTCTACTTTGAAAAATACTAAAAAGATTTTAAAAAACCATTGATAACACCAATATATTCAACAACCTCAACATTGAAAATCACCACCAAATTCAACAACAACCTCAGCAATGAAAATCATCAAGAAATTCAACAACAACCTCAAGTTTGAAAAACACCAAAAAATTCAAAAACCTCAACATTGAATAACACCAACAAATTGAGCAACAACCTCAACTTTTACAAATACAAAAAGGTTCAACAAAAGAAAAATTGATAACACCAACAAATTCAACAACAACTGCCAAATTGAAAATCACCAACAAATTTAACAACAACCTCAACAATGAAAAACATCAAAAAATCAACAACAACCATGACAATGAAAAACACCACCAAATTCAACAACAACCTCAATATTGAAAATCACCAACAAATTTAACAACAACCTCAACAATGAAAAACATCAAAAATTCAACAACAACAACCACAACAATGAAAAACACCAACAAATTCAACAAAAACCTCAACAATTAAAAACTCCAAAAAATTCAACAACAACGTCAACTTTGAAAAATACCAACAAATTCAACAACCTCAACATTGAAAAACACCAACAAATTCAACAACAAACGCAACATTGAAAATCACCAAAAAATTCAACAACAACCCCAACATTGAAAAACTCCAGCAAGTTCAACAACAATGTCATCAATGAAAAACACCAACAAATTCAACAAGAAACACAACATTGGAAATCACCAACAAATTCAACAAAAACCTCAACAATGAAAAACACCGAAAAATTCATCAACAACCTCAACATTCAAAAACTCCAGCAAGTTCAACAACAACCTCATCAATGAAAAACACCAAAAAATTCAACAAGAAACTCAACATTGAAAATCACCTAACAATTCAACAAAAACCTCAACAATGAAAAACACCGAAAAATTCATCAACAACCTCAACATTCAAAAACACCAACAAATTCAACAAAAACCTCAACAATGAAAAACACCAAAAAATTCAACAACAACCTCAACATTGAAAAACACCAAAAAATTCAACAAAAACCTCAACAATGAAAAACACCAGAAAAGTCAACAACAACCTCAACTTTGAAAAACACCAACAACTTCAACAACCTCAACATTGAAAAACACCAACAAATTCAACAACAACAGCAAAATTGAAAATCACCAAAAAATTTAACAACAACCTCAACAATGAAAAACATTTAAAAATCAACAACAACCACGACAATGAAAAACACCAACAAATTCAACAACAACCCCAATATTGAAAATCACCAACAAATTTAACAACAACATCAACAATGAAAAACATCAAAAAATAAACAACAACAACCACAACAATGAAAAACACCAACAAATTCAACAAAAATCTGAACAATTAAAAACTACAAAAAATTCAACAACAACGTCAACTTTGAAAAATACCAACAAATACAACAACCTCAACATTGAAAAACACCAACAAATTCAACAACAACCTCAACATTGAAAACTCCAGCAAGTTCAACAACAACCTCAACAATGAAAAAGGCCAAAAAATTCAACAAGAAACACAACATTGAAAATCACCAACAAATTCAACAAAAACCTCAACAATGAAAAACACCGAAAAATTCATCAACAACCTCAACATTCAAAAACACCAACAAATTCAACAAAAACCTCAACAATGAAAAACACCAAAAAATTCAACAACAACCTCAACATTGAAAAACACCAAAAAATTCAACAAAAACCTCAACAATGAAAAACACCCAAAAAGTCAACAACAACCTCAACTTTGAAAAACACCAACATCTTCAACAACCTCAACATTGAAAAACACCAGCATATTCAACTGCACCCTCAACTTTGAAAAATACAAAAAAGATCAGAAAAAACCATTGATTACACCAATAAATTCAACAACCTCAACATTGAAAATCGCCAACAAATTCAACAACAACCTCAGCAATGAAAAACATCAAAAAAATAAACAACAAACTCAAGTTTGAAAAACACCAAAAAATTCAACAACCTCAACATTGAGAAACAGCAACAAATTCAACTGCAACCTCAACATTGAAAAATGCAAAAAGATTCAAATAAAAACATTGAATACAGCAATAAATTCAACAACAACCTCAACATTGAAAATCACCAACAAATTCAACAAAACCTCTACAATGAAAAACACCAAAAAATTCAAACAACAACCTCAACTTTGAAAAACACCAACAACTTCAACAATCTCAACAATGAAAAACACCAACAAATTCAACTGCAATCTCAACTTTGAAAAATACAAAAAAGATTAATAAAAAACCATTGATAACACCAATAAATTCAACAAGCTCAACAATGAAAATCAAAAACAAATTCAACAACAACCTCTGCAATGAAAAACACCAAAAAATTCAACAACAACCTCAACATTGAAAATCTGCAAAAAATTGAACAAATACCTCAACAATGAAAAACACCAAAAAATTCAACAACAACCTCAACTTTGATAAACACCAAAAAATTCAACAACCTCAACATTGAGAAACAGAAACAAATTCAACTGCAACCTCAACTTTGAAAAATATAAAGAGATTCAAATAAAAATATTGAATGCATCAATAAATTCAACAGCAACCTCAACATTGACAATCACCAGCAAATTCAAAAAAAACCACAACAATGAAAAACATCTAAAAATTCATCAACAACCTCAACATTCAAAAACACCAAAAAATTCAACAACAACCTGAACATTGAAAAACACCAACAAATTCATAAACCTCAACATGGAAAAACACCAACAAATCCAACTTCAACCTCAATATTGAAAATCACCAACAAATTCAACAACAACCTCAACTATGAAAAACACCAACAAATTCAACAAAAACCTCAACAATGAAAAACAACAAAAAATTCAACTACAACCTCAATTTGATAAACACCAACAGATTTAACAACCTCTACATTCAAATACAGCAACAAATTCAACAACAAACGCAGCTTTGCAAAACGCCTACAAATTCAACATCCTCAACATTGAAAAACACCAAAAAATTCAACAAAAACCTCAACAATGAAAAACACCAAAAAAGTCAACAACAACCGCAACTTTGAAAAACACCAACAACTTCAACAACCTCAACATTGAAACACAACAGAATATTCAACTGCACCCTCTACTTTGAAAAATACAAAAAAGATTAAAAAAAACCATTAATAACACCAATATATTCAACAACCTCAAGTTTGAAAAACACCAAAAAATTCAACAACCTCAACATTGAAAAACACCAACAAATTCAACAACAACCTCAACTTTTACAAATACAAAAAGGTTCAACAAAATAAAAATGGATAACACCAACAAATTCAACAACAGCAAAATTGAAAATCACCAAAAAATTTAACAACAACCTCAACAATGAAAAACATCAAAAATTCAACAACAACAACTACAACAATGAAAAACACCAACAAATTCAACAAAAACCTCAACAATTAAAAACTCCAAAAAATTAAACAACAACGTCAACTTTGAAAAATACCAACAAATTCAACAACCTCAACATTGAAAAACACCAACAAATTCAACAACCTCAACATTGAAAATCACCAAAAAATTCAACAACAACCTCAACATTGAAAAACTCCAGCAAGTTCAACAACAACCTCAACAATGAAAAACGCCAAAAAAAATTCAACAAGAAACACAACATTGAAAATCACCAACAAATTCAACAAAAACCTCAACAATGAAAAACACCGAAAAATTCATCAACAACCTCAACATTCAAAAACACCAACAAATTCAACAAAAACCTCGACAATGAAAAACACCAAAAATTTCAACAACAACCTCAACATTGAAAAACACCAAAAAATTCAACAAAAACCTCAACAATGAAAAACACCCAAAAAGTCAACAACAACCTCAACTTTGAAAAACGCCAACATCTTCAACAACCTCAACATTGAAAAACACCAGCATATTCAACTGCACCCTCAACTTTGAAAAATACAAAAAAGATCAGAAAAAATCATTGACTACACCAATAAATTCAACAACCTCAACATTGAAAATCGCCAACAAATTCAACAACAACCTCAGCAATGAAAAACATCAGAAAATTAAACAACAAACTCAAGTTTGAAAAACACCAAAAAATTCAACAACCTCAACATTGAGAAACAGCAACAAATTCAACTGCAACCTCAACTTTGAAAAATGCAAAAAGATTCAAATAAAAACATTGAATACAGCAATAAATTCAACAACAACTTCAACTTTGAAAATCACCAACAAATTCAACAAAACCTCTACAATGAAAAACACCACAAAAATTCATCAACAACCTCAACATTCAAAAACACCAAAAAATTCAATAAAAACCTCAACAATGAAAAACATCAAAAAATCAACAACAACCACGACAATGAAAAACACCAACAAATTCAACAACAACCCCAATATTGAAAATCACCAACAAATTTAACAACAACCTCAACAATGAAAAACATCAAAAATTCAACAACAACCACAACAATGAAAAACACCAACAAATTCAACAAAAACCTCAACAATTAAAAACTCCAAAAAATTCAACAACAACGTCAACTTTGAAAAATACCAACAAATTCAACAACCTCAACATTGAAAATCACCAAAAAATTCAACAAAAACCTCAACAATGAAAAACACCAAAAAATTCAAACAACAACCTCAACTTTGAAAAACACCAACAACTTCAACAATCTCAACATTGAAAAACACCAACAAATTCAACTGCAACCTCAACTTTGAAAAATACAAAAAAGATCAAAAAAAACCATTGATAACACCAATAAATTCAAAAAGCTCAACATTGAAAATCAAAAACAAATTCAACAACAACCTCTGCAATGAAAAACACCAAAAAATTCAACAACAACCTCAACATTGAAAATCACCAAAAAATTGAACAAATACCTCAACAATGAAAAACACCAAAAAATTCAACAACAACCTCAACTTTGATAAACACCAAAAAATTCAACAACCTCAACATTGAGAAACAGAAACAAATTCAACTGCAACCTCAACTTTGAAAAATACAAAAAGATTCAAATAAAAATATTGAATGCACCAATAAATTCAACAGCAACCTCAACATTGACAATCACCAACAAATTCAACTACAACCTCAACAATGAAAAACATCTAAAAATTCATCAACAACCTGAACATTCAAAAACACCAAAAAATTCAACAACAACCTCAACTTTGATAAACACCAAAAAATTCAACAACCTCAACATTGAGAAACAGAAACAAATTCAACTGCAACCTCAACTTTGAAAAATACAAAAAGATTCAAATAAAAATATTGAATGCACCAATAAATTCAACAGCAACCTCAACATTGACAATCACCAACAAATTCAACTACAACCTCAACAATGAAAAACATCTAAAAATTCATCAACAACCTCAACATTAAAAATCACCAAAAAATTCAACAACAACCTCAGCAATGAAAAACATCAAAAAATTCAACAACAACCTCAAGTTTGAAAAACACCAAAAAATTCAACAACCTCAACATTGAAAAACACCAACAAATTCAACAACAACCTCAACTTTTACAAATACAAAAAGGTTCAACAAAAGAAAAATGGATAACACCAACAAATTCAACAACAACAGCAAAATTGAAAATCACCAAAAAATTTAACAACAACCTCAACAATGAAAAACATCAAGAAATCAACAACAACCACGACAATGAAAAACACCAACAAATTCAACAACAACCCCAATATTGAAAATCACCAACAAATTTAACAACAACCTCAACAATGAAAAACATCAAAAATTCAACAACAACAACCACAACAATGAAAAACACCAACAAATTCAACAAAAACCTCAACAATTAAAAACTCCAAAAAATTCAACAACAACGTCAACTTTGAAAAATACCAACAAATTCAACAACCTCAACATTGAAAATCACCAAAAAATTCAACAACAACCTCAACATTGAAAAACTCCAGCAAGTTCAACAACAACCTCAACAATGAAAAACGCCAAAAAAATTCAACAAGAAACACAACATTGAAAATCACCAACAAATTCAACAAAAACCTCAACAATGAAAAACACCGAAAAATTCATCAACAACCTCAACATTCAAAAACACCAACAAATTCAACAAAAACCTCGACAATGAAAAACACCAAAAAATTCAACAACAACCTCAACATTGAAAAACACCAAAAAATTCAACAAAAACCTCAACAATGAAAAACACCCAAAATGTCAACAACAACCTCAACTTTGAAAAACGCCAACATCTTCAACAACCTCAACATTGAAAAACACCAGCATATTCAACTGCACCCTCAACTTTGAAAAATACAAAAAAGATCAGAAAAAATCATTGACTACACCAATAAATTCAACAACCTCAACATTGAAAATCGCCAACAAATTCAACAACAACCTCAGCAATGAAAAACATCAGAAAATTAAACAACAAACTCAAGTTTGAAAAACACCAAAAAATTCAACAACCTCAACATTGAGAAACAGCAACAAATTCAACTGCAACCTCAACTTTGAAAAATGCAAAAAGATTCAAATAAAAACATTGAATACAGCAATAAATTCAACAACAACTTCAACTTTGAAAATCACCAACAAATTCAACAAAACCTCTACAATGAAAAACACCACAAAAATTCATCAACAACCTCAACATTCAAAAACACCAAAAAATTCAATAAAAACCTCAACAATGAAAAACATCAAAAAATCAACAACAACCACGACAATGAAAAACACCAACAAATTCAACAACAACCCCAATATTGAAAATCACCAACAAATTTAACAACAACCTCAACAATGAAAAACATCAAAAATTCAACAACAACCACAACAATGAAAAACACCAACAAATTCAACAAAAACCTCAACAATTAAAAACTCCAAAAAATTCAACAACAACGTCAACTTTGAAAAATACCAACAAATTCAACAACCTCAACATTGAAAATCACCAAAAAATTCAACAAAAACCTCAACAATGAAAAACACCAAAAAATTCAAACAACAACCTCAACTTTGAAAAACACCAACAACTTCAACAATCTCAACATTGAAAAACACCAACAAATTCAACTGCAACCTCAACTTTGAAAAATACAAAAAAGATCAAAAAAAACCATTGATAACACCAATAAATTCAAAAAGCTCAACATTGAAAATCAAAAACAAATTCAACAACAACCTCTGCAATGAAAAACACCAAAAAATTCAACAACAACCTCAACATTGAAAATCACCAAAAAATTGAACAAATACCTCAACAATGAAAAACACCAAAAAATTCAACAACAACCTCAACTTTGATAAACACCAAAAAATTCAACAACCTCAACATTGAGAAACAGAAACAAATTCAACTGCAACCTCAACTTTGAAAAATACAAAAAGATTCAAATAAAAATATTGAATGCACCAATAAATTCAACAGCAACCTCAACATTGACAATCACCAACAAATTCAACTACAACCTCAACAATGAAAAACATCTAAAAATTCATCAACAACCTGAACATTCAAAAACACCAAAAAATTCAACAACAACCTCAACTTTGATAAACACCAAAAAATTCAACAACCTCAACATTGAGAAACAGAAACAAATTCAACTGCAACCTCAACTTTGAAAAATACAAAAAGATTCAAATAAAAATATTGAATGCACCAATAAATTCAACAGCAACCTCAACATTGACAATCACCAACAAATTCAACTACAACCTCAACAATGAAAAACATCTAAAAATTCATCAACAACCTCAACATTAAAAATCACCAAAAAATTCAACAACAACCTCAGCAATGAAAAACATCAAAAAATTCAACAACAACCTCAAGTTTGAAAAACACCAAAAAATTCAACAACCTCAACATTGAAAAACACCAACAAATTCAACAACAACCTCAACTTTTACAAATACAAAAAGGTTCAACAAAAGAAAAATGGATAACACCAACAAATTCAACAACAACAGCAAAATTGAAAATCACCAAAAAATTTAACAACAACCTCAACAATGAAAAACATCAAGAAATCAACAACAACCACGACAATGAAAAACACCAACAAATTCAACAACAACCCCAATATTGAAAATCACCAACAAATTTAACAACAACCTCAACAATGAAAAACATCAAAAATTCAACAACAACAACCACAACAATGAAAAACACCAACAAATTCAACAAAAACCTCAACAATTAAAAACTCCAAAAAATTCAACAACAACGTCAACTTTGAAAAATACCAACAAATTCAACAACCTCAACATTGAAAATCACCAAAAAATTCAACAACAACCTCAACATTGAAAAACTCCAGCAAGTTCAACAACAACCTCAACAATGAAAAACGCCAAAAAAATTCAACAAGAAACACAACATTGAAAATCACCAACAAATTCAACAAAAACCTCAACAATGAAAAACACCGAAAAATTCATCAACAACCTCAACATTCAAAAACACCAACAAATTCAACAAAAACCTCGACAATGAAAAACACCAAAAAATTCAACAACAACCTCAACATTGAAAAACACCAAAAAATTCAACAAAAACCTCAACAATGAAAAACACCCAAAATGTCAACAACAACCTCAACTTTGAAAAACGCCAACATCTTCAACAACCTCAACATTGAAAAACACCAGCATATTCAACTGCACCCTCAACTTTGAAAAATACAAAAAAGATCAGAAAAAATCATTGACTACACCAATAAATTCAACAACCTCAACATTGAAAATCGCCAACAAATTCAACAACAACCTCAGCAATGAAAAACATCAGAAAATTAAACAACAAACTCAAGTTTGAAAAACACCAAAAAATTCAACAACCTCAACATTGAGAAACAGCAACAAATTCAACTGCAACCTCAACTTTGGAAAATGCAAAAAGATTCAAATAAAAACATTGAATACAGCAATAAATTCAACAACAACTTCAACTTTGAAAATCACCAACAAATTCAACAAAACCTCTACAATGAAAAACACCACAAAAATTCATCAACAACCTCAACATTCAAAAACACCAAAAAATTCAATAAAAACCTCAACAATGAAAAACATCAAAAAATCAACAACAACCACGACAATGAAAAACACCAACAAATTCAACAACAACCCCAATATTGAAAATCACCAACAAATTTAACAACAACCTCAACAATGAAAAACATCAAAAATTCAACAACAACAACCACAACAATGAAAAACACCAACAAATTCAACAAAAACCTCAACAATTAAAAACTCCAAAAAATTCAACAACAACGTCAACTTTGAAAAATACCAACAAATTCAACAACCTCAACATTGAAAATCACCAAAAAATTCAACAAAAACCTCAACAATGAAAAACACCAAAAAATTCAAACAACAACCTCAACTTTGAAAAACACCAACAACTTCAACAATCTCAACATTGAAAAACACCAACAAATTCAACTGCAACCTCAACTTTGAAAAATACAAAAAAGATCAAAAAAAACCATTGATAACACCAATAAATTCAAAAAGCTCAACATTGAAAATCAAAAACAAATTCAACAACAACCTCTGCAATGAAAAACACCAAAAAATTCAACAACAACCTCAACATTGAAAATCACCAAAAAATTGAACAAATACCTCAACAATGAAAAACACCAAAAAATTCAACAACAACCTCAACTTTGATAAACACCAAAAAATTCAACAACCTCAACATTGAGAAACAGAAACAAATTCAACTGCAACCTCAACTTTGAAAAATACAAAAAGATTCAAATAAAAATATTGAATGCACCAATAAATTCAACAGCAACCTCAACATTGACAATCACCAACAAATTCAACTACAACCTCAACAATGAAAAACATCTAAAAATTCATCAACAACCTGAACATTCAAAAACACCAAAAAATTCAACAACAACCTCAACTTTGATAAACACCAAAAAATTCAACAACCTCAACATTGAGAAACAGAAACAAATTCAACTGCAACCTCAACTTTGAAAAATACAAAAAGATTCAAATAAAAATATTGAATGCACCAATAAATTCAACAGCAACCTCAACATTGACAATCACCAACAAATTCAACTACAACCTCAACAATGAAAAACATCTAAAAATTCATCAACAACCTCAACATTAAAAATCACCAAAAAATTCAACAACAACCTCAGCAATGAAAAACATCAAAAAATTCAACAACAACCTCAAGTTTGAAAAACACCAAAAAATTCAACAACCTCAACATTGAAAAACACCAACAAATTCAACAACAACCTCAACTTTTACAAATACAAAAAGGTTCAACAAAAGAAAAATGGATAACACCAACAAATTCAACAACAACAGCAAAATTGAAAATCACCAAAAAATTTAACAACAACCTCAACAATGAAAAACATCAAGAAATCAACAACAACCACGACAATGAAAAACACCAACAAATTCAACAACAACCCCAATATTGAAAATCACCAACAAATTTAACAACAACCTCAACAATGAAAAACATCAAAAATTCAACAACAACAACCACAACAATGAAAAACACCAACAAATTCAACAAAAACCTCAACAATTAAAAACTCCAAAAAATTCAACAACAACGTCAACTTTGAAAAATACCAACAAATTCAACAACCTCAACATTGAAAATCACCAAAAAATTCAACAACAACCTCAACATTGAAAAACTCCAGCAAGTTCAACAACAACCTCAACAATGAAAAACGCCAAAAAAATTCAACAAGAAACACAACATTGAAAATCACCAACAAATTCAACAAAAACCTCAACAATGAAAAACACCGAAAAATTCATCAACAACCTCAACATTCAAAAACACCAACAAATTCAACAAAAACCTCGACAATGAAAAACACCAAAAAATTCAACAACAACCTCAACATTGAAAAACACCAAAAAATTCAACAAAAACCTCAACAATGAAAAACACCCAAAATGTCAACAACAACCTCAACTTTGAAAAACGCCAACATCTTCAACAACCTCAACATTGAAAAACACCAGCATATTCAACTGCACCCTCAACTTTGAAAAATACAAAAAAGATCAGAAAAAATCATTGACTACACCAATAAATTCAACAACCTCAACATTGAAAATCGCCAACAAATTCAACAACAACCTCAGCAATGAAAAACATCAGAAAATTAAACAACAAACTCAAGTTTGAAAAACACCAAAAAATTCAACAACCTCAACATTGAGAAACAGCAACAAATTCAACTGCAACCTCAACTTTGAAAAATGCAAAAAGATTCAAATAAAAACATTGAATACAGCAATAAATTCAACAACAACTTCAACTTTGAAAATCACCAACAAATTCAACAAAACCTCTACAATGAAAAACACCACAAAAATTCATCAACAACCTCAACATTCAAAAACACCAAAAAATTCAATAAAAACCTCAACAATGAAAAACATCAAAAAATCAACAACAACCACGACAATGAAAAACACCAACAAATTCAACAACAACCCCAATATTGAAAATCACCAACAAATTTAACAACAACCTCAACAATGAAAAACATCAAAAATTCAACAACAACAACCACAACAATGAAAAACACCAACAAATTCAACAAAAACCTCAACAATTAAAAACTCCAAAAAATTCAACAACAACGTCAACTTTGAAAAATACCAACAAATTCAACAACCTCAACATTGAAAATCACCAAAAAATTCAACAAAAACCTCAACAATGAAAAACACCAAAAAATTCAAACAACAACCTCAACTTTGAAAAACACCAACAACTTCAACAATCTCAACATTGAAAAACACCAACAAATTCAACTGCAACCTCAACTTTGAAAAATACAAAAAAGATCAAAAAAAACCATTGATAACACCAATAAATTCAACAAACTCAACTTTGAAAATCAAAAACAAATTCAACAACAACCTCTGCAATGAAAAACACCAAAAAATTCAACAACAACCTCAACATTGAAAATCACCAAAAAATTGAACAAATACCTCAACAATGAAAAACACCAAAAAATTCAACAACAACCTCAACTTTGATAAACACCAAAAAATTCAACAACCTCAACATTGAGAAACAGAAACAAATTCAACTGCAACCTCAACTTTGAAAAATACAAAAGGATTCAAATAAAAATATTGAATGCACCAATAAATTCAACAGCAACCTCAACATTGACAATCACCAACAAATTCAACAAAAACCTCAACAATGAAAAACATCTAAAAATTCATCAACAACCTGAACATTCAAAAACACCAAAAAATTCAACAACAACCTCAACATTGAAAAACACCAACAAATTCAAAAACCTCAACATGGAAAAACACCAACAAATCCAACTTCAACCTCAATATTGAAAATCACCAACAAATTCAACAACAACCTCAACTATGAAAAACACCAACAAATTCAACAACCTCAACCTTGAAACACACCAGAATATTCAACTGCACCCTCTACTTTGAAAAATACAAAAAAGATTAAAAAAAACCATTGACAACACCAATATATTCAACAACCTCAACATTAAAAATCACCAAAAAATTCAACAACAACCTCAGCAATGAAAAACATCAAAAAATTCAACAACAACCTCAAGTTTGAAAAACACCAAAAATTTCAACAACCTCAACATTGAAAAACACCAACAAATTCAACAACAACCTCAACTTTTACAAATACAAAAAGGTTCAACAAAAGAAAAATGGATAACACCAACAAATTCAACAACAACAGCAAAATTGAAAATCACCAAAAAATTTAACAACAACCTCAACAATGAAAAACATCAAAAATTCAACAACAACAACCACAACAATGAAAAACACCAACAAATTGAACAAAAACCTCAACAAATAAAAACTCCAAAAAATTCAACAACAACGTCAACTTTGAAAAATACCAACAAATTCAACAACCTCAACATTGAAAATCACCAAAAAATTCAACAACAACCTCAACATTGAAAAACTCCAGCAAGTTCAACCACAACCTCAACAATGAAAAACGGCAAAATATTCATCAAGAAACACAACATTGAAAATCACCAACAAATTCAACAAAAACCTCAACAATGAAAAACACCGAAAAATTCATCAACAACCTCAACATTCAAAAACACCAACAAATTCAACAAAAACCTCAACAATGAAAAACACCAAAAAATTCAACAACAACCTCAACATTGAAAAACACCAAAAAATTCAACAAAAACCTCAACTTTGAAAAACAACAACATCTTAAACAACCTCAACATTCAAAAACACCAAAAAATTCAATTAAAACCTCAACAATGAAAAACATCAAAAAATCAACAACAACCACGACAATGAAAAACACCAACAAATTCAACAACAACCCCAATATTGAAAATCACCAACAAATTTAACAACAACCTCAACAATGAAAAACATCAAAAATTCAACAACAACAACCACAACAATGAAAAACACCAACAAATTCAAGAAAAACCTCAACAATTAAAAACTCCAAAAAATTCATCAACAACGTCAACTTTGAAAAATACCAACAAATTCAACAACCTCAACATTGAAAATCACCAAAAAATTCAACAAAAACCTCAACAATGAAAAACACCAAAAAATTCAAACAACAACCTCAACTTTGAAAAACACCAACAACTTCAACAATCTCAACATTGAAAAACACCAACAAATTCAACTGCAACCTCAACTTTGAAAAATACAAAAAAGATAAAAAAAAAACCATTGATAACACCAATAAATTCAACAAGCTCAACATTGAAAATCAAAAACAAATTCAACAACAACCTCTGCAATGAAAAACACCAAAAAATTCAACAACAACCTCAACATTGAAAATCACCAAAAAATTGAACAACATCCTCAACTTTGATAAACACCAAAAAATTCAACAACCTCAACATTGAGAAACAGAAACAAATTCAACTGCAACCTCAACTTTGAAAAATACAAAAAGATTCAAATAAAAATATTGAATGCACCAATAAATTCAACAGCAACCTCAACATTGACAATCACCAACAAATTCAACAAAAACCTCAACAATGAAAAACATCTAAAAATTCATCAACAACCTGAACATTCAAAAACACCAAAAAATTCAACAACAACCTCAACATTGAAAAACACCAACAAATTCAAAAACCTCAACATGGAAAAACACCAACAAATCCAACTTCAACCTCAATATTGAAAATCACCAACAAATTCAACAACAACCTCAACTATGAAAAACACCAACAAATTCAACAACCTCAACCTTGAAACACACCAGAATATTCAACTGCACCCTCTACTTTGAAAAATACAAAAAAGATTAAAAAAAACCATTGACAACACCAATATATTCAACAACCTCAACATTAAAAATCACCAAAAAATTCAACAACAACCTCAGCAATGAAAAACATCAAAAAATTCAACAACAACCTCAAGTTTGAAAAACACCAAAAATTTCAACAACCTCAACATTGAAAAACACCAACAAATTCAACAACAACCTCAACTTTTACAAATACAAAAAGGTTCAACAAAAGAAAAATGGATAACACCAACAAATTCAACAACAACAGCAAAATTGAAAATCACCAAAAAATTTAACAACAACCTCAACAATGAAAAACATCAAAAATTCAACAACAACAACCACAACAATGAAAAACACCAACAAATTGAACAAAAACCTCAACAAATAAAAACTCCAAAAAATTCAACAACAACGTCAACTTTGAAAAATACCAACAAATTCAACAACCTCAACATTGAAAATCACCAAAAAATTCAACAACAACCTCAACATTGAAAAACTCCAGCAAGTTCAACCACAACCTCAACAATGAAAAACGGCAAAATATTCATCAAGAAACACAACATTGAAAATCACCAACAAATTCAACAAAAACCTCAACAATGAAAAACACCGAAAAATTCATCAACAACCTCAACATTCAAAAACACCAACAAATTCAACAAAAACCTCAACAATGAAAAACACCAAAAAATTCAACAACAACCTCAACATTGAAAAACACCAAAAAATTCAACAAAAACCTCAACTTTGAAAAACAACAACATCTTAAACAACCTCAACATTCAAAAACACCAAAAAATTCAATTAAAACCTCAACAATGAAAAACATCAAAAAATCAACAACAACCACGACAATGAAAAACACCAACAAATTCAACAACAACCCCAATATTGAAAATCACCAACAAATTTAACAACAACCTCAACAATGAAAAACATCAAAAATTCAACAACAACAACCACAACAATGAAAAACACCAACAAATTCAAGAAAAACCTCAACAATTAAAAACTCCAAAAAATTCAACAACAACGTCAACTTTGAAAAATACCAACAAATTCAACAACCTCAACATTGAAAATCACCAAAAAATTCAACAAAAACCTCAACAATGAAAAACACCAAAAAATTCAAACAACAACCTCAACTTTGAAAAACACCAACAACTTCAACAATCTCAACATTGAAAAACACCAACAAATTCAACTGCAACCTCAACTTTGAAAAATACAAAAAAGATCAAAAAAAAACCATTGATAACACCAATAAATTCAACAAGCTCAACATTGAAAATCAAAAACAAATTCAACAACAACCTCTGCAATGAAAAACACCAAAAAATTCAACAACAACCTCAACATTGAAAATCACCAAAAAATTGAACAACATCCTCAACTTTGATAAACACCAAAAAATTCAACAACCTCAACATTGAGAAACAGAAACAAATTCAACTGCAACCTCAACTTTGAAAAATACAAAAAGATTCAAATAAAAATATTGAATGCACCAATAAATTCAACAGCAACCTCAACATTGACAATCACCAACAAATTCAACTACAACCTCAACAATGAAAAACATCTAAAAATTCATCAACAACCTGAACATTCAAAAACACCAAAAAATTCAACAACAACCTCAACATTGAAAAACACCAACAAATTCAAAAACCTCAACATGGAAAAACACCAACAAATCCAACTTCAACCTCAATATTGAAAATCACCAACAAATTCAACAACAACCTCAACTATGAAAAACACCAACAAATTCAACAACCTCAACCTTGAAACACACCAGAATATTCAACTGCACCCTCTACTTTGAAAAATACAAAAAAGATTAAAAAAAACCATTGATAACACCAATATATTCAACAACATCAACATTAAAAATCACCAAAAAATTCAACAACAGCCTCAGCAATGAAAAACATCAAAAAATTCAACAACAACCGCAAGTTTGAAAAACACCAAAAAATTCAACAACCTCAACATTGAAAAACACCAACAAATTCAACAACAACCTCAACTTTTACAAATACAAAAAGGTTCAACAAAAGAAAAATGGATAACACCAACAAATTCAACAACAACAGCAAAATTGAAAATCACCAACAAATTTAACAACAACCTCAACAATGAAAAACATCAAAAATTCAACAACAACAACCACAACAATGAAAAACACCAACAAATTGAACAAAAACCTCAACAAATAAAAACTCCAAAAAATTCAACAACAACGTCAACTTTGAAAAATACCAACAAATTCAACAACCTCAACATTGAAAATCACCAAAAAATTCAACAACAACCTCAACATTGAAAAACTCCAGCAAGTTCAACAACAACCTCAACAATGAAAAACGCCAAAATATTCATCAAGAAACACAACATTGAAAATCACCAACAAATTCAACAAAAACCTCAACAATGAAAAACACTGAAAAATTCATCAACAACCTCAACATTCAAAAACACCAACAAATTCAACAAAAACCTCAACAATGAAAAACACCAAAAAATTCATAAACAACCTCAACATTGAAAAACACCAAAAAATTCAACAAAAACCTCAACTTTGAAAAACAACAACATCTTAAACAACCTCAACATTGAAAAACACCAGCATATTCAACTGCACCCTCAACTTTGAAAAATTCAAAAAAGATCAGAAAAAACCATTGATTACACCAATAAATTCAACAACCTCAACATTGAAAATCACCAACAAATTATACAACAACCTCAGCAATGAAAAACATCAAAAAATTAAACAACAAATTCAAGTTTGAAAAACACCAAAAAATTCAACAACCTCAACATTGAGAAACAGCAACAAAATCAACTGCATCCTCAACTTTGAAAAATGCAAAAAGATTCAAATAAAAACGTTGAATACAGCAATAAATTCAACAACAACCTCAACATTGAAAATCACCAACAAATTCAGCAAAAAGCTCTACAATGAAAGACACCACAAAAATTCATCAACAACCTCAACATTCAAAAACACCAAAAAATTCAATAAAAACCTCAACAATGAAAAACATCAAAAAATCAACAACAACCACGACAATGAAAAACACCAACAAATTCAACAACAACCCCAATATTGAAAATCACCAACAAATTTAACAACAACCTCAACAATGAAAAACATCAAAAATTCAACAACAACACAACAACAATGAAAAACACCAAACAATTCAACAACAACCTCAACATTCAAAAACACCAACAAATCCAACAACAACCTCAACAATGAAATACATCAAAAAATTCATCAACAACCTCAACATTCAAAAACACCAACAAATTCAACAAAAACCTCAACAATTAAAAAAACCAAAAAATTCAAAAATAACGTGAACTTTGAAAAATACCAATCAATTCAACAACCTCAACATTGAAAAACAGCAACAAATTCAACAACAAACTCAACATTGAAAATCACCAAAAAATTCAACAACAACCTCAACATTGAAAATCTCCTACAATTTCAACAACAACCTCAACAATGAAAAACACCAAAAAATTCAACAACAAACTCAAAATTGAAAATCACCAACAAATTCAACAACAACCTCAACTTTGAAAAACACCAACAAATTCAAAAACCTCAACATGGAAAAACACCAACAATTTCAACCACAACCTCAACATTGAAAAGCACCAACAAATTCAACAACAACCTCAACAATGAAAAACACCAACAAATTCAACAAAAACCTCAGCCAAGAAAAACACCATAAAATTCATCAACAACCTCAACATTCAAAAACACCAACAAATTCAACAGAATTCTCAACAATGAAAAACACCAAAAAATTGAACAACAACCCAACATTGAAACTCACCAACAAATTCAACAAAAATCTCAACAATGAAAAACACCAATAAATTCAACAACCTCAACATTGAAAATCACCAAAAAATTGAACAAATACCTCAACAATGAAAAACACCAAAAAATTCAACAACAACCTCAACATTGATAAACACCAAAAAATTCAACAACAACCTCAACTTTGATAAACACCAAAAAATTCAACAACCTCAACATTGAGAAACAGCAACAAATTCAACTGCAACGTCAACTTTGAAAAATACAAAAAGATTCAAATAAAAACATTGAATGCACCAATAAATTCAGCAACAACCTCAACATTGAAAATCACCAACAAATTCAACAAAAACCTTTACAATGAAAAACACCACAAAAATTCATCAACAACCTCAACATTCAAAAACACCAAAAAATTCAACAAAAACCTCAACAATGAAAAACACCAAAAAATTCAAACAACAACCTCAACTTTGAAAAACACCAACAACTTCAACAATCTCAACATTGAAAAACACCTACAAATTCAACTCCAACCTCAACTTTGAAAAATACAAAAAAGATCAAAAAAATTCCATTGATAACACCAATAAATTCAACAAGCTCACCATTGAAAATCAAAAACAAATTCAACAACAACCTCTGCAATGAAAAACACCAAAAAATTCAACAACAACCTCAACTTTGAACAACACCAAAAAATTCAACAACCTCAACATTGAGAACCAGCAACAAATTCAACTGCAACCTCAACTTTGAAAAATACAAAAAGATTAAAAAAAAAATTGAATACGCCAATAAATTTAACAGCAACCTCAATATTGAAAATCACCAAAAAATTCAACAACAACCTCAACTTTGAAAAACACCAACAAATTCTAAAACCTCAACATGGAAAAACACCAACAAATTCAACTACAACCTCAATATTGAAAATCACCAACAAATTCAACAACAACCTCAACTGTTAAAAACACCAACAAATTCAACAAAAACCTCAACAATGAAAAACACCAAAAAATTCAACAACAACCTCAATTTGAAAAACACCAACAGATTTAGAAACCTCATCATTCAAATAATCCAACAAATTCAATAACAAACGCTTCTTTGAAAAACACCAACAGATTCAACAAATTAAACATTTAAAAACACCAACAAATTCAACAACAACCTCAGCAATGAAAAACATCGAAAAATTCAACAACAACCTCAACTTTGAAAAATACAAAAAGGTTCAACAAAATAAAAATTGATAACACCAACAAATTCAACAACAACCTCAAAATTGAAAATCACCAACAAATATAACAACAACCTCACAATAGAAAAACATCAAAAATTCAACAACAACACCACAACAATGAAAAACACCAAACAATTCAACAACAACCTCAACATTCAAAAACACCAACAAATCCAACAACAACCTCAACAATGAAAAACATCAAAAAATTCATCAACAACCTCAACATTCAAAAACACCAACAAATTCAACAAAATCCTCAACAATGAATAAAACCAAAAAATTAAAAAATAACGTGAACTTTGAAAAATACCAATCAATTCAACAACCTCAACATTGAAAAACAGCAACAAATTCAACAACAAACTCAACATTGAAAATCACCAAAAAATTCAACAACAACCTCAACATTGAAAATCTCCTACAATTTCAACAACAACCTCAACAATGAAAAACATCAAAAAATTCAACAACAA
Organism: Cetorhinus maximus; assembly: GCF_964194155.1. NCBI lineage: Eukaryota > Metazoa > Chordata > Chondrichthyes > Lamniformes > Cetorhinidae > Cetorhinus > Cetorhinus maximus. The sequence continues at coordinate 339,586 of NC_135905.1, forward strand.
ACTCAAAATTGATAATCACCAACAAATTCAACAACAACCTCAACTTTGAAAAACACCAACAAATTCAAAAACCTCAACATGGAAAAACACCAACAATTTCAACCACAACCTCAACATTGAAAAGCACCAACAAATTCAACAACAACCTCAACAATGAAAAACACCAACAAATTCAACAAAAACCTCAGCCAAGAAAAACACCATAAAATTCATCAACAACCTCAACATTCAAAAACACCAACAAATTCAACAGAATTCTCAACAATGAAAAACACCAAAAAATTGAACAACAACCCAACATTGAAACTCACCAACAAATTCAACAAAAATCTCAACAATGAAAAACACCAATAAATTCAACAACCTCAACATTGAAAATCACCAAAAAATTGAACAAATACCTCAACAATGAAAAACACCAAAAAATTCAACAACAACCTCACATTGATAAACACCAAAAAATTCAACAACAACCTCAACTTTGATAAACACCAAAAAATTCAACAACCTCAACATTGAGAAACAGCAACAAATTCAACTGCAACGTCAACTTTGAAAAATACAAAAAGATTCAAATAAAAACATTGAATGCACCAATAAATTCAACAACAACCTCAACATTGACAATCACCAACAAATTCAACAAAAACCTCAACAATGAAAAACATCTAAAAATTCATCAACAACCTCAACATTCAAAAACACCAAAAAATTCAACAACAACCTCAACATTCAAAAACACCAACAAATTCAAAAACCTCAAGATGGAAAAACACCAACAAATTCAACTTCAACCTCAATATTGAAAATCACCAACAAATTCAACAACAACCTCAACTATGAAAAACACCAACAAATTCAACAAAAACCTCAACAATGAAAAACAACAAAAAAATTCAACAGCAACCTCAATTTGAAAAACACCAACAGATTTAACAACCTCAACATTCAAATAAAGCAACAAATTCAACAACAAACGCAGCTTTGAAAAACACCTACAAATTCAACAACCTCAACATTGAAAAACACCAACAAATTCAAGAACAACCTCAACTTTTACAAATACATAAAGGTTCAATAAAGGAAAAATTGATAACACCAACAAATTCAACAACAACCGCAAAATTGAAAATCACCAACAAATTTAACAACAATCTCAACAATGAAAAACATCAAAAAATCAACAACCACGACAATGAAAAACACCAACAAATTCAACTACAACCTCAATATTGAAAATCACCAACAAATTTAACAACAACCTCAACAATGAAAAACATCAAAAATTCAACAAAAACTTCAACAATGAAAAACACCAAAAAATTCAACAACAACGTCAACTTTGAAAAATACCAACAAATTCAACAACCTCAACATTGAAAAACACCAACAAATTCAACAACAAACGCAACATTGAATATCACCAAAAAAATCAACAACAACCTCAACATTGAAAAACTCCAGCAAGTTCAACAACAACCTCAACAATGAAAAACAACAAAAAATTCAACAAGAAACTCAACATTGAAAATCAACAACAAATTCAACAAAAACCTCAACAATGAAAAACACCGAAAAATTCATCAACAACATCAACATTCAAAAACACCAACAAATTCAACAAAATCCTCAACAATGAAAAACACCAAAAAATTCAACAACAACCTCAACATTGAAAAACACCAAAAAATTCAACAAAAACCTCAACAATGAAAAATACCAAAAAAGTCAACAGCAACCTCAACTTTGAAAAACACCAACAACTTCAACAACCTCAACATTGAAAAACACCAGAATATTCAACTGCACCCTCTACTTTGAAAAATACTAAAAAGATTTAAAAAAACCATTGATAACACCAATATATTCAACAACCTCAACATTGAAAATTACCCAAAAATTCAACAACAACCTCAGCAATGAAAAACATCAAAAAATTCAACAACAACCTCAAGTTTGAAAATCACCAAAAAATTCAACAACCTCAACATTGAAAAACACCAACAAATTCAACAACAACGTCAACTTTTACAAATACAAAAATGTTCAACAAAAGAAAAATGGATAACACCAACAAATTCAACAACAACAGCAAAATTGAAAATCACCAAAAAATTTAACAACAACCTCACCAATGAAATACATCAAAAAATCAACAACAACCACGACAATGAAAAACACCAAAAAATTCAACAGCAACCTCAATTTGAAAAACACCAACAGATTTAGAAACCTCAACATTCAAATAAACCAAACAAATTCAATAACAAACGCTTCTTTGAAAAACACCAACAGATTCAACAAATTCAACATTGAAAAACACCAACAAATACAACAACAACGTCAGCAATGAAAAACATTAAAAAATTCAACAACAACCTCAACTTTCAAAAATACAAAAAGGTTCAACAAAATAAAAATTGATAACACCAACAAATTCAACAACAACCTCAAAATTGAAAATCACCAACAAATTTAACAACAACCTCACCATAGAAAAACATCAAAAATTCAACAACAACAACCACAACAATGAAAATCACCAAACAATTCAACAACAACCTCAACATTCAAAAACACCAACAAATTCAACAACAACCTCAACAATGAAAAACATCAAAAAATTCATCAACAACCTCAACAATCAAAAACACCAACAAATTCAAAAAAAACCTCAACAATTAAAAAAACCAAAAAATTCAACAACAACGTGAACTTTGAAAAATACCAATCAATTCAACAACCTCAACATTGAAGAACAGCAACAACTTCAACAACAAACTCAACATTGAAAATCACCAAGAAATTTAACAACAACCTCAACATTTAAAAACTCCTACAATTACAACAACAACCTCAACAATAAAAAAAACCAACAAATTCAAAAACCTCAACATGGAAAAACACCAACAATTTCAACCACAACCTCAGCATTTAAAATCACCAACAAATTCAGCAACAACCTCAACAATGAAAAACACCAACAAATTCAACAAAAACCTCAGCCAAGAAAAAGACCAAAAAATTCATCAACAACCTCAACATTCAAAAACACCAAAAAATTCAACAAAAACCTCAACAATGAAAAACACCAAAAAATTCAAACAACAACCTCAACTTTGAAAAACACCAACAACTTCAACAATCTCAACATTGAAAAACACCAACAAATTCAACTGCAACCTCAACTTTGAAAAATACATAAAAGATCAAAAAAAAACCATTGATAACACCAATAAATTCAACAAGCTCAACATTGAAAATCAAAAACAAATTCAACTACAACCTCTGCAATGAAAAACACCAAAAAATTCAACAACAACCTCAACTTTGAACAACACCAAAAAATTCAACAACCTCAACATTGAGAAACAGCAACAAATTCAACTGCAACCTCAACTTTGAAAAATACAAAAAGATTAAAAAAAAATTGAATACGCCAATAAATTGAACAGCAACCTCAATATTGAAAATCACCAAAAAATTCAACAATAACTTCAACTTTGAAAAACACCAACAAATTCTAAAACCTCAACATGGAAAAACACCAACAAATTCAACTACAACCTCAACTATGAAAAACACCAACAAATTCAACAAAAACCTCAACAATGAAAAACACCAAAAAATTCAACAACAACCTCAATTTGAAAAACACCAACAGATTTAGAAACCTCAAAATTCAAATAAACCAACAAATTCAATAACAAACGCTTCTTTGAAAAACACCAACAGATTCAGCAAATTCAACATTGAAAAACGCCAACAAGTTCAACAACAACCTCAGCAATGAAAAACATCAAAAAATTCAACAACAACCTCAGCTTTGAAAAATACAAAAAGGTTCAACAAAATAAAAATTGTTAATACCAACAAATTCAACAACAACCTCAAAATTGAAAATCACCAACAAATTTAACAACAACCTCACAATAGAAAAACATCAAAAATTCAACAACAACAAACACAACAATGAAAAACACCAAACAATTCAACAACAACCTCAACATTCAAAAACACCAACAAATTCAACAACAACCTCAACAATGAAAAACATCAAAAAATTCAACAACAACCTCAACTTTGAAAAAACATCAAAAAATTCAACAACCTCAACATTGAGAAATAGCAACAAATTCAACTGCAACCTCAACTTTGAAATGTACAAAAAGATTCAAAATAAACATTGAATACACCAATAAATTCAACAACAACCTCAATATTGAAAATCACCAAAATATTCAACAACAACATCAACATTGAAAAACTCCAACAATATCAACAACAACCTAAACAAAGAAAAACACCAATAAATTCAATAAAAAACACAACACTGAAAATCACCAACAAATTCAACAACAACCTCAACTTTGAAAAACTCCAACAAATTCAAAAACCTGTACATGGATAATCACCAACAAATTCATCCAAAACCTCAATATTGAAAATCACAATCAAATTCAACAACAACCTCAACAGTGAAAAACACCAACAAATTCAACAAAAACCATAACAATGAAAAACACCAAAAAATTCATCAACAACCTCAACATTCAAAAACACCAACAAATTCAACAGAAACCTCAACAATGAGAAACACCAAAAAATTCAACAACAACCTCAACATTGAAAAACTCCAAGAAGTTCAAGAACAACCTCAAAAATGAAAAGCACCAAAAAATTCAACAACAACCTCAACATTGAAAATCACCAACAAATTCAACAAAAACCTCAACAATGAAAAACACCAAAAAATTCATCAGCAACCTCAACATTCAAAAACACCAACAAATTCAACAAAAACCTCAACAATGAAAAACACCAAAAAATTCAACAACAACCTCAACATTGAAAATCACCAACAAATTCAACAAAAACCTCAACAATGAAAAACACCAAAAAATTCATCAGCAACCTCAACATTCAAAAACACCAAAAAATTCAACAAAAACCTCAACAATGAAAAACACCAAAAAATTCAACAACAACCTCAACTTTGAAAAACACCAACAATTTCAACAACTTCAACATTGAAAAAAACCAACATATTCAACTGCACCCTCAACTTTGAAAAATACAAAAAAGATTAAAAAAAAACATTGATAACACCAATAAATTCAACAACCTCAACATTGAAAATCAACAACAAATTCAACAACAACCTCAGCAATGAAAAACATCAAAAAATTCAACAAAAACCTCAACATTGAAAATCACCAACAAATTCAACAAAAACCTCAACAATGAAAAACACCAAAAAATTCATCAGCAACCTCAACATTCAAAAACACCAAAAAATTCAACAAAAACCTCAACAATGAAAAACACCAAAAAATTCAACAACAACCTCAACATTGAAAATCACCAACAAATTCAACAAAAACCTCAACAATGAAAAACACCAAAAAATTCATCAGCAACCTCAACATTCAAAAACACCAAAAAATTCAACAAAAACCTCAACAATGAAAAACACCAAAAAATTCAACAACAACCTCAACTTTGAAAAACACCAACAACTTCAAGAACCTCAACATTGAAAAACACCAACAAATTCAACTACAACCTCAATATTAAAAATCACCAACAAATTCAACAACAACCTCATCTATGAAAAACACCAACAAATTCAACAAAAACCTCAACAATGAAAAAAACCAAAAAATTCAACAACAACCTCAATTTGAGAAACACCAACAGATTTAACAACCTCAACATTCAAATACACCAACAAATTCAACAACAAACTCAGCTTTGAAAAACACCAACAAATTCAACAACCTAAACATTGAAAAAGACCAACAAATTCAACAACAACCTCAACTTTTAAAAATACAAAAAGGTTCAACAAAATAAAAATTGATAACACCAACAAATTCAACAACAACCTCAAAATTGAAAATCACCAACAAATTTAACAACAAACTCAACAATAAAAACATCAAAAATTCAACAACAACCACAACAATGAAAAACACCAACAAATTCAACAACAAACTCAATACTCAAAATTACCAACAAATTTAACAACAAACTCATCAATGAAAAACAACAAAAATTCAACAACAACAACCACAACAATGAAAAACATCAACAAATTCAACAAAAACCTCAACAATTAAAAACACCAATAAATTCAACAACTACGTCAACTTTGAAAAATAACAACAAATTCAACAACCTCAACATTGAAAAACACCAACGAATTCAACAACAAACTCAACATTGAAAATCACCAAAAAATTCAACAAAAACCTCGACATTGAAAAACTCCAACAAATTCAACAAAAACCTCAACAATGAAAAACACCAAAATATTCATCAACAACCTCAACATTCAAAAACACCGACAAATTCTACAAAAATCTCAACAATGAAAAACACCAAAAAATTCAACAACAACCTCAACATTGAAAATCACCAACAGTTTCAACAAAAACCTCAACAATGAAAAACACCGAAAAATTCATCAACAACCTCAACATTCAAAAACACCAAAAAATTCAACAACAGCCTCAACTTTGAAAAACGCCAACAACTTCAACAACCTCAACATTGAAAAACACCAACATATTCAACTACAACCTCAACATTGAAAAACACCAACAACTTCAACAACCTCAACATTGAAAATCATCAACTAATTCAACACCAACCTCAGCAATGTAAAACATCGAAAAATTCAACAACAACCTCAACTTTGAATAACACTAACAACTTCAACAACCTCAACATTGAAAAATACCAACATATTCAACTGCACCCTCAACTTTGAAAAATACAAAAAAGATCAAAAAAAAACCATTGATAACACCAATAAATTCAACAACCTCAACATTGAAAATCAACAACAAATTCAACAACAACCTCAGCAATGAAAAACATCAAAAAATTCAACAACAACCTCAACTTTGAAAAACACCAAAAAATTCAACAACTTCAACATTGAGAAACAGCAACAAATTCAACTGCAACCTCAACTTTGAAAAATACAAAAAGATTCAAAAATAAACATGGAATACACCAATAAATTCAACAACAACCTCAATATTGAAAATCACCAACAAATACAACAACAACCTCAACATTGAAAAACACCAAATTATCAACGACAACCTCAACTTTGATAAACACCAACAAATTCAAATACCTCAAGATGGAAAAACACCAACAAATTCAACTGCAACCTCAATATTGAAAATCACCAACAAATTCAACAACAACCTAAACTATGAAAAACACCAACAAATTCAACAAAAACCTCAATAATGAAAAACACCAAAAAATTCAACAACAACCTCAATTTGAAAAACACCGACTGATTTAACAACCTCAACATTCAAATACAACAACAAATTCAACAACAACCTCAACTTTTAAAATACAAAAAGGTTCAACAAAATAAAAATTGATTACACCAACAAATACAACAACAACCTCAACAATGAATGACATCAAAATTTCAACAACAACAACCACAACAATGAAAAACAACAAACAATTCAACAACAACCTCAACATTCAAAAACACCAACAAATTCAACAACAAAGTCAACATTGAAAATACACCAACAAATTCAACAACATTCTCAAAATTGAAAATTACCAAAAAATTCAACAACAACCTCAACATTCAAAAACACCACCAAATTCAACAGAAACCTCAACAATGAGAAACACCAAAAAATTCAACAACAACCTCAACAATGAAAATCACCAACAAATTCAACAAAAACCTCAACTTTGAAAAATACCAACAACGTCAACAACCTCAACATTGAAAATCATCAACTAATTCAACAACAACCTCAGCAATGAAAAACATCAAAAAATTCATCAACAACCTCAACTCTGAATAACACCAAAAAATTCAACAACCTCAACATTGAGAAACAGCAAGAAATTCAACTGCAACGTTAGGTTTGAAAAATACAAAAAGATACAAATAAAAACATTGAATCCACCAATAAATTCAACAACAACCTCAACATTGAAAATCAACAACAAATTCAACAAAAACCTCAACAATGAAAAACACCAAAAAATTCATCAACAACCTCAACATTCAAAAACACCAAAAAATTCAACAACAACCTCAACAATGAAAAACACCAAAAAATTCAACAACAACCTCAACTTTGAAAAACACCAACAACTTCAAGAACCTCAACATTGAAAAACACCAACCAATTCAAGTGCAACCTCAACTTTGAAAAATACAAAAAAGATCAAAAAAAACCATTGATAACACCAGTAAATTCAACAACCGCAACATTGAAAATCACCAACAAATTCAACAACAACCTCAGCAATGAAAAACATCAAAAAATTCAACAACAACCTCATCTTTGAACAACACCAAAAAATTCAACAACCTCAACATTGAGAAACATCAACAAATTCAACTGCAACCTCAACTTTGAAAAATACAAAAAGATTAAAAAAAAAACATTGAATACACCAATAAATTCAACAACAACCTCAATATTGAAAATCACCAAAAAATTCAACAACAACCTCAACTTTGAAAAAGTCCCACAAATTCAAAAACCTCAACATGGAAAAACACCAACAAATTCAACTACAACCTCAATATTAAAACTCACCAACAAATTCAACAACAACCTCATCTATGAAAAACACCAACAAATTCAAAAAAAACCTCAACAATGAAAAACACCAAAAAATTCAACAACAACCTCAATTTGAGAAACATCAACAGATTGAACAACCTCAACATTCAAATACACCAACAAATTCAACAACAAACTCATCTTTGAAAAACACCAACAAATTCAACAACCTAAACATTGAAAAAGACCAACAAATTCAACAACAACCTCAACTTTTAAAAATACAAAAAGGTTCAACAAAATAAAAATTGACAACACCAACAAATTCAACAACAACCTCAAAATTGAAAATTACCAACAAATTTAACAACAGACTCAATAATGAAATACATCAAAAATTCAACAACAACCACAACAATGAAAAACACCAACAAATTCAACAACAAACTCAATACTCAAAATCACCAACAAATTTAACAACAACCTCATCAATGAATAACAACAAAAATTCAACAACAACAACCACAACAATGAAAAACATCAACAAATTCAACAAAAACCTCGACATTGAAAAACTCCAACAAGTTCAACAACAACCTCAACAATGAAAAACACCAAAAAATTCGACAAGAAACACAACATTCAAAATCACCAACAAATTCAACAAAAACCTCAACAGTGAATAACAACAAAATATTCATCAACAACCTCAACATTCAAAAACACCAACAAATTCAACAAAAATCTCAACAATGAAAAACACCAAAAAATTCAACAACAACCTCATCGTTGAAAATCACCAACAAATTCAACAAAAACCTCAACAATGAAAAACACCAAAAAATTCATCAACAACCTCAACATTCAAAAACACCAAAAAATTCAACAAAAAACTCAACAATGAAAAACACCAAAAAATTCAACAACAACCACAACTTTGAAAAACGCCAACAGATTCAACAACAACCTCAACTTTGAACAACAGCAAAAATTCAACAACCTCAACATTGAGAAACAGCAACAAATTCAACATGCAACCTCAACTTTGAAAAATACAACAAGATTCAACAACAACCTTAACATTGAAAATCTCAAAAAAATTGAACAAAAACCTCAGCATTGAAAAACACCAATAAATTCAACAACCTCAACATTGAAAATCACCAGAAAAATTGAACAAAAACCTCAACATTGAAAACCACCAAAAAATTCAACAAAAACCTCGACATTGAAAAACTCCAAAAGTTCAACAACAACCTCAACAATGAAAAACACCAACAATTTCAACAAAAATCTCAACAATGAAAAACACCAAAAAATTCAACAACAACCTCAACATTCAAAATCACCAACAAATTCAACAAAAACCTCAACAATGAAAAACACCAAAAAATTCATCAACAACCTCAACATTCAAAAACACCAAAAAATTCAACAAAAACCTCAACAATGAAAAACACCAAAAAATTCAACAACAACCTCAACTTTGAAAAACACCAACAACTTCAACAACCTCAACATTGAAAAACACCAAGATATTCAACTGCACCCTCAACTTTGAAAAATACAAAAAAGATCAAAAAAAACCATTGATAACACCAATAAATTCAACAACCTCAACATTGAAAATCACCAACAAATTCAGCAACAACCTCAGCAATGAAAACTATCAAAAAATTCAACAGCAACCTCAGCTTTGAAAAACACCAAAAAATTCAACAATCTCAACATTGAGAAACAGCAACAAATTCAACTGCAACCTCAACTTTGAAAAATACTATAAGATTAAAAAAAAACATTGAATACACCAATAAATTCAACAACAAACTCAATATTGAAAATCAACAACAAATTCAACAACAACCTCAACTTTGAAAAACACCAAAAAATTCAACAACCTCGACACTGAGAAACAGCAACAAATTCAACTGCAACCTCAACTTTGAAAAATACAAAAAGATTCAACAACAACCTTAACATTGAAAATCACTAAAAAAATTGAACAAAACCCTCAGCAATGAAAAACACCAATAAATTCAACAACCTCAACATTGAAAATCACCAAAAAATTGAACAAAAACCTCAACATTAAAAATCACCAAAAAATTCAACAAAACCTCGACATTGAAAAACTCCAACAAGTTCAACAACAACCTCAACAATGAAAAACACCAAAAAATTCAACAAGAAACACAACATTGAAAATCACCTAAAAATTAAACAAAAACCTCAACAATGAAAAACACCAAAATATTCATCAACAACCTCATCATTCAAAAACACCAACAATTTCAACAAAAATCTCAATAATGAAAAACACCAAAAAATTCAACAACAACCTCAACATTGAAAATCACCAACAAATTCAACAAAAATCTCAACAATGAAAAACACCAAAAAATTCAACAACAACCTCAACATTGAAAATCACCAAAAAATTCAGCAACAACCTCAACATTCAAAAACACCAAAAAATTCAACAACAACGTCAACTTTTAAAAATACCAACAAATTCAACAACTTCCACATTGAAAAACTCCAACAATTTCAGCATACAACCTCAACAATGAAAAACACAAAAAAATTCAACAACAAGATCAACTTTCAAAATCACCAACAAATTAAACAACAACCTCAACTTTGAAAAACACCAACAAATTCAAAAACCTCAACATGGAAAAACACCAACAAATTCAACCTCAACCTCAACATTGAAAATCACCAAGAAATTCAACAACAACCTCAACTTTGAAAAACACCAAAAAATTCAACAACATCAACATTGAGAAACAGCAAGAAATTCAACTGTAACCTCAACTTTGAAAAATACAAAAAGATTCAAATAAAAACATTGATTACACCAATAAATTCAACAACAACCTCAACAATGAAAATCACCAACAAATTCAACATCAACCTCAACTTTGAAAAACACCAACAAATTCAAAAACCTCAACATGGAAAAACACCAACAAATTCAACCAGAACCTCAACATTGAAAATCACCCACCAAGTCAACAACAACCTGAACAGTGATAAACACCAACAAATTCAAGAAAAACCTCAACAATGAAAAACACCAGAAATTTAATCAACAATCTCAAAATTCAAAAACACCAACAAATTCAAGAGAAATCTCAACAATGAGAAACAACGAAAAATTCAACAACTACCTCAACATTCGAAAACACCAAATAATTCAACAAAAACCTCAACAATGAAAAACACCAAAAAATTCAACAACAATCTCAACTTTGAAGAACACCAGCAATTTCAACAACCTCAACATTGAAAATCACCAACAAATTCAACAACAAACTCAGCAATGAAAAACATCAAAAAATTAAACATCAACCGCAACTTTGAACAACATCAAAAAATTCAACAACCTCAACAATGAGAAACAGCAACAAATTCAACTGCAACCTTAACTTTGAAAAATACAAAAAGATTCAAATAAAAACATTGAATACACCAATAAATTCAACAACAACCTCAACATTGTAAATCACCAACAAATTCAACAAAAACCTCAACAATGAAAAACACCTAAAAATTTATCAACAACCTCAACATTCAAAAACAGCAAAAAATTCAACAAAAACCTCAACCGTGAAAAACACCAATCAATTCAACAACAACCTCAACTTTGAAAACAAAAACAACTTCCACAACCTCAACATTGAAAAACACCAACAAATTCAACTGCAACCTCAACTTGGAAAAATACAAAAAAGAACAAAAAAAACCATTGATAACACCAATAAATTCAACAACCTCAACAGTGAAAATCACCAACAAATTCAAGAACAACCTCAGCAATGAAGAACATCAAAAAATTCAACAACAACCTCAACTTTGAACAACACCATAAAATTCAACAACCTCAACATTGAGAAACAGATAGAAATTCAACTGCAACCTCTACTTTAAAAAATACATAAAGAACAAAAAAAAACATTGAATACACCAATAAATTCAACAACAACCTCAATATTGAAAATCAGCAAAAAATTCAACATCAACCTCAACTTTGAAAAACACCAACAAATTCAAAACCTCAACATGGAAAAACACCAACAAATTCAACTACAACCTCAATATTGAAAATCACCAACAAATTCAACAACAAACGCAGCTTTGAATAACACCAACAAATTCAACAACCACAACATTGAAAAACACCAACAAATTCAACAACAACCTCAACTTTTAAAAATACAAAACGGTTGAACAGAATAAAAATTGATAACACAAACAAATTCAACAACAACCTCAAAATTGAAAATCACCAACAAATTTAACAAACTCAACAATGAAAAACATCAAAAATTCAAAAACAACAACCACAACAATGAAAAACACCAAACAATTCAAGAACAAGCTCAACATTCAATAAAACCAACAAATTCAACAACAACCTCAACAATGAAAAACACCAAAAAATTCATCAACAACCTCAACATTCATAAACACCAACAAATTCAACAAAAACCACAACAATTAAAAACACCAAAAAATTCAACAACAACCTCAACTTTGAAACACACCAAAATATTCAACAACATTAACATTGAGAAACAGCAAGAAATTCAACTGGAACCTCAACTTTGAAACATGCAAAAAGATTCAAATAAAAACATTGATTACACCAATAAATTCAACAACAACCTCAACATTGAAAATCACCAACAAATTCAACATCAACCTCAACTTTGAAAAACACCAACAAATTCAAAAACCTCAACATGGAAAAACACCAACAAATTCAACCAGCACATCAACATTGAAAATCACCAACAAATTCAACAACAACCTCAACAATGAAAAACACCAACAATTTCAACAAAAAACCTTAACAATGAAAAGCACCAAAAAATTAATCAACAACCTCAAAATTCAAAAACACCAAGAAATTCAACAGAAACCTCAACAATGAAAAACACCAAAAAATTCAACAACAACCTCAACATTGAAAATCACCAAAAAATTCAACAAAAACCTCAACAATGAAAAACAACAAAAAATTCATCAACAACCTCAACATTCGAAAAACCAAATAATTCAACAAAAACCTCAACAATGAAAAACACCAAAAAATTCAACAACAACCTCAACTTTGAAAAACACCAACAACTTCAACAACCTCAACATTGAAAAACACCAACAAATTCAACTGCAACCTCAACTTTGAAAAATACAAAAATGATCAAAAAAAACCATTGATAACACCAATAAATTCAACAACCTCAACATTGAAAATCACAAACAAATTCAACAACAGCGACAGCAATGAAAAACATCAAATAATTAAACAACAAACTGAACTTTGAATAACACCAAAAAATTCAACAACCTCAACATTGAGAAACAGCAACAAATTCAACTGCAACCTCAACTTTGAAAAATACAAAAAGATTCACATAAAAACATTGAATACACCAATAAATTCAACAACAACCTCAACATTTAAAAATACCAAAAAATTCAACAAAAACCTCAACAATGAAAAACACCAAAAAATTCAACAACAACCTTAACTTTGAAAAACACCAACAACTTCAAGAACCTCAACATTGAAAAACATCAACAAATTCAACTGCAACCTCAACTTTGTAAAATACAAAAAAGATCAATAAAAATCATTGATAACACCAATACTTTCAACAACCTCAACATTGAAAATCACCAACAAATTCAACAACAACCTCAGCAATGAAAAAGATCAAAAAATTCAACAACAACCTCCACTTTGAAAAACACCAATAAATTCACCAACCTCAACATTCAGAAACAGCAACAAACTCAACTGCAACCTCAACTTTGAAAAATATCAAAAAGATTCAGAAAGAAACAATGAATACACCAATAAATTCAACAACAACCTCAACATTGAAAATCACCAACAAATTCAACATCAACCTCAACATTGAAAGTCAACAACAAATTCAAAATCCTCAACATGGAAAAACAGCAACTAATTCAACGACAACCTCAACATTGAAAATCACCAAGAAATTCAACAACAACCTCAACAATGAAAAACACCAACAAATTCAACAAAAACCTCAACAATGAAAAACACCAAAAAATTCACCAACAACCTCAACATTCAAAAACACCAGCAAATTCAAAAGAAACCTCAACAATGAAAAACACCATAAGATTCAACAACAACCTCAACATTGAAAATCACCAACAAATTCAACAAAAACCTCAACAATGAAAAGCACCAAAAAATTCAACAACAACCACAACTTTGAAAAACACCAACAGCTTCAACAACCTGAACTTTGAAAAAGACCAACAACTTCAACAACCTCAAAATTGAGAAACAGCAACAAATTCAACTGCAACCTCAACTTTGAAAAATACAAAAAGATTCAAATAAAAACATTGAATACACCAATAAATTCAACAACAACCTCAACATTGAAAATCACCAACAAACTCAACAAAAACCTCAAGAATGAAAGACACCAAAAATATTCATCAACAACCTCAACATTCAAAAACACCAAAAAATTCAACAAAAACCTCAACAATGAAAAACACCAAAAAATTCAACAACAACCTCAACTTTGAAAAACACCAACAACTTCAACAACCTCAACATTGAAAAACACCAACAAATTCAACTGGAACCTCAACTTTGAATAATACAAAATGATTCAAAAAAAAAACATTGAATACACCAATAAATTCAACAACATCCTCAATATTGAAAATCACAAAAAAATTCAACAACAACCTGAACATTAAAAAACACCAACAAATTCAAAAACCTCAACATGGAAAAATACCAACAAATTCAACGACAACCTCAATGTTGAAAATCACCAACAAATTCAACAACAACCTAAACTAAGAAAAACACCAACAAATTCAACAAAAACCTAAACAATGAAAAACACCAAACAATTCAACAACAACCTCAATTTGAAAAACACCAACAGATTTAACAACCTCAACATTCAAATACACCAACAAATTCAGCAACAAACGCAGCTCTGAAAAACACCAACAAATTCAACAACCTCAACATTGAAAAACATAAACAAATTCAACAACAACCTCAACTTGTAAAAATACAAAAAGGTTCAACAGAATAAAAATTGATAACACCAACAAATTCAACAACAACTTAAAAATTGAAAATAACCAAAAAATTTAACAACAACCTCAACAATGAAAAACATCAAAAATTCAACAACAACAGCCACAACAATGAAAAACACCAAAAAATTTAACAACAACCTCAACATTCAAAAACACCAACAAATTCAACAACCTCAACATTGAAAAAGACCAACAAATTCAACTGCAACCTCAACCTTGAAAAATACAAAAAAGTTCAAAAAAAACCATTGATAACACCAATAAATTCAACAACCTCAACACTGAAAATCACCAGCAAATTCAACAACAACCGCAGCAATGACAAACATCAAAAAATTAAACAACAACCTCAACTTTGAATAACATCAAAAAATTCAACAACCTCAACATTGAGAAACAGCAACAAATTCAACTGCAACCTCAACTTTGAAAAATACAAAAAGATTCAAATAAAAACATTGAATACACCAATAAATTCAACAACAACCTCAGCATTGAAAATCACCAACAAATTCAACAAAAACCTCAACAATGAAAAACACCGAGAATTTCATCAACAACCACAACATTCAAAAACACCAAAAAATTCAACAAAAACCTCAACAATGAAAAACACCAAAAAATTCAACAACAACCTCAACTTTGAAAAGCACCAACAACTTGAACAACCTCAAAATTGAGAAACAGCAACAAATTCAACTGCAACCTCAACTTTGAAAAATACAAAAAGATTCAAATAAAAACATTGAATACACCAATAAATTCAACAACAACCTCAACATTGAAAATCACCAACAAATTCAACAAAAACCTCAAGAATGAAAGACACCAAAAATATTCATCAACAACCTCAACATTCAAAAACACCAAAAAATTCAACAAAAACCTCAACAATGAAAAACACCAAAAAATTCAACAACAACCTCAAATTTGAAAAACACCAACAACTTCAACAACCTCAAAAAACTAAGCAAGTTGTTATGATCTGACATGTATTGTGAAAAGTTGGAGCAAGCAGATTTAACTTGAAAAAGGGAGTTGAATAAGTACTTGAAGGGTAAGGTTTGGCTGGGCTATGGAGCAAGAGAAGAATACGACTAATTTGACACCTCTTTCAAATGACTCACACAGCCACAATGGCTGAATGGCCTCCTTCTGTCCTGTATCATACTAAAATTCTGTTTGAATACCCAGCACTAATCTAATTGTCCAATAATTGCAACAAAAGGAAGTGAACTACAGGCTTAAATTCAACTGGAACCTCAACTTTGAAAAATACAAAATGATTTAAAAAAAAACATTGAATACATCAATAAATTCAACAACAACCTAAACAATGAAAAACACCAAACAATTCAACTACAACCTCAATCTGAAAAACACCAACAAATTCAAAAATCTCAACATGGAAAAATACCAACAAATTCAACAACAAACGCAGCTCTGAAAAACACCAACAAATTCAACAACCTCAACATTGAAAAACATAAACAAATTCAACAACAACCTCAACTTTTAAAAATACAACAAGGTTCAACAGAATAAATTTTGATAACAACAACAAATTGAACAACAACCTCAAAATTGAAAATCACCAACAAATTTAACAACAACCGCAACAATGAAAAACATCAATAATTCAACAACAACAGCCACAACAATGAAAAACACCATAAAATTCATCAACAACCTCAACATTCAAAAACACCAACAAATTCAACAAAAATCTCAACAATTAAAAACATCAAAAAATTCACCAACAACGTCAACTTTGATAAATACCAACAAATTCAACAACCCCAACATTGAAAAACACCAACAAATTCAACAACAACCTCAAATTTGAAAAACAACAACAAATTCAAAAACCTCAACATGGAAAAACAGCAACAAATTGAACAACAACCTCAACAATGAAAAACACCAACAAATTCAACAAAAACCTCAACAAAGAAAAACACCGAAAAATTCATCAAAAAACTCAACATTCAAAAACACCAACAAATTCAACAGAATCCTCAACAATGAAAAACACCAAAAAATTCAACAACAACCTCAACATTGAAAATCACCAACAATTTCAACAATAACCTCAACAATGGATAACACCAATAAATTCAACAACCTCAACATTGAAAATCACCAAACATTTCAAAAATAACCTCAACAATGAAAAACACGAACAAATTCAACAACAAACTCAACTTTGAAAAACACCAAAAAATTCAACAACCTCAACATTGAGAAACAGCAACAAATTGAACTGGAACCTCAACTTTGAAAAATACAAAAAGATTCAAATAAAAACATTGAATAAATTCAACAACAACCTCAACATTGAAAATCATAACAAATTCAACATCAACCTAAACTTTGAAAAACAACAACAAATTCAAAAACCTCAACATGGAAAAAGACCAACAAATTCAACCACAACCTCAACATTCAAAATCACCAACAAATTCATCAAAAGCCTCAACAATGAAAAACACCAAAAAATTCAACAACAACCTCAACATTGAGAAAGACCAACAAATTCAACAACAACCGCAGCAATGAAAAACATCAAAAAATTAAACAACAACCTCAACTTTGAATAACATCAAAAAATTCAACAACCTCAACATTGAGAAACAGCAACAAATTCAACTGCAACCTCAACTTTGAAAAATACAAAAAGATTCAAATAAAAACATTGAATACACCAATAAATTCAACAACAACCTCAACAATGAAAATCACCAACAAATTCAACAAAAACCTCAACAATGAAAAACACCGAGAATTTAATCAACAACCTCAACATTCAAAAACACCAAAAAATTCAACAAAAACCTCAACAATGAGAAACACCAAAAAATTCAACAACAACCTAAACTTTGAAAAACACCAACAACTTCAACAATCTCAAAATTGAGAAACAGCAACAAATTCAACTGCAAACTCAACTTTGAAAAATACAAAAACGATCAAAAAAAAAGCATTGATAACACCAATAAATTCAACAACCTCAACATTGAAAATCACCAACTAATTCAACAACAACCTCAGCAATGAATAACATCAAAAAATTCAACATTCAAAAACACCAAAAAATTCATCAAAAACCTCAACAATGAAAAACACCAACAAATTCAACAAAAACCTCAACAATGAAAAACACGAAAAAATTCAACAACAACCTCAATTTGAAAAACACCGACAGATTTAACAACCTCAACATTCAAATACACCAACAAATTCAACAACAAACGCAGCTTTGAAAAACACCAACAAATTCAACAACCTCAACATTGAAAAACATAAACAAATTCAACAACAACCTCAACTTTTAAAAATACAAAAAGGTTCAACAGAATAAAAATTGATAACACCAACAAATTCAACAACAACCTCAAAATTGAAAATCACCAACAAATTTAACAACAACCTCAACAATGAAAAACATCAAAAATTCAACAACAACAACCACAACAATGAATAACACCAAACAAGTCAACAACAACCTCAACATTCAAAAACACCAACAAATTCAACAAAAACCTCAACAATTAAAAACACCAACAAATTCAACAACAACGTCAACTTTGAAAAATACCAACAAATTCAACAACCTCAACATTGAAAAACACCAACAAATTCAACAACAAACTCAACATTGAAAAACACCAAAAATTTCAACAACAACCTCACCATTGAAAAACTCCATTATTTCAACAACAACCTCAACAATGAAAAACACAAAAAAATTCAACAATAAACACAACATTGAAAATCACCAACAAATTCAACAACAGCAATATGGAAAAACACCAACAAATTGAACCACAACCTCAACATTGAAAATCACCAACAAATTCAACAACAACCTCAACAATGAAAAACACCAACAAATTCAACAAAAACCTCAAATAAGAAAAACACCAAAAAATTCATGAACAACCTCAAAATTCAAAAACACCAACAAATTCAACAGAATCATCAACAATGAAAAACGCCAAAAGATTCGACAACAACCTCAACATTGAGAATCACAAAAAAATTCAACAACAACCTCAACAATGAAAAACACCAACAAATTCAACAACAACCTCAACATTGAAAAACACCAACAAATTCAACAAAAACCTCAAATAAGAAAAACACCAAAAAATTCATGAACAACCTCAAAATTCAAAAACACCAACAAATTCAACAGAATCCTCAACAATGAAAAACACCAAAAGATTCGACAACAACCTCAACATTGAGAATCACAAAAAAATTCAACAATAACCTCAACAATGAAAAACACCAACACATTCAACAACAACCTCAACTTTGAAAAACACCAAAAAATTCAACAACCTCAACATTGAGAATCAGCAACAAATTCAACTGGAACCTCAACTTTGAAAAATACAAAATGATTCAAATAAAAATATAGAATACATCAATAAATTCAACAACAACCTCAATATTGAAAATCATAACAAATTCAACATCAACTTCAACTTTGAAAAACACCAAAAAAATTCATCAACAACCTCAACATTCAAAAACACCAAAAAATTCAACAAAAACCTCAACAATGAAAAACACGAAAAAATTCAATAACAACCTCAAAATTGAAAAACACCAACAGCTTCAACAACCTCAACATGGAAAAACACCAAGAAATTCAACTGGAACCTCAACTTTGAAAAATACAAAATGATACAAAAAAAAACATTGAATACGCCAATAAATTCAACAACATCCTCAATATTGAAAATCACCAAAAAATTCAACAACAACCTCAACTTTGAAAAACACCAACAAATTCAAAAACCACAACATGTAAAAATACCAACAAATTCAACGACAACATCAATATTGAAAATCACCAACAAATTCAACAACAACCTCAACAAAGAATAACACCAACAAATTCAACAAAAACCTAAACAATGAAAAACACCAAAAAATTCAACAACAACCTCAATTTGAAAAACACCAACAGATTTAACAACCTCAACATTCAAATACACCAACAAATTCAACAACAAACGCAGCTCTGAAAAACACCAACAAATTCAACAACCTCAACATTGAAAAACACCAACAAATTCAACATCAACCTCAACTTTTAAAAATACAAAAAGGTTCAACATAATAAAAATTGATAACACCAAAAAATTCAACAACAACCTCAAAATTGAAAATCACCAACAAATTTAACAACAACCTCAACAATAAAAAACATCAAAAATTCAACAACAACAGACACAACAATGAAAAACATCATAAAATTCAACAACAACCTCAACATTCAAAAACACCAACAAATTCAACAACAACCACAACAATGAAAAACACCACATAATTCATCAACAACCTCAACATTGAAAAATACCAACAAATTCAACAACAAACGCAGCTTTGAAAAGCACCAACAAATTCAACAACAACCTCAACATTGAAAAACTCCAACAATTTCAACAACAACCTCATTAATGAAAAACACCAAAAAATTCAAAAACAAACTCAACATTGAAATTCACCAACAAGTTCAACAACAACCTCAACTTTGAAAAACAACAACAAATTCAAAAACCTCAACATGAAAAAACACCAACAAATTGAACAACAACCTCAACAATGAAAAACACAAACAGATTCATCAAAAACCTCAACAAAGAAAAACACCAAAAAATTCATCAACAACCTCAACATTCAAAAACACCAACAAATTCAACAGAATCCTCAACAATGAAAAACACCAAAAAATTCAACAACAACCTCTACATTGAAAATCACCATCAAATTCAACAAAAACCTCAACAATGAAAAACACCAAAAAATTCAACAACAATCTCAACTTTGAAAAACACCAACAACTTCAACAAACTCAACATTGAAAAACACCAACAAATTCAACTGCAACCTCAACTTTGAAAAATACAAAAAGATCAAAAAAAACCATTGATAACACCAATAAATTCAACAACCTCAACCCTGAAAATCACCAGCAAATTCAACAACAACCGCAGCAATAACAAACATCAAAAAATTAAACAACAACCTCAACTTTGAATAACATCAAAAAATTCAACAACCTCAACATTGAGAAACAGCAACAAATTCAACTGCAACCTCAACTTTGAAAAATACAAAAAGATTCAAATAAAAACATTGAATACACCAATAAATTCAACAACAACCTCAACATTGAAAATCACCAACAAATTCAACAAAAACCTCAACAATGAAAAACACCGAGAATTTCATCAACAACCCAACATTCAAAAACACCAAAAAATTCAACAAAAACCTCAACAATGAAAAACACCAAAAAATTCAACAACAACCTCAACTTTGAAAAACATCAACAACTTCAACAACCTCAGCATTGAGAAACAGCAACAAACTCAACTGCAAACTCAACTTTGAAAAATACAAAAACTATCAAAAAAAACCATTGATAACACCAATAAATTCAACAACCTCAACATTGAAAATCACCAACAAATTCAACAACAACCACAGCAATGAATAACATCAAAAAATTCAACATTCAAAAACACCAAAAAATTCAACAAAAACCTCAACATTGAAAAACACCAAAAAATTCAACAAAAACCTCAACTCTGAAAAACACCAATAAATTCAACAACCTCAACTTTGAAAAAGACCAACAACTTCAACAACCTCAAAATTGAGAAACAGCAACTAATTCAACTGCAACCTCAACTTTGAAAAATACAAAAAGATTCAAATAAAAACATTGAATACACTAATAAATTCAACAACAACCTCAACATTGAAAATCACCAACAAATTCAACAAAAACCTCAACAATGAAAAACACCAAGAATTTCATCAACAACCTCAACATTCAAAAACACCAAAAAATTCAACAAAAACCTCAACAATGAAAAACACCAAAAAATTCAACAACAACCTCAACTTTGAAAAACACCAACAACTTCAACAACCTCAACAATGAAAAACACCAACAAATTCAACTGCAACCTCAACTTTGAAAAATACAAAAACGATCAAAAAAAAACCAGTGATAACACCAATAAATTCAACAACCTCAACATTGAAAATCGCCAACAAATTCAACAACAACCTCAGCAATGAATAACATCAAAAAATGCAACAACCACCTCAACTTTGAAAAACACCAACAAATTCATCAACAACCTCAACATTCGAAAACACCAAATAATTCAACATAAACCTCAACAATGAAAAATACCAAAAAGTTCAACAACAACCTCAACTTTGACAAACAACAACAACTTCAACAACCTCAACATTGAAAAACACCAACAAATTCAACTGCAACCTCAACTTTGAAAAATACAAAAAAGATCAAAAAAAAACATTGATAACACCAATAAATTCAACAACCTCAACATTGAAAGTCACCAACAAATTCAACAACAACCTCAGCAATGAAAAACATTAAAAAATTCAACAACAACCTCAATATTGAAAATCACCAACAAATTCAACAACAACCTCAACTATGAAAAATATCAACAAATTCATCAAAAACCTCAACAATGAAAAACACCAAATTCAGCAACAACCTCAGTTTGAAAAACACCAACAGATTTAACAACCTCAACTTTATTCAAATACACCAACAAATTCAACAAAAAACGCAGCTTTGAAAAACACCTCAACTATGAAAAATACCAACAAATTCATCAAAAACCTCAACAATGAAAAACACCAAATTCAACAACAACCTCAGTTTGAAAAACACCAACAGATTTAACAACCTCAACTTTATTCAAATACACCAACACATTCAACAACAAACGCAGCTTTGAATAACACCAACAAATTCAACAACCTCAACATTGAAAAAGACCAACAAATTCAACAACAACCTCAACTTTTAAAAATACAAAAAGGTTCAACAGAATAAAAATTGATAACACCAACAAATTCAACAACAACCTCAAAATTGAAAATCACCAACAAATTTAACAACAACCTCAACAATGAAAAACATCAAAAATTCAACAAGAACAACCACAACAATGAAAAACACCAAACAATACAACAACAACCTCAACATTCAAAAACACCAACAAATTCAACAACAACCTCAACAATGAAAAACACCAAAAAATTCATCAACAGACTCAACATTCAAAAACACCAACATATTCAACAAAAACCTCAACAATTAAAAACACCAAATAATTCAACAACAACGTCAACTTTGAAAAATACGAACAAATTCAGCAACCACAACATTGAAAAACAGCAACAAATTCAACAACAAACTCAACATTGAAAATCACCAAAAAATTCAACAACAACCTCAACACTGAAAAACTCCAACAATTTCAACAACAACCTCAACACTGAAAAACTCCAACAATTTCAACAACAACCTCAACAATGAAAATCACCAACAAATTCAACAACAACCTTAACTTTGAAAAAAAACAACAAATTCAAAAACCTCAACATTCAAAAACAACAACAAATTAAACCACAACCTCATTATTGAAAATCACCAACAAATTGAACAACAACCTCAAGATTCAATAACACCAACAAATTCAACAGAATCCTCAACAATGAAAAACACCAAAAAATTCAACAACAACCTCAACATTGAAAATCACCAACAAATTCAACAAAAACCTCAACAATGAAAAACACCAATAAATTCAACAACCTCAACATTGAAAATGACCAAAAAATTCAACAAAAACCTCAACAATGAAAAACACCAAAATATTCAACAACAACCTCAACTTTGAAAAACACCAAAAATTCAACAACCTTAACATTCAGAAACAGCAACAAATTCAACTGGAACCTCAACTTTGAAAAATACAAAAAGATTCAAATAAAAACATTGAATACACCAATAAATTCAACAAAAACCTCAACATTGAAAATCACCAACAAATTCAACATCAACAAAAACTTTGAAAAACACCAACAAATTCAAAAACCTCAACATGGAAAGACACCAACAAAATCAACCACAACCTCAACATTGAAAATCACCAACAAATTCAACAACAACCTCAACAATGTAAAACACCAACAAATTCAACCATAACCTCAACGATGAAAAACACCAAAAACTTAATCAAGAACCTCAAAAATCAGAAACACCAAGAAATTCAACAGAAACCTCAACATTGAGAAACACCAAAAAATTCAACAACAACCTCAACATTGAAAATCACCAACAAATTCAACAAAAACCTCCACAATGAAAAACACCAATAAAATCATCAACAACCTCAACATGCGAAAACACCAAATAATTCAACAAAAACCTCAACAATGAAAAACACCAAAAAATTCAACAACAACCTCACCATTGAAAAACACCAACAAATTAAACTGCAACCTCAACTTTGAAAAAAACAAAAAAGATCAAAAAAAACCATTGATAACACCAATAAATTCAAAAACCTCAACATTGAAAATCACCAACAAATTCAACAACAACCTCAGCAATGAAAAACATCAAAAAATTCAACAACAACCTCAACATTGAAAAACTCCAACAATTTCAACAACAACCTCAACAATGAAAAACACCAAAAAATTCAACAACCAACTCAACATTGCAAATCACCAACAAATTCAACAACAACCTCAACTTTGAAAAACACCATCAAATTGAAAAACCTCAACATGGAAAAACACCAGCAAATTCAACAACAACCTCAACATTGAAAATCACCAACAAATTCAACAACAACCTCAACTATGAAAAACACCAACAAATTCAACAAAAACCTCAACAATGAAAAACACCAAAAAATTCAACAACAGACTCAATGTGAAAAACATCAACAAATTTAACAACATCAACATTCAAATACACCAACAAATTCAACAACAAACGCAGCTTTGAAAAACACCAACAAATTCAACAACCTCAACATTGAAAAACACCAACAAATTCAACAACAACCTCAACTTTTAAAAATACAAAAAGGTTCAACAGAATAAAAATTGATAACACCAACAAATTCAACAACAACCTCAAAATTGAAAATCACCAACAAACTTAACAACAACCTCAACAATGAAAAACATCAAAAATTCAACAACAACAACCACAACAATGAAAAACACCAAACAATTCAACAACAACCTCAACATTCAAAAACACCAACAAATTCAACAACAACCTCAACTATGAAAAGCACCAAAAAATTCATCAACAACCTCAACATTCAAAAACACCAACAAATTCAACAAAAACCCCAGCAATTAAAAACACCAAAAGATTCAACAACAACGTCAAGTTGTAAAATACCATAAAATTCAACAAACTCAACATTGAAAAACACCAACAAATTCAACAACAAACTTAACATTGAAAATCACCAAAAAATTCAACAACAACCTCAAAATTGAAAAACTCCAACAATTTCAACAACAACCTCATCAATGAAAAACACCAAAACATTCAAAAACAAACTCAACATTGAAAATAACCAACAAATTCAACAACAACCTCAACTTTGAAAAACAGCAACAAATTCAAAAACATCAACATCGAAAAACACCAACAAATTGAACCACAACCTCAACATTGAAAATCACCAACAAATTCAACAACAACCTCAACAATGAAAAACACCAACAAATTCAACAAAAACCTCAACAAAGAAAAACACCAAAAAATGCATCGACAACCTCAACATTCAAAAACACCAACAAATTCAACAGAATCCTCAACAATGAAAAACACCAAAAAATTCAACAACAACCTCAACATTGAAAATCACCAACAAATTCAACAAAAACCTCAACAATGAATAACACCAATAAATTCAACAATCTCAACATTGAAAATCACCAAAAAATTCAACAAAAACCTCAACAATGAAAAATACCAAAAAATTCAACAACAACCTCAACATTGAAAAGCACCAAAAAATTCAACAACCTCAACATTGAGAAACAAAAACAAATTCAACTGGAACCTCAACTTTGAAAAATACAAAAAGATTCAAATAAAAACATTGAATACACCAATAAATTCAACAACAACCTCAACATTGAAAATCACCAACAAATTCAACAAAAACCTCAACAATGAAAAACACCAAAAAATTTCAGCAACAACCTTAACATTCAAAAACACCATAAAATTCAACAAAAACCTCAACAATGAAAAACACCAAATAATTCAACAACAACCTCAACTTGGTAAAACACCAACAACTTCAACAACCTCAGCATTGAAAAACACCAACAAATTCAACAACAACCTCAACTTTGAAAAACACAAAATGATTCAAGAAAAAACATTGAGTACAACAATAAATTCAACAACAACCTCAATATTGAAAATCACCAACAAATTCAACAACAACCTCAATATTGAAAATCACCAACAAATTCAACAACAACCTCAACTATGAAAAACACCAACAAATTCAACAAAAACCTCAACAATGAAAAACACCAAAAAATTCAACAACAGCCTCAATGTGAAAAACATCAACAAATTTAACAACCTCAAAATTCAAATACACCAACATATTCAACAACAAACGCAGTTTTGAAAAACACCAACAAATTCAACAACCTCAACATTGAAAAACACCAACAAATTCAACAACAACCTCAACTTTTAAAAATACAAAAAGGTTCAACAGAATAAAAATTGATAACACCAACAAATTCAACAACAACCTCAAAATTGAAAGTCACCAACAAATAAAACAACAACCTCAACAATGAAAAACATCAAAAATTCAACAACAACAACCACAACAATGAAAAACACCAAACAATTCAACAACAACATCAACATTCAAAAACACCAACAAATTCAACAACAACCTCAACTATGAAAAACACCAAAAGATTCAACAACAACGTCAACTTGTAAAATACCATAAAATTCAATAACCTCAACATTGAAAAACACCAACAAATTCAACAACAAACTTAACATTGAAAATCACCAAAAAATTAAACAACAACCTCAAAATTGAAACACTCCAACAATTTCAACAACAACCTCATCAATGAAAAACACCAAAAAATTCAAAAACAAACTCAACATTGAAAATAACCAAAAAATTCAACACCAACCTCAACTTTGAAAAACACCAACAAATTCAAAAACATCAACATCGAAAAACACCAACAAATTGAACCAAAACCTCAACATTGAAAATCACCAACAAATTCAACAACAACCTCAACAATGAAAAACACCAACAAATTCAACAAAAACCTCAACAAAGAAAAACACCAAAAAATTCATCGACAACCTCAACATTCAAAAACACCAACAAATTCAACAGAATCCTCAACAATGAAAAACACCAAAAATTCAACAACAACCTCAACATTGAAAATCACCAACAAATTCAACAAAAACCTCAACAATGAAAAACACCAATAAATTCAACAATCTCAACATTGAAAAACACCAAAAAATTCAACAACCTCAACATTGAGAAACAACAACAAATTCAACTGGAACCTCAACTTTGAAAAATACAAAAAGATTCAAATAAAAACATTGAATACACCAATAAATTCAACAACAACCTCAACATTGAAAATCACCAACAAATTCAACAAAAACCTCAACAATGAAAAACACAAAAAAAAATCAGCTACAACCTCAACATTCAAAAACACCATAAAATTCAACAAAAACCTCAACAATGAAAAACACCAAATAATTCAACAACAACCTCAACTTGGTAAAACACCAACAACTTCAACAACCTCAACATTGAAAAACACCAACAAATTCAACAACAACATCAACTTTGAAAAACACAAAACGATTCAAGAAAAAACATTGAATACACCAATAAATTCAACAACAACCTCAATATTGAAAATCACCAAAAAATTCAACAACAACCTCAACTTTGAAAAACACCAACAAATTCAAAAACCTCATCATGGAAAAATACCAACAAATTCAACTGCAAACTCAATATTGAAAATCACCAACAAATTAAACAAAAACGTAAACAATGAAAAACACCAAATAATTCAACAACAACATCAATTTGAAAAACACCAACAGATTTAACAACCTCAACATTCAAATACACCAACAAATTCAACAACAAACGCAGCTCTGTGAAACACCAACAAATTCAACAACCTCAACATTGAAAAACACCAACAAATTCAACAACAAACTTAACATTGAAAATCACCAAAAAATTCAACAACAACCTAAACATTGAAAAACTCCAACAATTTCAACAAAAACCTCAACAATGAAAAACACCAAAAAATTTCAACTACAAACTCAAAATTGAAAATCACCAACAAATTCAACAACAACCTCAACTTTGAAAAACACCAACAAATTCAAAAACATCAACATGGAAAAACACCAACAAATTGAACCAAAACCTCAACATTGAAAATCACCAACAAATTCAACAACAACCTCAACAATGAAAAACACCAACAAATTCAACAAAAACCTCAACAAAGAAAAACACCAAAAAATTCATCAACAACCTCAACATTCAAAAACACCAACAAATTCAACAGAATCCTCAACAATGAAAAACAGCAAAAAATTCAACAACAACCTCAACATTGAAAATCACCAACAAATTCAACAGAATCCTCAACAATGAAAAACAGCAAAAAATTCAACAACAACCTCAACATTGAAAATCACCAACAAATTCAACAAAAACCTCAACAATGAAAAACACCAATAAATTCAACAACCTCAGCATTGAAAATCACCAAAAAATTTCAACTACAAACTCAACATTGAAAATCACCAACAAATTCAACAACAACCTCAACTTTGAAAAACACCAACAAATTCAAAAACATCAACATGGAAAAACACCAACAAATTGAACCAAAACCTCAACATTGAAAATCACCAACAAATTCAACAACAACCTCAACAATGAAAAACACCAACAAATTCAACAAAAACCTCAACAAAGAAAAACACCAAAAAATTCATCAACAACCTCAACATTCAAAAACACCAACAAATTCAACAGAATCCTCAACAATGAAAAACAGCAAAAAATTCAACAACAACCTCAACATTGAAAATCACCAACAAATTCAACAAAAACCTCAACAATGAAAAACACCAATAAATTCAACAACCTCAGCATTGAAAATCACCAAAAAATTCAACAAAAACCTCAACAATGAAAAATACCAAAAAATTGAACAACAACCTCAACTTTGAAAAACACCAAAAAATTCAACAACCTCAACATTGAGAAACAACGACAAATTCAACTGGAATCTCAACTTTGAAAAATACAAAAAGATTCAAATAAAAAAAATTGAATACACCAACAAATTCAACAAAAAGCTCAACAATGAAAAACACCAAAAAAATTCATCAACAACCTCAACTTTGAAAAACACAAAATGATTCCAAAAAAAACACTGAATACTCCAATAAATTCAACAACAACCTCAATATTGAAAATCACCAAAAAATTCAACAACAACCTCAACTTTGAAAAACACCAACAACTTCAACAACCTCAACATTGAAAAACGCCAACAAATTCAACAACAACCTCAACTTTGAAAAACACAAAATGATTCCAAAAAAAACACTGAATACTCCAATAAATTCAACAACAACCTCAATATTGAAAATCACCAAAAAATTCAACAACAACCTCAACTTTGAAAAACACCAACAAATTCAAAAACCTCAACATGGAAAAATACCAACAAATTCAACTACAACCTCAATATTGAAAATCACCAACAAATTCAACAACAACCTCAACTATGAAAAACACCAACAAATTCAACAAAAACCTCAATTTGAAAAACACCAACAGATTTAACAACCTCAACATTCAAATTCACCAACAAATTCAACAACAAACGCAGCTCTGAAAAACACCAACAAATTCAACAACCACAACAATGAAAAACACTAACAAATTGAACAACAACCTTAACTTTTAAAAACACCAAAAAATTCAACAAAAACCTCAACAATTAAAAACACCAAAAAATTCAACAACAACGTCAACTTTGAAAAATACCAACAAATTCAACAACCTCAACATTGAAAAACACAAACAAATTCAACAACAAACGCAGCTTTGAAAAACACCAAAAAATTCAACAACCTCAACATTGAAAAACACCAACAAATTCAACAACAATCTCAACTTTTAAAGATACAAAAAGGTTCAACAGAATAAAAATTGATAACACCAACAAATTCAACAACAACCTAAAAATTGAAAATCACCAACAAATTTAACAACAACCATAACAATGAAAAACATCAAAAATTCAACAACAACAATAGCAACAATGAAAAACACCAAACATTTCAACAACAACTTCAACATTCAAATAAAACCAACAAATTCAACAACAACCTCAACAATGAAAAACACCAAAAAATTCATCAACAACCTCAACATTCAAAAACACCAACAAATTCAACAAAACCTCAACAATTAAAAACACCAAAAAATTCAACAACAACGTCAACTTTGAAAAATGCCAACAAATTCAACAACCTCAACATTGAAAAACACCAACAAATTGAACAACAAACTCAACATTGAAAATCAACAAAAAATTCAACAACAACCTCAACATTGAAAAACTCCAACAATTTCAACAACAAACTCAACATTGAAAATCACCAACAAATTCAACAACAACCTCAACTTTGAAAAACAACGAGTTCAAAAACCTCAACATGGAAAAGCACCAACAAATTGAACAACAAACTCAACAATGAAAAACACCAACAAATTCAACAAAAACCTCAACAAAGAAAAACACCAAAAAATTCATCAACAACCTCAACATTCAAAAACACCAACAAATTCAACAAAAACCACAACAATGAAAAACACCAATAAATTCAACAACCTCAACATTGAAAATCACCAAAAAATTTAACAATAACCTCAACAATGAAAAACCCCTAAAAATTCAACAACAGCCTCAACTTTGAAAAACACCAAAAAATTCAACAACCTCAACATTACGAAACAGCAACAAATTCAACTGGAACCTCAACTTTGAAAAATACAAAAGATTCAAATAAAAACATTGAATACACCAATAAATTCAACAACAACCTCAACATTGAAAATCACCAACAAATTCAAAAACCTCAACAATGAAAAACACCAACAAATTCAACAAAAACCTCAACAATGAAAAACACCAAAAAATTAATCAACAACCTTAAAATTCAAAAACACCAATCAATTCAACAGAAACCTCAACAATGAGAATCACCAAAAAACTCAACAACAACCGAAACATTGAAAATCACCAAAAAATTCAACTAAAACCTCAAAAATGAAAAACACCAAAAAATTCATCAACAACCTCAACATTCGAAAACACCAAATAATTTAACAAAAACCTGAACAATGAAAAACTCCAAAAAATTCAACAACAACCTCAACTTTAAAGAACACAAACAACTTCAACAACCTCAACATTGAAAAACAACAAAAAATTCAACTGCAACCTCAACTTTGAAAAATACAAAAAAGATCAAAAAAAAACATTGATAACACCCATAAATTAAACAACCTCAACATTGAAAATCACCAACAAATTCAACAACAACCTCAGCAATGAAAAACATCAAAAAATTCAACATAAACCTCAACATTAACAAACTCCAACAAATTCAACAACAACTTCAACTTTGCAAAACTCCAGCAAATTCAAAAACCTCAACATGGAGAAACACCAAGAAATTCAACATCAACCTCAATATTGAAAATCACCAACAAATTCAACAACAACCTCAATTATGAAAAACACCAACAAATTCAACAACAGACTCAATGTGTAAAACACCAACAGATTTAACAACCTCAACATTCAAAAACACCAAAAAATTCAACAACAAACGCAGCTTTGAAAAACATCAACAAATTCAACAACCTCAACATTGAACAACACCAACAAATTCAACAACAACCTCAACTTTTAAAAATACAAAAAGGTTCAACAGAATAAAAATTGATAACACCAACAAATTCAACAACATCCTCAAACTTGAAAATCACCAACAAATTTAACAACAACCTCAACAATGAAAAACATCAAAAATTCAACAACAACCACAACAATGAAAAACACCAAACAATTCAACAACAACCTCAACATTCAAAAACACCAACAAATTCAACAACAACCTCAACTATGAAAAACACGAAAAAATTCATCAACAGCCTCAACATTCAAAAACAACAACAAATTCAACAAAACCTCAACAATTAAAAACACCAAAAAATTCAACAACAACGTCAACTTTGAAAAATGCCAACAAATTCAACAACATCAACATTGAAAAACACCAACAAATTCAACAACAAACTCAACATTGAAAATCATCAACAAATTCATCAACAACCTCAACTTTGAAAAACAACAACGAATTCAAAAACCTCAACATGGATAAACACCAACAAATTGAACAACAAACTCTACAATGAAAAACACCAACAAATTCAAAAAAACCACAACATTGAAAAACTCCAACAATTTCAACAACAAACTCAACATTGAAAATCACCAACAAATTCAACAACAACCTCAACTTTGAAAAACAACAACGAATTCAAAAACCTCAACATGGAAAAACACCAACAAATTGAACAACAACCTCAACAATGAAAAACACCAATAAATTCAACAACCTCAACATTGAAAATCACCAAAAAATTCAACAATAACCTCAACCATGAAAAACACCAACAAATTCAACAACAACCTCAACATTGAAAAACACCAAAAAATTCAACAACCTCAACATTGAGAAACAGCAACAAATTCAACCTGAACCTCAACTTTGAAAAATACAAAAAGATTCAAATAAAAACATTGAATACACCAATAAATTCAACAACAACCTCAACATTGAAAATCACCAACAAATTCAAAAACCTCAACATGGAAAAACACCAACTAATTCAACCACAACCTCAACATTGAAAATCACCAACAAATTCAACAACAACCTCAACAATGAAAAACACCAACAAATTCAAAAAAAACCTCAACAATGAAAAACACCAAAAAATTAATCAACAACCTCAAAATTCAAAAACACCAAGAAATTCAACAGAAACCTCAACAATGAGAAACACCAAAAAACTCAACAACAACCTCAAAATTGAAAATCACCAAAAAATTCAACAAAAACCTCAAAAATGAAAAACACCAAAAAATTCATCAACAACCTCAACATTCGAAAAACCCAAATAATATAACAAAAACCTCAAAAATGAAAAACACCAAAAAATTCAACAACAACCTCAACTTTGAAGAACACAAACAACTTCAACAACCTCAACATTGAAAAACAACAAAAAATTCAACTGCAACCTCAACTTTGAAAAGTACAAAAAAGATAAAAAAAAAACCATTGATAACACCAATAAATTAAACAACCTCAACATTGAAAATCACCAACAAATTCAACAACAATCTCAGCAATGAAAAACATCAAAAAATTCAAAAACAAACTCAATATTGAAAATCACCAACAAATTCAACAACCTCAACATGGAAAAACACCAAGAAATTCAACATCAACATCAATATTGAAAATCATCAACAAATTCAACAACAACCTCAACTATGAAAAACACCAACAAATTCAACAAAAACCTCAACAATGAAAAAAACCAAAAAATTCAACAACAGACTTAATTTGAAAAACACCAACAAATTCAACAACAAACTCAACAATGAAAAACACCAACAAATTCAACAACAACAACCACAACAATGAAAAACACCAAACAATTCAACAACAACCTCAACATTCAAAAACACCAACAAATTCAACAACAACCTCAACTATGAAAAAAACGAAAAAATTCATCAACAGCCTCAACATTCAAAAACACCAACAAATTCAATAAAACCTCAACAATTGAAAACACCAAAAAATTCAACAACAACGTCAACTTTGAAAAATACCAACAAATTCAACAACCTCAACATTGAAAAACACCAACAAATTCAACAACAAACTCAACATTGAAAAACTCCAACAATTTCAACAACAACCTCAACACTGAAAAACACCAAAAAATACAACAACAAACTCAACATTGAAAAACACCAACAATTTCAACAACCTCAACATTGAAAATCACCAAAAAATTCAACAATAACCTCAACCATGAAAAACACCAACAAATTCAACAACAACCTCAACATTGAAAAACACCAAAAAATTCAACAACCTCAACATTGAGAAACAGCAACAAATTCAACCTGAACCTCAACTTTGAAAAATACAAAAAGATTCAAATAAAAACATTGAATACACCAATAAATTCAACAACAACCTCAACATTGAAAATCACCAACAAATTCAAAAACCTCAACATGGAAAAACACCAACTAATTCAACCACAACCTCAACATTGAAAATCACCAACAAATTCAACAACAACCTCAACAATGAAAAACACCAACAAATTCAAAAAAAACCTCAACAATGAAAAACACCAAAAAATTAATCAACAACCTCAAAATTCAAAAACACCAAGAAATTCAACAGAAACCTCAACAATGAGAAACACCAAAAAACTCAACAACAACCTCAAAATTGAAAATCACCAAAAAATTCAACAAAAACCTCAAAAATGAAAAACACCAAAAAATTCATCAACAACCTCAACATTCGAAAAACCCAAATAATATAACAAAAACCTCAAAAATGAAAAACACCAAAAAATTCAACAACAACCTCAACTTTGAAGAACACAAACAACTTCAACAACCTCAACATTGAAAAACAACAAAAAATTCAACTGCAACCTCAACTTTGAAAAGTACAAAAAAGATAAAAAAAAAACCATTGATAACACCAATAAATTAAACAACCTCAACATTGAAAATCACCAACAAATTCAACAACAATCTCAGCAATGAAAAACATCAAAAAATTCAAAAACAAACTAAATATTGAAAATCACCAACAAATTCAACAACCTCAACATGGAAAAACACCAAGAAATTCAACATCAACATCAATATTGAAAATCATCAACAAATTCAACAACAACCTCAACTATGAAAAACACCAACAAATTCAACAAAAACCTCAACAATGAAAAAAACCAAAAAATTCAACAACAGACTTAATTTGAAAAACACCAACAAATTCAACAACCTCAACATTGAAAATCACCAACAAATTTAACAACAAACTCAACAATGAAAAACACCAACAAATTCAACAACAACAACCACAACAATGAAAAACACCAAACAATTCAACAACAACCTCAACATTCAAAAACACCAACAAATTCAACAACAACCTCAACTATGAAAAAAACGAAAAAATTCATCAACAGCCTCAACATTCAAAAACACCAACAAATTCAATAAAACCTCAACAATTGAAAACACCAAAAAATTCAACAACAACGTCAACTTTGAAAAATACCAACAAATTCAACAACCTCAACATTGAAAAACACCAACAAATTCAACAACAAACTCAACATTGAAAAACTCCAACAATTTCAACAACAACCTCAACACTGAAAAACACCAAAAAATACAACAACAAACTCAACATTGAAAATCACCAACAAATTCAACAACAACCTCAACTTTGAAAAACACCAACAAATTCAAAAACATCAACATGGAAAAACACCAACAAATTCAAACACAACCTCAACATTAAAAACCACCAACAAATTCAACAACAACCTCAACAATGAAAAACACCAACAAATTCAACAAAAACCTCAACAAAGATAAACACCAAAAAATTCATCATTATTCTCAACATTCAAAAACACCAACAAATTCAACAGAATCCTCAACAATGAAAAACACCAAAAAATTCAACAACAACCTCAACATTGAAAATCACCAATATATTCAACAAAAACCTCAACAATGAAAAACACCAATAAATTCAACATCCTCAACATTGAAAACAACCAACAAATTCAACAAAAACCTCAACAATGAAAAATACCAAAAAATTCAACAACAACCTCAACTTTGTAAAACATCAAAAATTCATCAACCTCAACATTGAGAAACAGCATCAAATACAACTGGAACCTCAACTTTGAAAAATACATAAAGATTCAAATAAAAACATTGAATACACCAATAAATTCAACAACAACCTCAACATTGAAAATCACCAACAAATTCAACAAAGACCTCAACAACGAAAAACACCAAAAAAAATTCATCAACAACCTCAACATTCAAAAACACCAAAAAAGTCAACAAAAACCTCAACAATGAAAAACACCAAAAAATTCAACAACAACCTCAACTTTGATAAACACCAACAAATTCAAAGACCTCAACATGGAAAAATACCAACAAATTCAACTACAACCTCAATATTGAAAATCACCAACAAATTCAACAACAACCTCAACTATGAAAAACACCAACAAATTCAACAAAAACCTCAACAAAGAAAAAAAACGAAAAAATTCATCAACAACCTCAACATTCAAAAGCACCAACAAATTCAAAAGATTCCTCAACAATGAAAAACACCAATAAATTCAACAACCTCAACATTGAAAATCACCAAAAAATTCAAGAAAAACCTCAACAATGAAAAACACCAAAAAATTCAATAACCTCCTCAACTTTGAAAAACACCCAAAAATTCAACAACCTCAACATTGAGAAACAGCAAGTAACTCCACTGCAACCTTAGGTTTGAAAAATACAAAAAGATTCAAATAAAAACATTGAATACACCAATAAATTCAACAACAACCTCAACATTGAAAATCACCAACAAATTCAACAAAAACCTCAACAATGAAAACACCAACAAATTCAAAAACCTCAACATGGAAAAACACCAACAAATTCAACCACAACCTCAACATTGAAAATCACCAACAAATTCAACAACAACCTCAACAATGAAAAACACCAACAAATTCAACAAAAACCTCAACAATGAAAAACACCAAAAAATTAAACAACAACCTCAAAATTCAAGAAAACCCAAGAAATTCAACAGAAACCTCAACAATGAGAAACACCAAAAAATTCGACAACAATCTCAACATTGAAAATCACCAAAAAATTCAACAAACACCTCAACAATGAAAAACACCACAAAATTCATCAACAACCTCAAAATTGAAAAACTCCAACAAGTTCAACAACAACCTCAACAATGAAAAACACGAAAAAAGTCAACAACAGCCTCAACATTGAAGAACTCCAACAAGTTCAACAACAACCTCAACAATAAAAACACCAAAAAATTCAACAACAACCTCAACATTCAAAATCAACAACAAATTCAACAAAAAACTCAACAATGAAAAACACCAAAAAATTCAACAACAACCTCAACTTTGAAAAGCACCAAAAAATTCAACAAAAATTCATCAATGAAAAACACCAAAAAATTCATCAGCAACCTCAACATTGAAAATCACCAAAATATTCAACGAAAACCTCAACAATGAAAAACACCAATAAATTCAACAACAACCTCAACATTGAAAAACACGAACAACTTCAACATCTCAACATTGAAAAACACCAACAAATTCAACTGGAACCTCAACTTTGAAAAATACAAAAAGATTTAAAGAAAAACACTGAATACACCAATGAATTCAACAACAACTTCAATATTGAAAATCACCAAAAAATTCAACAACAACCTCAACTTTGAAAAACACAAACAATTTCAAAAACCTCAAATTGGAAAAACACCAACAAATTGAACTACAACCTCAATATTGAAAATCACCAAGAAATTCAAGAACAACCTCAACTATAAAAAACACCAACAAATTCAACAAAAACCTCAGCAATGAAAAACATCAAAAAATTCAACAACAACC
Source organism: Cetorhinus maximus (assembly GCF_964194155.1). Classification (NCBI taxonomy): domain Eukaryota; kingdom Metazoa; phylum Chordata; class Chondrichthyes; order Lamniformes; family Cetorhinidae; genus Cetorhinus; species Cetorhinus maximus. The sequence goes on from NC_135905.1 coordinate 378,122, forward strand.
TCAATTTGAAAAAAAACAACAGATTTAACAACCTCAACATTCAAATACACCAACAAATTCAACAACAAACGCAGCTTTGAAAAACACCAACAAATTCAACAACCTCAACATTGAAAAACACCAACAAATTCAACAACAACCTCAACTTTTAAAAATACAAAAAGATTCAACAGAATAAAAATTGATAACACCAACAAATTCAACAACAACCTCAAAATTGAAAATCGCCAACAAATTTAACAACAACCTCAAAAATGAAAAACATCAAAAATTCAACAACAACAACCACAACAATGAAAAACACCAAAAAATTCATCAACAACCTCAACATTCAAAAACACCAATAAATTCAACAAAAACCTCAACAATGAAAAACACCAAAAAATTCAACAACAACCTCAACTTTGAAAAACACCAACAACTTCAACAACCTCAACATTGAAAAACACCAACAAATTCAACTGCAACCTCAACTTTGAAAAGTACAAAAAAGATCAAAAAAAACCATTGATAACACCAATGAATTCAACAACCTCTACATTGAAAATCACCAACAAATTCAACAATAACCTCAACAATGAAAAACACCAAAAAATTTATCAACAGCATCAACATTCAAAAACACCAACAAATTCAACGAAAACCTCAACAATGAAAAACACCAAAAAATTCAACAACAACCTCAACTTTGAAAAACACCAACAACTTCAACATCTCAACATTGAAAAACACCAACAAATTCAACTGGAACCTCAACTTTGAAAAATACAAAAAGATTTAAAGAAAAACACTGAATACACCAATAAATTCAATAACAACTTCAATATTGAAAATCACCAAAAAATTCAACAACAACATCAACTTTGAAAAACACAAACAATTTCAAAAACCTCAAATTGGAAAAACACCAACAAATTCAAACACAACCTCAACATTAAAAACCACCAACAAATTCAACAACAACCTCAACAATGAAAAACACCAACAAATTCAACAAAAACCTCAACAAAGATAAACACCAAAAAATTCATCATTATTCTCAACATTCAAAAACACCAACAAATTCAACAGAATCCTCAACAATGAAAAACACCAAAAAATTCAACAACAACCTCAACATTGAAAATCACCAATATATTCAACAAAAACCTCAACAATGAAAAACACCAATAAATTCAACATCCTCAACATTGAAAACAACCAACAAATTCAACAAAAACCTCAACAATGAAAAATACCAAAAAATTCAACAACAACCTCAACTTTGTAAAACATCAAAAATTCATCAACCTCAACATTGAGAAACAGCATCAAATACAACTGGAACCTCAACTTTGAAAAATACATAAAGATTCAAATAAAAACATTGAATACACCAATAAATTCAACAACAACCTCAACATTGAAAATCACCAACAAATTCAACAAAGACCTCAACAACGAAAAACACCAAAAAAAATTCATCAACAACCTCAACATTCAAAAACACCAAAAAAGTCAACAAAAACCTCAACAATGAAAAACACCAAAAAATTCAACAACAACCTCAACTTTGATAAACACCAACAAATTCAAAGACCTCAACATGGAAAAATACCAACAAATTCAACTACAACCTCAATATTGAAAATCACCAACAAATTCAACAACAACCTCAACTATGAAAAACACCAACAAATTCAACAAAAACCTCAACAAAGAAAAAAAACGAAAAAATTCATCAACAACCTCAACATTCAAAAGCACCAACAAATTCAAAAGATTCCTCAACAATGAAAAACACCAATAAATTCAACAACCTCAACATTGAAAATCACCAAAAAATTCAAGAAAAACCTCAACAATGAAAAACACCAAAAAATTCAATAACCTCCTCAACTTTGAAAAACACCCAAAAATTCAACAACCTCAACATTGAGAAACAGCAAGTAACTCCACTGCAACCTTAGGTTTGAAAAATACAAAAAGATTCAAATAAAAACATTGAATACACCAATAAATTCAACAACAACCTCAACATTGAAAATCACCAACAAATTCAACAAAAACCTCAACAATGAAAACACCAACAAATTCAAAAACCTCAACATGGAAAAACACCAACAAATTCAACCACAACCTCAACATTGAAAATCACCAACAAATTCAACAACAACCTCAACAATGAAAAACACCAACAAATTCAACAAAAACCTCAACAATGAAAAACACCAAAAAATTAAACAACAACCTCAAAATTCAAGAAAACCCAAGAAATTCAACAGAAACCTCAACAATGAGAAACACCAAAAAATTCGACAACAATCTCAACATTGAAAATCACCAAAAAATTCAACAAACACCTCAACAATGAAAAACACCACAAAATTCATCAACAACCTCAAAATTGAAAAACTCCAACAAGTTCAACAACAACCTCAACAATGAAAAACACGAAAAAAGTCAACAACAGCCTCAACATTGAAGAACTCCAACAAGTTCAACAACAACCTCAACAATAAAAACACCAAAAAATTCAACAACAACCTCAACATTCAAAATCAACAACAAATTCAACAAAAAACTCAACAATGAAAAACACCAAAAAATTCAACAACAACCTCAACTTTGAAAAGCACCAAAAAATTCAACAAAAATTCATCAATGAAAAACACCAAAAAATTCATCAGCAACCTCAACATTGAAAATCACCAAAATATTCAACGAAAACCTCAACAATGAAAAACACCAATAAATTCAACAACAACCTCAACATTGAAAAACACGAACAACTTCAACATCTCAACATTGAAAAACACCAACAAATTCAACTGGAACCTCAACTTTGAAAAATACAAAAAGATTTAAAGAAAAACACTGAATACACCAATGAATTCAACAACAACTTCAATATTGAAAATCACCAAAAAATTCAACAACAACCTCAACTTTGAAAAACACAAACAATTTCAAAAACCTCAAATTGGAAAAACACCAACAAATTGAACTACAACCTCAATATTGAAAATCACCAAGAAATTCAAGAACAACCTCAACTATAAAAAACACCAACAAATTCAACAAAAACCTCAGCAATGAAAAACATCAAAAAATTCAACAACAACCTCAATTTGAAAAAAAACAACAGATTTAACAACCTCAACATTCAAATACACCAACAAATTCAACAACAAACGCAGCTTTGAAAAACACCAACAAATTCAACAACCTCAACATTGAAAAACACCAACAAATTCAACAACAACCTCAACTTTTAAAAATACAAAAAGATTCAACAGAATAAAAATTGATAACACCAACAAATTCAACAACAACCTCAAAATTGAAAATCGCCAACAAATTTAACAACAACCTCAAAAATGAAAAACATCAAAAATTCAACAACAACAACCACAACAATGAAAAACACCAAAAAATTCATCAACAACCTCAACATTCAAAAACACCAATAAATTCAACAAAAACCTCAACAATGAAAAACACCAAAAAATTCAACAACAACCTCAACTTTGAAAAACACCAACAACTTCAACAACCTCAACATTGAAAAACACCAACAAATTCAACTGCAACCTCAACTTTGAAAAGTACAAAAAAGATCAAAAAAAACCATTGATAACACCAATGAATTCAACAACCTCTACATTGAAAATCACCAACAAATTCAACAATAACCTCAACAATGAAAAACACCAAAAAATTTATCAACAGCATCAACATTCAAAAACACCAACAAATTCAACGAAAACCTCAACAATGAAAAACACCAAAAAATTCAACAACAACCTCAACTTTGAAAAACACCAACAACTTCAACATCTCAACATTGAAAAACACCAACAAATTCAACTGGAACCTCAACTTTGAAAAATACAAAAAGATTTAAAGAAAAACACTGAATACACCAATAAATTCAATAACAACTTCAATATTGAAAATCACCAAAAAATTCAACAACAACATCAACTTTGAAAAACACAAACAATTTCAAAAACCTCAAATTGGAAAAACACCAACAAATTGAACTACAACCTCAATATTGAAAATCACCAAGAAATTCAAGAACAACCTCAACTATAAAAAACACCAACAAATTCAACAAAAACCTCAGCAATGAAAAACATCAAAAAATTCAACAACAACCTCAATTTGAAAAACAACAACAGATTTAACAACCTCAACATTCAAATACACCAACAAATTCAACAACAAACGCAGCTTTGAAAAACACCAACAAATTCAACAACCTCAACATTGAAGAACACCAACAAATTCAACAACAACCTCAACTTTTAAAAATACAAAAAGATTCAACAGAATAAAAATTGATAACACCAACAAATTCAACAACAACCTCAAAATTGAAAATCGCCAACAAATTTAACAACAACCTCAAAAATGAAAAACATCAAAAATTCAACAACAACAACCACAACAATGAAAAACACCAAAAAATTCATCAACAACCTCAACATTCAAAAACACCAAGAAATTCAACAGAAACCTCAACAATTAGAAACACCAAAAAATTCAACAACAACCTCAACATTGAAAATCACTAACAAATTCAACAAAAACCTCAACAATGAAAAACACCAAAGAATTCAACAACAACCTCAACTTTGAAAAACACATACAACTTCAACAACCTCAACATTGAAAAACACCAACAAATTCAACTGCAACCTCAACTTTGAAAAGTACAAAAAAGATCAAAAAAAACCATTGATAACACCAATGAATTCAACAACCTCTACATTGAAAATCACCAACAAATTCAACAATAACCTCAACAATGAAAAACACCAAAAAATTTATCAACAGCATCAACATTCAAAAACACCAACAAATTCAACGAAAACCTCAACAATGAAAAACACCAAAAAATTCAACAACAACCTCAACTTTGAAAAACACCAACAACTTCAACATCTCAACATTGAAAAACACCAACAAATTCAACTGGAACCTCAACTTTGAAAAATACAAAAAGATTTAAAGAAAAACACTGAATACACCAATAAATTCAATAACAACTTCAATATTGAAAATCACCAAAAAATTCAACAACAACATCAACTTTGAAAAACACAAACAATTTCAAAAACCTCAAATTGGAAAAACACCAACAAATTGAACTACAACCTCAATATTGAAAATCACCAAGAAATTCAAGAACAACCTCAACTATAAAAAACACCAACAAATTCAACAAAAACCTCAGCAATGAAAAACATCAAAAAATTCAACAACAACCTCAATTTGAAAAACAACAACAGATTTAACAACCTCAACATTCAAATACACCAACAAATTCAACAACAAACGCAGCTTTGAAAAACACCAACAAATTCAACAACCTCAACATTGAAGAACACCAACAAATTCAACAACAACCTCAACTTTTAAAAATACAAAAAGATTCAACAGAATAAAAATTGATAACACCAACAAATTCAACAACAACCTCAAAATTGAAAATCGCCAACAAATTTAACAACAACCTCAAAAATGAAAAACATCAAAAATTCAACAACAACAACCACAACAATGAAAAACACCAAAAAATTCATCAACAACCTCAACATTCAAAAACACCAATAAATTCAACAAAAACCTCAACAATGAAAAACACCAAAAAATTCAACAACAACCTCAACTTTGAAAAACACCAACAACTTCAACAACCTCAACATTGAAAAACACAACAAATTCAACTGCAACCTCAACTTTGAAAAGTACAAAAAAGATCAAAAAAAACCATTGATAACACCAATGAATTCAACAACCTCTACATTGAAAATCGCCAACAAATTCAACAACAACCTCGCAATGAAAAGCATCAAAAAATTCAACAACAACCTCAATTTTGAACAACACCAAAAAATTCAACAACCTCAACATTGAGAAACAGCAACAAATTCAATTGCAACCTCAACTTTGAAAAATACAAAGAGATTCAAAAAAAAAACATTGAATACACCAATAAATTCAACAACAACCTCAATATTGAAAATCACCAAAAAATTCAACAACATCCTCAACTTTGAAATACACCAACAAATTCAAAAACCTCAACATGGAAAAACACCAACAAATTCAACTACAACCTCAATATTGAAAATGACCAACAAATTCAACAACAACCTCATCTATGAAAAACACCAACAAATTCAACAAAAACCTCAACAATGAAAAACACCAAAAAATTCAACAACAACCTCAATTTGAAAGACAACAACAGATTTAACAACCTCAACATTCAAAAACACCAACAAATTCAACAACAAACGCAGCTTTGAAAAACACCAACAAATTCAACAACCTCAACATTGAAAAACACCAACAAATTCAACAACAACCACAACTTTTAAAAATACAAAAAGGTTCAACAGAATAAAAATTGATAACACCAACAAATTCAACAACAACCTCAAAATTGAAAATCACCAACAAATTTAACAACAACCTCAACAATGAAAAACATCAAAAATTCAACAACAACAACCACAACAATGAAAAACACCAAGAAATTCAACAGAAACCTCAACAATGAGAAACACCAAAAAATTCAACAACAACCTCAACATTGAAAATCACCAACAAATTCAACAAAAACCTCAACAATGAAAAACACCAAAAAATTCAACAACAACCTCAACTTTGAAAAACACCAACAACTTCAACAACCTCAACAATGAAAAACATCAAAAATTCAACAACAACAACCACAACAATGAAAAACACCAAAACATTCAACAGAAACCTCAACAATGAAAAACACCAAAAAAATCAACAACAACCTCAACTTTGAAAAACACCAACAACTTCAACAACCTCAACATTGAAAAACACAAACAAATTCAACTGCAACCTCAACTTTGAAAAATACAAAAAGATTTAGAAAAAAACATTGAATACACCAATAAATTCAACAACAACCTCAAAATTGAAAATCGCCAACAAATTTAACAACAACCTTCAAAAATGAAAAACATCAAAAATTCAACAACAACAACCACAACAATGAAAAACACCAAAAAATTCATCAACAACCTCAACATTCAAAATCACCAATAAATTCAACAAAAATCTCAACAATGAAAAACACCAAAAAATTCAACAACAACCTCAACTTTGAAAAACACCAACAACTTCAACAACCTCAACATTGAAAAACACCAACAAATTCAACTGCAACCTCAACTTTGAAAAGTACAAAAAAGATCAAGAAAAACCATTGATAACACCAATGAATTCAACAACCTCTACATTGAAAATCACCAACAAATTCAACAACAACATCGCAATGAAAAGCATCAAATAATTCAACAACAACCTCAACTTTGAACAACACCAAAAAATTCAACAACCTCAACATTGAGAAACAGCAACAAATTCAATTGCAACCTCAACTTTGAAAAATACAAAGAGATTCAAAAAAAAAACATTGAATACACCAATAAATTCAACAACAACCTCAATATTGAAAATCACCAAAAAATTCAACAACAACCTCAACTTTGAAAAACACCAGCAAATTCAAAAACCTCAACATGGAAAATAGCAACAAATTCAACTACAACCTCAATATTGAAAATCACCAACAAATTCAACAAAACCTCAACTATGAAAAACACCAACAAATTCAACAAAAACCTCAACAATGAAAAACACCAAAAAATTCAACAACAACCTCAATTTGAAAAACACCAACAGATTTAACCATCTCAACATTCAAATACACCAACAAACTCAACAACAACCTCAACAATGAAATCACCAAAAAATTCATCAACAGCATCAACATTCAAAACACCAACAAATTCAACGAAAACCTCAACAATGAAAAACACCAAAAAATTCAACAACAACCTTAACTTTCAAAAACTCCAACAACTTCAACATCTCAATTTTGAAAAACACCAACAAATTCAACTGGAACGTCAACTTTGAAAAATACAAAAAGATTAAAAGAAAAACACTGAATACACCAATAAATTCAACAGCAACTTCAATATTGAAAATCACCAAAAAATTCAACAACATCCTCAACTTTGAAATACACCAACAAATTCAAAAACCTCAACATGGAAAAACACCAACAAATTCAACTACAACCTCAATATTGAAAATGACCAACAAATTCAACAGCAACCTCATCTATGAAAAACACCAACAAATTCAACAAAAACCTCAGCAATGAAAAACACCAAAAAATTCAACAACAACCTTAATTTGAAAGACAACAACAGATTTAACAACCTCAACATTCAAAAACACCAACAAATTCAACAACAAACGCAGCTTTGAAAAACACCAACAAATTCAACAGAAACCTCAACAATGAAAAACACCAAAAAAATCAACAACAACCTCAACTTTGAAAAACACCAACAACTTCAACAACCTCAACATTGAAAAACACAAACAAATTCAACTGCAACCTCAACTTTGAAAAAAACAAAAAGATAAAAAAAAACCATTGATAACACTAATAAATTCAACAACCTCTACATTGAAAATCACCAACAAATTCAACAACAACCTCAGCAATGAAAAGCATCAAAAAATTCAACAACAACCTCAACTTTGAACAACACCAAAAAATTCAACAACCTCAACATTGAGAATCAGCGACAAATTCAACTGCAACCTCAACTTTGAAAAATACAAAAAGATTTAAAAAAAAACATTGAATACACCAATAAATTCAACAACAACCTCAATATTGAAAATCACCAAAATATTCAACAACAACCTGAACTTTGAAAAAACAGCAGCAAATTCAAAAACCTCAACATGGAAAAACAACAACAAATTCAACTACAACCTCAATATTGAAAATCACCAACAAATTCAAAAACAACCTCAACTATGAAAAACACCAACAAATTCAACAACAACCTCAATTTGAAAAACACCAACAGATTTAACCATCTCAACATTCAAATACACCAACAAACTCAACAACAAACGCAGCTTTGAAAAACACCAACAATTTCAACAACCTCAACATTGAAAAACACCAACAAATTCAACAACAACCTCAACTTTTAAAAATACAATAAGGTTCAACAGAATAAAAATTGATAACGCCAACAAATTTAACAACAACCTCAACAATGAAAAACATCAAAAATTCAACAACAACAACCACAACAATGAAAAACACCAAACAATTCAACAACAACCTCAACATTCAAAAACACCAACAAATTCAACAACAACCTCAACAATGAAAAACACCAAAAAATTCATCAACAGCATCAACATTCAAAAACACCAACAAATTCAACGAAAACCTCAACAATGAAAAACACCAAAAAATTCAACAACAACCTCAACTTTGAAAAACACCAACAACTTCAACATCTCAACATTGAAAAACACCAACAAATTCAACTGGAACCTCAACTTTGAAAAATAGAAAAAGATTAAAAGAAAAACACTGAATACACCAATAAATTCAACTACAACCTCAATATTGAAAATCACCAACAAATTCAACAACAACCTCAACTATGAAAAACACCAACAAATTCAACAAAAACCTCAGCAATGAAAAACACCAAAAAATTCAACAAAAACCGCAATTTGAAAAACACCAACAGATTTAACCACCTCAACATTCAAATACACCAACAAATTCAACAACAAACGCAGCTTTGAAAAACACCAACAAATTCAACAACCTCAACATTGAAAAACACCAACAAATTCAACAACAACCTCAACTTTTAAAAATACAAAAAGGTTCAGTAGAATAAAAATTGATAACACCAACAAATTCAACAACAACCTCAAAATTGAAAATCACCTACAATTTTAACAACAGCCTCAACAATGAAAAACATCAAAAATTCAACAAAAGCAACTACAACAATGAAAAATACCAAACAATTCAACAACAACCTCAACATTCAAAAACACCAACAAATTCAACAACAACCTCAACAATGAAAAACACCAAAAAATTCATCAACAGCCTCAACATTCAAAAACACCAAAAAATTCAACAACCATAACATTGAGAAACAGCAACAAATTCAACTGGAACCTTAATTTTTAAAAATACAAAAAGATTTAAAAAAAAACATTGAATACACCAATAAATTCAACAACAACCTCAACATTTAAAATCACCAACAAATTCAACATCAACCTCAAATTTGAATAACACCAACAAATTCAAAAACCTCAACATGGAAAGACACCAACAAATTCAACCAAAACCTCAACATTGAAAATCACCAACAAATTCAACAACAACCTCAACAATGTAAAACACCAACAAATTCAACAAAAACCTCAACAATGAAAAACAACAAAAAATTAATCAGCAACCTCAAAAATCAAAAACACCAAGAAATTCAACAGAAACCTCAACAATGAGAAACACCAAAAAATTCAACAACAACCTCAACATTGAAAATCACCAACAAATTCAACAAAAACCTCCACAATGAAAAACACCAAAAAATTCATCAACAACCTCAACATTCGAAAGCAACAAATATTTCAACAAAAACCTCAACAATGAAAAACACCAAAAAATTCAACAACAACCTCAACTTTGAAAAACACCAACAACTTCAACAACCTCAACATTGAAAAACACCAACAAATTCAACTGCAACCTCAACTTTGAAAAATACAAAAAGATCAAAAAAAAACCATTGATAACACCAATTAATTCAACAACCTCAACATTGAAAATCACCAACAATTTCAACAACAACCTCAGCAATGAAAAACATCAAAAAATTCAACAACAACCTCAACATTGAAAAACTCCAACAATTTCAACAACAACCTCAACAATGAAAAACACCAATAAATTCAACAACAACCTCAACATTGAAAATCACCAACAATTTTAACAACAACCTCAACAATGAAAAACATCAAAAATTCAACAACAACAACCACAACAATGAAAAACACCAAACAATTCAACAACAACCTCAGCATTCAAAAACACCAACAAATTCAACAACAACCTCAACAATGAAAAACACCAAAAAATTCATCAACAGCCTCAAAATTCAAAAACACCAACAAATTCAACAAGAACCTCAACTTTGAAAAATATCAACAAATTCAACAAACTCAACATTGAAAAACACCAACAAATTCAACAACAAACTCAACATTGAAAATCACCAAAAAATTCAACAACAACCTCAAAATTGAAAAACTCCAACAATTTCAACAACAACCTCAACAATGAAAAACACCGCAAAATTCAACAACAAACTCAACATTGAAAATCACCAACAAATTCAACAACAACATCAACTTTGAAAAACACCAACAAATTCAAAAACATCAACATGGAAAAACACCAACAAATTGAACCACAACCTCAACATTGAAAATCACCAAATACAAAAAGATTCAAATAAAAACATTGAATACACCAATAAATTCAACAACAACCTCAACATTGAAAATCATCAACAAATTCAACAAAAACCTCAACAATGAAAAACACCATCAAATTCAACAACAACCACAACTTTGAAAAACACCAACAACTTCAACAACCTCAACACTGAAATACACCAACAAATTCAACTGGAACCTCAACTTTGAAAGACACAAAAAGATTCAAATAAAAACATTGAATACACCAATAAATTCAACAACAACCTCAACGTTGAAAATCATCAACAAATTCAACATCAACCTCAACTTTGAAAATCACCAACAAATTCGTAAACCTCAACATGGAAAAACACCAACAAATTCAACCATAACCTCAACATTGAAAATCACCAACAAATTCAACACCAACCTCAACAATTAAAAACACCAACAAATTCAACAAAAACCTCAACAATGAAAAACACCAACAAATTAATCAACAACCTCAACATTCAAAAACATAAAGAAGTTCAACAGAAACCTCAACAATGAGAAACACCAAAAAATTAAACAACAACCCCAGCATTGAAAAGCACCAACAGATTCAACAACAATCTCAATATTGAAAATCACCAACAAATTCAACAACAGCCTCAACTTTGAAAAATGCCAACAGATTCAACAACCTCAACATTCAAAAACACCAGCAATGTCAACAAAAACCTCAACAATGAAAAATACCAAAAAATTAAACAATAACCCCAGCATTGAAAAGCACCAACAGATTCAACAACAACCTCAATGTTGAAAATCACCAACAAATTGAACAACAACCTGAACATTCAAGAACATCAAAAAATTCAACAACAACCTCAACATTGAAAATCACCAACAATTTTAACAACAACCTCAACAATGAAAAACATCAAAAATTCAACAACAACAACCACAACAATGAAAAACACCAAACAATTCAACAACAACCTCAGCATTCAAAAACACCAACAAATTCAACAACAACCTCAACAATGAAAAACACCAAAAAATTCATCAACAGCCTCAAAATTCAAAAACACCAACAAATTCAACAAGAACCTCAACTTTGAAAAATATCAACAAATTCAACAAACTCAACATTGAAAAACACCAACAAATTCAACAACAAACTCAACATTGAAAATCACCAAAAAATTCAACAACAACCTCAAAATTGAAAAACTCCAACAATTTCAACAACAACCTCAACAATGAAAAACACCGCAAAATTCAACAACAAACTCAACATTGAAAATCACCAACAAATTCAACAACAACATCAACTTTGAAAAACACCAACAAATTCAAAAACATCAACATGGAAAAACACCAACAAATTGAACCACAACCTCAACATTGAAAATCACCAAATACAAAAAGATTCAAATAAAAACATTGAATACACCAATAAATTCAACAACAACCTCAACATTGAAAATCATCAACAAATTCAACAAAAACCTCAACAATGAAAAACACCATCAAATTCAACAACAACCACAACTTTGAAAAACACCAACAACTTCAACAACCTCAACACTGAAATACACCAACAAATTCAACTGGAACCTCAACTTTGAAAGACACAAAAAGATTCAAATAAAAACATTGAATACACCAATAAATTCAACAACAACCTCAACGTTGAAAATCATCAACAAATTCAACATCAACCTCAACTTTGAAAATCACCAACAAATTCGTAAACCTCAACATGGAAAAACACCAACAAATTCAACCATAACCTCAACATTGAAAATCACCAACAAATTCAACACCAACCTCAACAATTAAAAACACCAACAAATTCAACAAAAACCTCAACAATGAAAAACACCAACAAATTAATCAACAACCTCAACATTCAAAAACATAAAGAAGTTCAACAGAAACCTCAACAATGAGAAACACCAAAAAATTAAACAACAACCCCAGCATTGAAAAGCACCAACAGATTCAACAACAATCTCAATATTGAAAATCACCAACAAATTCAACAACAGCCTCAACTTTGAAAAATGCCAACAGATTCAACAACCTCAACATTCAAAAACACCAGCAATGTCAACAAAAACCTCAACAATGAAAAATACCAAAAAATTAAACAATAACCCCAGCATTGAAAAGCACCAACAGATTCAACAACAACCTCAATGTTGAAAATCACCAACAAATTGAACAACAACCTGAACATTCAAGAACATCAAAAAATTCAACAACAACCTCAACATTCAAAAACACCAACGAATTCAACAAAAACCTCAACAATGAAAAACACCAACAAATTCAACAACCTCAACATTGAAAAACACCAACAAATTCGACTGCAACCTCAATTTTGAAAAATACAAATAAGTACAAAAAAACCATTGATAACACCAATAAATTTAACAACAACCTCAATATTGAAAATCACCAACAAATTCAAGAACAACCTCAACAATGAATAACGTCAGAAATTCATCAACAACAAACTCAACAATGAAAAATACCAAAAAATTCAACAACAACCTCAACATTGAAAAGCTCCAACAATTTCAACAACAACCTCAACTAAGAAAAACAACCAAAAATTCAACAACAAACTCAATATTGAAAATCACCAACAAATTCAACAACAACTTCAACAATGAAAAACATCAAAAAATTCAACAACAACCTCAACATTCAAATACACCAACCTATTCAACAAAAACCTGAACAATGAAAAATTCCAAAAAATTCAACAACAACACCAATATTGAAAAACATCATCAGATTCAACATCAACCTCAACTTTGAAAAACACCAAAAAATTGAACAACAACCTGAACATTCAAGAACACCAACAAATTCAACAACAACAAAAAAGTTCATGAAAAAGCATTGATAATACGAATAAATTCAACAACAACTTCAATATTGAAAATCACCAACAAATTCAACAAGAACCTCAACAATGAATGACATCAAAAAATTCAACAACAACCTCAACAATGAAAAACACCAAAAACTTCAACTACAACCTCAACATTGAAAAACTCCAACAATTTTAACAACAACCTCATCTATAAAATACAACAAAAAATTCAACAACGAACTCAACATTGAAAATCAGCAACAAATTCAACAACCTCAACATTGAAAAACACCAACAAATTCAACAAAAACCTCAACAATGAAAAACACCAAAATTTTCAACAACAACATCAACTTTGAAAAACACCAACAAATTCAACTACTTCAACATTCTAAAAGCACAACAAAGTCAACAAAAACCTCAACAATGAATAATATCAAAAAATTCAACAACAACCTCTACTTTCAAAAACACCAACAAATTCAACTGCAACCTCAACTTTGAAAAATACAAAAGGGTTAAAACAAAACCATTGATAACACCAATAAACTCAACAACAACATCAATATTGAAAATCACCAACAAATTCAAGAACAACCACAACAATGAAATACATCAATAAATTCATCAACAACAAACTCAACAATGAAAAACACCAAAAAAGTCAACAACAACCTCAACATTGAAAAGCTCCATCAATTTCAACAACAACCTCAACTATGAAAAACACCAACAAATTCAACAACAACCTCAATTCAAAAACACCAACAGATTTAACCATCTCAACAATCAAATACACCAACAAACTCAACAACAAACGCAGCTTTGAAAAACACCAACAAATTCAACAACAACCTCAACTTTTAAAAATACAATAAGGTTCAACAGAATAAAAATTGATAACACCAACAAATTTAACAACAACCTCAACAATGAAAAACATCAAAAATTCAACAACAACAACCACAACAATGAAAAACACCAAACAATTCAACAACAACCTCAACATTCAAAAACACCAACAAATTCAACAACAACCTCAACAATGAAAAACACCAAAAAATTTATCAACAGCATCAACATTCAAAAACACCAACAAATTCAACAAAAACCTCAACAATGAAAAAGACCAAAAAATTCAACAACAACCTCAACTTTGAAAAACACCAACAACTTCAACATCTCAACATTGAAAAACACCAACAAATTCAACTGGAACCTCAACTTTGAAAAATAGAAAAAGATTAAAAGAAAATCACTGAATACACCAATAAATTCAATAACAACTTCAATATTGAAAATCACCAAAAAATTCAACAACATCCTCAACTTTGAAATACACCAACAAATTCAAAAACCTCAACATGGTAAAACACCAACAAATTCAACTACAACCTCAATATTGAAAATCACCAACAAATTCAACAACAACCTCAACTATGAAAAACACCAACAAATTCAACAAAAACCTCAGCAATGAAAAACACCAAAAAATTCAACAAAAACCTCAACAATGAAAAACACCAACAGATTTAAGCACCTCAACATTCAAATACACCAACAAATTCAACAACAAACGCAGCTTTGAAAAACACCAAAACATTCAACAACCTCAACATTGAAAAACACGAACAAATTCAACAACAACCTCAACATTGAAAATGACCAACAAATTCAACAACAACGTCAACTTTGAAAAATACCAACAAATTCAACAACCTCAACATTGAAAAACACCAACAAATTCAACAACAAACTCAACATTGAAAATCACCAAAAAATTCAACAACAACCTCAACATTGAAAAACTCCAACAATTTCAACAACAACCTCAACAATGAAAAACACCACAAAATTCAACAAGAAACTCAACATTGAAAAACACCAACAAATTCAACAACAACCTCAACTTTGAAAAACACCAACAAATTCAATAACATCAACATGGAAAAACACCAACAAATTGAACTACAACCTCAACATTGAAAATCACCAAATACAAAAAGATTCAAATAAAAACATTGAATACACCAATAAATTCAACAACAACCTCAACATTGAAAATCAATCAACAAATTCAACAAAAACCTCAACAATGAAAAACACAAAAAATTCAACAACAACCACAACTTTGAAAAACACCAACAACTTCAACAACCTCAACATTGAAATACACCAACAAATTCAACTGGAACCTCAACTTTGAAAAACACAAAAAGATTCAAATAAAAACATTGAATACACCAGTAAATTCAACAACAACCTCAACATTGAAAATCATCAACAAATTCAACATCAACCTCAACTTTGAAAATCACCAACAAATTCGAAAACCTCAACATGGAAAAACACCAACAAATTCAACCGTAACCTCAACATTGAAAATCACCAACAAATTCAACACCAACCTCAACAATGAAAAACACCAACAAATTCAACAAAAACCTCAACAATGAAAAACACCAACAAATTAATCAGCAACCTCAACATTCAAAAACATAAAGAAGTTCAACAGAAACCTCAACAATGAGAAACACCAAAAAATTAAACAGCAACCCCAGCATTGAAAAGCACCAACAGATTCAACAACACATCAATATTGAAAATCACCAACAAATTCAACAACAGCCTCAACTTTGAAAAATGCCAACAGATTCAACAACCTCAACATTCAAAAACACCAACAATGTCAACAAAAACCTCAACAATGAAAAATACCAAAAATTTAAACAACAACCCCAGCATTGAAAAGCACCAACAGATTCAACAACAACCTCAATGTTGAAAATCACCAACAAATTGAACAACAACCTGAACATTCAAGAACATCAAAAAATTCAACAACAACCTCAACATTCAAAAACACCAACGAATTCAACAAAAACCTCAACAATGAAAAACACCAACAAATTCAACAACCTCAACATTGAAAAACACCAACAAATTCGACTGCAACCTCAATTTTGAAAAATACAAATAAGTACAAAAAAACCATTGATAACACCAATAAATTTAACAACAACCTCAATATTTAAAATCACCAACAAATTCAAGAACAACCTCAACAATGAATAACATCAAAAATTCATCAACAACAAACTCAACAATGAAAAATACCAAAAAATTCAACAACAACCTCAACATTGAAAAGCTCCAACAATTCCAACAACAACCTCAACTAAGAAAAACAACCAAAAATTCAACAACAAACTCAATATTGAAAATCACCAACAAATTCAACAACAACTTCAACAATGAAAAACATCAAAAAATTCAACAACAACCTCAACATTCAAATACACCAACCTATTCAACAAAAACCTGAACAATGAAAAATACCAAAAAATTCAACAACAACACCAATATTGAAAATCATCAACAGATTCAACAACAACCTCAACTTTGAAAAACACCAAAAAATTGAACAACAACCTGAACATTCAAGAACACCAACAAATTCAACAACAACAAAAAAGTTCATGAAAAAGCATTGATAACACGAATAAATTCAACAACAACTTCAATATTGAAAATCACCAACAAATTCAACAAGAACCTCAACAATGAATGACATCAAAAAATTCAACAACAACCTCAACAATGAAAAACACCAAAAAATTCAACAACAACCTCAACATTGAAAAACTCCAACAATTTTAACAACAACCTCATCTATAAAATACAACAAAAAATTCAACAACGAACTCAACATTGAAAATCAGCAACAAATTCAACAACCTCAACATTGAAAAACACCAACAAATTCAACAAAAACCTCAACAATGAAAAACACCAAAATTTTCAACAACAACATCAACTTTGAAAAACACCAACAAATTCAACTACTTCAACATTCTAAAAGCTCAACAAAGTCAACAAAAACCTCAACAATGAAAAACACCAACAAATTCAACTGCAACCTCAACTTTGAAAAATACAAAAGGGTTAAAACAAAACCATTTATAACACCAATAAACTCAACATCAACCTCAATATTGAAAATCACCAACAAATTCAAGAACAACCACAACAATGAAATACATCAATAAATTCATCAACAACAAACTCAACAATGAAAAACACCAAAAAATTGAACAACAACCTCAACATTCAAAAGCTCCATCAATTTCAACATCAGCCTCAACTATGAAAAACAGCAAAAAATTCAACAAAAAATTCAAAAATGAAAAACATCTAAAAATTTAATAAAAACCTCAACATTCAAAAACACCGAAAAATTCAACAAAAACATCAACAATGAAAAACACCAACAACAAACTCAACTTTAAAAAACACCAACAAATTCAAGAACTTCAGCATTGAAAAATACCAACTAATTCAACTGCAAACTCAAATTTGAAAAATACAAAAAAGTTCATAAAAAAAAATTGATAACGCAATAAATTGAAGAACAACCTCAATATTGAAAATCACGAACAAATTCAACAACAACCTCAACAATGAATAACATTAAAAAATTCAACAACAACAACCTCAACAATGAGACACAAATAAATTCATGAACAACCTCAATATTGAAAATCACCAACAAATTCAACAACAACCTCAACAGTGAATAACATCAACTAATTCATCATAAACAAACTCAACAATCAAAAACACCAAATAATTCAACAACAACCTCATCTTTTAAAAATACAAAGAAGTTCAACAAAATAAAAATTGATAACACCAACAAATACAACAACAACCTCAATGTTAAATATCACCAACAAATTCAAAAACAACCTCAGCTTTGAAAAACACCAACAAATTCAAAAACCTCAACATTCAAAAAGAGTGTCAATTTCAACAACAACCTCAACAATGAATAACATCAAAATATTCAACAAGAACCTCAACTTTCAAAAAATCCAACAAATTCAACTGCAACCTCAACTTTGAAAAATACAAAATGGTTAAAACAAATCCATTGATAACAGCAATAAATTCAACAACAACCTAAACTGATAAGCGCCGACAATTTCAGCAACAACCTCAACTATGAAAAACATCCAAAAATTCAACACAAACTCAGCAGTGAAAATCACCTACAAATTCAAGTACAACTTCAACAATGAAAAACATCAAAAAATTCAACAACAACCTCAACATTCAAAAACAGCAACAAATTCAACAAAAACCTCAACAATGAAAAATAGCAAAAAATTAAACAACAAGCTCAACTTTGATAAACACCAACAGAATCAAAAACCTCAACATTCAAAAACACCAACAAAGTCAACAAAAACCTCAACTATGAAAAATACCAAAAAATTCAAGAGCAACCCCAACATTGAAAAACACCAACAGATTCAACAACAACCTCAATGTTGAAAAACACCAACAAATTCAACAACAACCTCAAACTCAAAAACACCAACAAATTCAACAACCTCAACATTGAAAAACAACAACAAATTCAACAACAACCTCATCTTTTAAAAAGACCAAAAAGTTCAACAAAATAAAAATTGATGACACCAACAAATTCAACAAAACCTCAATATTAAATATGACCGACAAATTCAACAACAACCTCACCAATGAAAAACACCAAAAAATTTAACAACATCCTCAACATTGAAAAGCTCCATCAATTTCAACAACAACCTCAAGTATGAAAAGCAAGAAAAAATTCAACAACAAACTCAACATTGAAAATCAGCAACTAATTCAACAACAACCTCAACAATGAAAAACAACAACAAGTTCAACAACAACCTTAACTTTTAAAAATACAAAGAAGTTCAACAAAATAAAAATTGATAACATCAACAAATTCAACAACAATCTCAATATTGAATATCACCAATAAATTCAAAAAAATCCTCAACTTTCAAAAAGACCAACAAATTCAACTGCAACCTCAACTTTGAAAAATACAAAAGGGTTAAAACAAAACCATTGATAACACGAATAAATTCAACAACAAACTCAACGTTGAAAATTATCAAGAAATTCAACAACAACCTCAAAAATGAAAAATATCAAAAAATTGAACAACAACCTCAACATTCAAAAACACTAACGAATACAACAAAAACCTCAACAATGAAAAATACCAACAAATTCAACAACCTCAATATTGAAAATCACCAACAAATTCAACAACAACCTCAACAATGAATGACATTATAAAAAAATCAACAACAATCTCAACAATTAAATACACCAAAAAATTCAACAAGAACCTCAACATTGAAAAGTTCCAACAATTTCAACAACAACCTCAACTATGAAAAACAACAAAAAATTCAACAACAAACTCAAAATTGAAAATCAGCAACAAATTCAACAACCTCAACAATGAAAAACACCAACAAATTCAACAAAAACCTCAACAATGAAAAACACCAAAAATTCAACAACAAACTCAACATTGAAATTCACCAACAAATTCAACAACAACCTCCAAAATGAAAAACATCAAAAAATTCAACAAAAACCTCAACATTCAAAAACACCAACGAATTCATCAAAAACCTCAACAATGAAAAACACCAACAAATTCAACAACCTCAACATTGAAAAATTCCAACAAATTCAACTGCAACCACAATTTTGAAAAATACAAAGAAGTACAAAAAAACCATTGATAACACCAACAAATTCAACAACAACCTCAATACTGAAAATCACAAACAAATTCAACAACAACCTCAAAAATGAATAACATCAAAAAAATCATCAGCAACAAACTCAAAAATGAAGAACACCAATAAATTCAACAACAAAGTCAACATTGAAAAGCTCCAACAGTTTCAACAACAACCTCAACTATGAAAAACAAACAAAAATTCAACAACAAACTCAACATTGAAAATAACCGAAAAATTTAACAACAACCCCAACTTGAAAAATACCAACAGATTCAGCAACAACCTCAATGTGGAAAATCACCAACAAATTCAACATCAACCTCAACATTCAAAAACACCAACAAATTCAACAACAAACTCAACTTTGAAAAACACCAACAAATTCAACAACCTCAACATTGAAAAACACCAACAAATTCAACAACAACCTCAACTTTTAAAAATACAAAAAAGTTCAACAAAATAAAAATTGATAACACCTACAAATTCAACAAAACCTCAATATTGAATATCACCAACAAATTCAACAACAACCTCAACTTTGAAGAACACCAAAAAATTCAACTGCAACCTCAACTTTGAAAAATACAAAAAAGTTCAGAAAAAACCATTGATAACACCAACAAATTCAACAACAACCTCAATATTGAAAATCATCAACAAATTCAACAACAACCTCAACAATGAAAAACAGCTAAAAATTCAACAACAAACTCAACATTGAATATCACCAACAAATTCAACAACATCCTCAGAGAGGAAAAACATCAAAAAATTCAACAACAACCTCAACAATCAAAAACAACAACAAATTCAACAAAAACCTCAACAATGAAAAACACCACAAAATTAAATAACAACCTCAACTTTGAAAAACACCAACAAATTCAACAACCTCGACATTGAAAAACTCCAACAATTTTGAACATCATCCTCAACAATGAATAACACCAAAAAATTCAATAACAAACTCAACTTTGAAAATCACCAACACATATAACAAAAACCTCAACAATGAAAAACACCAAAAAATTCAACAACAACCTCAACATTGCAAAATACCAACAAATTCATCAACAACCACAACAATGAAAAACATCAAAAAATTCAACAATAACCTCAACATTGAAAAACTCCAGCAAGTTCAACAACAACCTCAACAATGATAAACACCAAAAAATTCAACAACAAACTCAACATTGAAAATCACCAACAAATTCAACAACACTCAAAAATGAAAAACATCAAAAGATTCAACAAAAACCTCAACATTCAAAAACACCCACGAATTCAACTGCAACCTCAATTTGGAAAAATACAATAAATTACAAAAAAACCATTGATAGCAACAATAAATTCAACAACAAACTCAATTTTGAAAATCACCAACAAATTCAACAACAACTTCAAAAATGAATAACATCAAAAAAATCATCAACAACAAACTCAACAATGTAAAGCGCCAAAAAATGCAACAACAACGTCAACATTGAAAAGCTCCAACAATTTCACCAACAAATTCATCTGCAACATCAACTTTGAAAAATAAAAAAAAAATTTAAAAAAACATTGATAACACCAATAAATTCAACAACAACCTCAATATTGAAAATCATCAACCAATTCATCAAGAACCTCAACAATGATAAACATCAAATAATTCAACATAAACAACCACAACAATGAAAAACACAAAAAATTCAACAACAAACGCAATATTGAAAATTACAAACAAATTAAACAACGACCTCAACAAGGAAAAACATCAAAAAAATTCAGCAACAACCTCAACATTCAAAAACATCAACAAATTCAACAAAAACCTCTACAATGAAAAACAGCAAAAAATTCATCAACAATCTCAACTTTGAAAAACTCCAACAATTTCAACAACCTCAACATCGAAAAAGACCAACAAATTCAACTGCAACCTCAACTTTGAAAAATACAAAAAGTTTAAAAAAAACATTGATAACACCAATAAATTAAACAACAACCTCAATATTGAAAATCACCAACAAATTCAACAACAACCTCAACAATGAAGAACATCAAAAAAGTCAACAACAACCTCAACAATGCAAAACACCAAAAAATTCAACAACAACCTCAACAGTGAAAAACTCCAACAATTTCAACAACCTCAACATTGAAAAACACCAACAAATTCAACTGACACCTCAACTTTGAAAAATACAAAAAGTTTAAAAAAAAACCATTGATACCACCAATAAATTCAACAACAACCTCAATATTGAAAATCACCGACAAATTCAACAACAACCACAACATTGCAAAACACCAAAAAATTCAACAACAACCTCAACTTTGAAAAACACTAACAATTTCAACAACCTCAACATTGAAAAAGACCAACAAATTCAACTGCAACCTCAACTTTGAAAAATACAAAAAGTTTAAAAAAAACATTGATAACACCAATAAATTAAACAACAACCTCAATATTGAAAATCACCAACAAATTCAACAACAACCTCAACAATGAATAACATCAAAAAAGTCAACAACAACCTCAACAATGCAAAACACCAAAAAATTCAACAACAACCTCAACATTGAAAAACTCCAGCAAGTTCAACAACAACCTCAACAATGATAAACACCAAAAAATTCAACAACAAACTCAACATTGAAAATCACCAACAAATTCAACAGCACTCAAAAATGAAAAACATCAAAAGATTCAACAAAAACCTCAACATTCAAAAACACCCACGAATTCAACTGCAACCTCAATTTGGAAAAATACAATAAATTACAAAAAAACCATTGATAGCAACAATAAATTCAACAACAAACTCAATTTTGAAAATCACCAACAAATTCAACAACAACTTCAAAAATGAATAACATCAAAAAAATCATCAACAACAAACTCAACAATGTAAAGCGCCAAAAAATGCAACAACAACGTCAACATTGAAAAGCTCCAACAATTTCACCAACAAATTCATCTGCAACATCAACTTTGAAAAATAAAAAAAAAATTTAAAAAAACATTGATAACACCAATAAATTCAACAACAACCTCAATATTGAAAATCATCAACCAATTCATCAAGAACCTCAACAATGATAAACATCAAATAATTCAACATAAACAACCACAACAATGAAAAACACAAAAAATTCAACAACAAACGCAATATTGAAAATTACAAACAAATTAAACAACGACCTCAACAAGGAAAAACATCAAAAAAATTCAGCAACAACCTCAACATTCAAAAACATCAACAAATTCAACAAAAACCTCTACAATGAAAAACAGCAAAAAATTCATCAACAATCTCAACTTTGAAAAACTCCAACAATTTCAACAACCTCAACATCGAAAAAGACCAACAAATTCAACTGCAACCTCAACTTTGAAAAATACAAAAAGTTTAAAAAAAACATTGATAACACCAATAAATTAAACAACAACCTCAATATTGAAAATCACCAACAAATTCAACAACAACCTCAACAATGAAGAACATCAAAAAAGTCAACAACAACCTCAACAATGCAAAACACCAAAAAATTCAACAACAACCTCAACATTGAAAAACTCCAACAATTTCAACAACCTCAACATTGAAAAACACCAACAAATTCAACTGACACCTCAACTTTGAAAAATACAAAAAGTTTAAAAAAAAACCATTGATACCACCAATAAATTCAACAACAACCTCAATATTGAAAATCACCGACAAATTCAACAACAACCTCAACATTGCAAAACACCAAAAAATTCAACAACAACCTCAACTTTGAAAAACACTAACAATTTCAACAACCTCAACATTGAAAAAGACCAACAAATTCAACTGCAACCTCAACTTTGAAAAATACAAAAAGTTTAAAAAAAACATTGATAACACCAATAAATTAAACAACAACCTCAATATTGAAAATCACCAACAAATTCAACAACAACCTCAACAATGAATAACATCAAAAAAGTCAACAACAACCTCAACAATGCAAAACACCAAAAAATTCAACAACAACCTCAACATTGAAAAACTCCAACAATTTCAACAACCTCAACATTGAAAAACACCAACAAATTCAACTGACACCTCAACTTTGAAAAAGACAAAAAGTTTAAAAAAAAACCATTGATACCACCAATAAATTCAACAACAACCTCAATATTGAAAATCACCGACAAATTCAACAACAACCTCAACATTGCAAAGCACCAACAAATTCAACAAAAACTTCCACAATGGAAAAAACCAAAAAATTCAACAACAACCTCAACTTTGAAAAACATCAACAAATTCAACAACAACATCAACAATGAAAAACACCAAAAAATTCAACAACAACCTCAACATTAAAAAACACCGACAAATTTAACTGCAGCCTCAGCTTTTGAAAAATACAATAAAGTTCAAAAAAAACCATTGATAACAGTAATAAATTCAACAACGTCAATATTGAAAATTACCAACAAATTCAACAACAACCTCAACATTGCAAAGCACCAACAAATTCAATAAAAAACTCAACAATGAAAAACACCAAAAAATTCAGCAACAACCTCATCTTTTTAAAACGCCAACAAATTCAACTGCAACCTCAACTTTGAAAAAAACCAACAAATTCAACAACAACCTCAACAATGAAAATCAGCCAAAAAATCAAAAACAAAATCAAATTTGAAAATCACTAACAAATTCAACAACTCCCTCAACAATGAAAAACATCAAAAAATTCAACAATAACCTCAACTTTGATAAACACTAACAAATTCAACAACCTCAACATTGAAAAACACCAACAAATTCAACTGCAACCTCAACTTTGAAAAATACAAAAAAGTTCATAAAAAAAAATTGATAACGCAATAAATTCAAGAACAACCTCAATATTGAAATTCACGAACAAATTCAACAACAACCTCAACAATGAATAACATTAAAAAATTCAACAACAACAACCTCAACAATGAGACACAAATAAATTCAACAACATCCTCAATATTGAAAATCACCAACAAATTCAACAACAACCTCAACAGTGAATAACATCAACTAATTCATCATAAACAAACTCAACAATCAAAAACACCAAATAATTCAACAACAACCTCATCTTTTAAAAATACAAAGAAGTTCAACAAAATAAAAATTGATAACACCAACAAATACAACAACAACCTCAATGTTAAATATCACCAACAAATTCAAAAACAACCTCAGCTTTGAAAAACACCAACAAATTCAAAAACCTCAACATTCAAAAAGAGTGTCAATTTCAACAACAACCTCAACAATGAATAACATCAAAATATTCAACAAGAACCTCAACTTTCAAAAAATCCAACAAATTCAACTGCAACCTCAACTTTGAAAAATACAAAATGGTTAAAACAAATCCATTGATAACAGCAATAAATTCAACAACAACCTAAACTGATAAGCGCCGACAATTTCAGCAACAACCTCAACTATGAAAAACATCCAAAAATTCAACACAAACTCAGCAGTGAAAATCACCTACAAATTCAAGTACAACTTCAACAATGAAAAACATCAAAAAATTCAACAACAACCTCAACATTCAAAAACAGCAACAAATTCAACAAAAACCTCAACAATGAAAAATAGCAAAAAATTAAACAACAAGCTCAACTTTGATAAACACCAACAGAATCAAAAACCTCAACATTCAAAAACACCAACAAAGTCAACAAAAACCTCAACTATGAAAAATACCAAAAAATTCAAGAGCAACCCCAACATTGAAAAACACCAACAGATTCAACAACAACCTCAATGTTGAAAAACACCAACAAATTCAACAACAACCTCAAACTCAAAAACACCAACAAATTCAACAACCTCAACATTGAAAAACAACAACAAATTCAACAACAACCTCATCTTTTAAAAAGACCAAAAAGTTCAACAAAATAAAAATTGATGACACCAACAAATTCAACAAAACCTCAATATTAAATATGACCGACAAATTCAACAACAACCTCACCAATGAAAAACACCAAAAAATTTAACAACATCCTCAACATTGAAAAGCTCCATCAATTTCAACAACAACCTCAAGTATGAAAAGCAAGAAAAAATTCAACAACAAACTCAACATTGAAAATCAGCAACTAATTCAACAACAACCTCAACAATGAAAAACAACAACAAGTTCAACAACAACCTTAACTTTTAAAAATACAAAGAAGTTCAACAAAATAAAAATTGATAACATCAACAAATTCAACAACAATCTCAATATTGAATATCACCAATAAATTCAAAAAAATCCTCAACTTTCAAAAAGACCAACAAATTCAACTGCAACCTCAACTTTGAAAAATACAAAAGGGTTAAAACAAAACCATTGATAACACGAATAAATTCAACAACAAACTCAACGTTGAAAATTATCAAGAAATTCAACAACAACCTCAAAAATGAAAAATATCAAAAAATTGAACAACAACCTCAACATTCAAAAACACTAACGAATACAACAAAAACCTCAACAATGAAAAATACCAACAAATTCAACAACCTCAATATTGAAAATCACCAACAAATTCAACAACAACCTCAACAATGAATGACATTATAAAAAAATCAACAACAATCTCAACAATTAAATACACCAAAAAATTCAACAAGAACCTCAACATTGAAAAGTTCCAACAATTTCAACAACAACCTCAACTATGAAAAACAACAAAAAATTCAACAACAAACTCAAAATTGAAAATCAGCAACAAATTCAACAACCTCAACAATGAAAAACACCAACAAATTCAACAAAAACCTCAACAATGAAAAACACCAAAAATTCAACAACAAACTCAACATTGAAATTCACCAACAAATTCAACAACAACCTCCAAAATGAAAAACATCAAAAAATTCAACAAAAACCTCAACATTCAAAAACACCAACGAATTCATCAAAAACCTCAACAATGAAAAACACCAACAAATTCAACAACCTCAACATTGAAAAATTCCAACAAATTCAACTGCAACCACAATTTTGAAAAATACAAAGAAGTACAAAAAAACCATTGATAACACCAACAAATTCAACAACAACCTCAATACTGAAAATCACAAACAAATTCAACAACAACCTCAAAAATGAATAACATCAAAAAAATCATCAGCAACAAACTCAAAAATGAAGAACACCAATAAATTCAACAACAAAGTCAACATTGAAAAGCTCCAACAGTTTCAACAACAACCTCAACTATGAAAAACAAACAAAAATTCAACAACAAACTCAACATTGAAAATAACCGAAAAATTTAACAACAACCCCAACTTGAAAAATACCAACAGATTCAGCAACAACCTCAATGTGGAAAATCACCAACAAATTCAACATCAACCTCAACATTCAAAAACACCAACAAATTCAACAACAAACTCAACTTTGAAAAACACCAACAAATTCAACAACCTCAACATTGAAAAACACCAACAAATTCAACAACAACCTCAACTTTTAAAAATACAAAAAAGTTCAACAAAATAAAAATTGATAACACCTACAAATTCAACAAAACCTCAATATTGAATATCACCAACAAATTCAACAACAACCTCAACTTTGAAGAACACCAAAAAATTCAACAACCTCAACATTGAAAAAGAGCAGCATATTCAACAACAAACTGAACAATGCAAAATAACAAAAAATTCAACAACATCCTCAACTTTGAAAATCAACAACATATTCAACAACCTCAACATTTTAAAACTCCAAGAAATTCAACAACAACATCAACAATGAAATGCACCAAAAAATTCAACAACAACACCAACATTTCAAAAACACAAACCAATTCAACAACAACCTCAATATTGAAAATCACCAACAAATTCAACAACAACCTCAACATTGAAAAACACCAACAAATTCAACAACAACTTCAACTTTTAAAAATACAAAAACTTCTACAAAATAATAATTGATTACTCCAACAAATTCAACAACAACCTCAATATTGAATATCACCAACAAATTCAACAACAACCTCAACTTTCAAAAACACCAACAAATTCAACATCAACATTGAAAATGAGCATCAAATTCAACAACAATCTCAACAATGAAAAACATTCAAAAATTCTACAACAACCTCAGCAATGATTAACACCAAAAAATTCAATAACAACCTCAACATTGAAAAACACCAACAAATTCAACTGCAACCTCAACTTTGAAAAATACAAAAAAGTTCAGAAAAAACCATTGATAACACCAACAAATTCAACAACAACCTCAATATTGAAAATCATCAACAAATTCAACAACAACCTCAACAATGAAAAACAGCTAAAAATTCAACAACAAACTCAACATTGAATATCACCAACAAATTCAACAACATCCTCAGAGAGGAAAAACATCAAAAAATTCAACAACAACCTCAACAATCAAAAACAACAACAAATTCAACAAAAACCTCAACAATGAAAAACACCACAAAATTAAATAACAACCTCAACTTTGAAAAACACCAACAAATTCAACAACCTCGACATTGAAAAACTCCAACAATTTTGAACATCATCCTCAACAATGAATAACACCAAAAAATTCAATAACAAACTCAACTTTGAAAATCACCAACACATATAACAAAAACCTCAACAATGAAAAACACCAAAAAATTCAACAACAACCTCAACATTGCAAAATACCAACAAATTCATCAACAACCACAACAATGAAAAACATCAAAAAATTCAACAATAACCTCAACATTGAAAAACTCCAGCAAGTTCAACAACAACCTCAACAATGATAAACACCAAAAAATTCAACAACAAACTCAACATTGAAAATCACCAACAAATTCAACAACACTCAAAAATGAAAAACATCAAAAGATTCAACAAAAACCTCAACATTCAAAAACACCCACGAATTCAACTGCAACCTCAATTTGGAAAAATACAATAAATTACAAAAAAACCATTGATAGCAACAATAAATTCAACAACAAACTCAATTTTGAAAATCACCAACAAATTCAACAACAACTTCAAAAATGAATAACATCAAAAAAATCATCAACAACAAACTCAACAATGTAAAGCGCCAAAAAATGCAACAACAACGTCAACATTGAAAAGCTCCAACAATTTCACCAACAAATTCATCTGCAACATCAACTTTGAAAAATAAAAAAAAAATTTAAAAAAACATTGATAACACCAATAAATTCAACAACAACCTCAATATTGAAAATCATCAACCAATTCATCAAGAACCTCAACAATGATAAACATCAAATAATTCAACATAAACAACCACAACAATGAAAAACACAAAAAATTCAACAACAAACGCAATATTGAAAATTACAAACAAATTAAACAACGACCTCAACAAGGAAAAACATCAAAAAAATTCAGCAACAACCTCAACATTCAAAAACATCAACAAATTCAACAAAAACCTCTACAATGAAAAACAGCAAAAAATTCATCAACAATCTCAACTTTGAAAAACTCCAACAATTTCAACAACCTCAACATCGAAAAAGACCAACAAATTCAACTGCAACCTCAACTTTGAAAAATACAAAAAGTTTAAAAAAAACATTGATAACACCAATAAATTAAACAACAACCTCAATATTGAAAATCACCAACAAATTCAACAACAACCTCAACAATGAAGAACATCAAAAAAGTCAACAACAACCTCAACAATGCAAAACACCAAAAAATTCAACAACAACCTCAACATTGAAAAACTCCAACAATTTCAACAACCTCAACATTGAAAAACACCAACAAATTCAACTGACACCTCAACTTTGAAAAATACAAAAAGTTTAAAAAAAAACCATTGATACCACCAATAAATTCAACAACAACCTCAATATTGAAAATCACCGACAAATTCAACAACAACCTCAACATTGCAAAACACCAAAAAATTCAACAACAACCTCAACTTTGAAAAACACTAACAATTTCAACAACCTCAACATTGAAAAAGACCAACAAATTCAACTGCAACCTCAACTTTGAAAAATACAAAAAGTTTAAAAAAAACATTGATAACACCAATAAATTAAACAACAACCTCAATATTGAAAATCACCAACAAATTCAACAACAACCTCAACAATGAATAACATCAAAAAAGTCAACAACAACCTCAACAATGCAAAACACCAAAAAATTCAACAACAACCTCAACATTGAAAAACTCCAACAATTTCAACAACCTCAACATTGAAAAACACCAACAAATTCAACTGACACCTCAACTTTGAAAAAGACAAAAAGTTTAAAAAAAAACCATTGATACCACCAATAAATTCAACAACAACCTCAATATTGAAAATCACCGACAAATTCAACAACAACCTCAACATTGCAAAGCACCAACAAATTCAACAAAAACTTCCACAATGGAAAAAACCAAAAAATTCAACAACAACCTCAACTTTGAAAAACATCAACAAATTCAACAACAACATCAACAATGAAAAACACCAAAAAATTCAACAACAACCTCAACATTAAAAAACACCGACAAATTTAACTGCAGCCTCAGCTTTTGAAAAATACAATAAAGTTCAAAAAAAACCATTGATAACAGTAATAAATTCAACAACGTCAATATTGAAAATTACCAACAAATTCAACAACAACCTCAACATTGCAAAGCACCAACAAATTCAATAAAAAACTCAACAATGAAAAACACCAAAAAATTCAGCAACAACCTCATCTTTTTAAAACGCCAACAAATTCAACTGCAACCTCAACTTTGAAAAATACAAAAAGTTTAAAAAAAACATTGATAACACCAATAAATTAAACAACAACCTCAATATTGAAAATCACCAACAAATTCAACAACAACCTCAACAATGAATAACATCAAAAAAGTCAACAACAACCTCAACAATGCAAAACACCAAAAAATTCAACAACAACCTCAACATTGAAAAACTCCAACAATTTCAACAACCTCAACATTGAAAAACACCAACAAATTCAACTGACACCTCAACTTTGAAAAAGACAAAAAGTTTAAAAAAAAACCATTGATACCACCAATAAATTCAACAACAACCTCAATATTGAAAATCACCGACAAATTCAACAACAACCTCAACATTGCAAAGCACCAACAAATTCAACAAAAACTTCCACAATGGAAAAAACCAAAAAATTCAACAACAACCTCAACTTTGAAAAACATCAACAAATTCAACAACAACATCAACAATGAAAAACACCAAAAAATTCAACAACAACCTCAACATTAAAAAACACCGACAAATTTAACTGCAGCCTCAGCTTTTGAAAAATACAATAAAGTTCAAAAAAAACCATTGATAACAGTAATAAATTCAACAACGTCAATATTGAAAATTACCAACAAATTCAACAACAACCTCAACATTGCAAAGCACCAACAAATTCAATAAAAAACTCAACAATGAAAAACACCAAAAAATTCAGCAACAACCTCATCTTTTTAAAACGCCAACAAATTCAACTGCAACCTCAACTTTGAAAAAAACCAACAAATTCAACAACAACCTCAACAATGAAAATCAGCCAAAAAATCAAAAACAAAATCAAATTTGAAAATCACTAACAAATTCAACAACTCCCTCAACAATGAAAAACATCAAAAAATTCAACAATAACCTCAACTTTGATAAACACTAACAAATTCAACAACCTCAACATTGAAAAACACCAACAAATTCAACTGCAACCTCAACTTTGAAAAATACAAAAAAGTTCATAAAAAAAAATTGATAACGCAATAAATTCAAGAACAACCTCAATATTGAAATTCACGAACAAATTCAACAACAACCTCAACAATGAATAACATTAAAAAATTCAACAACAACAACCTCAACAATGAGACACAAATAAATTCAACAACATCCTCAATATTGAAAATCACCAACAAATTCAACAACAACCTCAACAGTGAATAACATCAACTAATTCATCATAAACAAACTCAACAATCAAAAACACCAAATAATTCAACAACAACCTCATCTTTTAAAAATACAAAGAAGTTCAACAAAATAAAAATTGATAACACCAACAAATACAACAACAACCTCAATGTTAAATATCACCAACAAATTCAAAAACAACCTCAGCTTTGAAAAACACCAACAAATTCAAAAACCTCAACATTCAAAAAGAGTGTCAATTTCAACAACAACCTCAACAATGAATAACATCAAAATATTCAACAAGAACCTCAACTTTCAAAAAATCCAACAAATTCAACTGCAACCTCAACTTTGAAAAATACAAAATGGTTAAAACAAATCCATTGATAACAGCAATAAATTCAACAACAACCTAAACTGATAAGCGCCGACAATTTCAGCAACAACCTCAACTATGAAAAACATCCAAAAATTCAACACAAACTCAGCAGTGAAAATCACCTACAAATTCAAGTACAACTTCAACAATGAAAAACATCAAAAAATTCAACAACAACCTCAACATTCAAAAACAGCAACAAATTCAACAAAAACCTCAACAATGAAAAATAGCAAAAAATTAAACAACAAGCTCAACTTTGATAAACACCAACAGAATCAAAAACCTCAACATTCAAAAACACCAACAAAGTCAACAAAAACCTCAACTATGAAAAATACCAAAAAATTCAAGAGCAACCCCAACATTGAAAAACACCAACAGATTCAACAACAACCTCAATGTTGAAAAACACCAACAAATTCAACAACAACCTCAAACTCAAAAACACCAACAAATTCAACAACCTCAACATTGAAAAACAACAACAAATTCAACAACAACCTCATCTTTTAAAAAGACCAAAAAGTTCAACAAAATAAAAATTGATGACACCAACAAATTCAACAAAACCTCAATATTAAATATGACCGACAAATTCAACAACAACCTCACCAATGAAAAACACCAAAAAATTTAACAACATCCTCAACATTGAAAAGCTCCATCAATTTCAACAACAACCTCAAGTATGAAAAGCAAGAAAAAATTCAACAACAAACTCAACATTGAAAATCAGCAACTAATTCAACAACAACCTCAACAATGAAAAACAACAACAAGTTCAACAACAACCTTAACTTTTAAAAATACAAAGAAGTTCAACAAAATAAAAATTGATAACATCAACAAATTCAACAACAATCTCAATATTGAATATCACCAATAAATTCAAAAAAATCCTCAACTTTCAAAAAGACCAACAAATTCAACTGCAACCTCAACTTTGAAAAATACAAAAGGGTTAAAACAAAACCATTGATAACACGAATAAATTCAACAACAAACTCAACGTTGAAAATTATCAAGAAATTCAACAACAACCTCAAAAATGAAAAATATCAAAAAATTGAACAACAACCTCAACATTCAAAAACACTAACGAATACAACAAAAACCTCAACAATGAAAAATACCAACAAATTCAACAACCTCAATATTGAAAATCACCAACAAATTCAACAACAACCTCAACAATGAATGACATTATAAAAAAATCAACAACAATCTCAACAATTAAATACACCAAAAAATTCAACAAGAACCTCAACATTGAAAAGTTCCAACAATTTCAACAACAACCTCAACTATGAAAAACAACAAAAAATTCAACAACAAACTCAAAATTGAAAATCAGCAACAAATTCAACAACCTCAACAATGAAAAACACCAACAAATTCAACAAAAACCTCAACAATGAAAAACACCAAAAATTCAACAACAAACTCAACATTGAAATTCACCAACAAATTCAACAACAACCTCCAAAATGAAAAACATCAAAAAATTCAACAAAAACCTCAACATTCAAAAACACCAACGAATTCATCAAAAACCTCAACAATGAAAAACACCAACAAATTCAACAACCTCAACATTGAAAAATTCCAACAAATTCAACTGCAACCACAATTTTGAAAAATACAAAGAAGTACAAAAAAACCATTGATAACACCAACAAATTCAACAACAACCTCAATACTGAAAATCACAAACAAATTCAACAACAACCTCAAAAATGAATAACATCAAAAAAATCATCAGCAACAAACTCAAAAATGAAGAACACCAATAAATTCAACAACAAAGTCAACATTGAAAAGCTCCAACAGTTTCAACAACAACCTCAACTATGAAAAACAAACAAAAATTCAACAACAAACTCAACATTGAAAATAACCGAAAAATTTAACAACAACCCCAACTTGAAAAATACCAACAGATTCAGCAACAACCTCAATGTGGAAAATCACCAACAAATTCAACATCAACCTCAACATTCAAAAACACCAACAAATTCAACAACAAACTCAACTTTGAAAAACACCAACAAATTCAACAACCTCAACATTGAAAAACACCAACAAATTCAACAACAACCTCAACTTTTAAAAATACAAAAAAGTTCAACAAAATAAAAATTGATAACACCTACAAATTCAACAAAACCTCAATATTGAATATCACCAACAAATTCAACAACAACCTCAACTTTGAAGAACACCAAAAAATTCAACTGCAACCTCAACTTTGAAAAATACAAAAAAGTTCAGAAAAAACCATTGATAACACCAACAAATTCAACAACAACCTCAATATTGAAAATCATCAACAAATTCAACAACAACCTCAACAATGAAAAACAGCTAAAAATTCAACAACAAACTCAACATTGAATATCACCAACAAATTCAACAACATCCTCAGAGAGGAAAAACATCAAAAAATTCAACAACAACCTCAACAATCAAAAACAACAACAAATTCAACAAAAACCTCAACAATGAAAAACACCACAAAATTAAATAACAACCTCAACTTTGAAAAACACCAACAAATTCAACAACCTCGACATTGAAAAACTCCAACAATTTTGAACATCATCCTCAACAATGAATAACACCAAAAAATTCAATAACAAACTCAACTTTGAAAATCACCAACACATATAACAAAAACCTCAACAATGAAAAACACCAAAAAATTCAACAACAACCTCAACATTGCAAAATACCAACAAATTCATCAACAACCACAACAATGAAAAACATCAAAAAATTCAACAATAACCTCAACATTGAAAAACTCCAGCAAGTTCAACAACAACCTCAACAATGATAAACACCAAAAAATTCAACAACAAACTCAACATTGAAAATCACCAACAAATTCAACAACACTCAAAAATGAAAAACATCAAAAGATTCAACAAAAACCTCAACATTCAAAAACACCCACGAATTCAACTGCAACCTCAATTTGGAAAAATACAATAAATTACAAAAAAACCATTGATAGCAACAATAAATTCAACAACAAACTCAATTTTGAAAATCACCAACAAATTCAACAACAACTTCAAAAATGAATAACATCAAAAAAATCATCAACAACAAACTCAACAATGTAAAGCGCCAAAAAATGCAACAACAACGTCAACATTGAAAAGCTCCAACAATTTCACCAACAAATTCATCTGCAACATCAACTTTGAAAAATAAAAAAAAAATTTAAAAAAACATTGATAACACCAATAAATTCAACAACAACCTCAATATTGAAAATCATCAACCAATTCATCAAGAACCTCAACAATGATAAACATCAAATAATTCAACATAAACAACCACAACAATGAAAAACACAAAAAATTCAACAACAAACGCAATATTGAAAATTACAAACAAATTAAACAACGACCTCAACAAGGAAAAACATCAAAAAAATTCAGCAACAACCTCAACATTCAAAAACATCAACAAATTCAACAAAAACCTCTACAATGAAAAACAGCAAAAAATTCATCAACAATCTCAACTTTGAAAAACTCCAACAATTTCAACAACCTCAACATCGAAAAAGACCAACAAATTCAACTGCAACCTCAACTTTGAAAAATACAAAAAGTTTAAAAAAAACATTGATAACACCAATAAATTAAACAACAACCTCAATATTGAAAATCACCAACAAATTCAACAACAACCTCAACAATGAAGAACATCAAAAAAGTCAACAACAACCTCAACAATGCAAAACACCAAAAAATTCAACAACAACCTCAACATTGAAAAACTCCAACAATTTCAACAACCTCAACATTGAAAAACACCAACAAATTCAACTGACACCTCAACTTTGAAAAATACAAAAAGTTTAAAAAAAAACCATTGATACCACCAATAAATTCAACAACAACCTCAATATTGAAAATCACCGACAAATT
Organism: Cetorhinus maximus; assembly: GCF_964194155.1. NCBI lineage: Eukaryota > Metazoa > Chordata > Chondrichthyes > Lamniformes > Cetorhinidae > Cetorhinus > Cetorhinus maximus. The sequence goes on from NC_135905.1 coordinate 415,254, forward strand.
CAACAACAACCACAACATTGCAAAACACCAAAAAATTCAACAACAACCTCAACTTTGAAAAACACTAACAATTTCAACAACCTCAACATTGAAAAAGACCAACAAATTCAACTGCAACCTCAACTTTGAAAAATACAAAAAGTTTAAAAAAAACATTGATAACACCAATAAATTAAACAACAACCTCAATATTGAAAATCACCAACAAATTCAACAACAACCTCAACAATGAATAACATCAAAAAAGTCAACAACAACCTCAACAATGCAAAACACCAAAAAATTCAACAACAACCTCAACATTGAAAAACTCCAGCAAGTTCAACAACAACCTCAACAATGATAAACACCAAAAAATTCAACAACAAACTCAACATTGAAAATCACCAACAAATTCAACAACACTCAAAAATGAAAAACATCAAAAGATTCAACAAAAACCTCAACATTCAAAAACACCCACGAATTCAACTGCAACCTCAATTTGGAAAAATACAATAAATTACAAAAAAACCATTGATAGCAACAATAAATTCAACAACAAACTCAATTTTGAAAATCACCAACAAATTCAACAACAACTTCAAAAATGAATAACATCAAAAAAATCATCAACAACAAACTCAACAATGTAAAGCGCCAAAAAATGCAACAACAACGTCAACATTGAAAAGCTCCAACAATTTCACCAACAAATTCATCTGCAACATCAACTTTGAAAAATAAAAAAAAAATTTAAAAAAACATTGATAACACCAATAAATTCAACAACAACCTCAATATTGAAAATCATCAACCAATTCATCAAGAACCTCAACAATGATAAACATCAAATAATTCAACATAAACAACCACAACAATGAAAAACACAAAAAATTCAACAACAAACGCAATATTGAAAATTACAAACAAATTAAACAACGACCTCAACAAGGAAAAACATCAAAAAAATTCAGCAACAACCTCAACATTCAAAAACATCAACAAATTCAACAAAAACCTCTACAATGAAAAACAGCAAAAAATTCATCAACAATCTCAACTTTGAAAAACTCCAACAATTTCAACAACCTCAACATCGAAAAAGACCAACAAATTCAACTGCAACCTCAACTTTGAAAAATACAAAAAGTTTAAAAAAAACATTGATAACACCAATAAATTAAACAACAACCTCAATATTGAAAATCACCAACAAATTCAACAACAACCTCAACAATGAAGAACATCAAAAAAGTCAACAACAACCTCAACAATGCAAAACACCAAAAAATTCAACAACAACCTCAACATTGAAAAACTCCAACAATTTCAACAACCTCAACATTGAAAAACACCAACAAATTCAACTGACACCTCAACTTTGAAAAATACAAAAAGTTTAAAAAAAAACCATTGATACCACCAATAAATTCAACAACAACCTCAATATTGAAAATCACCGACAAATTCAACAACAACCTCAACATTGCAAAACACCAAAAAATTCAACAACAACCTCAACTTTGAAAAACACTAACAATTTCAACAACCTCAACATTGAAAAAGACCAACAAATTCAACTGCAACCTCAACTTTGAAAAATACAAAAAGTTTAAAAAAAACATTGATAACACCAATAAATTAAACAACAACCTCAATATTGAAAATCACCAACAAATTCAACAACAACCTCAACAATGAATAACATCAAAAAAGTCAACAACAACCTCAACAATGCAAAACACCAAAAAATTCAACAACAACCTCAACATTGAAAAACTCCAACAATTTCAACAACCTCAACATTGAAAAACACCAACAAATTCAACTGACACCTCAACTTTGAAAAAGACAAAAAGTTTAAAAAAAAACCACTGATACCACCAATAAATTCAACAACAACCTCAATATTGAAAATCACCGACAAATTCAACAACAACCTCAACATTGCAAAGCACCAACAAATTCAACAAAAACTTCCACAATGGAAAAAACCAAAAAATTCAACAACAACCTCAACTTTGAAAAACATCAACAAATTCAACAACAACATCAACAATGAAAAACACCAAAAAATTCAACAACAACCTCAACATTAAAAAACACCGACAAATTTAACTGCAGCCTCAGCTTTTGAAAAATACAATAAAGTTCAAAAAAAACCATTGATAACAGTAATAAATTCAACAACGTCAATATTGAAAATTACCAACAAATTCAACAACAACCTCAACATTGCAAAGCACCAACAAATTCAATAAAAAACTCAACAATGAAAAACACCAAAAAATTCAGCAACAACCTCATCTTTTTAAAACGCCAACAAATTCAACTGCAACCTCAACTTTGAAAAAAACCAACAAATTCAACAACAACCTCAACAATGAAAATCAGCCAAAAAATCAAAAACAAAATCAAATTTGAAAATCACTAACAAATTCAACAACTCCCTCAACAATGAAAAACATCAAAAAATTCAACAATAACCTCAACTTTGATAAACACTAACAAATTCAACAACCTCAACATTGAAAAACACCAACAAATTCAACTGCAACCTCAACTTTGAAAAATACAAAAAAGTTCATAAAAAAAAATTGATAACGCAATAAATTCAAGAACAACCTCAATATTGAAATTCACGAACAAATTCAACAACAACCTCAACAATGAATAACATTAAAAAATTCAACAACAACAACCTCAACAATGAGACACAAATAAATTCAACAACATCCTCAATATTGAAAATCACCAACAAATTCAACAACAACCTCAACAGTGAATAACATCAACTAATTCATCATAAACAAACTCAACAATCAAAAACACCAAATAATTCAACAACAACCTCATCTTTTAAAAATACAAAGAAGTTCAACAAAATAAAAATTGATAACACCAACAAATACAACAACAACCTCAATGTTAAATATCACCAACAAATTCAAAAACAACCTCAGCTTTGAAAAACACCAACAAATTCAAAAACCTCAACATTCAAAAAGAGTGTCAATTTCAACAACAACCTCAACAATGAATAACATCAAAATATTCAACAAGAACCTCAACTTTCAAAAAATCCAACAAATTCAACTGCAACCTCAACTTTGAAAAATACAAAATGGTTAAAACAAATCCATTGATAACAGCAATAAATTCAACAACAACCTAAACTGATAAGCGCCGACAATTTCAGCAACAACCTCAACTATGAAAAACATCCAAAAATTCAACACAAACTCAGCAGTGAAAATCACCTACAAATTCAAGTACAACTTCAACAATGAAAAACATCAAAAAATTCAACAACAACCTCAACATTCAAAAACAGCAACAAATTCAACAAAAACCTCAACAATGAAAAATAGCAAAAAATTAAACAACAAGCTCAACTTTGATAAACACCAACAGAATCAAAAACCTCAACATTCAAAAACACCAACAAAGTCAACAAAAACCTCAACTATGAAAAATACCAAAAAATTCAAGAGCAACCCCAACATTGAAAAACACCAACAGATTCAACAACAACCTCAATGTTGAAAAACACCAACAAATTCAACAACAACCTCAAACTCAAAAACACCAACAAATTCAACAACCTCAACATTGAAAAACAACAACAAATTCAACAACAACCTCATCTTTTAAAAAGACCAAAAAGTTCAACAAAATAAAAATTGATGACACCAACAAATTCAACAAAACCTCAATATTAAATATGACCGACAAATTCAACAACAACCTCACCAATGAAAAACACCAAAAAATTTAACAACATCCTCAACATTGAAAAGCTCCATCAATTTCAACAACAACCTCAAGTATGAAAAGCAAGAAAAAATTCAACAACAAACTCAACATTGAAAATCAGCAACTAATTCAACAACAACCTCAACAATGAAAAACAACAACAAGTTCAACAACAACCTTAACTTTTAAAAATACAAAGAAGTTCAACAAAATAAAAATTGATAACATCAACAAATTCAACAACAATCTCAATATTGAATATCACCAATAAATTCAAAAAAATCCTCAACTTTCAAAAAGACCAACAAATTCAACTGCAACCTCAACTTTGAAAAATACAAAAGGGTTAAAACAAAACCATTGATAACACGAATAAATTCAACAACAAACTCAACGTTGAAAATTATCAAGAAATTCAACAACAACCTCAAAAATGAAAAATATCAAAAAATTGAACAACAACCTCAACATTCAAAAACACTAACGAATACAACAAAAACCTCAACAATGAAAAATACCAACAAATTCAACAACCTCAATATTGAAAATCACCAACAAATTCAACAACAACCTCAACAATGAATGACATTATAAAAAAATCAACAACAATCTCAACAATTAAATACACCAAAAAATTCAACAAGAACCTCAACATTGAAAAGTTCCAACAATTTCAACAACAACCTCAACTATGAAAAACAACAAAAAATTCAACAACAAACTCAAAATTGAAAATCAGCAACAAATTCAACAACCTCAACAATGAAAAACACCAACAAATTCAACAAAAACCTCAACAATGAAAAACACCAAAAATTCAACAACAAACTCAACATTGAAATTCACCAACAAATTCAACAACAACCTCCAAAATGAAAAACATCAAAAAATTCAACAAAAACCTCAACATTCAAAAACACCAACGAATTCATCAAAAACCTCAACAATGAAAAACACCAACAAATTCAACAACCTCAACATTGAAAAATTCCAACAAATTCAACTGCAACCACAATTTTGAAAAATACAAAGAAGTACAAAAAAACCATTGATAACACCAACAAATTCAACAACAACCTCAATACTGAAAATCACAAACAAATTCAACAACAACCTCAAAAATGAATAACATCAAAAAAATCATCAGCAACAAACTCAAAAATGAAGAACACCAATAAATTCAACAACAAAGTCAACATTGAAAAGCTCCAACAGTTTCAACAACAACCTCAACTATGAAAAACAAACAAAAATTCAACAACAAACTCAACATTGAAAATAACCGAAAAATTTAACAACAACCCCAACTTGAAAAATACCAACAGATTCAGCAACAACCTCAATGTGGAAAATCACCAACAAATTCAACATCAACCTCAACATTCAAAAACACCAACAAATTCAACAACAAACTCAACTTTGAAAAACACCAACAAATTCAACAACCTCAACATTGAAAAACACCAACAAATTCAACAACAACCTCAACTTTTAAAAATACAAAAAAGTTCAACAAAATAAAAATTGATAACACCTACAAATTCAACAAAACCTCAATATTGAATATCACCAACAAATTCAACAACAACCTCAACTTTGAAGAACACCAAAAAATTCAACAACCTCAACATTGAAAAAGAGCAGCATATTCAACAACAAACTGAACAATGCAAAATAACAAAAAATTCAACAACATCCTCAACTTTGAAAATCAACAACATATTCAACAACCTCAACATTTTAAAACTCCAAGAAATTCAACAACAACATCAACAATGAAATGCACCAAAAAATTCAACAACAACACCAACATTTCAAAAACACAAACCAATTCAACAACAACCTCAATATTGAAAATCACCAACAAATTCAACAACAACCTCAACATTGAAAAACACCAACAAATTCAACAACAACTTCAACTTTTAAAAATACAAAAACTTCTACAAAATAATAATTGATTACTCCAACAAATTCAACAACAACCTCAATATTGAATATCACCAACAAATTCAACAACAACCTCAACTTTCAAAAACACCAACAAATTCAACATCAACATTGAAAATGAGCATCAAATTCAACAACAATCTCAACAATGAAAAACATTCAAAAATTCTACAACAACCTCAGCAATGATTAACACCAAAAAATTCAATAACAACCTCAACATTGAAAAACACCAACAAATTCAACTGCAACCTCAACTTTGAAAAATACAAAAAAGTTCAGAAAAAACCATTGATAACACCAACAAATTCAACAACAACCTCAATATTGAAAATCATCAACAAATTCAACAACAACCTCAACAATGAAAAACAGCTAAAAATTCAACAACAAACTCAACATTGAATATCACCAACAAATTCAACAACATCCTCAGAGAGGAAAAACATCAAAAAATTCAACAACAACCTCAACAATCAAAAACAACAACAAATTCAACAAAAACCTCAACAATGAAAAACACCACAAAATTAAATAACAACCTCAACTTTGAAAAACACCAACAAATTCAACAACCTCGACATTGAAAAACTCCAACAATTTTGAACATCATCCTCAACAATGAATAACACCAAAAAATTCAATAACAAACTCAACTTTGAAAATCACCAACACATATAACAAAAACCTCAACAATGAAAAACACCAAAAAATTCAACAACAACCTCAACATTGCAAAATACCAACAAATTCATCAACAACCACAACAATGAAAAACATCAAAAAATTCAACAATAACCTCAACATTGAAAAACTCCAGCAAGTTCAACAACAACCTCAACAATGATAAACACCAAAAAATTCAACAACAAACTCAACATTGAAAATCACCAACAAATTCAACAACACTCAAAAATGAAAAACATCAAAAGATTCAACAAAAACCTCAACATTCAAAAACACCCACGAATTCAACTGCAACCTCAATTTGGAAAAATACAATAAATTACAAAAAAACCATTGATAGCAACAATAAATTCAACAACAAACTCAATTTTGAAAATCACCAACAAATTCAACAACAACTTCAAAAATGAATAACATCAAAAAAATCATCAACAACAAACTCAACAATGTAAAGCGCCAAAAAATGCAACAACAACGTCAACATTGAAAAGCTCCAACAATTTCACCAACAAATTCATCTGCAACATCAACTTTGAAAAATAAAAAAAAAATTTAAAAAAACATTGATAACACCAATAAATTCAACAACAACCTCAATATTGAAAATCATCAACCAATTCATCAAGAACCTCAACAATGATAAACATCAAATAATTCAACATAAACAACCACAACAATGAAAAACACAAAAAATTCAACAACAAACGCAATATTGAAAATTACAAACAAATTAAACAACGACCTCAACAAGGAAAAACATCAAAAAAATTCAGCAACAACCTCAACATTCAAAAACATCAACAAATTCAACAAAAACCTCTACAATGAAAAACAGCAAAAAATTCATCAACAATCTCAACTTTGAAAAACTCCAACAATTTCAACAACCTCAACATCGAAAAAGACCAACAAATTCAACTGCAACCTCAACTTTGAAAAATACAAAAAGTTTAAAAAAAACATTGATAACACCAATAAATTAAACAACAACCTCAATATTGAAAATCACCAACAAATTCAACAACAACCTCAACAATGAAGAACATCAAAAAAGTCAACAACAACCTCAACAATGCAAAACACCAAAAAATTCAACAACAACCTCAACATTGAAAAACTCCAACAATTTCAACAACCTCAACATTGAAAAACACCAACAAATTCAACTGACACCTCAACTTTGAAAAATACAAAAAGTTTAAAAAAAAACCATTGATACCACCAATAAATTCAACAACAACCTCAATATTGAAAATCACCGACAAATTCAACAACAACCTCAACATTGCAAAACACCAAAAAATTCAACAACAACCTCAACTTTGAAAAACACTAACAATTTCAACAACCTCAACATTGAAAAAGACCAACAAATTCAACTGCAACCTCAACTTTGAAAAATACAAAAAGTTTAAAAAAAACATTGATAACACCAATAAATTAAACAACAACCTCAATATTGAAAATCACCAACAAATTCAACAACAACCTCAACAATGAATAACATCAAAAAAGTCAACAACAACCTCAACAATGCAAAACACCAAAAAATTCAACAACAACCTCAACATTGAAAAACTCCAACAATTTCAACAACCTCAACATTGAAAAACACCAACAAATTCAACTGACACCTCAACTTTGAAAAATACAAAAAGTTTAAAAAAAAACCATTGATACCACCAATAAATTCAACAACAACCTCAACATTGCAAAGCACCAACAAATTCAACAAAAACTTCCACAATGGAAAAAACCAAAAAATTCAACAACAACCTCAACTTTGAAAAACATGAACAAATTCAACAACAACATCAACAATGAAAAACACCAAAAAATTCAACAACAACCTCAACATTAAAAAACACCAACAAATTTAACTGCAGCCTCAGCTTTTGAAAAATACAATAAAGTTCAAAAAAAACCATTGATAACAGTAATAAATTCAACAACGTCAATATTGAAAATTACCAACAAATTCAACAACAACCTCAACATTGCAAAGCACCAACAAATTCAATAAAAAACTCAACAATGAAAAACACCAAAAAATTCAGCAACAACCTCATCTTTTTAAAACGCCAACAAATTCAACTGCAACCTCAACTTTGAAAAAAACCAACAAATTCAACAACAACCTCAACAATGAAAAACACCAAAAAAATTCAACAACAACCTCAACAATGAAAATCAGCCAAAAAATCAAAAACAAAATCAAATTTGAAAATCACTAACAAATTCAACAACTCCCTCAACAATGAAAAACATCAAAAAATTCAACAATAACCTCAACTTTGATAAACACTAACAAATTCAACAACCTCAACATTGAAAAACACCAACAAATTCATCTGCAACATCAACATTGAAAAATAAAAAAAAGTTTTTAAAAAAACATTGATAACACCAATAAATTCAACAACAACCTCAATATTGAAAATCATCAAACAATTCATCAAGAACCTCAACAATGATAAACATCAAATAATTCAACAAAAACAACAACAACAATGACAAACACAAAAAATTGAACAACAAAAGCAATATTGAAAATTACCAACAAATTAAACAACGACCTCAACAATGAAAAACATCAAAAAAATTCAGCAACAACCTCAACATTCAAAAACATCAACAAATTCAACAAAAACCTCTACAATGAAAAACAGCAAAAAATTCAACAACAATCTCAACTTTGAAAAACTCCAACAATTTCAACAACCTCAACATTGAAAAACACCAACAAATTCAACTGCAACCTCAACTTTGAAAAATACAAAAAGTTTAAAAAAAACCATTGATACCACCAATAAATTCAACAACAACCTCAATATTGAAAAACACCGTCATATTCAACACCAACCTCAACAATGAAAACCATCAAAATATTCAACAAAACCTCAACATTCAAATACAACAGCAAATTCAACAAAAACCTCAACTATGAAAAACACTAAAAAATTCAAAATCCTCAACTTTGAAAAACACCAACAATTTCAACAACCACAACATTGCAAAACACCAACAAATTCAACTGCAACCTCAACTTTGAAAAATACAAAAAAGTTTAAAAAAAAAACATTGATAACACCAATAAATTAAACAACAACCTCAATATTGAAAATCACCAACAAATTCAACAACAACCTCAACAATGAATAACATCAAAAAAGTCAACAATAACCTCAACAATGCAAAACACCAAAAAAATCAACAACAACCTCAACATTGAAAAACTCCAAAAAGTTCAACAACCTCAACATTGAAAAACACCAACAAATTCAACGGGCACCTCAACTTTGAAAAATACAAAAATTTTAAAAGAAACCATTGATAACACCAATAAATTCAACAACAACCTCAATATTGAAAATCACCGACAAATTCAACAACAACCTCAACATTGCAAAGCACCAACAAATTCAACTAAAACTTCCACAATGGAAAACACCAATAAATTCAACAACAACCTCAATATTGAAAATCACCGACAAATTCAACAACAACCTCAACATTGCAAAGCACCAACAAATTCAACTAAAACTTCCACAATGGAAAACACCAAAAAATTCAACAACAACCTCAACTTTGAAAAACATCAACAAATTCGACAACAACCTCAACAATGAAAAACACCAAAAAATTCAACAACAACCTCAACATTAAAAAACACCAACAAATTTAACTGCAACCTCAACTTTTGAAAAATACAATAAAGTTAAAAAAAAACCATTGATAACAGTAATAAATTCAACAACGTCAATATTTAAAATTACCAACAAATTCAACAACAACCTCAACATTGCAAAGCACCAACAAATTCAATAAAAAACTCAACAATGAAAAACACCAAAAAATTCAGCAACAACCTCATCTTTGAAAAACACCGACAAATTCAACAACCTCCACATTGAAAAACACAAACAAATTCAACAAAAACCTCAACAAGGAAAAACATCCAAAAATTCAACAACAACCTCAACAATGAAAAACACCAAAAAATTCAACAACAACCTCATCTTTGAAAAACGCCAACAAATTCAACTGCAAACTCAACTTTGAAAAAAACCAACAGATTCAACAACAACCTCAACAATGAAAACCACCAATATAATTGAACAACAACTTCATCAATGAAAAACATCAAAAAATTCAACAACAACCTCAACATTCAAAAACACCAGAAATTCAACAAATACCTCAACAATGAAAAACACCAAAAATTTTAACAACAACCTCAACTTTGAAAAAAACCAGCAAATTCAACTGCAACCTCAACTTTGAATAACACAAAAAAGTTTAAAAAAAAACATTGATAACAACAATAAATTCAACAACAACCTCAATATTGAAAAACACCAAAATATTCAACAACAACCTCATCATTCAAAAACTCCAACAATTTCAACAACAACCTCCAAAATGAAAAACAGTAAAAAATTCAACAACAAACTCAACATTGAAAATCACAAACAAATTCAACAACAACCTCAACAATGAAAAACATCCAAAAATTCAACAACAACCTCAACAATGAAAAACACCAAAAAATTCAACAACAACCTCATCTTTGAAAAACGCCAACAAATTCAACTGCAAACTCAACTTTGAAAAAAACCAACAGATTCAACAACAACCTCAACAATGAAAACCACCAATATAATTGAACAACAACTTCATCAATGAAAAACATCAAAAAATTCAACAACAACCTCAACATTCAAAAACACCAGAAATTCAACAAATACCTCAACAATGAAAAACACCAAAAATTTTAACAACAACCTCAACTTTGAAAAACACCAGCAAATTCAACTGCAACCTCAACTTTGAATAACACAAAAAAGTTTAAAAAAAAACATTGATAACAACAATAAATTCAACAACAACCTCAATATTGAAAAACACCAAAATATTCAACAACACCCTCATCATTCAAAAACTCCAACAATTTCAACAACAACCTCCAAAATGAAAAACAGTAAAAATTTCAACAACAAACTCAACATTGAAAATCACAAACAAATTCAACAACAACCTCAACAATGAAAAACATCAAAAAATTCAACAACAACCTCAACATTCAAATACAACAACAAATTTAACAAAAACCTCAACTATGAAAAACACCAAAAAATTCAACATCCTGAACTTTGAAAAACACCAACAATTTCAACAACCTCAACATTGCAAAACAACAACAAATTCAACTGCAACCTCAACTTTGAAAAATACAAAAAAGTTTAAAAAAGAACATTGATAACACCAATAAATTCAACAACAACCTCAATATTGAAAATCACCAACACATTCAACAACAACCTCAACAATGAATAACATCAAATAAGTCAACAACAACCTCAACAATGCAAAACACCAAAAAATTCAACAACAACCTCAACATTGAAAAACTCCAACAATTTCAAAAACAACCGCAGAAATGAAAAACACGAAAAAATTCAACAACAATCTCAACATTGAAGATCACCAACAAATTCAACAACAAACTTAACATTCAAAAACATCAAGAGATTCAACAGTCTCAACATTCAAAAGCACAAACAAATTCAACAACAACCTCAACAATGAAAAAAAACAACAAATTCAACAACTACCTCAATATTGAAAATCACCAACAAATTCAACAACAACCTCAATATTCAAAAACACCTACAAATTCAACAAAAACCTCAGCGTTGAAAAATACCAACAAATTCAACAACAACCTCAACATTCAAAAAGACCAACAAATTCAACGAAAACCTCAACAATGAAAAACACCAAAAAATTCAACAACAACCTCAGCTTTGAAAAATACCAACAGATTCAAGAACCTCCACATTCAATAGCACCAACAAATTCAACAACAACCTCACCAATGAAAAAAACCAACAAGTTCAACTACAACCTCAATATTGAAAATCACCAACAAATTCAACATCAACCTCAATATTCAAAATCACCAACAAATTAATCAACAACCTCAACAATTAAATTCATCAAAAAATTCAACAACAACAACCTCAAAAATGAAAAACACCAACAAATTCAAATACCTCAACATTAAAAAGTACCAACAAATTCAACATAAACCTCAACAATGATAGACACCAAAATATTCAACAACATCCCGAACATTGAAAAACACCAACAGATTCAACAACAACCTCAATATTGAAACTCACCAACAAATTCAACAACAACCTCAACATTCAAAAACACAAACAAATTCAACAACAATCTCAACTTTGAAAAACACCAACAAATTCAACAACCTCAACATTGAAAAACACCAAAAAATTCAACAACAACCGCAACTTTTCAAAATACAAAAAGGCTCAACAAAATAAAAATTGATAACATCAACAAATTCAACAACAACCTCAATATTGAATATCAGCAAAAAATTGAACAACAACCTCAACTTTCAATAACACCAACAAATTAACTGCAACCTCAACTTTGAAAAATAGAAAAGGGTTAAAAAGAAACCAGCGATAATACCAATAAATTCAACAACAACCTCAATATTGCAAATCACCAACAAAGTCAACAACAACCTTAACATTGCAAAACACCAACAAATTCAACAACAACCTCAAAAATGAATAACATCAAAAAATTCAACAACAACAACCTCAACAATGAAAAACACCAACAAATTCAATAACAACCTCAACAATGAAAAACACCAAAAAAATCCAACAACAACCTCAACTTTGAAAAACAGCAAGAAATTCAACAATAACCTCAACAATGAAAAATAACAAAAATATCAACAAAAACCTCAACTTTGAAGAACACCAACAGATTCAACAACCTCAACATTCAAAAACACCAGCAAAGTCAACAAAACCCTCAACAATGCAAAGTACCAAAAAATTCAACATGCCCAGCATTGAAAAATACCAACAGATTCAGCAAAAACCACAATGTTGAAAATCACCAACAAATTCAACAACAACCTCAACATTCAAAAACACCACCAAATTCAACAACAACCTCAACTTTGAAAAACACCAACAAATTCAAAAACAACCTCAACATTCAAAAACACCACCAAATTCAACAACAACCTCAACTTTGAAAAACATCAAAAAATTCAACAACCTCAACAATGCAAAAAACCAAAAAATGCAACAACAATCCCAACATTGAAAAACTCCAACAATTTCAACAACAACCGCAGAAATTAAAAACACCAAAAAATTCAACAACAATCTCAACATTGAAAATCACCAACAAATACAACAACAATCTCAACATTCAAAAACACCAAGAGATTCAACAAATTCAATATTCAAAAGCACAAATTGAACATAAACCTCAACAATGAAAAAAACCAACAAATTCAACAACCACCTGAATATTGAAAATCACCAACAAATTCAACAACAGCCTCAATATTCAAAAACACCTACAAATTCAACAAAAACCTCAACATTGAAAAACACCAACAAATTCAACAACAACCTCAACATTCAAAAACACCAACAAATTCAACAACAATCTCAACATTGAAAAAAACCAACAAATTCAACAACAACCTCAATATTGAAAATCACCAACAAGTTCATCAACAACCTCAATATTCAAAATCACCAACAAATTAATCAACAACCTCAACAATGAAATACATCAAAAAATTCAACAACAACGACCTCAACAATGAAAAACACCAAAAAATTCAACAACAACCTCATCATTGAAAAACGCCAACAATTTCAACAACAACATCCAAAATGAAAAACACTAAAAAATTCAACAACAAACTCAACATTGAAAAGCTCCAACAATTTCAACAACAAGCTCAACTATGAAAATCAGCAACATATTCAACAACAACCTCAACATTGAAAAACACCAACAAATTCAACAAAAACCTCAAGAATGAAAAACACCAACAAATTCAAACACCTCAACATTCAAAAGCACCAACAAATTCAACAAAAACCTCAACAATGAAAAATACCAAAAAGTTCAACAACAACCCCAACATTGAAAAACACCAATAGATTCAACAACAACCTCAATATTGAAACTCACCAACAAATTCAACAACAACCTGAACATTCAAAAACACCAATAAATTCAACAACAACCTCAATTTTGAAAAACACCAACAAATTCAACAACCTCAACATTGAAAAAACACCAACAAATTCAACAAAAACCTCAACTTTTCAAAATACAAAAAGGTTCAACAAAATAAAAATTGATAACACCAACAAATTCAACAACAACCTCAATATTGAATATCACCAAAAAAATTCAACAACAACCTCAACATTCAAAAACACCAACAAATTCAATAACCTCAACATTGAATAAGAGCAGCAAATTCAACAACAACCTCAACAATGAAAAACATCAAAAAATTCAACAACAACCTCAACTTTCAAAAACACCAACAAATTAACTGCAACCTCAACTTTGAAAAATAGAAAAGGGTTAAAAAAAAAACCATTGATAACACCAATAAAGTCAACAACAACCTCAATATTGAAAATCACCAACAAAGTCAACAACAACCTTAACATTGCAAAACAACAACAAATTCAACAACAACCTTAACAATGAATAACATCAAAAAATTAAACAACAACAACCTCAAAAGTGAAAAACACCAAAAAATTCAACAACAACCTCAACAATGAAAAACACCAAAAAAATCCAACAGCAACCTCAACTTTGAAAAAGACCAACAAATTCAACAACAACCTCAACAATGAAAAATACCAACAGATTCAACAACCTCAACATTCAAAAACACCAACAAAGTCAACAAAACCCTCAACAATGAAAAGTACCAAAAAATTCAAGAACAAGTCCAGCATTGAAAACACCAACAGATTCAGCAACAACCTCAATGTTGAAACTCACCAACAATTTCAACAACAACCTCAACATTCAAAAACACCAACAAATTCAACAACAACCTCAACTTTGAAACACACCAACAAATTCAACAACCACAACATTGAAAAACACCAACAAATTCAACTACAACCTCAACTTTTCAAAATACAAAAAAAGTTCAACAAAATAATAATTGATAACACCAACAAATTCAACAAAACCTCAATATTGAATATCACCAACAAATTCAACAACAACCTCAACTTTGGAAAACACCAAAAAATTCACCAACAACCTCAACAATGAATAACATCAAAAATTTCAACAACAACAACCTCAACAATGAAAATCACCAAAAAATTCAACAATAACCTCAACATTAAAAAACACCAACAAATTCAACTGCAACCTCAACTTTGCAAAATACAAAAAAGTTTTAAAAAAAACATTGATAACACCAAAGAAATCCAACAACAACCTCAACTTTGAAAAACACCAACTAATTCAACAACAACCACAACAATGAAAAACACCAAAAAATTCAACAACAACCTCAACAATGAAAATCACCAAAAAAATCCAACAGCAATCTCAACTTTGAAAAACACCAACAAATTCAACAACAACCTCAACAATGAAAAATATCAAAAAACTCAACAACAACCTCAACTTTGAAAAACAACAACAGATTCAACAACCTCAACATTCAAAAACACCAACAAAGTCAACAAAACCCTCAACAATGAAAAGTACCAAAAAATTCAAGAACAGGTCCACCAGTGAAAAACACCAACAGATTCAGCAACAACCTCAATGTTGAAAATCACCAACAAATTCAACAACAACCTCAACATTCAAAAACACCAACAAATTCAACAACCTCAACGTTGAAACACACCAACAAATTCAACAACCTCAACTTTTCAAAATACAAAAAAGTTCAACAAAATAAAAATTGATAACACCAACAAATACAACAAAACCTCAGTATTGAATATCACCAACAAATTCAACAACAACCTCAACTTTGAAAAACATCAAAAAATTAAACAAACTCAACATTGAAAAAGAGTAGCATATTCAACAACAACCTGAACAATGAAAAATAACAAAGAATTCAACAACAACGTCAACTTTCAAAAACACCAACAAATTCAAATGCAACCTCAACTTTGAAAAATACAAAAGGGTTAAAAAAAAAACATTGATAACACCAATAAATTCAACAACAACCTCAATATTGAAAATCACGAACAAAGTGAACAACAACCTCAACATTGCAAAACACCAACAAATTCAACAACAACCTCAACAATGAATAACATCAAAAAATTCAACAACAACAACCTCAACAATGAAAATCACCAAAAAATTCAACAATAACCTTTACATTAAAACACACTAACAAATTCAACTGCAACCTCAACTTTTGAAAAATACAATAAAGTTTAAAAAAAAACATTGCTAACACCAATAAATTCAACAACAACCTCAATATTCAAAATCACCAACAAATTAATCAACAACCTCAACAATGAAAAACATCGAAAAATTTAACAGCAACGACCACAACAATGAAAAACACCAAAAAATTCAACAACAACCTCATCATTGAAA
Organism: Cetorhinus maximus; assembly: GCF_964194155.1. Classification (NCBI taxonomy): domain Eukaryota; kingdom Metazoa; phylum Chordata; class Chondrichthyes; order Lamniformes; family Cetorhinidae; genus Cetorhinus; species Cetorhinus maximus. The sequence continues at coordinate 432,105 of NC_135905.1, forward strand.
ATCTCCAACAATTTCAACAACAACCTCCAAAATGAAAAACACTAAAAAATTCAACAACAACCTCAACATTCAAATACAACAACAAATTCAACAAAAACCTCAACTATGAAAAACACCAAAAAATTCAACATCCTCAACTTCGAAAAACACCAACAATTTCAACAACCTCAACATTGCAAAACACCAACAAATTCAACTGCAACCTCAACTTTGAAAAATACAAAAAAGTTTAAAAAAAAAATTGATAACACCAAAGAAATACAACAACAACCTCAACTTTGAAAAACACCAACAAATTCAACAACAACCACATCAATGAAAAACACCAAAAAATTCAACAACAACCTCAACATTCAAAGACACGAACAAATTCAATCAAAATTCCCTCAATGAAAAATACCAAAAAATTCAACAACAACCTCAACTTTGAAAAACACCAACAAATTCAACAACCTCAACATTGAAAAACACCAACAAATTCAACTGCAACCTCAACTTTGAAAAATACAAAAAAGTTCAATAAAAACCATTGATAACACCAATAAATTCAACAACAACCTCAATATTGAAAGTCACCAACATATTCAACAACAACCTCAACATTGCAAAACACCAACAAATTCAACAAAAACCTCAACAATGAAAAACAACAAAAAATTCAACAACAACCTCAACTTTGAAAAACACTAACAAATTCAACAACCACAACAATGAAAAACACCAAAAAATTCAACAACAACCTCAACTTTGAAAAACACAAACAAATTCAACAACCTCAACATTGAAAAACACCAACAAATTCAACTGCAACCTCAACTTTGAAAAATACAAAAAAGTTCAATAAACACCATTGATAACACCAATAAATTCAACAACAAACTCAATATTGAAAGTCACCAACATATTCAACAACAACCTCAACATTGCAAAACACCAACAAATTCAACAACAACCTCAACAATGCAAAACACCAAAAAATTCAACAACAATCTCAACATTGAAAAACTCCAACAATTTCAACAACAACCGCAGAAATGAAAAACACCAAAAAATTCAACTACAATCTCAACATTGAAAATCACCAACAAATTCAACAACAATCTCAACATTCAAAAACACCAAGAGATTCAACAAATTCAACATTCAAAAGCACAAACAAATTCAACAACAACCTCAACAATGAAAAAAAAAACAAATTCAACAAGAACCTGAATATTGAAAACCACCAACAAATTCAACAACAGCCTCAATATTCAAAAACACCTACAAATTCAACAAAAACCTCAACATTGAAAAACACCAACAAATTCAACAACAACCTCAACATTCAAAAACACCAAGAAATTCAACGAAAACCTCAACAATGAAAAACACCAAAAAATTCAACAACAATCTTTGCTTTGAAAAAAACCAACAGATTCAAGAATCTCAACATTCAATGGCACCATGAAATTCAACAACAACCTCAACAATGAAAAACACCAAAAAATTCAACAACAACCTCATCATTGAAAAACGCCAACAATTTCAACAACAACATCCAAAATGAAAAACACTAAAAAATTCAACAACAAACTCAACATTGAAAAGTTCCAACAATTTCAACAACAACCTCAAATATGAAAATCAGCAACAAATTCAACAAAAACCTCAACAATGAAAAATACCAAAAAGTTCAACAACAACCCCAACATTGAAAAACACCAATAGATTCAACAACAACCTCAATATTGAAACTCACCAACAAATTCAACAACAACCTCAACATTCAATAACACCAACAAATTCAACAACAACCTCAATTTTGAAAAACACCAACAAATTCAACAACCTCAACATTGAAAAACACCAACAAATTCAACAAAAACCTCAACTTTTCAAAATACAAAAAGGTTCAACAAAATAAAAATTGATAACACCAACAAATTCAACAACAACCTCAATATTGAATATCACCAAAAAAATTCAACAACAACCTCAACATTCAAAAACACCAACAAATTCAATAAACTCAACATTGAATAAGAGCAGCAAATTCAACAACAACCTCAACAATGAAAAACATCAAAAAATTCAACAACAACCTCAACTTTTAAAAACACCAACAAATTAACTGCAACCTCAACTTTGAAAAATACAAAAGGGTTAAAAAAAAACCATTGATAACACCAATAAAGTCAACAACAACCTCAATATTGAAAATCACCAACAAAGTCAACAACAACCTCAACATTGCAAAACACCATCAAATTCAACAACAACCTCAACAATGAATAACATCAAAACATTCAACAACAACAACCTCAACAATGAAAATCACCAAAAAATTCAACAATAACCTCAACATTAAAAAACACCAACAAATTCAACTGCAACCACAACTTTTGAAAAATACAATAAAGTTTAAAAAATCATTAATAACACCAATAAATTCTACAACAACCTCAATAATGAAAATCACCAACAAATTAATCAACAACCTCAACAATGAAAAACATCGAAAAATTTAACAGCAACGACCACAACAATGAAAAACACCAAAAAATTCAACAACAACCTCATCATTGAAAATCTCCAACAATTTCAACAACAACCTCCAAAATGAAAAACACTAAAAAATTCAACAACAACCTCAACATTCAAATACAACAACAAATTCAACAAAAACCTCAACTATGAAAAACACCAAAAAATTCAACATCCTCAACTTCGAAAAACACCAACAATTTCAACAACCTCAACATTGCAAAACACCAACAAATTCAACTGCAACCTCAACTTTGAAAAATACAAAAAAGTTTAAAAAAAAACATTGATAACACCAAAGAAATCCAACAACAACCTCAACTTTGAAAAACACCAACAAATTCAACAACAACCACATCAATGAAAAACACCAAAAAATTCAACAACAACCTCAACATTCAAAGACACGAACAAATTCAATCAAAATTCCCTCAATGAAAAATACCAAAAAATTCAACAACAACCTCAACTTTGAAAAACACCAACAAATTCAACAACCTCAACATTGAAAAACACCAACAAATTCAACTGCAACCTCAACTTTGAAAAATACAAAAAAGTTCAATAAAAACCATTGATAACACCAATAAATTCAACAACAACCTCAATATTGAAAGTCACCAACATATTCAACAACAACCTCAACATTCAAAAACACCAACAAATTCAACGAAAACCTCAACAATGAAAAACAACAAAAAATTCAACAACAATCTTTGCTTTGAAAAAAACCAACAGATTCAAGAATCTCAACATTCAATGGCACCATCAAATTCAACAACAACCTCAACAATGAAAAACACCAAAAAATTCAACAACAACCTCATCATTGAAAAACGCCAACAATTTCAACAACAACATCCAAAATGAAAAACACTAAAAAATTCAACAACAAACTCAACATTGAAAAGTTCCAACAATTTCAACAACAACCTCAAATATGAAAATCAGCAACATATTCAACAACAACCTCAACATTGAAAAACACCAACAAATTCAACAAAAACCTCAAGAATGAAAAACACCAACAAATTCAAACGCCTCAACATTCAAAAGCACCAACAAATTCAACAAAAACCTCAACAATGAAAAATACCAAAAAGTTCAACAACAACCCCAACATTGAAAAACACCAATAGATTCAACAACAACCTCAATATTGAAACTCACCAACAAATTCAACAACAACCTCAACATTCAATAACACCAACAAATTCAACAACAACCTCAATTTTGAAAAACACCAACAAATTCAACAACCTCAACATTGAAAAACACCAACAAATTCAACAAAAACCTCAACTTTTCAAAATACAAAAAAGTTCAACAAAATAAAAATTGATAACACCAACAAATTCAACAACAACCTCAATATTGAATATCACCAAAAAAATTCAACAACAACCTCAACATTCAAAAACACCAACAAATTCAATAAACTCAACATTGAATAAGAGCAGCAAATTCAACAACAACCTCAACAATGAAAAACATCAAAAAATTCAACAACAACCTCAACTTTTAAAAACATCAACAAATTAACTGCAACCTCAACTTTGAAAAATACAAAAGGGTTAAAAAAAAACCATTGATAACACCAATAAAGTCAACAACAACCTCAATATTGAAAATCACCAACAAAGTGAACAACAACCTCAACATTGCAAAACACCAACAAATTCAACAACAACCTCAACAATGAATAACATCAAAAAATTCAACAACAACAACCTCAACAATGAAAATCACCAAAAAATTCAACAATAACCTTTACATTAAAACACACTAACAAATTCAACTGCAACCTCAACTTTTGAAAAATACAATAAAGTTTAAAAAAAAACATTGCTAACACCAATAAATTCAACAACAACCTCAATATTCAAAATCACCAACAAATTAATCAACAACCTCAACAATGAAAAACATCGAAAAATTTAACAGCAACGACCACAACAATGAAAAACACCAAAAAATTCAACAACAACCTCATCATTGAAAATCTCCAACAATTTCAACAACAACCTCCAAAATGAAAAACACTAAAAAATTCAACAACAACCTCAACATTCAAATACAACAACAAATTCAACAAAAACCTCAACTATGAAAAACACCAAAAAATTCAACATCCTCAACTTCGAAAAACACCAACAATTTCAACAACCTCAACATTGCAAAACACCAACAAATTCAACTGCAACCTCAACTTTGAAAAATACAAAAAAGTTTAAAAAAAAAATTGATAACACCAAAGAAATACAACAACAACCTCAACTTTGAAAAACACCAACAAATTCAACAACAACCACATCAATGAAAAACACCAAAAAATTCAACAACAACCTCAACATTCAAAGACACGAACAAATTCAATCAAAATTCCCTCAATGAAAAATACCAAAAAATTCAACAACAACCTCAACTTTGAAAAACACCAACAAATTCAACAACCTCAACATTGAAAAACACCAACAAATTCAACTGCAACCTCAACTTTGAAAAATACAAAAAAGTTCAATAAAAACCATTGATAACACCAATAAATTCAACAACAACCTCAATATTGAAAGTCACCAACATATTCAACAACAACCTCAACATTGCAAAACACCAACAAATTCAACAAAAACCTCAACAATGAAAAACAACAAAAAATTCAACAACAACCTCAACTTTGAAAAACACTAACAAATTCAACAACCACAACAATGAAAAACACCAAAAAATTCAACAACAACCTCAACTTTGAAAAACACAAACAAATTCAACAACCTCAACATTGAAAAACACCAACAAATTCAACTGCAACCTCAACTTTGAAAAATACAAAAAAGTTCAATAAACACCATTGATAACACCAATAAATTCAACAACAAACTCAATATTGAAAGTCACCAACATATTCAACAACAACCTCAACATTGCAAAACACCAACAAATTCAACAACAACCTCAACAATGCAAAACACCAAAAAATTCAACAACAATCTCAACATTGAAAAACTCCAACAATTTCAACAACAACCGCAGAAATGAAAAACACCAAAAAATTCAACTACAATCTCAACATTGAAAATCACCAACAAATTCAACAACAATCTCAACATTCAAAAACACCAAGAGATTCAACAAATTCAACATTCAAAAGCACAAACAAATTCAACAACAACCTCAACAATGAAAAAAAAAACAAATTCAACAAGAACCTGAATATTGAAAACCACCAACAAATTCAACAACAGCCTCAATATTCAAAAACACCTACAAATTCAACAAAAACCTCAACATTGAAAAACACCAACAAATTCAACAACAACCTCAACATTCAAAAACACCAAGAAATTCAACGAAAACCTCAACAATGAAAAACACCAAAAAATTCAACAACAATCTTTGCTTTGAAAAAAACCAACAGATTCAAGAATCTCAACATTCAATGGCACCATGAAATTCAACAACAACCTCAACAATGAAAAACACCAAAAAATTCAACAACAACCTCATCATTGAAAAACGCCAACAATTTCAACAACAACATCCAAAATGAAAAACACTAAAAAATTCAACAACAAACTCAACATTGAAAAGTTCCAACAATTTCAACAACAACCTCAAATATGAAAATCAGCAACAAATTCAACAAAAACCTCAACAATGAAAAATACCAAAAAGTTCAACAACAACCCCAACATTGAAAAACACCAATAGATTCAACAACAACCTCAATATTGAAACTCACCAACAAATTCAACAACAACCTCAACATTCAATAACACCAACAAATTCAACAACAACCTCAATTTTGAAAAACACCAACAAATTCAACAACCTCAACATTGAAAAACACCAACAAATTCAACAAAAACCTCAACTTTTCAAAATACAAAAAGGTTCAACAAAATAAAAATTGATAACACCAACAAATTCAACAACAACCTCAATATTGAATATCACCAAAAAAATTCAACAACAACCTCAACATTCAAAAACACCAACAAATTCAATAAACTCAACATTGAATAAGAGCAGCAAATTCAACAACAACCTCAACAATGAAAAACATCAAAAAATTCAACAACAACCTCAACTTTTAAAAACACCAACAAATTAACTGCAACCTCAACTTTGAAAAATACAAAAGGGTTAAAAAAAAACCATTGATAACACCAATAAAGTCAACAACAACCTCAATATTGAAAATCACCAACAAAGTCAACAACAACCTCAACATTGCAAAACACCATCAAATTCAACAACAACCTCAACAATGAATAACATCAAAACATTCAACAACAACAACCTCAACAATGAAAATCACCAAAAAATTCAACAATAACCTCAACATTAAAAAACACCAACAAATTCAACTGCAACCACAACTTTTGAAAAATACAATAAAGTTTAAAAAATCATTAATAACACCAATAAATTCTACAACAACCTCAATAATGAAAATCACCAACAAATTAATCAACAACCTCAACAATGAAAAACATCGAAAAATTTAACAGCAACGACCACAACAATGAAAAACACCAAAAAATTCAACAACAACCTCATCATTGAAAATCTCCAACAATTTCAACAACAACCTCCAAAATGAAAAACACTAAAAAATTCAACAACAACCTCAACATTCAAATACAACAACAAATTCAACAAAAACCTCAACTATGAAAAACACCAAAAAATTCAACATCCTCAACTTCGAAAAACACCAACAATTTCAACAACCTCAACATTGCAAAACACCAACAAATTCAACTGCAACCTCAACTTTGAAAAATACAAAAAAGTTTAAAAAAAAACATTGATAACACCAAAGAAATCCAACAACAACCTCAACTTTGAAAAACACCAACAAATTCAACAACAACCACATCAATGAAAAACACCAAAAAATTCAACAACAACCTCAACATTCAAAGACACGAACAAATTCAATCAAAATTCCCTCAATGAAAAATACCAAAAAATTCAACAACAACCTCAACTTTGAAAAACACCAACAAATTCAACAACCTCAACATTGAAAAACACCAACAAATTCAACTGCAACCTCAACTTTGAAAAATACAAAAAAGTTCAATAAAAACCATTGATAACACCAATAAATTCAACAACAACCTCAATATTGAAAGTCACCAACATATTCAACAACAACCTCAACATTCAAAAACACCAACAAATTCAACGAAAACCTCAACAATGAAAAACAACAAAAAATTCAACAACAATCTTTGCTTTGAAAAAAACCAACAGATTCAAGAATCTCAACATTCAATGGCACCATCAAATTCAACAACAACCTCAACAATGAAAAACACCAAAAAATTCAACAACAACCTCATCATTGAAAAACGCCAACAATTTCAACAACAACATCCAAAATGAAAAACACTAAAAAATTCAACAACAAACTCAACATTGAAAAGTTCCAACAATTTCAACAACAACCTCAAATATGAAAATCAGCAACATATTCAACAACAACCTCAACATTGAAAAACACCAACAAATTCAACAAAAACCTCAAGAATGAAAAACACCAACAAATTCAAACGCCTCAACATTCAAAAGCACCAACAAATTCAACAAAAACCTCAACAATGAAAAATACCAAAAAGTTCAACAACAACCCCAACATTGAAAAACACCAATAGATTCAACAACAACCTCAATATTGAAACTCACCAACAAATTCAACAACAACCTCAACATTCAATAACACCAACAAATTCAACAACAACCTCAATTTTGAAAAACACCAACAAATTCAACAACCTCAACATTGAAAAACACCAACAAATTCAACAAAAACCTCAACTTTTCAAAATACAAAAAAGTTCAACAAAATAAAAATTGATAACACCAACAAATTCAACAACAACCTCAATATTGAATATCACCAAAAAAATTCAACAACAACCTCAACATTCAAAAACACCAACAAATTCAATAAACTCAACATTGAATAAGAGCAGCAAATTCAACAACAACCTCAACAATGAAAAACATCAAAAAATTCAACAACAACCTCAACTTTTAAAAACATCAACAAATTAACTGCAACCTCAACTTTGAAAAATACAAAAGGGTTAAAAAAAAACCATTGATAACACCAATAAAGTCAACAACAACCTCAATATTGAAAATCACCAACAAAGTCAACAACAACCTCAACATTGCAAAGCACCATCAAATTCAACAACAACCTCAACAATGAATAACATCAAAACATTCAACAACAACAACCTCAACAATGAAAATCACCAAAAAATTCAACAATAACCTCAACATTAAAAAACACCAACAAATTCAACTGCAACCACAACTTTTGAAAAATACAATAAAGTTTAAAAAATCATTAATAACACCAATAAATTCAACAACAACCTCAATAATGAAAATCACCAACAAATTAATCAACAACCTCAACAATGAAAAACATCGAAAAATTTAACAGCAACGACCACAACAATGAAAAACACCAAAAAATTCAACAACAACCTCATCATTGAAAATCTCCAACAATTTCAACAACAACCTCCAAAATGAAAAACATCAAAAAATTCAACATCAACCTGAACATTCCAAAACACCAACAAATACAACAAAAACCTCAACAATGAAAACACCAAAAAATTCAACAACAACCACAACTTTGAAGAACACCAACAAATTCAACAAACTCAATATTGAAAGTCACCAACAAATTAATCAACAACCTCAACAATGAAAAACAGCAAAAAATTCAACAACAACGACCTCAACAATGAAAAACACCATAAAATTCAACAACAACCTCAACATTGAAAAACTCCAACAATTTCAACAACAACCTCAACAATTAAAAACACCAAAATATTGAACAACAAAGTCAACATTCAAAAACTGCAACAAATTCAACATAAACCTCAACAATGAAAAACAACAATAAATTCAACAACAACCTCAACTTTAAAAAACATCAAAAAATTCAACAACAACCTCAACATTCAAAAACAACAACAAATTCAACAAAAAAACTCAACAATGAAAATCACCAAAAAATTCAACAACAACCTTAACTTTGAATAACAACTTTGAAAAACACCAAAAGATTCAAAAACCTCAACACTGATAAACAGCAACCTCAACAATGAAAAACACCAACAAATTCAACAAATACCGCAACAATGAAAAACACCAAAAAATTCAACAACAAACTCAACATTGAAAATCATCAACAAAATCAACATCAACCTCAACAACGAAAAACATCAAAAAATTCAACAACAACCTCAACATTCAAAAACAACAACAAATTCAACAAAAAAACTCAACAATGAACAATACCAAAAAATTAAACAACAACCTCTACTTTGAAAAACACCAAAAAATTCAACAACCTCAACATTGAGAAACAGCAACAAATTCAACTGCAACCACAACTTTTAAAAATACAAAAAGGTTAAAAAAAAACATTGAATGCACCAATATGTTCAACAACAACCTCAATATTGAAAATCACCAAAAAATTCAACAACAACCTCAACATTGAAAAACACCAAAATATTCAACAACAAACTCAACTTTTAAAAACACCAACAAATTCAAAATCCTGAACATGGAAAAACATCAACAAATTCAACTACAACCTCAATATTGAAAATCACCAACAAATTCAACAACAACCTCATTAATGAAAAACACCAACAAATTCAACAAAAACCTCAACAATGAAAAATCCCAAAAAATTCATCAACATCCTCAACATTCATAAACACGAACAAATTTCACAAAAATCTCAACAATGAAAAACACCAAAAAATTCAACAACACCATCAACATTGAAAAAAATCAACAAATTCAACAACAACCTCAACACTCAAAAACACCAACGAATTCAACAAAAACCTCAACATTGAATAACAACAAAAAATTCAACAACAACCTCAACAATGAAAAACACCAAAAAATTCAACAACAACCTCAACATTCAAAAACACCAAAAAATAAAAAAAACAACCTCAACATTCAAAAACCCCAACAAATTCAACCAAAATCTCAGCAACGAAAAACACCAAAAAATTCAACAACAACCTCAGCTTTGAAAAACACCAACAATTTCAACATCCTCAACATTGAAAAACACCAACAAATTCAACAACAACCTCAACATTGAAAAAACCCAACCAATTAAACAACAACCTCAACAATGAAAAACACCAAAAAATGCAACAACAACCTCAACATTCAAAAATACCAACAATTTCAACAGCAACCTGAGCAATGAAAAACATCAAAAAATTCAACATCAACTTGAACATTCCAAAACACCAACAAATACAACAAAAACCTCAACAATGAAAACACCAAAAAATTCAACAACAACCACAACTTTGAAAAACACCAACAAATTCATCAACAACCTCAACAATGAAAAACACCATAAAATTCAACAACAACCTCAACATTGAAAAACTCCAACAATTTCAAAAACAACCTCAACAATTAAAAACACCAAAATATTGAACAACAAACTCAACATTGAAAATCACCAACAAATTCAACAACAACCTCAACAATGAAAAACATCAAAAAATTCAACAACAACTTCAACATTCAAAAACTGCAACAAATTCAACATAAACCTCAACAATGAAAAACAACAATAAATTCAACAACAACCTCAACTTTGAAAAACACCAACAAATTCAACAACAACCTCAGCAATGATAAATATCAAAAAATTCAACAACAACAACAACCTCAACAATGATAAACACCAAAAAATTCAACAACAACCTCAACAATGAAAAGCAGCGAAATAATCAATAAAAACCTCAACATTTAAAAACTCCAACAGTTTCAACAACTACCGCAACAATGAAAATTCCCAAAGAATTCAACAACAAACTCAACATTGAAAATCAGCATCAAATTCAACAAAAATATCAACAATGATAAACATCAATAAATTCAAAATCAACCACAACATTCCAAAACAATTACAAATTCAACAAAAACCTCAACAATGAAATCACCAAAAAATTCAACAACAACCACAACTTTGAATAATACCAACAAATTCAACAACCTCAATATTGAAAATCACCAACAAATTCATCAACAACCTCAACAATGAAAAACAGCAAAAAATTCAACAACAACCTCACCATGTAAAAACTCCAAAAATTTCAACAACAACCTCAAAAATGAAAAACACCACAATATTCCAGAACAAACTCAACATTGAAAATCACCAACAAATTCAGCAACAACCACAACAATGAATAACATCAAAAAATTCAACAACAACCCAAACATTCAAAAACAACAACAAATTCAACAAAACTCTCAACAATGAAATACATCAAAAAATTCAACATCAACCTGAACATTCCAAAACACCAACAAATACAACAAAAATCTCAACAATGAAAACACCAAAAAATTCAACAACAACCACAACTTGGAAAAACACCAACAAAATCAACAAACTCAATGTTGAAAGTCACCAACAAATTCATCAACAACCTTAACAATGAAAAACAGCAAAAAATTCAACAACAACGACCTCAACAATGAAAAACACCATAAATTTCAACAACAACCTTAACAATTAAAAACACCAAAATATTGAACAACAAACTCAACATTGAAAATCACCAACAAATTCAACAACAACCTCAACAATGAAAAACATGAAAAAAATTAAACAACAACCTCAACATTCAAAAACTACAACAAATTCAACATAAACCTCAACAATGAAAAACAACAATAAATTCAACAAAAACCTCAACTTTCAAAAAAACCAACAAATTCACCAACCTCAACATTGAAACACTCCAACAAATTCAACAACAACCTCAACAATGAAAATCGCAAAATAATTCAACGACGACCTCAACATTCAAAAACACCAAAAAATTTCAACAAAAACCTCAACAATTAAAAACACGAAAAAATTCAACAACAACATCAACTTTGAAAAACGCCAGCAAATTCAACAACCTCAACATTGAAAAACACCAGAAAATTCAACTGCAACCTCAACTTTGAAAAATATAAAAAAGATCAAAAAAAACCATTGATAACACCAAAAAATGCAACAACCTCAACATTCAAAAGCACCAACAAATTCAACAGCAACCTCAGCAATGAAAAGCATCAAAAAATTCAACAACAACCTCAACAATGAAAAACACCAACAAATTCAACACGTACCGCAACAATGAAAAACACCAAAAAATTCAACAACAACCTCAACAATGAAAAACACCAAAAAATTCAACGACAAACTCAACATTGAAAATCATCAACAAATTCAACATCAACCTCAACAATGAAAAACATCAATAAATTCAACAACAACCTCAACTTTGAAATACACCATAAAATTCAACAACCTCAACATTGAGAAACAGCAACAAATTCAACTGCAACCTCAACTTTGAAAAATACAAAAAGATTCAAAAAAAAAAATTGAATACACCAATAAATTCAACAACAAACTCAATATTGAAAATCACCAAAAAATTCAACTACAACCTCAACATTAAAAAACACAAATATATTCAACAACAACCTCAACTTTGAAAAACACCAACAAATTCAAAAACCTCAACAATGATAAACACCAAAAAATTCAACAACAACCTCAACTTTGAAAAACACCAACAAATTCAACAGCAACCTCAACAATGAAAAGCAGCGAAATAATCAATAAAACCTCAACATTTAAAAACTCCAACAATTTCAACAACAACCGCAACAATGAAAATCCCGAAAAAATTCAACAACAAACTCAACTTTGAAAAACACCAACAAATTCAAAAACCTCAAAATGGAAAAACACCAACAAATTCAACAACAACCTCAACTTTTAAAAATACAAAAAGGTTCAACAAAATAATAATTGATAAAACCAACAAATTCAACAACAATCTCATAAATGAAAAACACCAACAAATTCAACAAAAACTTCAACAATGAAAAATCCCAAAAAATTCATCAACATCCTCAATATTCAAAATCACCAACAAATTCCACAGAAACCTCAAAAATGAAATACACCAAAAAATTCAACAACAACATCAACATTGAAAAACATCAACAAATTCAACAACAACCTCAACATTCAAAAACACCAACAAATTCAACAAAAATCTCAACATTGAATAACACCAAAAAATTCAACAACAACCTCAAAAATGAAAAACAAGAAAAAATTCAACAACAACCTCAACATTCAAAAACACCAAAAAATAAAAACAACAACCTCAACATTCAAAAACACCAAGAAATTCAACAAAAACCTTAACAATGAAAAACACCAAAAAATTCAATAACAACCTCAACTTTGAAAAACACCAACAAATTCAACAACCTCAACATTGAAAAACACGAACAAATTCAACAACAACCTTAACATTGAAAAACTCCAACCAAATCAACAACAACCTCAAATATGAAAAACACCAAAAAATTCATCAACAACCTCAACATTCAAAATCACCAACAATTTCAACAACAACCTCAGCAATGAAAAACATCAAAAAATTCAACAACAACTTCAACAATGAACAACACCACAAAAATTCAACAACAACCTCAACAATGAAAAACACCAACAAAAATCAATAAAAACCTCAACATTGAAAAACTCCAAGAATTTCAACAACTACCACAACAATTAAAAACACCAAAAATTCGACAACAAACTCAACATTGAAAATCACCATCAAATTCAACAAAAACCTCAACAATGAAAAACACCGAAAAATTCATCAACATCCTCGACATTCAAAAACACCAACAAATTCAACAAAAACCTCAACAATGAAAAACACATCAAAAATTCAACAACAACATCAACAATGAAAAACACCAACAAATTAAATAGCAACCACAACATTGAAAAACACCAACAAATTCAACAAAAACCTCAACATTGAAAAACACCAAAAAATTCCACAACAACCTCAACAATGAAAGACACCAAAAAATTCAACAACAACCTTTACATTCAAAAATAAAACCAACAACCTCAACATTCAAATACACCAACAAATTCAACCAAAACCTCAACAATGAAAAACGACAAAAATTTCAACAACAAGCTCAACTTTGAAAAAAACCAACAAATTCAACAACCTCAACATTGAAAAACACCAACAAATTCAGGAACAACCTCAATATTGAAAATCACCAACAAATTCAACAACAACCTTAGCATTGAAAATCACCAACAAATTCAACAACCTCAACATTGAAAAACAGCAACAAATTCAACAATAACCTCAAATTTTAAAAAGCCAAAAAGGTTCAACAAAAAAAAAATTGATAACACCAACAAATTCAACAACAACCTCAATATTGAAAATCACCAACAATGTCAACAACACCCTCAACTTTCAAAAACTCCAGCAAATTCAACAACAACCTCAACAATGAAAAACACCAAAAAATTCAACAACAACCTCAACATTCAAAAACACCATCAAATTTAACTAAAACCTCAACAATTAAAAACACCGGAAAATTCAACAACAACCTCAACTTTGAAAAACACCAACAAATTCCACAACCTCAACATTGAAAAACACCAACAAATTCAACAACAACCTCAACATTCAAAAACACCAACAAATTCAACAAAAACATCAACAATGATAAACACCAAAAAATTCAACAACAACCTCAACTTTGAAAAACACCAACAAATTCAACAACAACCTCAGCAAGGATAAATATCAAAAAATACAACAACAAAAACAACCTCAACAATGATAAACACCAAAAAATTCAACAACAACCTCAACAATGAAAAACAGCGAAATAATCAATAAAAACCACAACATTTAAAAACTCCAACAATTTCAACAACTACCGCAACAATTAAAATCCACAAAAAATTCAACAACAACCTCAACATTGATAATCAGTATCAAATTCAACAAAAATATCAACAATGATAAACATCAATAAATTCAAAATCAACCACAACATTCCAAAACAATAACAAATTCAACAAAAACCTCAGCAATGAAAACACCAAAAATTCAACAACAACCACAACTTTAAATAACACCAACAAATTCAACAACCTCAATACTGAAAATCACCAACAAATTCATCAACAACCTCAACAATGAAAAACTGCAAAAAATTCAACAACAAACTTAACATTGAAAATCACAAACAAATTCAACAACAACCTCAACAATGAATAACATCAAAAAATTCAACAACAACCTCAACATTCAAAAACACCAACAAATTCAACCAAAATCTCAGCAATGAAAAACACCAAAAAATTCAACAACAACCTCAACTTTGAAAAACACCAACAATTTCAACATCCTCAACATTGAAAAACACCAACAAATTCAACAACAACATCAACATTGAAAAACCCCAACCAATTCAATAACAACCTCAACAATGAAAAACATCAAAAAACATCAAAAATTTCAACAACAGCCTCAACAATGAAAAACACCAACAAATTTAACAAGTACCGCAACAATGAAAAACACCAAAAAATTCAACAACAACCTCAACAATGAAAAACACCAAAAAATTCAACAACAAACTCAACATTGAAAATCAACAACAAATTCAACATCAACCTCAACAATGAAAATCATCAAAAAATTCAACAACAACCTCAACTTTGAAAAACAACTTTGAAAAACACCAAAAGATTCAGCAACCTCAACATTGATAAACAACAACCTCAGCAATGAAAAACACCAACAAATTCAACAAGTACCTCAACAATGAAAAACACCAAAAAATTCAACAACAACCTCAACAATGAAAAACAGCAAAAAATTCAACAACAACCTCAACAATGAAAACACCAAAAAATTCAACAACAACCGCAACTTTGAAAAACACCAACAAATTCATCAACAACCTCAACAATGAAAAACTGCAAAAAATACAACAACAACGACATCAACAATGAAAAACACCATAAAATTCAACAACAACCTCAACATTGAAAAACTCCAACAATTTCAAAAACAGCCTCAACAATTTAAAACACCAAAATATTGAACAACAAACTCAACATTGAAAATCACCAACAAATTCAACAACAACCTCAACAATGGAAAACATCAAAAAATTCAACAACAACTTCAACATTCAAAAACTACAACAAATTCAAAATCCCCAAAAAATTCAACTACAACCTCAATATTGAAAATCACCAACAAATTCAACAACAACCTCATTAATGAAAAATACCAACAAATTCAACAAAAACCTCAAAAATGAAAAATCCCAAAAAATTCATCAACATCCCCAACATTCAAAAACACCAACAAATTACACAAAAACACCAAAAAAGTTCAACAACACCATCAACATTGAAAGACATCAACAAATTCAACAACAACCTCAACACTCAAAAACACCAACGAATTCAACAAAATCCTCAACATTGAATAACACAAAAAATTCAACAACAACCTCAACAATGAAAAACACCAAAAAATTCAACAACAACCTCAACATTCAAAAATACCAACAATTTCAACAACAACCTGAGCAATGAAATACATCAAAAAATTCAACAACAACCTCAACAATGAAAAACACCAAAAAAAATCAATAAAAACCTCAACATTGAAAAACTCCAAGAATTTCAACAACTACCACAACAATTAAAAACACCAAAAATTCGACAACAAACTCAACATTGAAAATCACCATCAAATTCAACAAAAACCTCAACAATGAAAAACACCAAATAATTCATCAACATCCTCGACATTCAAAAACACCAACAAATTCAACAAAAACCTCAACAATGAAAAATCCCAAAAAATTCAACAACAACTCAACACTCAAAAACACCAACGAATTCAACAAAAACCTCAACATTGAATAACAACAAAAAATTTAACAACAACCTAAACATTGAAAAACACCAAAAAATTCAACAACAACCTCAACATTCAGAAACACCAAAAAATAAAAAAAAAACCTCAACATTCAAAAACACCAACAAATTCAACCAAAATCTCAGCAATGAAAAACACCAAAAAATTCAACAACAACCTCAACTTTGAAAAACACCAACAATTTCAACATCCTCAACATTGAAAAACACCAACAAATTCAACAACAACCTCAACATTGAAAAACCCCAACCAATTCAATAACAACCTCAACAATGAAAAACACCAAAAAATTCAACAATAACCTCAACATTCAAAAATACCAACAATTTCAATAACAACCTGATCAATGAAAAACATCAAAAAATTCAACATCAACCTGAACATTCCAAAACACCAACAAATACAACAAAAACCTCAACAATGAAAAAACCAAAAACTTCAACAACAACCACAACTTTGAAAAACACCAACAAATTCATCAACAACCTCAACAATGAAAAACTGCAAAAAATACAACAACAACGACATCAACAATGAAAAACACCATAAAATTCAACAACAACCTCAACATTGAAAAACTCCAACAATTTCAAAAACAACCTCAACAATTAAAAACACCAAATTATTGAACAACAAACTCAACGTTGAAAATCACCAACAAATTCAACAACAACCTCAACAATGAAAAACATCAAAAAATTCAACAACAACTTCAACATTCAAAAACTACAACAAATTCAACATAAACCTCAACAATGAAAAACAACAATAAATTCAACAACAACCTCAACTTTGAAATACACCAACAAATTCAACAACAACCTCAGCAATGATAAATATCAAAAAATTCAACAACAACAACAACCTCAACAATTATAAACACCAAAATATTCAACAATAACCTCAACAATGAAAAGCAGCGAAATAATCAATAAAACCCTCAACATTTAAAAACTCCAACAATTTCAACAACTACCGCAACAATGAAAATTCCCAAAGAATTCAACAACAAACTCAACATTGAAAATCAGCATCAAATTCAACAAAAATATCAACAATGATAAACATCAATAAATTCAAAATCAACCACAACATTCCACAACAATAACAAATTCAACAAAAACCTCAACAATGAAAACACCAAAAAATTCAACAACAACCACAAATTTGACTAACACCAACAAATTCAACAACCTCAATATTGAATATCACCAACAAATTCATCAACAATCTCAACAATGAAAAACAGCAAAAATTTCAACAACAACTTCAACATCTAAAAACTCCAACAATTTCAACAACAACCTCAAGAATGAAAAACACCACAATATTCAAGAACAAACTTAACATTGAAAATCACCAACAAATTCAACAACAACCACAGCAATGAAAATCATCAAAAAATTCAACAACAACTTCAACATTCAAAAACTACAACAAATTACACATAAACCTCAACAATGAAAAACAACAATAAATTCAACAACAACCTCAACTTTCAAAAACTTCAACAAATTCAACAACCTCAAGAATGAAAAACTCCAGCAAATTCAACAACAACCCCAAAAATGAAAATCACCAAATATTTCAACGACAACCTCAACATTCAAAAACACCAACAAATTCAACAAAAACCTCAACAATTAAAAACACGAAAAAATTCAACAACAACATCAACTTTGAAAAACATCAACAAATTGAACAACCTCAACATTGAAAAATACCAACAAATTCAACTGCAACCTCAACTTTGAAAAATACAAAAAAGATCAAAAAAAATCATTGATAACACCAATAAATGCAACAACCTCAACATTGAAAATCACCAACAAATTCAACAACAACCTCAGCTATGAATAACATCAAAAATTTCAACAACAGCCTCAAGAATGAAAAACACCAACAAATTTAACAAGTACCGCAACAATGAAAAACACCAAAAAATTCAACAACAACCTCAACAATGAAAAACACCAAAAAATTCAACAACAAACTCAACATTGAAAATCAACAACAAATTCAACATCAACCTCAACAATGAAAATCATCAAAAAATTCAACAACAACCTCAACTTTGAAAAACAACTTTGAAAAACACCAAAAGATTCAGCAACATCAACATTGATAAACAACAACCTCAGCAATGAAAAACACCAACAAATTCAACAAGTACCTCAACAATGAAAAACACCAAAAATTTCAACAACAACCTCAACAATGAAAAACACCAAAAAATTCAACAACAAACTCAACATTGAAAATCATCAACAAATTCAACATCAACCTCAACAAATGAAAACATCAAAAAATTCAACAACAACCTCAACATTCAAAAACAACAACAAATTCAAAATCACCAAAAAATTCAACTACAACCTCAATATTGAAAATCACCAACAAAATCAACAACAACCTCATTAATGAAAAACACCAACAAATTCAACAAAAACCTCAACAATGAAAAATCCCAAAAAATTCATCAACATCCCCAACATTCAAAAACACCAACAAATTACACAAAAATCTCAACAATGAAAAACACCAAAAAATTCAACAACACCATCAACATTGAAAAACATCAACAAATTCAACAACAACCTCAACACTCAAAAACACCAACGAATTCAACAAAATCCTCAACATTGAATAACAACAAAAAATTCAACAACAACCTCAACAATGAAAAACACCAACAAAAATCAATAAAAACCTCAACATTGAAAAACTCCAAGAATTTCAACAACTACCACAACAATTAAAAACACCAAAAATTCGACAACAAACTCAACATTGAAAATCACCATCAAATTCAACAAAAACCTCAACAATGAAAAACACCAAATAATTCATCAACATCCTCAACATTCAAAAACACCAACAAATTCAACAAATACATCAACAATGAAAAACACCCAAAAATTCATCAACAACCTCAACAATGAAAAACAGCAAAAAATTCAAAAACAACGACCTCAACAATGAAAAACACCCAAAAATTCAACAGCAACTTCAACATTGAAAAGCTCCAACAATTTCAACAACAACCTCAACAATGAAAAACAACGAAATATTGAACAACAAACTCATCATTGAAAATCACCAACAAATTCAACAACAAACTCAACAATGAATAACATCAAAAAATTGAACAACAACCTCAACATTCAAAAACAACAACAAATTCAACATAAACCTCAACAATGAAAAACACGAAAAAATTCAACAACAACCTCAACTTTCATAAACACCAAAAAATTCAACAAGCTCAACATTGAAAAATACCAACAAATTCAACAACAACCTCAACATTCAACAACACCAACTAATTCAACAAAAACCTCAACAATGAAAAACACCAAAAAATTCAACAACACCTCAACTTTGAAGAACACCAACAGATTCAACAACGTCAACAATCAAAACAACCAACAAACTCAACACATACCTCAACAATGAAAATCATCAAAAAATTGAACAACTTCCTCAACTTTCAAAAATACCAACAAACTCAACAACCTCAACATTGAAAAACTCCAACAAATTCAACAACAAACTCAACAATGAAAATCAGCAAAAAATTGAACGACAACCTCAACATTCAAAAACTCCAACAAATTCAACAAAAACCTCGACAATTAAAAACACGAAAAAATTTGACAACAACATCAACTTTGAAAAACACCAAAAAATTCAACAACCTCAACTTTGAAAAACACCAACAAATTCAACAACCTCAACATTGAAAATCACCAACAAATTCAACAACAACCTCAGCAATGAAAAACATCAAAAAATTCAACAAGTACCGCAACAATGAAAAACACCAAAAAATGCAACAACAACCTGAACAATGAAAAACACCAAAAAATTCAACAACAAACTCAACATTGAAAATCATCAACAAATTCAACATCAACCACAACAATGAAAAACATCAAAAAATTCAACAACAAACTCAACATTCAAAAACAACAACAAATTCAACAAAAAAACTCAACAATGAAAAACACCAAAAAATTCAACAACAACCTCAACTTTGAAAAACACCAAAAAATTCAACAACCACTACATTGAGAAACAGCAACAAATTCAACTGCAACCTCAACCTTGAAAAATACAAAAAGATTAAAAAAAAAACATTGAATGCACCAATCATTCCAACAACAACCTTAATATTGAATATCACCTAAAAATTCAACAACAACCACAACATTGAAAATACATCAAAATATTCAACAACAACCTCAACTTTGAAAAACACCAACAAATTCAAAAACCACAAAATGGAAAAACACCAACAAATTCAACTACAACCTCAATATTGAAAATCACCAACAAATTCAACAACAACCTATTTAATGAAAAACACCAACAAATTCAAAAAAAACCACAACAATGAAAAATCCCAAAAAATTCGTCAACATCCTCAACATTCAAAAACACCAACAAATTTGGCAAAAATCTCAACAATTAAAAACACCAATAAATTCAACAACACCATCAACATTGAAAAACATCAACAAATTCAACAACAACCTCAACATTCAAAAACACCAACAAATTCAACAACAACCTCAACATTCAAAAACACCAACAAATTCAACCAAAACCTCAACAATGGAAAACACCAAAAAATTCAACAAAAACCTCAACTTTGAAAAACACCAACAAATTCAACAACATCAACATTGAAAATCTCCAAACAATTCAACAACAACCTCAACAATGAAAAACACCAAAAAACTCAACAACAACCTCAACATTCAAAAACACCAACAATTTCAACAACAACCTCAGCAATGAAAAACATCAAAAAATTCAGCAACAATCTCAACAATGAAAAACACCAAAAAAATGAAATGTAACCTCAAAATTGAAAAACTCCAAGAATTTCAACATCTACCGCAACAATTAAAAACACGAAAAATTCCACAACAAACTCAACATTGAAAATCACCATCAAATTCAACAAAAACATCAACAATGAAAAACACCAAAAAGTTCATCAACATCCTCAACATTCAAAAATACCAAAAAATTCAACAAAAACCTCAACAATGAAAAACACCGAAAAATTTAACAACAACATCAACAATAACAAACACCAACAAATTCAACAATAACCTCAACATTGATAAACACCAAAAAATAAAAACAACAACCTCAACATTCAAATACACCAACAAATTCAACCAAATCCTCAACAATGAAAAACACCAAAAAATTCAACAACAACCTCAACTTTGAAAAAACCAACAAATTCAACAATCTCAACATTGAAAAACACCAACAAATTCATCAACATCCTCAACAATTAAAAACAGCAAAAATTCAACAACAACGACCTCAACAATGAAAAACACCAAAAAATTCAACAACAACCTCAACATTGAAAAACTCCAACAATTTCAACAACAACCTCAACAATGAAAAACATCATAAAATTCAACAACAACCTCAACGTTCAAAAACAGCAACAAATTCAACATAAACCTCCACAATGAAATACACCAAAAAATTCAACAACAACCTCAACTTTCATAATAACCAAAAAATTCAACCAACTCAACTTTGAAAAATACCAACAAATTCAACAAAAACCTCAACATTCAACAACACCAACAAATTCAACAAAAACCTCACCACTGAAAAACACCAAAAAATTCAAAAACACCTCAACTTTGAAAAACACCAACAGATTCAACAACCTCAACATTCAAAACAACCAACAAATTCAACACATACCTCAACAATGAAAAACACCAAAAAATTGAACAAATCCCTCAACTTTCAAAAACACCAACAAATTCAACAACCTCAACATTGAAAAACATCAACAAATTCAATGACAACCTCAACAATGAAAATCACAAAAAAATTCAACGACAACCTCAACATTCAAAAACACCAACAAATTCAACAAAAACCTCAACAAATAAAAACAGGAAAAAATTCAACAACAACATCCACATTGAAAAATACCAACAAATTCACAACCTCAACATTGAAAAACACCAACAAATTCAACTGCAACCTCAACTTTGAAAAATACAAAAAAGATCAAAAAAAACCACCAATAAATGCCACAACCTCAACATTGAAAATCACCAACAAATTCAGCAACAACCTCAACAATGAAAAACATCAAAAAATTCAACAACAACCTCAACAATGAAATACACCAACAAATTCAACAAGTACCGCAACAATGAAAAACACCAAAAAATTCAACAACATACTCAATAATGAAAAACACCAAAAAATTCAACAACAAACTCAACATTGAAATTCATCAACAAATTCAACATCAACCTCAACAATGAAAAACATCATAAAATTCAACAACAACCTCAACATTCAAAAACAACAACAAATTCAACAAAAAAACTCAACAATGAAAAACACCAAAAAATTCAACCACAACCTCAACTTTGAAAAACACCAAAAAATTCAAAGAAACTCAACATTGAGAAACAGCAACAAATTCAACTGCAACCTCAACTTTGAAAAATACAAAAAGATTCAAAAAAAACATTGAATGCACCAATAATTTCAACAACATCCTCAATATTGAAAATCACCAACAAATTCAACAATGAAAAACATCCAAAAATTCAACAACAACAACATCAACAATGAAAAACACCAACAAATTCAACAACAACCTCAATACTGAAAATCACCAACAAATTCAACAACAACCTCAACAATTAAAAACATCCAAAAATTCAACAACAAGAACCTCAACATTCAAAAACACCAACAAATTCAAAAACAACCTCAACAATGAAAAACACCAAAAAATTCAACAAAAAACCTTAACATTAAACAACACCAAAAAATAAAAACAACAACCTCAACATTGAAAAACACCAACAATTTCAACAACAACCTCAGCAATGAAAAACATCTAAAAATTCAACAACAACCTCAACAATGAATAACACCAAAAAATTCAGCAAAAACCTTAACATTGAACAACACCAAAAAGTAAAAAGAACAACCTCAAAACTCAAAAACACCAACAAATTCAACCAAAACCTCAGCAATGAAAAACACCAAAAAATTCAACAAAACCTCAACTTTGAAAAACACCAACAAATTCAACAAACTCAACATTGAAAAACGCCAACAAATTCAACAACAACCTCAACATTGAAAAACTCCATCAAATTCAACAACATCCTCAACAATGAAAAACGCCAAAAAATTCAACAACAACCTCAACATTGAAAAACAACAAAATATTCAATAACAACCTCAACTTTGAAAATCACGATCCAATTCCAAAACCTCAACAATGAAAAGCACCAAAAAATTCAACTACAACCTCAATATTGTAAATCACCATCAAATTCAACTACAACCTCAACATTCAAAAACATCAAAAAATTCAACAACAACTTCAACATTCAAAAACTACAACAAATTCAACATAAACCTCAACAATGAAAAACAACAATAAATTCAACAACAACCTCAACTTTGAAAAACACCAACAAATTCAACAACAACCTCAGCAATGATAAATATCAAAAAATTCAACAACAACAACAACCTCAACAATTATAAACACCAAAATATTCAACAACAACCTCAACAATGAAAAGCAGCGAAATAATCAATAAAACCCTCAACATTTAAAAACTCCAACAATTTCAACAACTACCGCAACAATGAAAATTCCCAAAGAATTCAACAACAAACTCAACATTGAAAATCAGCATCAAATTCAACAAAAATATCAACAATGATAAACATCAATAAATTCAAAATCAACCACAACATTCCACAACAATAACAAATTCAACAAAAACCTCAACAATGAAAACACCAAAAAATTCAACAACAACCACAAATTTGACTAACACCAACAAATTCAACAACCTCAATATTGAAAATCACCAACAAATTCATCAACAACCTCAACAATGAAAAACAGCAAAAATTTCAACAACAACTTCAACATGTAAAAACTCCAACAATTTCAACAACAACCTCAAGAATGAAAAACACCACAATATTCAAGAACAAACTTAACATTGAAAATCACCAACAAATTCAACAACAACCACAGCAATGAAAATCATCAAAAAATTCAACAACAACTTCAACATTCAAAAACTACAACAAATTCCACATAAACCTCAACAATGAAAAACAACAATAAATTCAACAACAACCTCAACTTTGAAAAACTTCAACAAATTCAACAACCTCAAGAATGAAAAACTCCAGCAAATTCAACAACAACCCCAAAAATGAAAATCACCAAATATTTCAACGACAACCTCAACATTCAAAAACACCAACAAATTCAACAAAAACCTCAACAATTAAAAACACGAAAAAATTCAACAACAACATCAACTTTGAAAAACATCAACAAATTGAACAACCTCAACATTGAAAAATACCAACAAATTCAACTGCAACCTCAACTTTGAAAAATACAAAAAAGATCAAAAAAAAATCATTGATAACACCAATAAATGCAACAACCTCAACATTGAAAATCACCAACAAATTCAACAACAACCTCAGCTATGAATAACATCAAAAATTTCAACAACAGCCTCAAGAATGAAAAACACCAACAAATTTAACAAGTACCGCAACAATGAAAAACACCAAAAAATTCAACAACAACCTCAACAATGAAAAACACCAAAAAATTCAACAACAAACTCAACATTGAAAATCAACAACAAATTCAACATCAACCTCAACAATGAAAATCATCAAAAAATTCAACAACAACCTCAACTTTGAAAAACAACTTTGAAAAACACCAAAAGATTCAGCAACATCAACATTGATAAACAACAACCTCAGCAATGAAAAACACCAACAAATTCAACAAGTACCTCAACAATGAAAAACACCAAAAAATTCAACAACAAACTCAACATTGAAAATCATCAACAAATTCAACATCAACCTCAACAAATGAAAACATCAAAAAATTCAACAACAACCTCAACATTAAAAAACAACAACAAATTCAAAATCACCAAAAAATTCAACTACAACCTCAATATTGAAAATCACCAACAAAATCAACAACAACCTCATTATTGAAAAACACCAACAAATTCAACAAAAACCTCAACAATGAAAAATCCCAAAAAAGTCATCAACATCCCCAACATTCAAAAACACCAACAAATTACACAAAAATCTCAACAATGAAAAACACCAAAAAATTCAACAACACCATCAACATTGAAAAACATCAACAAATTCAACAACAACCTCAACACTCAAAAACACCAACGAATTCAACAAAATCCTCAACATTGAATAACAACAAAAAATTCAACAACAACCTCAACAATGAAAAACACCAACAAAAATCAATAAAAACCTCAACATTGAAAAACTCCAAGAATTTCAACAACTACCACAACAATTAAAAACACCAAAAATTCGACAACAAACTCAACATTGAAAATCACCATCAAATTCAACAAAAACCTCAACAATGAAAAACACCAAATAATTCATCAACATCCTCAACATTCAAAAACACCAACAAATTCAACAAATACATCAACAATGAAAAACACCCAAAAATTCATCAACAACCTCAACAATGAAAAACAGCAAAAAATTCAAAAACAACGACCTCAACAATGAAAAACACCCAAAAATTCAACAGCAACTTCAACATTGAAAAGCTCCAACAATTTCAACAACAACCTCAACAATGAAAAACAACGAAATATTGAACAACAAACTCATCATTGAAAATTACCAACAAATTCAACAACAAACTCAACAATGAATAACATCAAAAAATTGAACAACAACCTCAACATTCAAAAACAACAACAAATTCAACATAAACCTCAACAATGAAAAACACGAAAAAATTCAACAACAACCTCAACTTTCATAAACACCAAAAAATTCAACAAGCTCAACATTGAAAAATACCAACAAATTCAACAACAACCTCAACATTCAACAACACCAACTAATTCAACAAAAACCTCAACAATGAAAAACACCAAAAAATTCAACAACACCTCAACTTTGAAGAACACCAACAGATTCAACAACGTCAACAATCAAAACAACCAACAAACTCAACACATACCTCAACAATGAAAATCATCAAAAAATTGAACAACTTCCTCAACTTTCAAAAATACCAACAAACTCAACAACCTCAACATTGAAAAACTCCAACAAATTCAACAACAAACTCAACAATGAAAATCAGCAAAAAATTGAACGACAACCTCAACATTCAAAAACTCCAACAAATTCAACAAAAACCTCGACAATTAAAAACACGAAAAAATTTGACAACAACATCAACTTTGAAAAACACCAAAAAATTCAACAACCTCAACTTTGAAAAACACCAACAAATTCAACAACCTCAACATTGAAAATCACCAACAAATTCAACAACAACCTCAGCAATGAAAAACATCAAAAAATTCAACAAGTACCGCAACAATGAAAAACACCAAAAAATGCAACAACAACCTGAACAATGAAAAACACCAAAAAATTCAACAACAAACTCAACATTGAAAATCATCAACAAATTCAACATCAACCACAACAATGAAAAACATCAAAAAATTCAACAACAAACTCAACATTCAAAAACAACAACAAATTCAACAAAAAAACTCAACAATGAAAAACACCAAAAAATTCAACAACAACCTCAACTTTGAAAAACACCAAAAAATTCAACAACCACTACATTGAGAAACAGCAACAAATTCAACTGCAACCTCAACCTTGAAAAATACAAAAAGATTAAAAAAAAAACATTGAATGCACCAATCATTCCAACAACAACCTTAATATTGAATATCACCTAAAAATTCAACAACAACCACAACATTGAAAATACATCAAAATATTCAACAACAACCTCAACTTTGAAAAACACCAACAAATTCAAAAACCACAAAATGGAAAAACACCAACAAATTCAACTACAACCTCAATATTGAAAATCACCAACAAATTCAACAACAACCTATTTAATGAAAAACACCAACAAATTCAAAAAAAACCACAACAATGAAAAATCCCAAAAAATTCGTCAACATCCTCAACATTCAAAAACACCAACAAATTTGGCAAAAATCTCAACAATTAAAAACACCAATAAATTCAACAACACCATCAACATTGAAAAACATCAACAAATTCAACAACAACCTCAACATTCAAAAACACCAACAAATTCAACCAAAACCTCAACAATGAAAAACACCAAAAAATTCAACAAAAACCTCAACTTTGAAAAACACCAACAAATTCAACAACCTCAACATTGAAAATCTCCAAACAATTCAACAACAACCTCAACAATGAAAAACACCAAAAAACTCAACAACAACCTCAACATTCAAAAACACCAACAATTTCAACAACAACCTCAGCAATGAAAAACATCAAAAAATTCAGCAACAATCTCAACAATGAAAAACACCAAAAAAATGAAATGTAACCTCAAAATTGAAAAACTCCAAGAATTTCAACATCTACCGCAACAATTAAAAACACGAAAAATTCCACAACAAACTCAACATTGAAAATCACCATCAAATTCAACAAAAACATCAACAATGAAAAACACCAAAAAGTTCATCAACATCCTCAACATTCAAAAATACCAAAAAATTCAACAAAAACCTCAACAATGAAAAACACCCAAAAATTTAACAACAACATCAACAATAAAAAACACCAACAAATTCAACAACAACCTCAACATTGAAAAACACCAAAAATTTCCATAACAACCTCAACATTCAAAAACACCAAAAAATAAAAACAACAACCTCAACATTCAAATACACCAACAAATTCAACCAAATCCTCAACAATGAAAAACACCAAAAAATTCAACAACAACCTCAACTTTGAAAAAACCAACAAATTCAACAACCTCAACATTGAAAAACACCAACAAATTCATCAACATCCTCAACAATTAAAAACAGCAAAAATTCAACAACAACGACCTCAACAATGAAAAACACCAAAAAATTCAACAACAACCTCAACATTGAAAAACTCCAACAATTTCAACAACAACCTCAACAATGAAAAACATCATAAAATTCAACAACAACGACCTCAACAATGAAAAACAACATAATATTGAACAACAATCTCAACATTGAAAATCACCAACAAATCCAACAACAACCTCAACAATGAAAAACATCATAAAATTCAACAACAACCTCAACGTTCAAAAACAGCAACAAATTCAACATAAACCTCCACAATGAAATACACCAAAAAATTCAACAACAACCTCAACTTTCATAATAACCAAAAAATTCAACCAACTCAACTTTGAAAAATACCAACAAATTCAACAAAAACCTCAACATTCAACAACACCAACAAATTCAACAAAAACCTCACCACTGAAAAACACCAAAAAATTCAAAAACACCTCAACTTTGAAAAACACCAACAGATTCAACAACCTCAACATTCAAAACAACCAACAAATTCAACACATACCTCAACAATGAAAAACACCAAAAAATTGAACAAATCCCTCAACTTTCAAAAACACCAACAAATTCAACAACCTCAACATTGAAAAACATCAACAAATTCAATGACAACCTCAACAATGAAAATCACAAAAAAATTCAACGACAACCTCAACATTCAAAAACACCAACAAATTCAACAAAAACCTCAACAAATAAAAACAGGAAAAAATTCAACAACAACATCCACATTGAAAAATACCAACAAATTCACAACCTCAACATTGAAAAACACCAACAAATTCAACTGCAACCTCAACTTTGAAAAATACAAAAAAGATCAAAAAAAACCACCAATAAATGCCACAACCTCAACATTGAAAATCACCAACAAATTCAGCAACAACCTCAACAATGAAAAACATCAAAAAATTCAACAACAACCTCAACAATGAAATACACCAACAAATTCAACAAGTACCGCAACAATGAAAAACACCAAAAAATTCAACAACATACTCAATAATGAAAAACACCAAAAAATTCAACAACAAACTCAACATTGAAATTCATCAACAAATTCAACATCAACCTCAACAATGAAAAACATCATAAAATTCAACAACAACCTCAACATTCAAAAACAACAACAAATTCAACAAAAAAACTCAACAATGAAAAACACCAAAAAATTCAACCACAACCTCAACTTTGAAAAACACCAAAAAATTCAAAGAAACTCAACATTGAGAAACAGCAACAAATTCAACTGCAACCTCAACTTTGAAAAATACAAAAAGATTCAAAAAAAACATTGAATGCACCAATAATTTCAACAACATCCTCAATATTGAAAATCACCAACAAATTCAACAATGAAAAACATCCAAAAATTCAACAACAACAACATCAACAATGAAAAACACCAACAAATTCAACAACAACCTCAATACTGAAAATCACCAACAAATTCAACAACAACCTCAACAATTAAAAACATCCAAAAATTCAACAACAAGAACCTCAACATTCAAAAACACCAACAAATTCAAAAACAACCTCAACAATGAAAAACACCAAAAAATTCAACAAAAAACCTTAACATTAAACAACACCAAAAAATAAAAACAACAACCTCAACATTGAAAAACACCAACAATTTCAACAACAACCTAAGCAATGAAAAACATCTAAAAATTCAACAACAACCTCAACAATGAATAACACCAAAAAATTCAACAAAAACCTTAACATTCAACAACACCAAAAAGTAAAAAGAACAACCTCAAAACTCAAAAACACCAACAAATTCAACCAAAACCTCAGCAATGAAAAACAACAAAAAATTCAACAAAACCTCAACTTTGAAAAACACCAACAAATTCAACAAACTCAACATTGAAAAACGCCAACAAATTCAACAACAACCTCAACATTGAAAAACTCCATCAAATTCAACAACATCCTCAACAATGAAAAACGCCAAAAAATTCAACAACAACCTCAACATTGAAAAACAACAAAATATTCAATAACAACCTCAACTTTGAAAAGCACGATCCAATTCCAAAACTTCAACAATGAAAAGCACCAAAAAATTCAACTACAACCTCAATATTGTAAATCACCAACAAATTCAACTACAACCTCAACATTCAAAAAGACCAACAAATTCAACGAAAACCTCAACAATGGAAAACACCAACAAATTCATCAAAAACCTCAACAATGAAAAACACCAACAAATTCAACTACAACCTCAACATTCAAAAACACCAACAAATTCAACAAAAACCTCAGCAATGGAAAACACCAACAAATTCAGCAAAAACCTCAAAAATGAAAAACACCAAAAAATTCATCAACAACCTCAACATTGAAAAGCACCAACATATTCAACAACCTCAACATTGAAGAACTCCAAGAAATACAACAACAACATCAACAATGAAAAACACCATAAAATTCAACAACAACCCCAACATTGAAAAACACAAACAAATTCAACAACAACCTCAATATTGAAAATCACCAACAAATTCAACAATGAAAAACATCCAAAAATTCAACAACAACAACCTCAACAATGAAAAACACCAAAAAATTAAACAACAAACTGAACATTGAAAATCACCATCAAATTCAACAACAACCTCAGCTTTGAAAAACACCAACAAATTCAAAAAACTCAACATGGAACAACATCAACAAATTCAACCACAACCTCAACATTGAAAATCACCAAAAAATTGAAGAAGAACCTCAACATTCATTAACACCAAACAATAAAAACAACAACCTCAACATTCAAAAACACCAACAAATTCAACCAAAACCTCAACAATGAAAAACACCAAAAAAATCAACAACAACCTCAACATTGAAAAATACAAAAAGAGTCAAAAAAAAAACATTGAATACACCAAAACATTCAACAACAACCTCAACATTGAAAATCAACAAAATATTCAATAACAACCTCAACTTTGAAAAGCACGATCCAATTCCAAAACCTCAACATTGAAAAGCACCAAAAAATTCAACTACAACCTCAATATTGTTAATCACCAACAAATTCAACTACAACCTCAACATGCAAAAATACCAACAAATTCAACAAAAACCTCAGCAATGGAAAACAAAAACAAATTCATCAAAAACCGCAAAGATGAAAAACACCAAAAAATTCATCAACAACCTCAACATTCAAAAGCACAAACAAATTCAACAACCTCAACATTGAAGAACTCCAAGAAATACAACAACAACCTCAGCAATGAAAACACCAAAAAATTCAACAACAACCCCAATATTGAAAAACACCAACAAATTCAACAACAACCTCAATATTGAAAATCACCAACAAATTCAACAATGAAAAACATCCAAAAATTCAACAACAACAACAACCTCAACAATGAATAACACCAACAAATTCAACAACAACCTCAATATTGAAAATCACCATCAAATTCAACAACAACCTCAACAATTAAAAACATCCAAAAATTCAACAACAACAACCTCAACATTCAAAAACACCAACAAATTCAAAAACAACCTCAACAATGAATGACACCAAAAAATTCATCAACAACCTCAACATTCAAAAAGACCAAAAAATTCAACGAAAACCTCAAAAATGAAAAACACCATAAAATTCAAAAACAACCTCTACTTTGACAAGCACCAACAAATTCAACAGCCTCAACATTCAAAAAGACCAACAAATTCAACAACAACCTCAACATTGAAAAACAACAAAAAATTCAACAACAACCTCAGCATTCAAAAACACCAACAAATCCAACAACAACATCAACAACGAAAAAACCAACAAATTCAACATCAACCTCAACTTGGAAAAACAACAACAAATTAAACAAAAACCTCAACATTGAAAAACACCAAAAAATTCCACAACAACCTCAACAATGAAAAACACCAAAAAAGGCAACAACAACCTCAACATTCAAAAACAACATAAAATAAAAACAACAACATCAACATTCAAATATACCAACAAATTCAGCCAAAACCTCAACAATGAAAAACACCAAAACATTCAACAACAGCCTCAACTTTGAAAAACATCAACAAATTCAACAACCTCAACATTGAAAAACACCAACAAATTCAGCAACAACCACAACATTGAAAAACTCCAACAAATTCAACAACAACCTCAACAATGAAAAACACCAAAAAATAAAAACAACAACCTCAACATTCAAAAACACCACAATTTCAACAACAACCTCAGCAATGAAAAACATCTAAAAATTCAACAACAATCTCAACAATGAAAAACACCAAAAAATTCAACAAAGCCTTAACATTCAACAACACCAAAAAATAAAAACAACAACCTCAACATTCAAAAACACCAACAATTTCAACAACAACCTCAGCAATGAAAAACATCTAAAAATTCAACAACAACCTCAACAATGAAAAACACCAAAAAATTCAACAAAAACCTTAACATTCAACAACACCAAAAAGTAAAAACAACAACCTCAAAACTCAAAAACACCAACAAATTCAACCAAAACCTCAACAATGAAAAACACCAAAAAATTCAACAAAACCTCAACTTTGAAAAACACCAACAAATCCAACAAACTCAACATTGAAAAACGCCAGCAAATTCAACAACAACCTCAACATTGAAAAACTCCAACATATTCAACAACATCCTCAGCAATGAAAAACGCCAAAAAAATTCAACAACAACCTCAACATTGAAAAACAACAAAATATTCAATAACAACCTCAACTTTGAAAAGCACGATCCAATTCCAAAACCTCAACATTTAAAAGCACCAAAAAATTCAACTTCAAGCTCAATATTGTAAATCACCAACAAATTCAACTACAACCTCAACATTCAAAAAGACCAACAAATTCAACAAAAACACCAACAATGGAAAACACCAACAAATTCATCAAAAACCTCAACAATGAAAAACACCAACAAATTCAACTACAACCTCAACATTCAAAAACACCAACAAATTCAACAAAAACCTCAGCAATGGAAAACACCAACAAATTCAGCAAAAACCTCAAAAATGAAAAACACCAAAAAATTCATCAACAACCTCAACATTCAAAAGCACCAACAAATTCAACAATCTCAACATTGAAGAACTCCAAGAAATACAACAACAACATCAACAATGAAAAACACCATAAAATTCAACAACAACCCCAACATTGAAAAACACAAACAAATTCAACAACAACCTCAATATTGAAAATCACCAACAAATTCAACAATGAAAAACATCCAAAAATTCAACAACATCAACCACAACAATGAAAACCATCAAAAAATTCAACAACAAACTCAACATTCAAAAATAACAACAAATTCAACAAAAAAACTCAACAATGAAAAACACCAAAAAATTCAACAACAACCTCAACTTTGGAAAACACCAAAAAATTCAACAACCACAACATTGAGAAACAGCAACAAATTGAACTGCAACCTCAACCTTGAAAAATACAAAAAGATTCCAAAAAAAAACATTGAATGCACCAATAATTCCAACAACAACCTCAATATTGAATATCACCTAAAAATTCAACAACAACCACAACATTGAAAAACATCAAAATATTCAACAACAACCTCAACTTTGAAAAACACCAACAAATTCAAAAACCACAAAATGGAAAAACACCAACAAATTCAACTACAACCTCAATATTGAAAATCACCAACAAATTCAACAACAACCTATTTAATGAAAAACACCAACAAATTCAAAAAAAACCTCAACAATGAAAAATCCCAAAAAATTCGTCAACATCCTCAACATTCAAAAACACCAACAAATTTGGCAAAAATCTCAACAATTAAAAACACCAATAAATTCAACAACACCATCAACATTGAAAAACATCAACAAATTCAACAACAACCTCAACATTCAAAAACACCAACAAATTCAACCAAAACCTCAACAATGAAAAACACCAAAAAATTCAACAAAAACCTCAACTTTGAAAAACACCAACAAATTCAACAACCTCAACATTGAAAATCTCCAAACAATTCAACAACAACCTCAACAATGAAAAACACCAAAAAATTCAACAACAACCTCAACATTCAAAAACACCAACAATTTCAACAACAACCTCAGCAATGAAAAACATCAAAAAATTCAGCAACAATCTCAACAATGAAAAACACCAAAAAAATGAAATGTAACCTCAAAATTGAAAAACTCCAAGAATTTCAACATCTACCGCAATAATTAAAAACACGAAAAATTCCACAACAAACTCAACACTGAAAATCACCATCAAATTCAACAAAAACATCAACAATGAAAAACACCAAAAAGTTCATCAACATCCTCAACATTCAAAAATACCAAAAAATTCAACAAAAACCTCAACAATGAAAAACACCCAAAAATTTAACAACAACATCAACAATAAAAAACACCAACAAATTCAACAACAACCTCAACATTGAGAAACACGAACAAATTCAACAAAAACCTCAACATTGAAAAACACCAAAAATTTCCATAACAACCTCAACATTCAAAAACACCAAAAAATAAAAACAACAACCTCAACATTCAAATACACCAACAAATTCAACCAAATCCTCAACAATGAAAAACACCAAAAAATTCAACAACAACCTCAACTTTGAAAAAACCAACAAATTCAACAACCTCAACATTGAAAAACACCAACAAATTCATCAACATCCTCAACAATTAAAAACAGCAAAAATTCAACAACAACGACCTCAACAATGAAAAACACCAAAAAATTCAACAACAACCTCAACATTGAAAAACTCCAACAATTTCAACAACAACCTCAACAATGAAAAACAACATAATATTGAACAACAATCTCAACATTGAAAATCACCAACAAATCCAACAACAACCTCAACAATGAAAAACATCATAAAATTCAACAACAACCTCAACGTTCAAAAACAGCAACAAATTCAACATAAACCTCCACAATGAAATACACCAAAAAATTCAACAACAACCTCAACTTTCATAATAACCAAAAAATTCAACCAACTCAACTTTGAAAAATACCAACAAATTCAACAAAAACCTCAACATTCAACAACACCAACAAATTCAACAAAAACCTCACCACTGAAAAACACCAAAAAATTCAAAAACACCTCAACTTTGAAAAACACCAACAGATTCAACAACCTCAACATTCAAAACAACCAACAAATTCAACACATACCTCAACAATGAAAAACACCAAAAAATTGAATAAATCCCTCAACTTTCAAAAACACCAACAAATTCAACAACCTCAACATTGAAAAACATCAACAAATTCAATGACAACCTCAACAATGAAAATCACAAAAAAATTCAACGACAACCTCAACATTCAAAAACACCAACAAATTCAACAAAAACCTCAACAAATAAAAACAGGAAAAAATTCAACAACAACATCCACATTGAAAAATACCAACAAATTCACAACCTCAACATTGAAAAACACCAACAAATTCAACTGCAACCTCAACTTTGAAAAATACAAAAAAGATCAAAAAAAATACACCAATAAATGCCACAACCTCAACATTGAAAATCACCAACAAATTCAACAACAACCTCAACAATGAAAAACATCAAAAAATTCAACAACAACCTCAACAATGAAATACACCAACAAATTCAACAAGTACCGCAACAATGAAAAACACCAAAAAATTCAACAACATACTCAATAATGAAAAACACCAAAAAATTCAACAACAAACTCAACATTGAAATTCATCAACAAATTCAACATCAACCTCAACAACGAAAAACATCATAAAATTCAACAACAACCTCAACATTCAAAAACAACAACAAATTCAACAAAAAAACTCAACAATGAATAACACCAAAAAATTCAACCACAAACTCAACTTTGAAAAACACCAAAAAATTCAAGAACCTCAACATTGAGAAACAGCAACAAATTCAACTGCAACCTCAACTTTGAAAAATACAAAAAGATTCAAAAAAAACATTGAATGCACCAATAATTTCAACAACATCCTCAATATTGAAAATCACCAAAAAATTCAACAACAACCTCAACATTGAAAAACACCAAAATATTCAACAACAACCTCATCATTGAAAAACACCAACAAAATCAAAAACCTCAACATGGAAAAACACCAACAAGTTCAACTACAACCTCAATATTGAAAATCACCAACAAATTCAACAACAACCTCATAAATGAAAAACACCAACAAATTCAACAAAAACCTCAACAATGAAAAATGCCAAAAATTCATCAAAATCCTCAACATTCAAAAACACCAACCAATTCCACAAAAATCTCAAAAATGAAAAACACCAAATAATTCAACAACACCATCAACATTGAAAAACATCAACAAATTCAACAACAACCTCAACATTCAAATACACCAACAAATTCAACCAAAACCTCAACAATGAAAAACACCAAAAAATTCAACAACAACCTCAACACTGAAAAATACCAACAATTTCAACAACAACCTCAACATTGAAATACTCCAACCAATTCAACAACAACCTCAACAATGAAAAACACCAAAAAATTCAACAACAACCTCAACATTCAAAAACACCAACTATCTCAACAACAACCTCAGCAATGAAAAACATCCAAAAATTCAACAACAACCTCAACAATGAAAAACAACAAAAAAAATTCAACAACAACCTCAACAATGAAATAGACCAAACAAAGCAATAATAACCTCAACATTGAAAAACTCCAACAATTTCAACAACTGCCACAACAATTAAAAACACCAAAAATTCGACAACAAACTCATCATTGAAAATCACCATCAAATTCAACAAAAACCTCAACAATGAAAAACACCAAAAAATTCAGCAGCATCCTCAACATTCAAAAACACCAACAAATTCAACAACCACAACATTGAAAAACACCAACAAATTCAACAACAACCTCAACATTGAATAACAACAAAAAATTCAACAACAACCTCAACAATGAAAAACACCAAAAAATTCAACAACAACCTCAACATTGAAAAACACCAAACAATAAAAACAACAACCTCAACATTCAAATACACCAACAAATTCAACCAAAACCTCAACAATGAAAAACACCAAAAAATTCAACAACAACCTCAACACTGAAAAATACCAACAATTTCAACAACAACCTCAACATTGAAATACTCCAACCAATTCAACAACAACCTCAACAATGAAAAACACCAAAAAATTCAACAACAACCTCAACATTCAAAAACACCAACTATCTCAACAACAACCTCAGCAATGAAAAACATCCAAAAATTCAACAACAACCTCAACAATGAAAAACAACAAAAAAAATTCAACAACAACCTCAACAATGAAATAGACCAAACAAAGCAATAATAACCTCAACATTGAAAAACTCCAACAATTTCAACAACTGCCACAACAATTAAAAACACCAAAAATTCGACAACAAACTCATCATTGAAAATCACCATCAAATTCAACAAAAACCTCAACAATGAAAAACACCAAAAAATTCAGCAGCATCCTCAACATTCAAAAACACCAACAAATTCAACAAAAACATCAACAATGGAAAAAAACCAAAAATTCAACAACAACATCAACAATGAAAAACACCAACAAATTCAACATCAACCTCAACTTTGAAAAACACCAAAAAATTCAACAACATCCTCAACTTTGAAAAAAACCAACAAATTCAACAACCTCAACAATGAAAAACACCCACAAATTCAGCAACAACCTCAGCATTGAAAAACTCCAACAAATTCAACAACAACCTCAACAATGAAAAACGCCAAAAAAATTCAACAACAACCTCAACATTCAAAAACACCAAAAAATAAAAACAACAACCTCAACATTCAAATACACCAACAAATTCAACCAAATCCTCAACAATGAAAAACACCAAAAAATTCAACAACAACCTCAACTTTGAAAAAACCAACAAATTCAACAACCTCAACATTGAAAAACACCAACAAATTCATCAACATCCTCAACAATTAAAAACAGCAAAAATTCAACAACAACGACCTCAACAATGAAAAACACCAAAAAATTCAACAACAACCTCAACATTGAAAAACTCCAACAATTTCAACAACAACCTCAACAATGAAAAACAACATAATATTGAACAACAATCTCAACATTGAAAATCACCAACAAATCCAACAACAACCTCAACAATGAAAAACATCATAAAATTCAACAACAACCTCAACGTTCAAAAACAGCAACAAATTCAACATAAACCTCAACAATGAAATACACCAAAAAATTCAACAACAACCTCAACTTTCATAATAACCAAAAAATTCAACCAACTCAACTTTGAAAAATACCAACAAATTCAACAAAAACCTCAACATTCAACAACACCAACAAATTCAACAAAAACCTCACCACTGAAAAACACCAAAAAATTCAAAAACACCTCAACTTTGAAAAACACCAACAGATTCAACAACCTCAACATTCAAAACAACCAACAAATTCAACACATACCTCAACAATGAATAACACCAAAAAATTGAACAAATCCCTCAACTTTCAAAAACACCAACAAATTCAACAACCTCAACATTGAAAAACATCAACAAATTCAATGACAACCTCAACAATGAAAATCACAAAAAAATTCAACGACAACCTCAACATTCAAAAACACCAACAAATTCAACAAAAACCTCAACAAATAAAAACAGGAAAAAATTCAACAACAACATCCACATTGAAAAATACCAACAAATTCACAACCTCAACATTGAAAAACACCAACAAATTCAACTGCAACCTCAACTTTGAAAAATACAAAAAAGATAAAAAAAAAACACCAATAAATGCCACAACCTCAACATTGAAAATCACCAACAAATTCAGCAACAACCTCAACAATGAAAAACATCAAAAAATTCAACAACAACCTCAACAATGAAATACACCAACAAATTCAACAAGTACCGCAACAATGAAAAACACCAAAAAATTCAACAACATACTCAATAATGAAAAACACCAAAAAATTCAACAACAAACTCAACATTGAAATTCATCAACAAATTCAACATCAACCTCAACAATGAAAAACATCATAAAATTCAACAACAACCTCAACATTCAAAAACAACAACAAATTCAACAAAAAAACTCAACAATGAAAAACACCAAAAAATTCAACCACAAACTCAACTTTGAAAAACACCAAA
Source organism: Cetorhinus maximus (assembly GCF_964194155.1). Lineage (NCBI taxonomy): Eukaryota > Metazoa > Chordata > Chondrichthyes > Lamniformes > Cetorhinidae > Cetorhinus > Cetorhinus maximus. The sequence goes on from NC_135905.1 coordinate 472,805, forward strand.
AAATTCAAGAACCTCAACATTGAGAAACAGCAACAAATTCAACTGCAACCTCAACTTTGAAAAATACAAAAAGATTCAAAAAAAACATTGAATGCACCAATAATTTCAACAACATCCTCAATATTGAAAATCACCAAAAAATTCAACATCAACCTCAACAATGAAAAACATCATAAAATTCAACAACAACCTCAACATTCAAAAACAACAACAAATTCAACAAAAAAACTCAACAATGAAAAACACCAAAAAATTCAACCACAAACTCAACTTTGAAAATCACCAAAAAATTCAAGAAGCTCAACATTGAGAAACAGCAACAAATTCAACTGCAACCTCAACTTTGAAAAATACAAAAAGATTCAAAAAAAACATTGAATGCACCAATAATTTCAACAACATCCTCAATATTGAAAATCACCAAAAAATTCAACAACAACCTCAACATTGAAAAACATCAAAATATTCAACAACAACCTCATCATTGAAAAACACCAACAAATTCAAAAACCTCAACATGGAAAAACACCAACAAGTTCAACTACAACCTCAATATTGAAAATCACCAACAAATTCAACAACAACCTCATAAATGAAAAACTCCAACAAATTCAACAAAAACCTCAACAATGAAAAATGCCAAAAATTCATCAAAATCCTCAACATTCAAAAACACCAACCAATTCCACAAAAATCTCAAAAATGAAAAACACCAAATAATTCAACAACACCATCAACATTGAAAAACATCAACAAATTCAACAACAACCTCAACATTCAAAAACACCAACAAATTCAACAAAAACCTCAACATTGAATAACAACAAAAAATTCAACAACAACCTCAACAATGAAAAACACCAAAAAATTCAACAACAACCTCAACATTGAAAAACACCAAAAAATAAAAACAACAACCTCAACATTCAAATACACCAACAAATTCAACCAAAACCTCAACAATGAAAAACACCAAAAAATTCAACAACAACCTCAACACTGAAAAATACCAACAATTTCAACAACAACCTCAACATTGAAATACTCCAACCAATTCAACAACAACCTCAACAATGAAAAACACCAAAAAATTCAACAACAACCTCAACATTCAAAAACACCAACTATCTCAACAACAACCTCAGCAATGAAAAACATCCAAAAATTCAACAACAACCTCAACAATGAAAAACAACAAAAAAAATTCAACAACAACCTCAACAATGAAATAGACCAAACAAAGCAATAATAACCTCAACATTGAAAAACTCCAACAATTTCAACAACTGCCACAACAATTAAAAACACCAAAAATTCGACAACAAACTCATCATTGAAAATCACCATCAAATTCAACAAAAACCTCAACAATGAAAAACACCAAAAAATTCAGCAGCATCCTCAACATTCAAAAACACCAACAAATTCAACAAAAACATCAACAATGGAAAAAAACCAAAAATTCAACAACAACATCAACAATGAAAAACACCAACAAATTCAACATCAACCTCAACTTTGAAAAACACCAAAAAATTCAACAACATCCTCAACTTTGAAAAAAACCAACAAATTCAACAACCTCAACAATGAAAAACACCCACAAATTCAGCAACAACCTCAGCATTGAAAAACTCCAACAAATTCAACAACAACCTCAACAATGAAAAACGCCAAAAAAATTCAACAACAACCTCAACATTCAAAAACACCAAAAAATTAAACCAACAACTTCAACATGCAAAAACACCAACAAATTCAAGAAAAACCTCAAAAATGAAAAATACCAAAAAATTCAACAACAGCCTCAACTTTGAAAAACACCAACAAATTCAACAACCTCAACATTGAAAAACACCAACAAAATCAACAACAACTTCAACATTGAAAAAGACCAACAAATTCAACAACAACCTCAACATCGAAAAACTCCAACATATTCAAAAACAATCTCAACAATGTATAACACCAAAAAATTTAACAACAAACTCAACATTCAAAAACACTAACAATTTCAACAACAACCTCAGCAATGATAAACTTCAAAAAATTCAACAACAACCTCAACAATGAAAAACACCAAATAAATTCAACAACGACCTCAACAATGAAAAACAACAAAAAAATCAATAAAAACCTCAAAATTGAAAAACACCAAAAAATTCAACAAAAACCTCAACTTTGAAAAACACCAACAAATTCAACAACCTCAACATTGAAAAACTCCAACCAATTCAACAACAACCTCAACAATGAAAAACACCAAAAAATTCAATAACAACCTCAACATTCAAAAACACCAACAATTTCAACAAAAACCTCAACAATGAAAAACCTTAAAAAAATCAATTGTAACCACAACATTGAAAAACTCCAAGAATTTCAACATCTACCGCAACAATTAAAAACACGAAAAACTCGACAACAAACTCAACATTGAAAATCACCATCGAATTCAACAAAAACCTCAAAAATGAAAAACACCAAAAAATTCAGCAACATCCTCAACATTCAAAAACACCAACAAATTCAACAAAAACATCAACAATGAAAAACAACCAAAAATTCAACAACAACATCAACAATGAAAAACACCAAAAAATTCAACAACAACCTCAACAATGAAACACACCAAAAAAATCAATAACAACCTCAACATTGAATAACTCCAACAATTTCAGCAACTACCGCAAAAATGAAAAACACCAAAAAATTCGACAACAAACTCAACATTGAAAATCAGCATCAAATTCAACAAAAACCTCAACAATTAAAAACACCAACAAATTCAACAACCTCAACATTCAAAAACACCAACAATTTCAACAAAAACCTCAACAATGAAAAACCTTAAAAAAATCAATTGTAACCTCAACATTGAAAAACTCCAAGAATTTCAACATCTACCGCAACAATTAAAAACACGAAAAATTCCACAACAAACTCAACATTGAAAATCACCATCAAATTCAACAAAAACATCAACAATGAAAAACACCAAAAAATTCATCAACATCCTCAACATTCAAAAATACCAAAAAATTCAACAAAAACCTCAACAATGAAAAACACCCAAAAATTTAACAACAACATCAACAATGAAAAACACCAACAAATTCAACAACAACCTCAACATTGAAAAACACCAACAAATTCAACAAAAACCTCAACATTGAAAAACACCAAAAATTTCCATCACAACCTCAACATTCAAAAACACCAAAAAATAAAAACAACAACCTCAACATTCAAATACACCAACAAATTCAACCAAATCCTCAACAATGAAAAACACCAAAAAATTCAACAACAACCTCAACTTTGAAAAACACCAACAAATTCAACAACCTCAACATTGAAAAACACCAACAAATTCATCAACAACCTCAACAATGAAAAACAGCAAAAATCAACAACATCGACCTCAACAATGAAAAACACCAAAAAATTCAACAACAACCTCAACATTGAAAAACTCCAACAATTTCAACAACAACCTCAACAATGAAAAACAACAAAATATTGAACAACAACCTCAACCATCAAAAACAACAACAAATTCAACATAAACCTCAACAATGAAAAACACCAAAAAATTCAACAACAACCTCAACTTTCATAAAAACCAAAAAATTCAACCACCTCAACTTTGAAAAATACCAACAAATTCAACACCCTCAACATTGAAAAACACCAACAAATTCATCAACAACCTCAACAATGAAAAACAGCAAAAATCAACAACAACGACCTCAACAATGAAAAACACAAAAAAATTCAACAACAACCTCAACATTGAAAAACTCCAACAATTTCAACAACAACCTCAACAATGAAAAACAACAAAATATTGAACAACAACCTCAACATTCAACAACACCAACAAATTCAACAAAAACCTCACCATTGAAAAACACCAAAAAATTCAACAACACCTCAACTTTGAAAAACACCAACAGATTCAACAACCTAAACATTCAAAACATCCAACAAATTCAACACATACCTCAACAATGAAAAACACCAAAAAAGTGAACAAATCCCTCAACTTTCAAAAACACCAACAAATTCAACAACCTCAACATTGAAAAACACCAACAAATTCAATGACAACCTCAACAATGAAAATCACAAAAAAATTCAACGATAACCTCAACATTAAAAAACACCAACAAATTCAACATAAAGCTCAACAAATAAAAACAGGAAAAAATGCAACAACAACATCCACATTGAAAAATACCAACAAATTCAACAACCTCAACATTGAAAAACACCAACAAATTCAACTGCAACCTCAACTTTGAAAAATACAAAAAAGATCAAAAAAAACCACCAATAAATGCAACAACCTCAACATTGAAAATCATCAACAAATTCAGCAACAACCTCAGCAATGAAAAACATCAAAAAATTCAACAACAACCACAACAATGAAATACAACAACAAATTCAACAAGTACCGCAACAATGAAAAACACCAAAAAATTCAACAACAAACTCAACAATGAAAAACACCAAAAAAATCAACAACAAACTCAACATTGAAAATCATCAACAAATTCAACATCAACCTCAACAATGAAAAACATCATAAAATTCAACAACAACCTCAACATTCAAAAACAACAAAAAATTCAACAAAAAACTCAACAATGAAAAACACCAAAAAATTCAACAACAACCTCAACTTTGAAAAACACCAAAAAATTCAAGAACCTCAATATTGAGAAACAGCAACAAATTCAACTGCAACCTGAACTTTGAAAAATAAATAATCAAAAAAAAGCATTGAATGCACCAATAATTTCAACAACATCCTCAATATTGAAAATCACCAAAAAATTCAACAACAACCTCAACTTTGAAAAACACCAACAATTTCAAAAACCTCAACATGGAAAAACACCAACAAGTTCAACTACAAAATCAATATTGAAAATCACCAACAAATTCAACAACAACCTCATAAATGAAAAACACCAACAAATTCAACAAAAACCTAAACAATGAAAAATCCCAAAAATTCATCAAAATCCTCAACATTCAAAAACACCAACCAATTCCACAAAAATCTCAAAAATGAAAATCACCAAATAATTCAACAACACCATCAACATTGAAAAACATCAACAAATTCAACAACAACCTCAACATTCAAAAACACCAACAAATTCAACAAAAACCTCAACATTGAATAACAACAAATAATTCAACAACAACCTCAACAATGAAAAACACCAAAAAATTCAACAACAACCTCAACATTGAAAAACACCAAAAAATAAAAACAACAACCTCAACATTCAAAAACACTAACAAATTCAACCAAAACCTCAACAATGAAAAACACCAAAAAATTCAGCAACATCCTCAACATTCAAAAACACCAACAAATTCAACAAAAACATCAACAATGAAAAACAACCAAAAATTCAACAACAACATCAACAATGAAAAACACCAACAAATTCAACATCAACCTCAACTTTGAAAAACAACAACAAATTCAACAAAAACATCAACAATGAAAAACACCCAAAAATTCAACAACAACATCAACAATAAAAAACACCAAGAAATTCAAAATCAACCTCAACTTTGAGAAGCACCAAAAAATTCAACAACAACCTCAACTTTGAAAAAAAACAAACAAATTCAACAACCTCTTCATTGAAAAACACCAACAAATTCAGCAACAACCTCAACATTGAAAAACTCCAACAAATTCAACAACAACCTCAACAATGAAAAACACCAAAAAATTCAACAACGCAGTCAACAATGAAAAACATCAAAAAATTCAACAACAACCTCAACAATGAAAAACACCAAAAAAATTCAACAACAACCTCAACATTCAAAAACACCAAAAAATAAAACCAACAACTTCAACATTCAAAAACTCCAACAAATTCAACCAAAACCTCAACAATGAAAAATACCAAAAAATTCAACAACAGCCTCAATTTGAAAAACACCAACAAATTCAACAACCTCAAAATTGAAAATCACAAAAAAATTCAACGATAACCTCAACATTCAAAAACACCAACAAATTCAACATAAACCTCAACAAATAAAAACAGGAAAAAATTCAACAACAACATCCACATTGAAAAATACCAACAAATTCAACAACCTCAACATTGAAAAACACCAACAAATTCAACTGCAACCTCAGCTTTGAAAAATACAAAAAAGATCAAAAAAAAAACACCAATAAATGCAACAACCTCAACATTGAAAATCACCAACAAATTCAACAACAACCTCAAGCTTGAAAATCACCAACAAATTCAAAAACCTCAACATGGAAAAACACCAACAAATTCAACCACAACCTCAACATTGAAAATCACCTAAAAATTCAAGAAGAACCTCAACATTCATTAACACCAAACAATAAAAACAACAACCTCAACATTCAAGAACACCAACAAATTCAACCAAAACCTCAACAATGAAAAACACCAAAAAAATCAACAACAACCTCAACATTGAAAAATACAAAAAGAGTCAAAAAAAAAACATTGAATACACCAAAACATTCAACAACAACCTCAACATTGAAAATCAACAAAATATTCAATAACAACCTCAACTTTGAAAAGCACGATCCAATTCCAAAACCTCAACATTGAAAAGCACCAAAAAATTCAACTACAACCTCAATATTGTTAATCACCAACAAATTCAACTACAACCTCAACATGCAAAAATACCAACAAATTCAACAAAAACCTCAACAATGGAAAACAAAAACAAATTCATCAAAAACCGCAAAGATGAAAAACACCAAAAAATTCATCAACAACCTCAACATTCAAAAGCACAAACAAATTCAACAACCTCAACATTGAAGAACTCCAAGAAATACAACAACAACCTCAACAATGAAAAACACCAAAAAATTCAACAACAACCCCAATATTGAAAAACAACATGAAATTCAACAACAACCTCAATATTGAAAATCACCAACAAATTCAACAATGAAAAACATCCAAAAATTCAACAACAACAACATCAACAATGAAAAACACCAACAAATTCAACAACAACCTCAATACTGAAAATCACCAACAAATTCAACAACAACCTCAACAATTAAAAACATCCAAAAATTCAACAACAACAACCTCAACATTCAAAAACACCAACAAATTCAAAAACAACCTCAACAATGAAAAACACCAAAAAATTCAACAATAAACCTTAACATTAAACAACACCAAAAAATAAAAACAACAACCTCAACATTCAAAAACACCAACAATTTCAACAACAACCTCAACAATGAATAACACCAAAAAATTCAACAAAAACCTTAACATTCAACAACACCAAAAAGTAAAAAGAACAACCTCAAAACTCAAAAACACCAACAAATTCAACCAAAACCTCAGCAATGAAAAACACCAAAAAATTCAACAAAACCTCAACTTTGAAAAACACCAACAAATTCAACAAACTCAACATTGAAAAACGCCAACAAATTCAACAACAACCTCAACATTGAAAAACTCCATCAAATTCAACAACATCCTCAACAATGAAAAACGCCAAAAAATTCAACAACAACCTCAACATTGAAAAACAACAAAATATTCAATAACAACCTCAACTTTGAAAAGCACGATCCAATTCCAAAACCTCAACAATGAAAAGCACCAAAAAATTCAACTACAACCTCAATATTGTAAATCACCAACAAATTCAACTACAACCTCAACATTCAAAAAGACCAACAAATTCAACAAAAACCTCAACAATGGAAAACACCAACAAATTCATCAAAAACCTCAACAATGAAAAACACCAACAAATTCAACTACAACCTCAACATTCAAAAACACCAACAAATTCAACAAAAACCTCAGCAATGGAAAACACCAACAAATTCAGCAAAAACCTCAAAAATGAAAAACACCAAAAAATTCATCAACAACCTCAACATTGAAAAGCACCAACATATTCAAGAACCTCAACATTGAAGAACTCCAAGAAATACAACAACAACATCAACAATGAAAAACACCATAAAATTCAACAACAACCCCAACATTGAAAAACACAAACAAATTCAACAACAACCTCAATATTGAAAATCACCAACAAATTCAACAATGAAAAACATCCAAAAATTCAACAACAACCTCAACAATGAAAAACACCAAAAAATTAAACAACAAACTGAACATTGAAAATCACCAACAAATCACCAACCAACAACCTCAGCTTTGAAAAACACCAACAAATTCAAAAAACTCAACATGGAAAAACATCAACAAATTCAACCACAACCTCAACATTGAAAATCACCAAAAAATTGAAGAAGAACCTCAACATTCATTAACACCAAACAATAAAAACAACAACCTCAACATTCAAAAACACCAACAAATTCAACCAAAACCTCAACAATGAAAAACACCAAAAAAATCAACAACAACCTCAACATTGAAAAATACAAAAAGAGTCAAAAAAAAACATTGAATACACCAAAACATTCAACAACAACCTCAACATTGAAAATCAACAAAATATTCAATAACAACCTCAACTTTGAAAAGCACGATCCAATTCCAAAACCTCAACATTGAAAAGCACCAAAAAATTCAACTACAACCTCAATATTGTTAATCACCAACAAATTCAACTACAACCTCAACATGCAAAAATACCAACAAATTCAACAAAAACCTCAACAATGGAAAACAAAAACAAATTCATCAAAAACCGCAAAGATGAAAAACACCAAAAAATTCATCAACAACCTCAACATTCAAAAGCACAAACAAATTCAACAACCTCAACATTGAAGAACTCCAAGAAATACAACAACAACCTCAACAATGAAAAACACCAAAAAATTCAACAACAACCCCAATATTGAAAAACACCAACAAATTCAACAACAACCTCAATATTGAAAATCACCAACAAATTCAACAATGAAAAACATCCAAAAATTCAACAACAACAACAACCTCAACAATGAAAAACACCAACAAATTCAACAACAACCTCAATATTGAAAATCACCATCAAATTCAACAACAACCTCAACAATTAAAAACATCCAAAAATTCAACAACAACAACCTCAACATTCAAAAACACCAACAAATTCAAAAACAACCTCAACAATGAATGTCACCAAAAAATTCATCAACAACCTCAACATTCAAAAAGACCAAAAAATTCAACGAAAACCTCAAAAATGAAAAACACCATAAAATTCAACAACAACCTCTACTTTGACAAGCACCAACAAATTCAACAGCCTCAACATTCAAAAAGACCAACAAATTCAACAACAACCTCAACACTGAAAAACAACAAAAAATTCAACAACAACCTCAGCATTCAAAAACACCAACAAATTCAACAACAACATCAACAACGAAAAAACCAACAAGTTCAACATCAACCTCAACTTTGAAAAACAACAACAAATTAAACAAAAACCTCAACATTGAAAAACACCAAAAAATTCCACAACAACCTCAACAATGAAAAACACCAAAAAAGGCAACAACAACCTCAACATTCAAAAACAACATAAAATAAAAACAACAACATCAACATTCAAATATACCAACAAATTCAACCAAAACCTCAACAATGAAAAACACCAAAACATTCAACAACAGCCTGAACTTTGAAAAACATCAACAAATTCAACAACCTCAACATTGAAAAACACCAACAAATTCAGCAACAACCAGAACATTGAAAAACTCCAACAAATTCAACAACAACCTCAACAATGAAAAACACCAAAAAATAAAAACAACAACCTCAACATTCAAAAACACCACAATTTCAACAACAACCTCAGCAATGAAAAACATCTAAAAATTCAACAACAATCTCAACAATGAAAAACACCAAAAAATTCAACAAAAACCTTAACATTCAACAACACCAAAAAATAAAAACAACAACCTCAACATTCAAAAACACCAACAATTTCAACAACAACCTCAGCAATGAATAACATCTAAAAATTCAACAACAACCTCAACAATGAAAAACACCAAAAAATTCAACAAAAACCTTAACATTCAACAACACCAAAAAGTAAAAACAACAACCTCAAAACTCAAAAACACCAACAAATTCAAACAAAACCTCAACAATGAAAAGCACCAAAAAATTCAACTACAACCTCAATATTGTAAATCACCAACAAATTCAACTACAACCTCAACATTCAAAAACACCAACAAATTCAACTAAAACCTCAACAATGGAAAACACCAACAAATTCATCAAAAACCTCAACAATGAAAAACACCAACAAATTCAACTACAACCTCAACATTCAAAAACACCAACAAATTCAACAAAAACCTCAGCAATGGAAAACACCAACAAATTCAGCAAAAACCTCAAAAATGAAAAACACCAAAAAATTCATCAACAACCTCAACATTGAAAAGCACCAACATATTCAACAACCTCAACATTGAAGAACTCCAAGAAATACAACAACAACATCAACAATGAAAAACACCATAAAATTCAACAACAACCCCAACATTGAAAAACACAAACAAATTCAACAACAACCTCAATATTGAAAATCACCAACAAATTCAACAATGAAAAACGTCCAAAAATTCAACAACAACAACCTCAACAAGGAAAAACACCAAAAAATTAAACAACAAACTGAACATTGAAAATCACCAACAAATCACCAACCAACAACCTCAGCTTTGAAAAACACCAACAAATTCAAAAAACTCAACATGGAAAAACATCAACAAATTCAACCACAACCTCAACATTGAAAATCACCAAAAAATTGAAGAAGAACCTCAACATTCATTAACACCAAACAATAAAAACAACAACCTCAACATTCAAAAACACCAACAAATTCAACCAAAACCTCAACAATGAAAAACACCAAAAAAATCAACAACAACCTCAACATTGAAAAATACAAAAAGAGTCAAAAAAAAACATTGAATACACCAAAACATTCAACAACAACCTCAACATTGAAAATCAACAAAATATTCAATAACAACCTCAACTTTGAAAAGCACGATCCAATTCCAAAACCTCAACATTGAAAAGCACCAAAAAATTCAACTACAACCTCAATATTGTTAATCACCAACAAATTCAACTACAACCTCAACATGCAAAAATACCAACAAATTCAACAAAAACCTCAACAATGGAAAACAAAAACAAATTCATCAAAAACCGCAAAGATGAAAAACACCAAAAAATTCATCAACAACCTCAACATTCAAAAGCACAAACAAATTCAACAACCTCAACATTGAAGAACTCCAAGAAATACAACAACAACCTCAACAATGAAAAACACCAAAAAATTCAACAACAACCCCAATATTGAAAAACACCAACAAATTCAACAACAACCTCAATATTGAAAATCACCAACAAATTCAACAATGAAAAACATCCAAAAATTCAACAACAACAACAACCTCAACAATGAAAAACACCAACAAATTCAACAACAACCTCAATATTGAAAATCACCATCAAATTCAACAACAACCTCAACAATTAAAAACATCCAAAAATTCAACAACAACAACCTCAACATTCAAAAACACCAACAAATTCAAAAACAACCTCAACAATGAATGTCACCAAAAAATTCATCAACAACCTCAACATTCAAAAAGACCAAAAAATTCAACGAAAACCTCAAAAATGAAAAACACCATAAAATTCAACAACAACCTCTACTTTGACAAGCACCAACAAATTCAACAGCCTCAACATTCAAAAAGACCAACAAATTCAACAACAACCTCAACATTGAAAAACAACAAAAAATTCAACAACAACCTCAGCATTCAAAAACACCAACAAATTCAACAACAACATCAACAACGAAAAAACCAACAAGTTCAACATCAACCTCAACTTTGAAAAACAACAACAAATTAAACAAAAACCTCAACATTGAAAAACACCAAAAAATTCCACAACATCCTCAACAATGAAAAACACCAAAAAAGCCAACAACAACCTCAACATTCAAAAACAACATAAAATAAAAACAACAACATCAACATTCAAATATACCAACAAATTCAACCAAAACCTCAACAATGAAAAACACCAAAACATTCAACAACAGCCTCAACTTTGAAAAACATCAACAAATTCAACAACCTCAACATTGAAAAACACCAACAAATTCAGCAACAACCACAACATTGAAAAACTCCAACAAATTCAACAACAACCTCAACAATGAAAAACACCAAAAAATAAAAACAACAACCTCAACATTCAAAAACACCACAATTTCAACAACAACCTCAGCAATGAAAAACATCTAAAAATTCAACAACAATCTCAACAATGAAAAACACCAAAAAATTCAACAAAAACCTTAACATTCAACAACACCAAAAAATAAAAACAACAACCTCAACATTCAAAAACACCAACAATTTCAACAACAACCTCAGCAATGAAAAACATCTAAAAATTCAACAACAACCTCAACAATGAAAAACACCAAAAAATTCAACAAAGACCTTAACATTCAACAACACCAAAAAGTAAAAACAACAACCTCAAAACTCAAAAACACCAACAAATTCAACCAAAACCTCAACAATGAAAAACACCAAAAAATTCAACAAAACCTCAACTTTGAAAAACACCAACAAATTCAACAAACTCAACATTGAAAAACGCCAACAAATTCAACAACAACCTCAACATTGAAAAACTCCAACAAATTCAACAACATCCTCAACACTGAAAATCGCCAAAAAAATTCAACAACAACCTCAACATTGAAAAACAACAAAATATTCAATAACAACCTCAACTTTGAAAAGCACGATCCAATTCCAATACCTCAACATTGAAAAGCACCAAAAAATTCAACTACAACCTCAATATTGTAAATCACCAACAAATTCAACTACAACCTCAACATTCAAAAAGACCAACAAATTCAACAAAAACCTCAACAATGGAAAACACCAACAAATTCATCAAAAACCTCAACAATGAAAAACACCAACAAATTCAACTACAACCACAACATTCAAAAACACCAACAAATTCAACAAAAACCTCAGCAATGGAAAACACCAACAAATTCAGCAAAAACCTCAAAAATGAAAAACACCAAAAAATTCATCAACAACCTCAACATTCAAAAGCACCAACAAATTCAACAACCTCAACATTGAAGAACTCCAAGAAATACAACAACAACATCAACAATGAAAAACACCATAAAATTCAACAACAACCCCAACATTGAAAAACACAAACAAATTCAACAACAACCTCAATATTGAAAATCACCAACAAATTCAACAATGAAAAACATCCAACAATTCAACAACATCAACCACAACAATGAAAAACATCAAAAAATTCAACAACAAACTCAACATTCAAAAACAACAACAAATTCAACAAAAAAACTCAACAATGAAAAACACCAAAAAATTCAACAACAACCTCAACTTTGAAAAACACCAAAAAATTCAACAACCACAACATTGTGAAACAGCAACAAATTCAACAGCAACCTAAACCTTGAAAAATACAAAAAGATTCAAAAAAAAAACATTGAATGCACCAATAATTCCAACAACAACCTCAATATTGAATATCACCTAAAAATTCAACAACAACCACAACATTTTAAAACATCAAAATATTCAACAACAACCTCAACTTTGAAAAACACCAACAAATTCAAAAACCACAAAATGGAAAAACACCAACAAATTCAACTACAACCTCAATATTGAAAATCACCAACAAATTCAACAACAACGTATTTAATGAAAAACACCAACAAATTCAAAAAAAACCTCAACAATGAAAAATCCCAAAAAATTCGTCAACATCCTCAACATTCAAAAACACCAACAAATTTGGCAAAAATCTCAACAATTAAAAACACCAATAAATTCAACAACACCATCAACATTGAAAAACATCAACAAATTCAACAACAACCTCAACATTCAAAAACACCAACAAATTCAACCAAAACCTCAACAATGAAAAACACCAAAAAATTCAACAAAAACCTCAACTTTGAAAAACACCAACAAATTCAACAACCTCAACATTGAAAATCTCCAAACAATTTCAACAACAACCTCTACAATGAAAAACAACATAATATTGAACAACAATCTCAACATTGAAAATCACCAACAAATTCATCAACATCCTCAACAATTAAAAACAGCAAAAATTCAACAACAACGACCTCAACAATGAAAAACACCAAAAAATTCAACAACAACCTCAACATTGAAAAACTCCAACAATTTCAACAACAACCTCTACAATGAAAAACAACATAATATTGAACAACAATCTCAACATTGAAAATCACCAACAAATTCAACAACAACCTCAACAATGAAAAACATCATAAAATTCAACAACAACCTCAACGTTCAAAAACAGCAACAAGTTCAACATAAACCTCAACAATGAAATACACCAAAAAATTCAACAACAACCTCAACTTTCATAATAACCAAAAAATTCAACCAACTCAACTTTGAAAAATACCAACAAATTCAACAAAAACCTCAACATTCAACAACACCAACAAATTCAACAAAAAACTCACCACTGAAAAACACCAAAAAATTCAAAAACACCTCAACTTTGAAAAACACCAACAGATTCAACAACCTAAACATTCAAAACAACCAACAAATTCAACACATACCTCAACAATGAAAAACACCAAAAAATTGAACAAATCCCTCAACTTTCATAAACACCAACAAATTCAACAACCTCAACATTGAAAAACATCAACAAATTCAATGACAACCTCAACAATGAAAATCACAAAAAAATTCAACGACAACCTCAACATTCAAAAACACCAACAAATTCAACAAAAACCTCAACAACTAAAAACAGGAAAAAATTCAACAACAACATCCACATTGAAAAGTACCAACAAATTCACAACCTCAACATTGAAAAACACCAACAGATTCAACTGCAACCTCAACTTTGAAAAATACAAAAAAGATCAAAAAAAAACACCAATAAATGCCACAACCTCAACATTGAAAATCACCAACAAATTCAGCAACAACCTCAACAATGAAAATCATCAAAAAATTCAACAACAACCTCAACAATGAAATACACCAACAAATTCAACAAGTACCGCAACAATGAAAAACACCAAAAAATTCAACAACATACTCAATAATGAAAAACACCAAAAAATTCAACAACAAACTCAACATTGAAATTCATCAACAAATTCAACATCAACCTCAACAACGAAAAACATCATAAAATTCAACAACAACCTCAACATTCAAAAACAACAACAAATTCAACAAAAAAACTCAACAATGAATAACACCAAAAAATTCAACCACAAACTCAACTTTGAAAAACACCAAAAAATTCAAGAACCTCAACATTGAGAAACAGCAACAAATTCAACTGCAACCTCAACTTTGAAAAATACAAAAAGATTCAAAAAAAACATTGAATGCACCAATAATTTCAACAACATCCTCAATATTGAAAATCACCAAAAAATTCAACAACAACCTCAACATTGAAAAACACCAAAAAATTCAACAACCTCAACATTGAAGAACTCCAAGAAATACAACAACAACCTCAACAATGAAAAACACCAACAAATTCAACAACAACCCCAATATTGAAAAACACCAACAAATTCAACAACAACCTCAATATTGAAAATCACCAACAAATTCAACAATGAAAAACATCCAAAAATTCAACAACAACAACAACCTCAACAATAAAAAAAAACCAACAAATTCAACAACAACCTCAATATTGAAAATCACCATCAAATTCAACAACAACCTCAACAATTAAAAACATCCAAAAATTCAACAACAACAACCTCAACATTCAAAAACACCAACAAATTCAAAAACAACCTCAACAATGAATGTCACCAAAAAATTCATCAACAACCTCAACATTCAAAAAGACCAAAAAATTCAACGAAAACCTCAAAAATGAAAAACACCATAAAATTCAACAACAACCTCTACTTTGACAAGCACCAACAAATTCAACAGCCTCAACATTCAAAAAGACCAACAAATTCAACAACAACCTCAACACTGAAAAACAACAAAAAATTCAACAACAACCTCAGCATTCAAAAACACCAACAAATTCAACAACAACATCAACAACGAAAAAACCAACAAGTTCAACATCAACCTCAACTTTGAAAAACAACAACAAATTAAACAAAAACCTCAACATTGAAAAACACCAAAAAATTCCACAACAACCTCAACAATGAAAAACACCAAAAAAGGCAACAACAACCTCAACATTCAAAAACAACATAAAATAAAAACAACAACATCAACATTCAAATATACCAACAAATTCAACCAAATCCTCAACAATGAAAAACACCAAAACATTCAACAACAGCCTGAACTTTGAAAAACATCAACAAATTCAACAACCTCAACATTGAAAAACACCAACAAATTCAGCAACAACCAGAACATTGAAAAACTCCAACAAATTCAACAACAACCTCAACAATGAAAAACACCAAAAAATAAAAACAACAACCTCAACATTCAAAAACACCACAATTTCAACAACAACCTCAGCAATGAAAAACATCTAAAAATTCAACAACAATCTCAACAATGAAAAACACCAAAAAATTCAACAAAAACCTTAACATTCAACAACACCAAAAAATAAAAACAACAACCTCAACATTCAAAAACACCAACAATTTCAACAACAACCTCAGCAATGAATAACATCTAAAAATTCAACAACAACCTCAACAATGAAAAACACCAAAAAATTCAACAAAAACCTTAACATTCAACAACACCAAAAAGTAAAAACAACAACCTCAAAACTCAAAAACACCAACAAATTCAAACAAAACCTCAACAATGAAAAGCACCAAAAAATTCAACTACAACCTCAATATTGTAAATCACCAACAAATTCAACTACAACCTCAACATTCAAAAACACCAACAAATTCAACTAAAACCTCAACAATGGAAAACACCAACAAATTCATCAAAAACCTCAACAATGAAAAACACCAACAAATTCAACTACAACCTCAACATTCAAAAACACCAACAAATTCAACAAAAACCTCAGCAATGGAAAACACCAACAAATTCAGCAAAAACCTCAAAAATGAAAAACACCAAAAAATTCATCAACAACCTCAACATTGAAAAGCACCAACATATTCAACAACCTCAACATTGAAGAACTCCAAGAAATACAACAACAACATCAACAATGAAAAACACCATAAAATTCAACAACAACCCCAACATTGAAAAACACAAACAAATTCAACAACAACCTCAATATTGAAAATCACCAACAAATTCAACAATGAAAAACATCCAAAAATTCAACAACAACAACCTCAACAAGGAAAAACACCAAAAAATTAAACAACAAACTGAACATTGAAAATCACCAACAAATCACCAACCAACAACCTCAGCTTTGAAAAACACCAACAAATTCAAAAAACTCAACATGGAAAAACATCAACAAATTCAACCACAACCTCAACATTGAAAATCACCAAAAAATTGAAGAAGAACCTCAACATTCATTAACACCAAACAATAAAAACAACAACCTCAACATTCAAAAACACCAACAAATTCAACCAAAACCTCAACAATGAAAAACACCAAAACATTCAACAACAACCTCAACATTGAAAATCAACAAAATATTCAATAACAACCTCAACTTTGAAAAGCACGATCCAATTCCAAAACCTCAACATTGAAAAGCACCAAAAAATTCAACTACAACCTCAATATTGTTAATCACCAACAAATTCAACTACAACCTCAACATGCAAAAATACCAACAAATTCAACAAAAACCTCAACAATGGAAAACAAAAACAAATTCATCAAAAACCGCAAAGATGAAAAACACCAAAAAAATCATCAACAACCTCAACATTCAAAAGCACAAACAAATTCAACAACCTCAACATTGAAGAACTCCAAGAAATACAACAACAACCTCAACAATGAAAAACACCAAAAAATTCAACAACAACCCCAATATTGAAAAACACCAACAAATTCAACAACAACCTCAATATTGAAAATCACCAACAAATTCAACAATGAAAAACACCAACAAATTCAACAACAACCTCAATATTGAAAATCACCATCAAATTCAACAACAACCTCAACAATTAAAAACATCCAAAAATTCAACAACAACAACCTCAACATTCAAAAACACCAACAAATTCAAAAACAACCTCAACAATGAATGACACCAAAAAATTCATCAACAACCTCAACATTCAAAAAGACCAAAAAATTCAACGAAAACCTCAAAAATGAAAAACACCATAAAATTCAACAACAACCTCTACTTTGACAAGCACCAACAAATTCAACAGCCTCAACATTCAAAAAGACCAACAAATTCAACAACAACCTCAACATTGAAAAACAACAAAAAATTCAACAACAACCTCAGCATTCAAAAACACCAACAAATTCAACAACAACATCAACAACGAAAAAACCAACAAGTTCAACATCAACCTCAACTTTGAAAAACAACAACAAATTAAACAAAAACCTCAACATTGAAAAACACCAAAAAATTCCACAACATCCTCAACAATGAAAAACACCAAAAAAGGCAACAACAACCTCAACATTCAAAAACAACATAAAATAAAAACAACAACATCAACATTCAAATATACCAACAAATTCAACCAAAACCTCAACAATGAAAAACACCAAAACATTCAACAACAGCCTGAACTTTGAAAAACATCAACAAATTCAACAACCTCAACATTGAAAAACACCAACAAATTCAGCAACAACCAGAACATTGAAAAACTCCAACAAATTCAACAACAACCTCAACAATGAAAAACACCAAAAAATAAAAACAACAACCTCAACATTCAAAAACACCACAATTTCAACAACAACCTCAGCAATGAAAAACATCTAAAAATTCAACAACAATCTCAACAATGAAAAACACCAAAAAATTCAACAAAAACCTTAACATTCAACAACACCAAAAAATAAAAACAACAACCTCAACATTCAAAAACACCAACAATTTCAACAACAACCTCAACAATGAAAAACACCAAAAAATTCAACAAAGACCTTAACATTCAACAACACCAAAAAGTAAAAACAACAACCTCAAAACTCAAAAACACCAACAAATTCAACCAAAACCTCAACAATGAAAAACACCAAAAAATTCAACAAAACCTCAACTTTGAAAAACACCAACAAATTCAACAAACTCAACATTGAAAAACGCCAACAAATTCAACAACAACCTCAACATTGAAAAACTCCAACAAATTCAACAACATCCTCAACACTGAAAATCGCCAAAAAAATTCAACAACAACCTCAACATTGAAAAACAACAAAATATTCAATAACAACCTCAACTTTGAAAAGCACGATCCAATTCCAATACCTCAACATTGAAAAGCACCAAAAAATTCAACTACAACCTCAATATTGTAAATCACCAACAAATTCAACTACAACCTCAACATTCAAAAAGACCAACAAATTCAACAAAAACCTCAACAATGGAAAACACCAACAAATTCATCAAAAACCTCAACAATGAAAAACACCAACAAATTCAACTACAACCTCAACATTCAAAAACACCAACAAATTCAACAAAAACCTCAGCAATGGAAAACACCAACAAATTCAGCAAAAACCTCAAAAATGAAAAACACCAAAAAATTCATCAACAACCTCAACATTCAAAAGCACCAACAAATTCAACAACCTCAACATTGAAGAACTCCAAGAAATACAACAACAACATCAACAATGAAAAACACCATAAAATTCAACAACAACCCCAACATTGAAAAACACAAACAAATTCAACAACAACCTCAATATTGAAAATCACCAACAAATTCAACAATGAAAAACATCCAACAATTCAACAACACCAACCACAACAATGAAAAACATCAAAAAATTCAACAACAAACTCAACATTCAAAAACAACAACAAATTCAACAAAAAAACTCAACAATGAAAAACACCAAAAAATTCAACAACAACCTCAACTTTGAAAAACACCAAAAAATTCAACAACCACAACATTGTGAAACAGCAACAAATTCAACAGCAACCTAAACCTTGAAAAATACAAAAAGATTCAAAAAAAAAACATTGAATGCACCAATAATTCCAACAACAACCTCAATATTGAATATCACCTAAAAATTCAACAACAACCACAACATTTTAAAACATCAAAATATTCAACAACAACCTCAACTTTGAAAAACACCAACAAATTCAAAAACCACAAAATGGAAAAACACCAACAAATTCAACTACAACCTCAATATTGAAAATCACCAACAAATTCAACAACAACGTATTTAATGAAAAACACCAACAAATTCAAAAAAAACCTCAACAATGAAAAATCCCAAAAAATTCGTCAACATCCTCAACATTCAAAAACACCAACAAATTTGGCAAAAATCTCAACAATTAAAAAGACCAATAAATTCAACAACACCATCAACATTGAAAAACATCAACAAATTCAACAACAACCTCAACATTCAAAAACACCAACAAATTCAACCAAAACCTCAACAATGAAAAACACCAAAAAATTCAACAAAAACCTCAACTTTGAAAAACACCAACAAATTCAACAACCTCAACATTGAAAATCTCCAAACAATTTCAACAACAACCTCTACAATGAAAAACAACATAATATTGAACAACAATCTCAACATTGAAAATCACCAACAAATTCATCAACATCCTCAACAATTAAAAACAGCAAAAATTCAACAACAACGACCTCAACAATGAAAAACACCAAAAAATTCAACAACAACCTCAACATTGAAAAACTCCAACAATTTCAACAACAACCTCTACAATGAAAAACAACATAATATTGAACAACAATCTCAACATTGAAAATCACCAACAAATTCAACAACAACCTCAACAATGAAAAACATCATA
Organism: Cetorhinus maximus; assembly: GCF_964194155.1. NCBI lineage: Eukaryota > Metazoa > Chordata > Chondrichthyes > Lamniformes > Cetorhinidae > Cetorhinus > Cetorhinus maximus. The sequence goes on from NC_135905.1 coordinate 493,900, forward strand.
AAATTCAACAACAACCTCAACGTTCAAAAACAGCAACAAGTTCAACATAAACCTCAACAATGAAATACACCAAAAAATTCAACAACAACCTCAACTTTCATAATAACCAAAAAATTCAACCAACTCAACTTTGAAAAATACCAACAAATTCAACAAAAACCTCAACATTCAACAACACCAACAAATTCAACAAAAAACTCACCACTGAAAAACACCAAAAAATTCAAAAACACCTCAACTTTGAAAAACACCAACAGATTCAACAACCTAAACATTCAAAACAACCAACAAATTCAACACATACCTCAACAATGAAAAACACCAAAAAATTGAACAAATCCCTCAACTTTCATAAACACCAACAAATTCAACAACCTCAACATTGAAAAACATCAACAAATTCAATGACAACCTCAACAATGAAAATCACAAAAAAATTCAACGACAACCTCAACATTCAAAAACACCAACAAATTCAACAAAAACCTCAACAACTAAAAACAGGAAAAAATTCAACAACAACATCCACATTGAAAAGTACCAACAAATTCACAACCTCAACATTGAAAAACACCAACAGATTCAACTGCAACCTCAACTTTGAAAAATACAAAAAAGATAAAAAAAAAACACCAATAAATGCCACAACCTCAACATTGAAAATCACCAACAAATTCAGCAACAACCTCAACAATGAAAAACATCAAAAAATTCAACAACAACCTCAACAATGAAATACACCAACAAATTCAACAAGTACCGCAACAATGAAAAACACCAAAAAATTCAACAACATACTCAATAATGAAAAACACCAAAAAATTCAACAACAAACTCAACATTGAAATTCATCAACAAATTCAACATCAACCTCAACAACGAAAAACATCATAAAATTCAACAACAACCTCAACATTCAAAAACAACAACAAATTCAACAAAAAAACTCAACAATGAATAACACCAAAAAATTCAACCACAAACTCAACTTTGAAAAACACCAAAAAATTCAAGAACCTCAACATTGAGAAACAGCAACAAATTCAACTGCAACCTCAACTTTGAAAAATACAAAAAGATTCAAAAAAAACATTGAATGCACCAATAATTTCAACAACATCCTCAATATTGAAAATCACCAAAAAATTCAACAACAACCTCAACATTGAAAAACACCAAAATATTCAACAACAACCTCATCATTGAAAAACACCAACAAATTCAAAAACCTCAACATGGAAAAACACCAACAAGTTCAACTACAACCTCAATATTGAAAATCACCAACAAATTCAACAACAACCTCATAAATGAAAAACACCAACAAATTCAACAAAAACCTCAACAATGAAAAATGCCAAAAATTCATCAAAATCCTCAACATTCAAAAACACCAACCAATTCCACAAAAATCTCAAAAATGAAAAACACCAAATAATTCAACAACACCATCAACATTGCAAAACACCAACGAATTCAACAACAACCTCACATTGAAAATCACCAACAAATTCAACAACAACCTCAACAATGAAAAACATCCAAAAATTCAACAACAAGAACCTCAACAATGAAAAATACCAAAACATTCAACAACAACCTCAACATTAATCAACACCAACAAATTCAACAACAACCTCAACAATGAAAAACACCAAAAAATAAAACAACAAACTCATCTTTGAAAAAAACCAACTAATTCAACAACCCCAAAATTAAAAATCACCACCAAATTCAACAAAAACATTGAATACACCAAAAAATTCAACAACAACCTCAACATTGAAAAACACCAAAATATTCAACAACATTCTCAACCATGAAAAACACCAAAAAATTCAACAACAACCTGAACATTGAAAAACACCAATAAATTCAACAACAACCTCAATATTGAAAATCACCATCAAATTGAACAACAACCTCAACAATGAAAAACATCCAAAAATTCAAAAACAACAACCTCAACAATGAAAAACACCAAAACATTCAACAACAACCTCAACATTAATCAACACCAACAAATTAAACAACAACCTCAAGAATGAAAAACACCAAAAAATTCAACAACAACCGCAACATTCAAAAACACCAACAATTTCAACAACAACCACAGCAATGAAAAACATCAATAAATTCAACAACAACCTCAACAATGAAAAACACCAAAAAAATTAAACAACAACCTCAACCACGAAAAACACCAAAAAAATCAATAAATACATCAACATTGAAAAACTCCATGAATTTCAACAACTACCACAACAATGAAAAACAGCAAAAAATTCGACAACAAACTCAACATTGAAAAACACCAACAAATTAAACAACAACCTCAACAATGAAAAACATAAAAAAATTCAACAACAACAACCTCAACAATGAAAAGCACTAAAAAATTCAACAACAACCTGAACATTGAAAAACACCAACAAAATATTCAACAACAACCTCAATATTGAAAATCACCATCAAATTCAACAACAACCTCAACAATGAAAAACATCCAAAAATTCAACAACAACAACCTCAACAATGAAAAACACCAAAACATTCAACAACAACCTCAACATTAATCAACACCAACAAATTCAACAACAACCTCAACAATGAAATACACCAAAAAATAAAGCAACAAACTCATCTTTGGAAAAAACCAACAAATTCAACAACCCCAACATTAAAAATCACCATCAAATTCAAGAAGAAACCTCAACAATGAAAAACACCGAAAAAATAAAAACAACAACCTCAACATTGAAAAACTCCAGCAAATTCAACAACATCCTCAAAATTCAAAAACTCCAATAAATTCAACAAAAACCTCAAAATTGAAAAACACCAAAAAATTCATTAAAAACCTCTGCTTTGAAAAACACCAACAAATTCAACAACCTCAACATTGAAAAACGCCAACTTTTTCAACAACAACTTCAACAATGAAAAACACCAAAAAATTCAACAACAACCTCAGCATTCAAAAACACCATCAAATTCAACAACAACCTCAGCAATGAAAATCGTCAAAAAATTCAACACCAACCTCAGCAATGATAAACGCAAAAAAATTCAACAACAACCTCAACAATGAAACACACCCAAAAATTCAATAACAATCTCAACATTGAAAAACTCCAACAATTTCAACAACTACCGCAACAATGAAAAACAGCAAAAAATTCGACAACAAACTCAACATTGAAAATCACCATCATATTCAATAAAAATCTCAACAATGAAAAGCACCGAAAAATTCAACAACAACCTCAACTTTGAAAAACACCAACAGATTTAACAACCTCAACATTCAAAGACTCCAACAGATTTAACAACAAGCTCAGCTTTGAAAAACACCAACAAATTCAACAACCTCAACATTGAAAAACACCATCAAATTCAACAACAACCTCAACTTTTCAAAATACAAAAAGGTTCAACAAAATAAAAATTGATAACACCAACAAATTCAACGAAAACCTCAACATTGAAAAACTCCAACAATTTCAATAACAACCTCAACAATGAAAAACCACCAACAAATTCAACTGCAATCTCAATTTTGAAAACAACAAAAAGATTTTAAAAAAAACATTGAATACACCAAAAAATTCAACAGCAACCTCAACATTGAAAAACACCAAAATATTCAACAACATCAACAAGCATGAAGAAGACCAAAAAATTAAACAACAACATCAACATTTAAAAACAACAACAAATTCAACAACAACCTCAAAATTCAAAAACTCCAAAAAATTCAAACAAAACCTCAACATTGAAAAACCCCAAAACATAGAAACAACAACCTCAACATTTAAAAACACCATCAATTTCAACCAAAACCTCAACAATGAAAAACACCAAAAAAATCAACAACAACCTCAAATTTGAAAAATTCCAACAAATTCAACAACCTCATCATTGAAAAACAGCAACAAATTCAACAATAAGCTCAACATTGAAAACCCCCAACAAATTCAACAACAACATCAACAATGAATAACACCAAAAAATTCAACAAGACCCTCAACATTCAATTACACCAAAACATAGAAACAACAACCTCAACATTTAAAAACACCATCAATTTCAACCAAAACCTCAACAATGAAAAACACCAAAAAAATCAACAACAACCTCAAATTTGAAAAATTCCAACAAATTCAACAACCTCATCATTGAAAAACAGCAACAAATTCAACAATAAGCTCAACATTGAAAACCCCCAACAAATTCAACAACAACCTCAACAATGAAAAACACCAAAAAATTCAACAACAACCACAGCAATGAAAAACATCAATAAATTCAACAACAACCTCAACAATGAAAAACACCAATAAAATTAAACAACAACCTCAACAACGAAAAACACCAAAAAAATCAATAAAAACATCAACATTGAAAAACTCCAAGAATTTCAACAACTACCACAACAATGAATAACATCAAAAAATTCGACAACAAACTCAACATTGAAAAACACCAACAAATTAAACAACAACATCAATCTTGAAAATCACCAACAAATTCAACAACAACCTCAACAATGAAAAACATGAAAAAATTCAACAACAACAACCTCAACAATGAAAAACACCAAAAAACTCAACAGCAACCTCAACATTGAAAAAAACCAACAAATTCAACAACAACCTAAATATTGAAAATCACCAACAAATTCAACAACAACCTCAACAATGAAAAACATGAAAAAATTCAACAACAACAACCTCAACAATGAAAAACACCAAAAAATTCAACAACAACCTCAACATTAAAAAACACCAACAAATTCAACAACCTCAACATTGAAAAACACCAACTTATTCAACAACAACCTCAACAATGAAAAACACCAAAAAATTCAACAACAACCTCAGCATTCAAAAACACCATCAAATTCAACAACAACCTCAGCAATGAAAATCGTCAAAAAATTCAACAACAACCTCAACCATGAAAAACACCAAAAAATTCAACAACAACCTCAACAATGAAACAAACCCAAAAAATCAATAACAGCCTCAACATTGAAAAATTCCAACAATTTCAACAACTACCGCAACAATGAAAAACACCAAAAAATTCGACAACAAACTCAACATTGAAAATCATCATCAAATTCAACAAAAACCCAAACAATGAAAAAGAACAAAAAATTCAACAACAACCTCAACTTTGAAAAACACCAACAGATTTAACAACCTCAACATTCAAAAACACCAACAAATTTAACAACAACCTCAGCATTGAAAAACACCAACAGATTCAACAACCTCAACATTGAAAAATACCATCAAATTCAACAACAACCTCAACTTTTAAAAATACAAAAAGGTTCAACAAAATAAAAATTGATAACAACAACACATTCAACGGCAACCTCAACATTGATAAACTCCAACAATTTCAATAACAACCTCAACAATGAAAAACACCAACAAATTCAACTGCAATCTCAATTTTGAAAAATACAAAATGATTCAAAAAAAAACATTGATTACATCGAAAAATTCAACAACAAACTCAACATTGAAAAACACCAAAATATTCAACAACAACCTCAACCATGAAAAACACCAAAAAATTCAACAACAACCTCAACATTGAAAAACTCCAGCAAATTCAACAACAACCACAAAATTCAACAAAAACTCCAACAAATTCAACAAAAAACTCAACATTGAAAAACACCAAAAAATTCAACAAGAACGTCAACTTTGAAAAACACCAACAAATTCAACAATAAACTCAACATTGAAACCTCCAACAAATTCAACAACAACCTCAACAAAGAAAAACACCAAAAAATTCAACAACAAGCTCAACATTCAAAAACACCAACAATTTCAACAACAACAGCAATGAAAAACATCAATAAATTCAACAACAACCTCAACAAGGAAAAACACCAAAAAATTCAACAACAACCTCAACAATGAAAAACACCAAAAAAAATCAATAAAAACATCAACATTGAAAAACTCCATGAATTTCAACAACTACCACAACAATGAAAAACAGCAAAAAATTCGACAACAAACTCAACATTGAAAACACCAACAAATTAAACAACAACCTCAATATTGAAAATCACCAACAAATTCAACAACAACCTCAACAATGAAAAACACCAAAACATTCAACAACAACCTCAACATTAATCAACACCAACAAATTAAACAACAACCTCAACAATGAAAAACACCAAAAAATTCAACAACAACCCAAACATTGAAAAACACCAACAAATTCAACAACAACCTAAATATTGAAAATCACCAACAAATTCAACAACAACCTCAACATTGAAAAACATGAAAAAATTCAACAACAACAACCTCAACAATGAAAAACAGCAAAAAATTCAACAACAACCTCAACATTAAAAAACACCAACAAATTCAACAACCTCAACATTGAAAAACACCAACTTATTCAACAACAACCTCAACAATGAAAAACACCAAAAAATTCAACAACAACCTCAGCATTCAAAAACACCGTCAAATTCAACAACAACCTCAGCAATGAAAATCGTCAAAAAATTCAACAACAACCTCAACAATGATAAGCACCAAAAAATTCAACAACAACCTCAACAATGAAACAAACCCAAAAAATCAATAACAGCCTCAACATTGAAAAATTCCAACAATTTCAACAACTACCGCAACAATGAAAAACACCAAAAAATTCGACAACAAACTCAACATTGAAAATCATCATCATATTCAACAAAAACCCCAACAATGAAAAACAACAAAAAATTCAACAACAACCTCAACATTGAAAAACACCAACAGATTTAACAACCTCAACATTCAAAAACACCAACAAATTTAACAACAACCTCAGCTTTGAAAAACACCAACAGATTCAACAACCTCAGCACTGAAAAACACCATCAAATTCAACAACAACCTCAACTTTTAAAAATACAAAAAGGTTCAACAAAATAAAAATTGATAACACCAACACATTCAACGGCAACCTCAACATTGAAAAACTCCAACAATTTCAATAACAACCTCAACAATGAAAAACACCAACAAATTCAACTGCAATCTCAATTTTGAAAAATACAAAATGATTCAAAAAAAAACATTGAATACACCGAAAAATTCAACAACAAACTCAACATTGAAAAACACCAAAATATTCAACAACAACCTCAACCATGAAAAACACCAAAAAATTCAACAACAACCTAAACATTGAAAAACTCCAGCAAATTCAACAACAACCTCAAAATTCAAAAACTCCAATAAATTCAACAAAAACCTCAAAATTGAAAAACACCAAAAAATTCATTAAAAACCTCTGCTTTGAAAAACACCAACAAATTCAACAACCCCAACATTGAAAAACGCCAACTTTTTCAACAACAACTTCAACAATGAAAAACACCAAAAAATTCAACAACAACCTCAGCATTCAAAAACACCATCAAATTCAACAACAACCTCAACTTTTCAAAATACAAAAAGGTTCAACAAAATAAAAATTGATAACACCAACAAACTCAACGAAAACCTCAACATTGAAAAACTCCAACAATTTCAATAACAACCTCAACAATGAAAAACACCAACAACTTCAACTGCAATCTCAATTTTGAAAACAACAAAAAGATTTTAAAAAAAAATTGAATACACCAAAAAATTCAACAGCAACCTCAACATTGATAAACACCAAAATATTCAACAACATCCTCAACCATGAAGAAGACCAAAAAATTAAACAACAACATCAACATTTAAAAACAACAACAAATTCAACAACAACCTCAAAATTCAAAATCTCCAAAAAATTCAACAAAACCTCAACATTGAAAAACACCAAAAAATTCAACAACAACCTCAACAATGACTAACACCAAAAAATTCAACAAGACCCTCAACATTCAATAACACCAAAAGATAGAAACAACAACCTCAACATTTAAAAACACCAACAATTTCAACCAAAACCTCAACAATGAAAACCACCAAAAAAATCAACAACAACCTCAAATTTGAAAAATTCCAACAAATTCAAAAACCTCATCATTGAAAAACAGCAACAAATTCAACAGTAAGCTCAACATTGAAAACCCCCAACAAATTCAACAACAACCTCAACAATGAAAAACACCAAAAAATTCAACAACAACCACAGCAATGAAAAACATCAATAAATTCAACAACAACCTCAACAATGAAAAACACCAATAAAATTAAACAACAACCTCAACAACGAAAAACACCAAAAAAATCAATGAAAACATCAACATTGAAAAACTCCAAGAATTTCAACAACTACCACAACAATGAATAACACCAAAAAATTCGACAACAATCTCAACATTGAAAAACACCAACAAATTAAACAACAACATCAATCTTGAAAATCACCAACAAATTCAACAACAACCTCAACAATGAAAAACATGAAAAAATTCAACAACAACAACCTCAACAATGAAAAACACCAAAAAACTCAACAGCAACCTCAACATTGAAAAAAACCAACAAATTCAACAACAACCTAAATATTGAAAATCACCAACAAATTCAACAACAACCTCAACAATGAAAAACATGAAAAAATTCAACAACAACCTCAACAATGAAAAACAGCAAAAAATTCAACAACAACCTCAACATTAAAAAACACCAACAAATTCAACAACCTCAACATTGAAAAACACCAACTTATTCAACAACAACCTCAACAATGAAAAACACCAAAAAATTCAACAACAACCTCAGCATTCAAAAACACCATCAAATTCAACAACAACCTCCGCAATGAAAATCGTCAAAAAATTCAACAACAACCTCAACCATGAAAAACACCAAAAAATTCAACAACAACCTCAACAATGAAACAAACCCAAAAAATCAATAACAGCCTCAACATTGAAAAATTCCAACAATTTCAACAACTACCGCAACAATGAAAAACACCAAAAAATTCGACAACAAACTCAACATTGAAAATCATCATCAAATTCAACAAAAACCCAAACAATGAAAAAGAACAAAAAATTCAACAACAACCTCAACTTTGAAAAACACCAACAGATTTAACAACCTCAACATTCAAAAACACCAACAAATTTAACAACAACATCAGCATTGAAAAACACCAACAGATTCAACAACCTCAACATTGAAAAATACCATCAAATTCGACAACAACCTCAACTTTTAAAAATACAAAAAGGTTCAACAAAATAAAAATTGATAACAACAACACATTCAACGGCAACCTCAACATTGATAAATTCCAACAATTTCAATAACAACCTCAACAATGAAAAACACCAACAAATTCAACTGCAATCTCAATTTTGAAAAATACAAAATGATTCAAAAAAAACATTGATTACACCGAAAAATTCAACAACAAACTCAACATTGAAAAACACCAAAATATTCAACAACAACCTCAACCATGAAAAACACCAAAAAATTCAACAACAACCTCAACATTGAAAAACTCCAGCAAATTCAACAACAACCACAAAATTCAACAAAAACTCCAACAAATTCAACAAAAAACTCAACATTGAAAAAGACCAAAAAATTCAACAAGAACCTCAACATTCAATAACACCAAAAAATAAAAACAACAACCTCAACATTCAAAAACACCAACAAATTCAACCAAAACCTCAACAATCAAAAACACCAAAAAAATCAACAACAACGTCAACTTTGAAAAACTCCAACAAATTCAACAACCTCATCATTGAAAAACACCAACAAATTCAACAACAACCTCAACAATGAAAAACACCAACAAATTCAACAACAAGCTCAACATTCAAAAACACCAACAATTTCAACAACAACAACAGCAATGAAAAACATCAATAAATTCAACAACAACCTCAACAAGGAAAAACACCAAAAAAATTCAACAACAACCTCAACAACGAAAAACACCAAAAAAATCAATAAAAACATCAACATTGAAAAACTCCATGCATTTCAACAACTACCACAACAATGAAAAATAGCAACAAATTCGACAACAAACTCAACATTGAAAACACCAACAAATTAAACAACAACCTCAATATTGAAAATCACCAACAAATTCAACAACAACCTCAACAATGAAAAACCCCAAAACATTCAACAACAACCTCAACATTAATCAACACCAACAAATTAAACAACAACCTCAACAATGAAAAACACCAAAAAATTCAACAACAACCCAAACAGTGAAAAACACCAACAAATTCAACAACAACCTAAATATTGAAAATCACCAACAAATTCAACAACAACCTCAACATTGAAAAACATGAAAAAATTCAACAACAACAACCTCAACAATGAAAAACAGCAAAAAATTCAACAACAACCTCAACATTAAAAAACACCAACAAATTCAACAACCTCAACATTGAAAAACACCAACTTAGTCAACAACAACCTCAACAATGAAAAACACCAAAAAATTCAACAACAACCTCAGCATTCAAAAACACCGTCAAATTCAACAACAACCTCAGCAATGAAAATCGTCAAAAAATTCAACAACAACCTCAACAATGATAAGCACCAAAAAATTCAACAACAACCTCAACAATGAAACAAACCCAAAAAATCAATAACAGCCTCAACATTGAAAAATTCCAACAATTTCAACAACTACCGCAACAATGAAAAACACCAAAAAATTCGACAACAAACTCAACATTGAAAATCATCATCAAATTCAACAAAAACCCCAACAATGAAAAACAACAAAAAATTCAACAACAACCTCAACTTTGAAAAACACCAACAGATTTAACAACCTCAACATTCAAAAACACCAACAAATTTAACAACAACCTCAGCTTTGAAAAACACCAACAGATTCAACAACCTCAGCACTGAAAAACACCATCAAATTCAACAACAACCTCAACTTTTAAAAATACAAAAAGGTTCAACAAAATAAAAATTGATAACACCAACACATTCAACGGCAACCTCAACATTGAAAAACTCCAACAATTTCAATAACAACCTCAACAATGAAAAACACCAAAAAATTCAACAAGACCCTCAACATTCAATTACACCAAAACATAGAAACAACAACCTCAACATTTAAAAACACCAACAATTTCAACCAAAACCTCAACAATGAAAAACACCAAAAAAATCAACAACAACCTCAAATTTGAAAAATTCCAACAAATTCAACAACCTCAACAATGAAAAACACCAACAAATTCAACTGCAATCTCAATTTTGAAAAATACAAAATGATTCAAAAAAAAACATTGAATACACCGAAAAATTCAACAACAAACTCAACATTGAAAAACACCAAAATATTCAACAACAACCTCAACCATGAAAAACACCAAAAAATTCAACAACAACCTAAACATTGAAAAACTCCAGCAAATTCAACAACAACCTCAAAATTCAAAAACTCCAATAAATTCAACAAAAACCTCAAAATTGAAAAACACCAAAAAATTCATTAAAAACCTCTGCTTTGAAAAACACCAACAAATTCAACAACCCCAACATTGAAAAACGCCAACTTTTTCAACAACAACTTCAACAATGAAAAACACCAAAAAATTCAACAACAACCTCAGCATTCAAAAACACCATCAAATTCAACAACAACCTCAGCAATGAAAATCGTCAAAAAATTCAACACCAACCTCAGCAATGATAAACGCAAAAAAATTCAACAACAACCTCAACAATGAAACACACCCAAAAATTCAATAACAATCTCAACATTGAAAAACTCCAACAATTTCAACAACTACCGCAACAATGAAAAACAGCAAAAAATTCGACAACAAACTCAACATTGAAAATCACCATCATATTCAATAAAAATCTCAACAATGAAAAGCACCGAAAAATTCAACAACAACCTCAACTTTGAAAAACACCAACAGATTTAACAACCTCAACATTCAAAGACTCCAACAGATTTAACAACAAGCTCAGCTTTGAAAAACACCAACAAATTCAACAACCTCAACATTGAAAAACACCATCAAATTCAACAACAACCTCAACTTTTCAAAATACAAAAAGGTTCAACAAAATAAAAATTGATAACACCAACAAACTCAACGAAAACCTCAACATTGAAAAACTCCAACAATTTCAATAACAACCTCAACAATGAAAAACACCAACAAATTCAACTGCAATCTCAATTTTGAAAACAACAAAAAGATTTTAAAAAAAACATTGAATACACCAAAAAATTCAACAGCAACCTCAACATTGAAAAACACCAAAATATTCAACAACATCCTCAACCATGAAGAAGACCAAAAAAATAAACAACAACATCAACATTTAAAAACAACAACAAATTCAACAACAACCTCAAAATTCAAAAACTCCAAAAAATTCAACAAAACCTCAACATTGAAAAACACCAAAACATAGAAACAACAACCTCAACATTTAAAAACACCAACAATTTCAACCAAAACCTCAACAATGAAAAACACCAAAAAAATCAACAACAACCTCAAATTTGAAAAATTCCAACAAATTCAACAACCTCATCATTGAAAAACAGCAACAAATTCAACAATAAGCTCAACATTGAAAACCCCCAACAAATTCAACAACAACATCAACAATGAATAACACCAAAAAATTCAACAAGACCCTCAACATTCAATTACACCAAAACATAGAAACAACAACCTCAACATTTAAAAACACCAACAATTTCAACCAAAACCTCAACAATGAAAAACACCAAAAAAATCAACAACAACCTCAAATTTGAAAAATTCCAACAAATTCAACAACCTCATCATTGAAAAACAGCAACAAATTCAACAATAAGCTCAACATTGAAAACCCCCAACAAATTCAACAACAACCTCAACAATGAAAAACACCAAAAAATTCAACAACAACCACAGCCATGAAAAACATCAATAAATTCAACAACAACCTCAACAATGAAAAACACCAATAAAATTAAACAACAACCTCAACAACGAAAAACACCAAAAAAATCAATAAAAACATCAACATTGAAAAACTCCAAGAATTTCAACAACTACCACAACAATGAATAACACCAAAAAATTCGACAACAAACTCAACATTGAAAAACACCAACAAATTAAACAACAACATCAATCTTGAAAATCACCAACAAATTCAACAACAACCTCAACAATGAAAAACATGAAAAAATTCAACAACAACAACCTCAACAATGAAAAACACCAAAAAACTCAACAGCAACCTCAACATTGAAAAAAACCAACAAATTCAACAACAACCTAAATATTGAAAATCACCAACAAATTCAACAACAACCTCAACAATGAAAAACATGAAAAAATTCAACAACAACCTCAACAATGAAAAACAGCAAAAAATTCAACAACAACCTCAACATTAAAAAACACCAACAAATTCAACAACCTCAACATTGAAAAACACCAACTTATTCAACAACAACCTCAACAATGAAAAACACCAAAAAATTCAACAACAACCTCAGCATTCAAAAACACCATCAAATTCAACAACAACCTCCGCAATGAAAATCGTCAAAAAATTCAACAACAACCTCAACCATGAAAAACACCAAAAAATTCAACAACAACCTCAACAATGAAACAAACCCAAAAAATCAATAACAGCCTCAACATTGAAAAATTCCAACAATTTCAACAACTACCGCAACAATGAAAAACACCAAATAATTCGACAACAAACTCAACATTGAAAATCATCATCAAATTCAACAAAAACCCAAACAATGAAAAAGAACAAAAAATTCAACAACAACCTCAACTTTGAAAAACACCAACAGATTTAACAACCTCAACATTCAAAAACACCAACAAATTTAACAACAACATCAGCATTGAAAAACACCAACAGATTCAACAACCTCAACATTGAAAAATACCATCAAATTCAACAACAACCTCAACTTTTAAAAATACAAAAAGGTTCAACAAAATAAAAATTGATAACAACAACACATTCAACGGCAACCTCAACATTGATAAACTCCAACAATTTCAATAACAACCTCAACAATGAAAAACACCAACAAATTCAACTGCAATCTCAATTTTGAAAAATACAAAATGATTCAAAAAAAAAACATTGATTACACCGAAAAATTCAACAACAAACTCAACATTGAAAAACACCAAAATATTCAACAACAACCGCAACCATGAAAAACACCAAAAAATTCAACACCAACCTCAACATTGAAAAACTCCAGCAAATTCAACAACAACCACAAAATTCAACAAAAACTCCAACAAATTCAACAAAAAACTCAACATTGAAAAAGACCAAAAAATTCAACAAGAACCTCAACATTCAATAACACCAAAAAATAAAAACAACAACCTCAACATTCAAAAACACCAACAAATTCAACCAAAACCTCAACAATCAAAAACACCAAAAAAATCAACAACAACGTCAACTTTGAAAAACTCCAACAAATTCAACAACCTCATCATTGAAAAACACCAACAAATTCAACAATAAACTCAACATTGAAACCTCCAACAAATTCAACAACAACCTCAACAATGAAAATCACCAAAAAATTCAACAACAAGCTCAACATTCAAAAACACCAACAATTTCAACAAGAACAACAGCAATGAAAAACATCAATAAATTCAACAACAACCTCAACAAGGAAAAACACCAAAAAAATTCAACAACAACCTCAACAACGAAAAACACCAAAAAAATCAATAAAAACATCAACATTGAAAAACTCCATGAATTTCAACAACTACCACAACAATGAAAAACAGCAAAAAATTCGACAACAAACTCAACATTGAAAACACCAACAAATTAAACAACAACCTCAAGATTGAAAATCACCAACAAATTCAACAACAACCTCAACAATGAAAAACACCAAAACATTCAACAACAACCTCAACATTAATCAACACCAACAAATTAAACAACAACCTCAACAATGAAAAACACCAAAAAATTCAACAACAACCCAAACATTGAAAAACACCAACAAATTCAACAACAACCTAAATATTGAAAATCACCAACAAATTCAACAACAACCTCAACATTGAAAAACATGAAAAAATTCAACAACAACAACCTCAACAATGAAAAACAGCAAAAAATTCAACAACAACCTCAACATTAAAAAACACCAACAAATTCAACAACCTCAACATTGAAAAACACCAACTTAGTCAACAACAACCTCAACAATGAAAAACACCAAAAAATTCAACAACAACCTCAGCATTCAAAAACACCGTCAAATTCAACAACAACCTCAGCAATGAAAATCGTCAAAAAATTCAACAACAACCTCAACAATGATAAGCACCAAAAAATTCAACAACAACCTCAACAATGAAACAAACCCAAAAAATCAATAACAGCCTCAACATTGAAAAATTCCAACAATTTCAACAACTACCGCAACAATGAAAAACACCAAAAAATTCGACAACAAACTCAACATTGAAAATCATCATCAAATTCAACAAAAACCCCAACAATGAAAAAGAACAAAAAATTCAACAACAACCTCAACTTTGAAAAACACCAACAGATTTAACAACCTCAACATTCAAAAACACCAACAAATTTAACAACAACCTCAGCATTGAAAAACACCAACAGATTCAACAACCTCAGCACTGAAAAACACCATCAAATTCAACAACAACCTCAACTTTTAAAAATACAAAAAGGTTCAACAAAATAAAAATTGATAACACCAACACATTCAACGGCAACCTCAACATTGAAAAACTCCAACAATTTCAATAACAACCTCAACAATGAAAAACACCAACAAATTCAACTGCAATCTCAATTTTGAAAAATACAAAATGATTCAAAAAAAAACATTGAATACACCGAAAAATTCAACAACAAACTCAACATTGAAAAACACCAAAATATTCAACAACAACCTCAACCATGAAAAACACCAAAAAATTCAACAACAACCTAAACATTGAAAAACTCCAGCAAATTCAACAACAACCTCAAAATTCAAAAACTCCAATAAATTCAACAAAAACCTCAAAATTGAAAAACACCAAAAAATTCATTAAAAACCTCTGCTTTGAAAAACACCAACAAATTCAACAACCTCAACATTGAAAAACACCAAAATATTCAACAACATCCTCAACCATGAAAAAGACCAAAAAATTAAACAACAACATCAACATTTAAAAACAACAACAAATTCAACAACAACCTCAAAATTCAAAAACTCCAAAAAATTCAACAAAACCTCAACATTGAAAAACACCAAAAAATTCAACAACAACCTCAACAATGAATAACACCAAAAAATTCAACAAGACCCTCAACATTCAATAACACCAAAACATAGAAACAACAACCTCAACATTTAAAAACACCAACAATTTCAACCAAAACCTCAACAATGAAAAACACCAAAAAAATCAACAACAACCTCAAATTTGAATAATTCCAACAAATTCAACAACCTCATCATTGAAAAACAGCAACAAATTCAACAATAAGCTCAAGATTGAAAACCCCCAACAAATTCAACAACAACCTCAACAATCAAAAACACCAAAAAATTCAACAACAACCACAGCCATGAAAAACATCAATAAATTCAACAACAACCTCAACAATGAAAAACACGAATAAAATTAAACAACAACCTCAACAACGAAAAACACCAAAAAAATCAATAAAAACATCAACATTGAAAAACTCCAAGAATTTCAACAACTACCACAACAATGAATAACACCAAAAAATTCGACAACAAACTCAACATTGAAAAACACCAACAAATTAAACAACAACATCAATCTTGAAAATCACCAACAAATTCAACAACAACCTCAACAATGAAAAACATGAAAAAATTCAACAACAACAACCTCAACAATGAAAAACACCAAAAAACTCAACAGCAACCTCAACATTGAAAAAAACCAACAAATTCAACAACAACCTAAATATTGAAAATCACCAACAAATTCAACAACAACCTCAACAATGAAAAACATGAAAAAATTCAACAACAACAACCTCAACAATGAAAAACAGCAAAAAATTCAACAACAACCTCAACATTAAAAAACACCAACAAATTCAACAACCTCAACATTGAAAAACACCAACTTATTCAACAACAACCTCAACAATGAAAAACACCAAAAAATTCAACAACAACCTCAGCATTCAAAAACACCGTCAAATTCAACAACAACCTCAGCAATGAAAATCGTCAAAAAATTCAACAACAACCTCAACTATGAAAAACACCAAAAAATTCAACAACAACCTCAACAATGAAACAAACCCAAAAAATCAATAACAGCCTCAACATTGAAAAATTCCAACAATTTCAACAACTACCGCAACAATGAAAAACACCAAATAATTCGACAACAAACTCAAC
Source organism: Cetorhinus maximus (assembly GCF_964194155.1). Lineage (NCBI taxonomy): Eukaryota > Metazoa > Chordata > Chondrichthyes > Lamniformes > Cetorhinidae > Cetorhinus > Cetorhinus maximus. Next base: position 511,336 of record NC_135905.1, read on the forward strand.
ATTGAAAATCATCATCAAATTCAACAAAAACCCAAACAATGAAAAAGAACAAAAAATTCAACAACAACCTCAACTTTGAAAAACACCAACAGATTTAACAACCTCAACATTCAAAAACACCAACAGATTTAACAACAACATCAGCATTGAAAAACACCAACAGATTCAACAACCTCAACATTGAAAAATACCATAAAATTCAACAACAACCTCAACTTTTAAAAATACAAAAAGGTTCAACAAAATAAAAATTGATAACAACAACACATTCAACGGCAACCTCAACATTGATAAACTCCAACAATTTCAATAACAACCTCAACAATGAAAAACACCAACAAATTCAACTGCAATCTCAATTTTGAAAAATACAAAATGATTCAAAAAAAAAACATTGATTACACCGAAAAATTCAACAACAAACTCAACATTGAAAAACACCAAAATATTCAACAACAACCGCAACCATGAAAAACACCAAAAAATTCAACAACAACCTCAACATTGAAAAACTCCAGCAAATTCAACAACAACCACAAAATTCAACAAAAACTCCAACAAATTCAACAAAAAACTCAACATTGAAAAAGACCAAAAAATTCAACAAGAACCTCAACATTCAATAACACCAAAAAATAAAAACAACAACCTCAACATTCAAAAACACCAACAAATTCAACCAAAACCTCAACAATCAAAAACACCAAAAAAATCAACAACAACGTCAACTTTGAAAAACTCCAACAAATTCAACAACCTCATCATTGAAAAACACCAACAAATTCAACAATAAACTCAACATTGAAACCTCCAACAAATTCAACAACAACCTCAACAATGAAAATCACCAAAAAATTCAACAACAAGCTCAACATTCAAAAACACCAACAATTTCAACAAGAACAACAGCAATGAAAAACATCAATAAATTCAACAACAACCTCAACAAGGAAAAACACCAAAAAAATTCAACAACAACCTCAACAACGAAAAACACCAAAAAAATCAATAAAAACATCAACATTGAAAAACTCCATGAATTTCAACAACTACCACAACAATGAAAAACAGCAAAAAATTCGACAACAAACTCAACATTGAAAACACCAACAAATTAAACAACAACCTCAAGATTGAAAATCACCAACAAATTCAACAACAACCTCAACAATGAAAAACACCAAAACATTCAACAACAACCTCAACATTAATCAACACCAACAAATTAAACAACAACCTCAACAATGAAAAACACCAAAAAATTCAACAACAACCCAAACATTGAAAAACACCAACAAATTCAACAACAACCTAAATATTGAAAATCACCAACAAATTCAACAACAACCTCAACATTGAAAAACATGAAAAAATTCAACAACAACAACCTCAACAATGAAAAACAGCAAAAAATTCAACAACAACCTCAACATTAAAAAACACCAACAAATTCAACAACCTCAACATTGAAAAACACCAACTTAGTCAACAACAACCTCAACAATGAAAAACACCAAAAAATTCAACAACAACCTCAGCATTCAAAAACACCGTCAAATTCAACAACAACCTCAGCAATGAAAATCGTCAAAAAATTCAACAACAACCTCAACAATGATAAGCACCAAAAAATTCAACAACAACCTCAACAATGAAACAAACCCAAAAAATCAATAACAGCCTCAACATTGAAAAATTCCAACAATTTCAACAACTACCGCAACAATGAAAAACACCAAAAAATTCGACAACAAACTCAACATTGAAAATCATCATCAAATTCAACAAAAACCCCAACAATGAAAAAGAACAAAAAATTCAACAACAACCTCAACTTTGAAAAACACCAACAGATTTAACAACCTCAACATTCAAAAACACCAACAAATTTAACAACAACCTCAGCTTTGAAAAACACCAACAGATTCAACAACCTCAGCACTGAAAAACACCATCAAATTCAACAACAACCTCAACTTTTAAAAATACAAAAAGGTTCAACAAAATAAAAATTGATAACACCAACACATTCAACGGCAACCTCAACATTGAAAAACTCCAACAATTTCAATAACAACCTCAACAATGAAAAACACCAACAAATTCAACTGCAATCTCAATTTTGAAAAATACAAAATGATTCAAAAAAAAACATTGAATACACCGAAAAATTCAACAACAAACTCAACATTGAAAAACACCAAAATATTCAACAACAACCTCAACCATGAAAAACACCAAAAAATTCAACAACAACCTAAACATTGAAAAACTCCAGCAAATTCAACAACAACCTCAAAATTCAAAAACTCCAATAAATTCAACAAAAACCTCAAAATTGAAAAACACCAAAAAATTCATTAAAAACCTCTGCTTTGAAAAACACCAACAAATTCAACAACCTCAACATTGAAAAACACCAAAATATTCAACAACATCCTCAACCATGAAAAAGACCAAAAAATTAAACAACAACATCAACATTTAAAAACAACAACAAATTCAACAACAACCTCAAAATTCAAAAACTCCAAAAAATTCAACAAAACCTCAACATTGAAAAACACCAAAAAATTCAACAACAACCTCAACAATGAATAACACCAAAAAATTCAACAAGACCCTCAACATTCAATAACACCAAAACATAGAAACAACAACCTCAACATTTAAAAACACCAACAATTTCAACCAAAACCTCAACAATGAAAAACACCAAAAAAATCAACAACAACCTCAAATTTGAATAATTCCAACAAATTCAACAACCTCATCATTGAAAAACAGCAACAAATTCAACAATAAGCTCAACATTGAAAACCCCCAACAAATTCAACAACAACCTCAACAATCAAAAACACCAAAAAATTCAACAACAACCACAGCCATGAAAAACATCAATAAATTCAACAACAACCTCAACAATGTAAAACACGAATAAAATTAAACAACAACCTCAACAACGAAAAACACCAAAAAAATCAATAAAAACATCAACATTGAAAAACTCCAAGAATTTCAACAACTACCACAACAATGAATAACACCAAAAAATTCGACAACAAACTCAACATTGAAAAACACCAACAAATTAAACAACAACATCAATCTTGAAAATCACCAACAAATTCAACAACAACCTCAACAATGAAAAACATGAAAAAATTCAACAACAACAACCTCAACAATGAAAAACACCAAAAAACTCAACAGCAACCTCAACATTGAAAAAAACCAACAAATTCAACAACAACCTAAATATTGAAAATCACCAACAAATTCAACAACAACCTCAACAATGAAAAACATGAAAAAATTCAACAACAACAACCTCAACAATGAAAAACAGCAAAAAATTCAACAACAACCTCAACATTAAAAAACACCAACAAATTCAACAACCTCAACATTGAAAAACACCAACTTATTCAACAACAACCTCAACAATGAAAAACACCAAAAAATTCAACAACAACCTCAGCATTCAAAAACACCGTCAAATTCAACAACAACCTCAGCAATGAAAATCGTCAAAAAATTCAACAACAACCTCAACTATGAAAAACACCAAAAAATTCAACAACAACCTCAACAATGAAACAAACCCAAAAAATCAATAACAGCCTCAACATTGAAAAATTCCAACAATTTCAACAACTACCGCAACAATGAAAAACACCAAATAATTCGACAACAAACTCAACATTGAAAATCATCATCAAATTCAACAAAAACCCAAACAATGAAAAAGAACAAAAAATTCAACAACAACCTCAACTTTGAAAAACACCAACAGATTTAACAACCTCAACATTCAAAAACACCAACAGATTTAACAACAACATCAGCATTGAAAAACACCAACAGATTCAACAACCTCAACATTGAAAAATACCATCAAATTCAACAACAACCTCAACTTTTAAAAATACAAAAAGGTTCAACAAAATAAAAATTGATAACAACAACACATTCAACGGCAACCTCAACATTGATAAACTCCAACAATTTCAATAACAACCTCAACAATGAAAAACACCAACAAATTCAACTGCAATCTCAATTTTGAAAAATACAAAATGATTCAAAAAAAAACATTGATTACACCGAAAAATTCAACAACAAACTCAACATTGAAAAACACCAAAATATTCAACAACAACCTCAACCATGAAAAACACCAAAAAATTCAACAACAACCTCAACATTGAAAAACTCCAGCAAATTCAACAACAACCACAAAATTCAACAAAAACTCCAACAAATTCAACAAAAAACTCAACATTGAAAAACACCAAAAAATTCAACAAGAACCTCAACATTCAATAACACCAAAAAATAAAAACAACAACCTCAACATTCAAAAACACCAACAAATTCAACCAAAACCCCAACAATCAAAAACACCAAAAAAATCAACAACAACGTCAACTTTGAAAAACTCCAACAAATTCAACAACCTCATCATTGAAAAACACCAACAAATTCAACAATAAACTCAACATTGAAACCTCCAACAAATTCAACAACAACCTCAACAATGAAAAACACCAAAAAATTCAACAACAAGCTCAACATTCAAAAACACCAACAATTTCAACAACAACAACAGCAATGAAAAACATCAATAAATTCAACAACAACCTCAACAAGGAAAAACACCAAAAAAATTCAACAACAACCTCAACAATGAAAAACACAAAAAAAATCAATAAAAACATCAACATTGAAAAACTCCATGAATTTCAACAACTACCACAACAAAGAAAAACAGCAAAAAATTCGACAACAAACTCAACATTGAAAACACCAACAAATTAAACAACAACCTCAATATTGAAAATCACCAACAAATTCAACAACAACCTCAACAATGAAAAACACCAAAACATTCAACAACAACCTCAACATTAATCAACACCAACAAATTAAACAACAACCTCAACAATGAAAAACACCAAAAAATTCAACAACAACCCAAACATTGAAAAACACCAAAATATTCAACAACATCCTCAACCATGAAAAAGACCAAAAAATTAAACAACAACATCAACATTTAAAAACAACAACAAATTCAACAACAACCTCAAAATTCAAAAACTCGAAAAAATTCAACAAAACCTCAACATTGAAAAACACCAAAAAATTCAACAACAACCTCAACAATGAACAACACCAAAAAATTCAACAAGACCCTCAACATTCAATAACACCAAAACATAGAAACAACAACCTCAACATTTAAAAACACCAACAATTTCAACCAAAACCTCAACAATGAAAAACACCAAAAAAATCAACAACAACCTCAAATTTGAAAAATTCCAACAAATTCAACAACCTCATCATTGAAAAACAGCAACAAATTCAACAATAAGCTCAACATTGAAAACCCCCAACAAATTCAACAACAACCTCAACAATGAAAAACACCAAAAAATTCAACAACAACCACAGCAATGAAAAACATCAATAAATTCAACAACAACCTCAACAATGAAAAACACCAATAAAATTAAACAACAACCTCAACAACGAAAAACACCAAAAAAATCAATAAAAACATCAACATTGAAAAGCTCCAAGAATTTCAACAACTACCACAACAATGAATAACACCAAAAAATTCGACAACAAACTCAACATTGAAAAACACCAACAAATTAAACAACAACATCAATCTTGAAAATCACCAACAAATTCAACAACAACCTCAACAATGAAAAACATGAAAAAATTCAACAACAACAACCTCAACAATGAAAAACACCAAAAAACTCAACAGCAACCTCAACATTGAAAAAAACCAACAAATTCAACAACAACCTAAATATTGAAAATCACCAACAAATTCAACAACAACCTCAACAATGAAAAACATGAAAAAATTCAACAACAACAACCTCAACAATGAAAAACAGCAAAAAATTCAACAACAACCTCAACATTAAAAAACACCAACAAATTCAACAACCTCAACATTGAAAAACACCAACTTATTCAACAACAACCTCAACAATGAAAAACACCAAAAAATTCAACAACAACCTCAGCATTCAAAAACACCATCAAATTCAACAACAACCTCAGCAATGAAAATCGTCAAAAAATTCAACAACAACCTCAACCATGAAAAACACCAAAAAATTCAACAACAACCTCAACAATGAAACAAACCCAAAAAATCAATAACAGCCTCAACATTGAAAAATTCCAACAATTTCAACAACTACCGCAGCAATGAAAAACACCAAAAAATTCGACAACAAACTCAACATTGAAAATCATCATCAAATTCAACAAAAACCCAAACAATGAAAAAGAACAAAAAATTCAACAACAACCTCAACTTTGAAAAACACCAACAGATTTAACAACCTCAACATTCAAAAACACCAACAAATTTAACAACAACCTCAGCATTGAAAAACACCAACAGATTCAACAACCTCAACATTGAAAAATACCATCAAATTCAACAACAACCTCAACTTTTAAAAATACAAAAAGGTTCAACAAAATAAAAATTGATAACAACAACACATTCAACGGCAACCTCAACATTGATAAACTCCAACAATTTCAATAACAACCTCAACAATGAAAAACACCAACAAATTCAACTGCAATCTCAATTTTGAAAAATACAAAATGATTCAAAAAAAAACATTGATTACACCGAAAAATTCAACAACAAACTCAACATTGAAAAACACCAAAATATTCAACAACAACCTCAACCATGAAAAACACCAAAAAATTCAACAACAACCTCAACATTGAAAAACTCCAGCAAATTCAACAACAACCACAAAATTCAACAAAAACTCCAACAAATTCAACAAAAAACTCAACATTGAAAAACACCAAAAAATTCAACAAAAACCTCAACATTCAATAACACCAAAAAATAAAAACAACAACCTCAACATTCAAAAACACCAACAAATTCAACCAAAACCTCAACAATCAAAAACACCAAAAAAATCAACAACAACGTCAACTTTGAAAAACTCCAACAAATTCAACAACCTCATCATTGAAAAACACCAACAAATACAACAATAAACTCAACATTGAAACCTCCAACAAATTCAACAACAACCTCAACAATGAAAAACACCAAAAAATTCAACAACAAGCTCAACATTCAAAAACACCAACAATTTCAACAACAACAACAGCAATGAAAAACATCAATAAATTCAACAACAACCTCAACAAGGAAAAACACCAAAAAAATTCAACAACAACCTCAACAATGAAAAACACCAAAAAAATCAATAAAAACATCAACATTGAAAAACTCCATGAATTTCAACAACTACCACAACAAAGAAAAACAGCAACAAATTCGACAACAAACTCAACATTGAAAACACCAACAAATTAAACAACAACCTCAATATTGAAAATCACCAACAAATTCAACAACAACCTCAACAATGAAAAACACCAAAACATTCAACAACAACCTCAACATTAATCAACACCAACAAATTAAACAACAACCTCAACAATGAAAAACACCAAAAAATTCAACAACAACCCAAACATTGAAAAACACCAACAAATTCAACAACAACCTAAATATTGAAAATCACCAACAAATTCAACAACAACCTCAACATTGAAAAACATGAAAAAATTCAACAACAACAACCTCAACAATGAAAAACAGCAAAAAATTCAACAACAACCTCAACATTAAAAAACACCAACAAATTCAACAACCTCAACATTGAAAAACACCAACTTATTCAACAACAACCTCAACAATGAAAAACACCAAAAAATTCAACAACAACCTCAGCATTCAAAAACACCGTCAAATTCAACAACAACCTCAGCAATGAAAATCGTCAAAAAATTCAACAACAACCTCAACAATGATAAACACCAAAAAATTCAACAACAACCTCAACAATGAAACAAACCCAAAAAATCAATAACAGCCTCAACATTGAAAAATTCCAACAATTTCAACAACTACCGCAACAATGAAAAACACCAAAAAATTTGACAACAAACTCAACATTGAAAATCATCATCAAATTCAACAAAAACCCCAACAATGAAAAACAACAAAAAATTCAACAACAACCTCAACTTTGAAAAACACCAACAGATTTAACAACCTCAACATTCAAAAACACCAACAAATTTAACAACAACCTCAGCTTTGAAAAACACCAACAGATTCAACAACCTCAGCACTGAAAAACACCATCAAATTCAACAACAACCTCAACTTTTAAAAATACAAAAAGGTTCAACAAAATAAAAATTGATAACACCAACACATTCAACGGCAACCTCAACATTGAAAAACTCCAACAATTTCAATAACAACCTCAACAATGAAAAACACCAACAAATTCAACTGCAATCTCAATTTTGAAAAATACAAAATGATTCAAAAAAAAACATTGAATACACCGAAAAATTCAACAACAAACTCAACATTGAAAAACACCAAAATATTCAACAACAACCTCAACCATGAAAAACACCAAAAAATTCAACAACAACCTAAACATTGAAAAACTCCAGCAAATTCAACAACAACCTCAAAATTCAAAAACTCCAATAAATTCAACAAAAACCTCAAAATTGAAAAACACCAAAAAATTCATTAAAAACCTCTGCTTTGAAAAACACCAACAAATTCAACAACCTCAACATTGAAAAACGCCAACTTTTTCAACAACAACTTCAACAATGAAAAACACCAAAAAATTCAACAACAACCTCAGCATTCAAAAACACCATCAAATTCAACAACAACCTCAGCAATGAAAATCGTCAAAAAATTCAACACCAACCTCAGCAATGATAAACGCAAAAAAATTCAACAACAACCTCAACAATGAAACACACCCAAAAATTCAATAACAATCTCAACATTGAAAAACTCCAACAATTTCAACAACTACCGCAACAATGAAAAACAGCAAAAAATTCGACAACAAACTCAACATTGAAAATCACCATCATATTCAATAAAAATCTCAACAATGAAAAGCACCGAAAAATTCAACAACAACCTCAACTTTGAAAAACACCAACAGATTTAACAACCTCAACATTCAAAGACTCCAACAGATTTAACAACAAGCTCAGCTTTGAAAAACACCAACAAATTCAACAACCTCAACATTGAAAAACACCATCAAATTCAACAACAACCTCAACATTTCAAAATACAAAAAGGTTCAACAAAATAAAAATTGATAACACCAACAAATTCAACGAAAACCTCAACATTGAAAAACTCCAACAATTTCAATAACAACCTCAACAATGAAAAACACCAACAAATTCAACTGCAATCTCAATTTTGAAAACAACAAAAAGATTTTAAAAAAAACATTGAATACACCAAAAAATTCAACAGCAACCTCAACATTGAAAAACACCAAAATATTCAACAACATCCTCAACCATGAAAAAGACCAAAAAATTAAACAACAACATCAACATTTAAAAACAACAACAAATTCAACAACAACCTCAAAATTCAAAAACTCCAAAAAATTCAACAAAACCTCAACATTGAAAAACACCAAAAAATTCAACAACAACCTCAACAATGAATAACACCAAAAAATTCAACAAGACCCTCAACATTCAACATCACCAAAACATAGAAACAACAACCTCAACGTTTAAAAACACCAACAATTTCAACCAAAACCTCAACAATGAAAAACACCAAAAAATCAACAACAACCTCAAATTTGAAAAATTCCAACAAATTCAACAACCTCATCATTGAAAAACAGCAACAAATTCAACAATAAGCTCAACATTGAAAACCCCCAACAAATTCAACAACAACCTCAACAATCAAAAACACCAAAAAAATCAATAAAAACATCAACATTGAAAAACTCCATGAATTTCAACAACTACCACAACAATGAAAAACAGCAAAAAATTCGACAACAAACTCAACATTGAAAACACCAACAAATTAAACAACAACCTCAATATTGAAAATCACCAACAAATTCAACAACAACCTCAACAATGAAAAACACCAAAACATTCAACAACAACCTCAACATTAATCAACACCAACAAATTAAACAACAACCTCAACAATGAAAAACACCAAAAAATTCAACAACAACCCAAACATTGAAAAACATCAACAAATTCAACAACAACCTAAATATTGAAAATCACCAACAAATTCAACAACAACCTCAACATTGAAAAACATGAAAAAATTCAACAACAACAACCTCAACAATGAAAAACAGCAAAAAATTCAACAACAACCTCAACATTAAAAAACACCAACAAATTCAACAACCTCAACATTGAAAAACACCAACTTAGTCAACAACAACCTCAACAATGAAAAACACCAAAAAATTCAACAACAACCTCAGCATTCAAAAACACCGTCAAATTCAACAACAACCTCAGCAATGAAAATCATCAAAAAATTCAACAACAACCTCAACAATGATAAGCACCAAAAAATTCAACAACAACCTCAACAATGAAACAAACCCAAAAAATCAATAACAGCCTCAACATTGAAAAATTCCAACAATTTCAACAACTACCGCAACAATGAAAAACACCAAAAAATTCGACAACAAACTCAACATTGAAAATCATCATCAAATTCAACAAAAACCCCAACAATGAAAAACAACAAAAAATCAACAACAGCCTCAACTTTGAAAAACACCAACAGATTTAACAACCTCAACATTCAAAAACACCAACAAATTTAACAACAACCTCAGCATTGAAAAACACCAACAGATTCAACAACCTCAACATTGAAAAATACCATCAAATTCAACAACAACCTCAACTTTTAAAAATACAAAAAGGTTCAACAAAATAAAAATTGATAACAACAACACATTCAACGGCAACCTCAACATTGATAAACTCCAATAATTTCAATAACAACCTCAACAATGAAAAACACCAACAAATTCAACTGCAATCTCAATTTTGAAAAATACAAAATGATTCAATAAAAAACATTGATTACACCGAAAAATTCAACAACAAACTCAACATTGAAAAACACCAAAATATTCAACAACAACCTCAACCATGAAAAACACCAAAAAATTCAACAACAACCTCAACATTGAAAAACTCCAGCAAATTCAACAACAACCACAAAATTCAACAAAAACTCCAACAAATTCAACAAAAAACTCAACATTGAAAAACACCAAAAAATTCAACAAAAACCTCAACATTCAATAACACCAAAAAATAAATACAACAACCTCAACATTCAAAAACACCAACAAATTCAACCGAAACCTCAACAATCAAAAACACCAAAAAAATCAACAACAATGTCAACTTTGAAAAACTCCAACAAATTCAACAACCTCATCATTGAATAACACCAACAAATTCAACAATAAACTCAACATTGAAACCTCCAACAAATTCAACAACAACCTCAACAATGAAAAACACCAAAAAATTCAACAACAAGCTCAACATTCAAAAACACCAACAATTTCAACAACAACAACAGCAATGAAAAACATCAATAAATTCAACAACAACCTCAACAAGGAAAAACACCAAAAAAATTCAACAACAACCTCAACAACGAAAAACACCAAAAAAATCAATAAAAACATCAACATTGAAAAACTCCATGAATTTCAACAACTACCACAACAATGAAAAACAGCAACAAATTCGACAACAAACTCAACATTGAAAACACCAACAAATTAAACAACAACCTCAATATTGAAAATCACCAACAAATTCAACAACAACCTCAACAATGAAAAACCCCAAAACATTCAACAACAACCTCAACATTAATCAACACCAACAAATTAAACAACAACCTCAACAATGAAAAACACCAAAAAATTCAACAACAACCCAAACATTGAAAAACACCAACAAATTCAACAACAACGTAAATATTGAAAATCACCAACAAATTCAACAACAACCTCAACATTGAAAAACATGAAAAAATTCAACAACAACAACCTCAACAATGAAAAACAGCAAAAAATTCAACAACAACCTCAACATTAAAAAACACCAACAAATTCAACAACCTCAACATTGAAAAACACCAACTTATTCAACAACAACCTCAACAATGAAAAACACCAAAAAATTCAACAACAACCTCAGCATTCAAAAACACCGTCAAATTCAACAACAACCTCAGCAATGAAAATCGTCAAAAAATTCAACAACAACCTCAACAATGATAAGCACCAAAAAATTCAACAACAACCTCAACAATGAAACAAACCCAAAAAATCAATAACAGCCTCAACATTGAAAAATTCCAACAATTTCAACAACTACCGCAACAATGAAAAACACCAAAAAATTCGACAACAAACTCAACATTGAAAATCATCATCAAATTCAACAAAAACCCCAACAATGAAAAACAACAAAAAATTCAACAACAACCTCAACTTTGAAAAACACCAACAGATTTAACAACCTCAACATTCAAAAACACCACAAATTTAACAACAACCTCAGCTTTGAAAAACACCAACAGATTCAACAACCTCAGCACTGAAAAACACCATCAAATTCAACAACAACCTCAACTTTTAAAAATACAAAAAGGTTCAACAAAATAAAAATTGATAACACCAACACATTCAACGGCAACCTCAACATTGAAAAACTCCAACAATTTCAATAACAACCTCAACAATGAAAAACACCAACAAATTCAACTGCAATCTCAATTTTGAAAAATACAAAATGATTCAAAAAAAAACATTGAATACACCGAAAAATTCAACAACAAACTCAACATTGAAAAACACCAAAATATTCAACAACAACCTCAACCATGAAAAACACCAAAAAATTCAACAACAACCTAAACATTGAAAAACTCCAGCAAATTCAACAACAACCTCAAAATTCAAAAACTCCAATAAATTCAACAAAAACCTCAAAATTGAAAAACACCAAAAAATTCATTAAAAACCTCTGCTTTGAAAAACACCAAAAAATTCAACAACCTCAACATTGAAAAACGCCAACTTTTTCAACAACAACTTCAACAATGAAAAACACCAAAAAATTCAACAACAACCTCAGCATTCAAAAACACCATCAAATTCAACAACAACCTCAGCAATGAAAATCGTCAAAAAATTCAACACCAACCTCAGCAATGATAAACGCAAAAAAATTCAACAACAACCTCAACAATGAAACACACCCAAAAATTCAATAACAATCTCAACATTGAAAAACTCCAACAATTTCAACAACTACCGCAACAATGAAAAACAGCAAAAAATTCGACAACAAACTCAACATTGAAAATCACCATCATATTCAATAAAAATCTCAACAATGAAAAGCACCGAAAAATTCAACAACAACCTCAACTTTGAAAAACACCAACAGATTTAACAACCTCAACATTCAAAGACTCCAACAGATTTAACAACAAGCTCAGCTTTGAAAAACACCAACAAATTCAACAACCTCAACATTGAAAAACACCATCAAATTCAACAACAACCTCAACATTTCAAAATACAAAAAGGTTCAACAAAATAAAAATTGATAACACCAACAAATTCAACGAAAACCTCAACATTGAAAAACTCCAACAATTTCAATAACAACCTCAACAATGAAAAACACCAACAAATTCAACTGCAATCTCAATTTTGAAAACAACAAAAAGATTTAAAAAAAAACATTGAATACACCAAAAAATTCAACAGCAACCTCAACATTGAAAAACACCAAAATATTCAACAACATCCTCAACCATGAAAAAGACCAAAAAATTAAACAACAACATCAACATTTAAAAACAACAACAAATTCAACAACAACCTCAAAATTCAAAAACTCCAAAAAATTCAACAAAACCTCAACATTGAAAAACACCAAAAAATTCAACAACAACCTCAACAATGAATAACACCAAAAAATTCAACAAGACCCTCAACATTCAATAACACCAAAACATAGAAACAACAACCTCAACGTTTAAAAACACCAACAATTTCAACCAAAACCTCAACAATGAAAAACACCAAAAAATCAACAACAACCTCAAATTTGAAAAATTCCAACAAATTCAACAACCTCATCATTGAAAAACAGCAACAAATTCAACAATAAGCTCAACATTGAAAACCCCCAACAAATTCAACAACAACCTCAACAATCAAAAACACCAAAAAAATCAATAAAAACATCAACATTGAAAAACTCCATGAATTTCAACAACTACCACAACAATGAAAAACAGCAAAAAATTCGACAACAAACTCAACATTGAAAACACCAACAAATTAAACAACAACCTCAATATTGAAAATCACCAACAAATTCAACAACAACCTCAACAATGAAAAACACCAAAACATTCAACAACAACCTCAACATTAATCAACACCAACAAATTAAACAACAACCTCAACAATGAAAAACACCAAAAAATTCAACAACAACCCAAACATTGAAAAACATCAACAAATTCAACAACAACCTAAATATTGAAAATCACCAACAAATTCAACAACAACCTCAACATTGAAAAACATGAAAAATTTCAACAACAACAACCTCAACAATGAAAAACAGCAAAAAATTCAACAACAACCTCAACATTAAAAAACACCAACAAATTCAACAACCTCAACATTGAAAAACACCAACTTAGTCAACAACAACCTCAACAATGAAAAACACCAAAAAATTCAACAACAACCTCAGCATTCAAAAACACCGTCAAATTCAACAACAACCTCAGCAATGAAAATCGTCAAAAAATTCAACAACAACCTCAACAATGATAAGCACCAAAAAATTCAACAACAACCTCAACAATGAAACAAACCCAAAAAATCAATAACAGCCTCAACATTGAAAAATTCCAACAATTTCAACAACTACCGCAACAATGAAAAACACCAAAAAATTCGACAACAAACTCAACATTGAAAATCATCATCAAATTCAACAAAAACCCCAACAATGAAAAACAACAAAAAATCAACAACAGCCTCAACTTTGAAAAACACCAACAGATTTAACAACCTCAACATTCAAAAACACCAACAAATTTAACAACAACCTCAGCATTGAAAAACACCAACAGATTCAACAACCTCAACATTGAAAAATACCATCAAATTCAACAACAACCTCAACTTTTAAAAATACAAAAAGGTTCAACAAAATAAAAATTGATATCAACAACACATTCAACGGCAACCTCAACATTGATAAACTCCAACAATTTCAATAACAACCTCAACAATGAAAAACACCAACAAATTCAACTGCAATCTCAATTTTGAAAAATACAAAATGATTTAATTAAATACATTGATTACACCGAAAAATTCAACAACAAACTCAACATTGAAAAACACCAAAATATTCAACAACAACCTCAACCATGAAAAACACCAAAAAATTCAACAACAACCTCAACATTGAAAAACTCCAGCAAATTCAACAACAACCACAAAATTCAACAAAAACTCCAACAAATTCAACAAAAAACTCAACATTGAAAAACACCAAAAAATTCAACAAAAACCTCAACATTCAATAACACCAAAAAATAAATACAACAACCTCAACATTCAAAAACACCAACAAATTCAACCAAAACCTCAACAATCAAAAACACCAAAAAAATCAACAACAATGTCAACTTTGAAAAACTCCAACAAATTCAACAACCTCATCATTGAATAACACCAACAAATTCAACAATAAACTCAACATTGAAACCTCCAACAAATTCAACAACAACCTCAACAATGAAAAACACCAAAAAATTCAACAACAAGCTCAACATTCAAAAACACCAACAATTTCAACAACAACAACAGCAATGAAAAACATCAATAAATTCAACAACAACCTCAACAAGGAAAAACACCAAAAAAATTCAACAACAACCTCAACAATGAAAAACACCAAAAAAATCAATAAAAACATCAACATTGAAAAACTCCATGAATTTCAACAACTACCACAACAATGAAAAACAGCAACAAATTCGACAACAAACTCAACATTGAAAACACCAACAAATTAAACAACAACCTCAATATTGAAAATCACCAACAAATTCAACAACAACCTCAACAATGAAAAACCCCAAAACATTCAACAACAACCTCAACATTAATCAACACCAACAAATTAAACAACAACCTCAACAATGAAAAACACCAAAAAATTCAACAACAACCCAAACATTGAAAAACACCAACAAATTCAACAACAACCTAAATATTGAAAATCACCAACAAATTCAACAACAACCTCAACATTGAAAAACATGAAAAAATTCAACAACAACAACCTCAACAATGAAAAACAGCAAAAAATTCAACAACAACCTCAACATTAAAAAACACCAACAAATTCAACAACCTCAACATTGAAAAACACCAACTTATTCAACAACAACCTCAACAATGAAAAACACCAAAAAATTCAACAACAACCTCAGCATTCAAAAACACCGTCAAATTCAACAACAACCTCAGCAATGAAAATCGTCAAAAAATTCAACAACAACCTCAACAATGATAAGCACCAAAAAATTCAACAACAACCTCAACAATGAAAAACCCCAAAACATTCAACAACAACCTCAACATTAATCAACACCAACAAATTAAACAACAACCTCAACAATGAAAAACACCAAAAAATTCAACAACAACCCAAACATTGAAAAACACCAACAAATTCAACAACAACCTAAATATTGAAAACCACCAACAAATTCAACAACAACCTCAACATTGAAAAACATGAAAAAATTCAACAACAACAACCTCAACAATGAAAAACAGCAAAAAATTCAACAACAACCTCAACATTAAAAAACACCAACAAATTCAACAACCTCAACATTGAAAAACACCAACTTATTCAACAACAACCTCAACAATGAAAAACACCAAAAAATTCAACAACAACCTCAGCATTCAAAAACACCGTCAAATTCAACAACAACCTCAGCAATGAAAATCGTCAAAAAATTCAACAACAACCTCAACAATGATAAGCACCAAAAAATTCAACAACAACCTCAACAATGAAAAACACCAAAAAATTCGACAACAAACTCAACATTGAAAATCATCATCAAATTCAACAAAAACCCCAACAATGAAAAACAACAAAAAATTCAACAACAACCTCAACTTTGAAAAACACCAACAGATTTAACAACCTCAACATTCAAAAACACCAACAAATTTAACAACAACCTCAGCTTTGAAAAACACCAACAGATTCAACAACCTCAGCACTGAAAAACACCATCAAATTCAACAACAACCTCAACTTTTAAAAATACAAAAAGGTTCAACAAAATAAAAATTGATAACACCAACACATTCAACGGCAACCTCAACATTGAAAAACTCCAACAATTTCAATAACAACCTCAACAATGAAAAACACCAACAAATTCAACTGCAATCTCAATTTTGAAAAATACAAAATGATTCAAAAAAAAACATTGAATACACCGAAAAATTCAACAACAAACTCAACATTGAAAAACACCAAAATATTCAACAACAACCTCAACCATGAAAAACACCAAAAAATTCAACAACAACCTAAACATTGAAAAACTCCAGCAAATTCAACAACAACCTCAAAATTCAAAAACTCCAATAAATTCAACAAAAACCTCAAAATTGAAAAACACCAAAAAATTCATTAAAAACCTCTGCTTTGAAAAACACCAACAAATTCAACAACCCCAACATTGAAAAACGCCAACTTTTTCAACAACAACTTCAACAATGAAAAACACCAAAAAATTCAACAACAACCTCAGCATTCAAAAACACCATCAAATTCAACAACAACCTCAGCAATGAAAATCGTCAAAAAATTCAACACCAACCTCAGCAATGATAAACGCAAAAAAATTCAACAACAACCTCAACAATGAAACACACCCAAAAATTCAATAACAATCTCAACATTGAAAAACTCCAACAATTTCAACAACTACCGCAACAATGAAAAACAGCAAAAAATTCGACAACAAACTCAACATTGAAAATCACCAACAGATTTAACAACCTCAACATTCAAAGACTCCAACAGATTTAACAACAAGCTCAGCTTTGAAAAACACCAACAAATTCAACAACCTCAACATTGAAAAACACCATCAAATTCAACAACAACCTCAACTTTTCAAAATACAAAAAGGTTCAACAAAATAAAAATTGATAACACCAACAAATTCAACGAAAACCTCAACATTGAAAAACTCCAACAATTTCAATAACAACCTCAACAATGAAAAACACCAACAAATTCAACTGCAATCTCAATTTTGAAAACAACAAAAAGATTTTAAAAAAAACATTGAATACACCAAAAAATTCAACAGCAACCTCAACATTGAAAAACACCAAAATATTCAACAACATCCTCAACCATGAAAAAGACCAAAAAATTAAACAACAACATCAACATTTAAAAACAACAACAAATTCAACAACAACCTCAAAATTCAAAAACTCCAAAAAATTCAACAAAACCTCAACATTGAAAAACACCAAAAAATTCAACAACATCCTCAACAATGAATAACACCAAAAAATTCAACAAGACCCTCAACATTCAATAACACCAAAACATAGAAACAACAACCTCAACGTTTAAAAACACCAACAATTTCAACCAAAACCTCAACAATGAAAAACACCAAAAAATCAACAACAACCTCAAATTTGAAAAATTCCAACAAATTCAACAACCTCATCATTGAAAAACAGCAACAAATTCAACAATAAGCTCAACATTGAAAACCCCCAACAAATTCAACAACAACCTCAACAATCAAAAACACCAAAAAAATCAATAAAAACATCAACATTGAAAAACTCCATGAATTTCAACAACTACCACAACAATGAAAAACAGCAAAAAATTCGACAACAAACTCAACATTGAAAACACCAACAAATTAAACACAACCTCAATATTGAAAATCACCAACAAATTCAACAACAACCTCAACAATGAAAAACACCAAAACATTCAACAACAACCTCAACATTAATCAACACCAACAAATTAAACAACAACCTCAACAATGAAAAACACCAAAAAATTCAACAACAACCCAAACATTGAAAAACACCAACAAATTCAACAACAACCTAAATATTGAAAATCACCAACAAATTCAACAACAACCTCAACATTGAAAAACATGAAAAAATTCAACAACAACAACCTCAACAATGAAAAACAGCAAAAAATTCAACAACAACCTCAACATTAAAAAACACCAACAAATTCAACAACCTCAACATTGAAAAACACCAACTTAGTCAACAACAACCTCAACAATGAAAAACACCAAAAAATTCAACAACAACCTCAGCATTCAAAAACACCGTCAAATTCAACAACAACCTCAGCAATGAAAATCGTCAAAAAATTCAACAACAACCTCAACAATGATAAGCACCAAAAAATTCAACAACAACCTCAACAATGAAACAAACCCAAAAAATCAATAACAGCCTCAACATTGAAAAATTCCAACAATTTCAACAACTACCGCAACAATGAAAAACACCAAAAAATTCGACAACAAACTCAACATTGAAAATCATCATCAAATTCAACAAAAACCCCAACAATGAAAAAGAACAAAAAATTCAACAACAACCTCAACTTTGAAAAACACCAACAGATTTAACAACCTCAACATTCAAAAACACCAACAAATATAACAACAACCTCAGCTTTGAAAAACACCAACAGATTCAACAACCTCAGCACTGAAAAACACCATCAAATTCAACAACAACCTCAACTTTTAAAAATAGAAAAAGGTTCAACAAAATAAAAATTGATAACACCAACACATTCAACGGCAACCTCAACATTGAAAAACTCCAACAATTTCAATAACAACCTCAACAATGAAAAACACCAACAAATTCAACTGCAATCTCAATTTTGAAAAATACAAAATGATTCAAAAAAAAACATTGAATACACCGAAAAATTCAACAACAAGCTCAACATTGAAAAACACCAAAATATTCAACAACAACTTCAACAATGAAAAACACCAAAAAATTCAACAACAACCTCAGCATTCAAAAACACCATCAAATTCAACAACAACCTCAGCAATGAAAATCGTCAAAAAATTCAACACCAACCTCAGCAATGATAAACGCAAAAAAATTCAACAACAACCTCAACAATGAAACACACCCAAAAATTCAATAACAATCTCAACATTGAAAAACTCCAACAATTTCAACAACTACCGCAACAATGAAAAACAGCAAAAAATTCGACAACAAACTCAACATTGAAAATCACCATCATATTCAATAAAAATCTCAACAATGAAAAGCACCGAAAAATTCAACAACAACCTCAACTTTGAAAAACACCAACAGATTTAACAACCTCAACATTCAAAGACTCCAACAGATTTAACAACAAGCTCAGCTTTGAAAAACACCATCAAATTCAACAACAACCTCAACTTTTCAAAATACAAAAAGGTTCAACAAAATAAAAATTGATAACACCAACAAATTCAACGAAAACCTCAACATTGAAAAACTCCAACAATTTCAATAACAACCTCAACAATGAAAAACACCAACAAATTCAACTGCAATCTCAATTTTGAAAACAACAAAAAGATTTTAAAAAAAACATTGAATACACCAAAAAATTCAACAGCAACCTCAACATTGAAAAACACCAAAATATTCAACAACATCCTCAACCATGAAGAAGACCAAAAAATTAAACAACAACATCAACATTTAAAAACAACAACAAATTCAACAACAACCTCAAAATTCAAAAACTCCAAAAAATTCAACAAAACCTCAACAATGAAAAACACCAAAAAAATCAACAACAACCTCAAATTTGAAAAATTCCAACAAATTCAACAACCTCATCATTGAAAAACAGCAACAAATTCAACAATAAGCTCAACATTGAAAACCCCCAACAAATTCAACAACAACCTCAACAATCAAAAACACCAAAAAAATCAATAAAAACATCAACATTGAAAAACTCCATGAATTTCAACAACTACCACAACAATGAAAAACAGCAACAAATTCGACAACAAACTCAACATTGAAAACACCAACAAATTAAACAACAACCTCAATATTGAAAATCACCAACAAATTCAACAACAACCTCAACAATGAAAAACACCAAAACATTCAACAACAACCTCAACATTAATCAACACCAACAAATTAAACAACAACCTCAACAATGAAAAACACCAAAAAATTCAACAACAACCCAAACATTGAAAAACACCAACAAATTCAACAACAACCTAAATATTGAAAATCACCAACAAATTCAACAACAACCTCAACATTGAAAAACATGAAAAAATTCAACAACAACAACCTCAACAATGAAAAACAGCAAAAAATTCAACAACAACCTCAACATTAAAAAACACCAACAAATTCAACAACCTCAACATTGAAAAACACCAACTTAGTCAACAACAACCTCAACAATGAAAAACACCAAAAAATTCAACAACAACCTCAGCATTCAAAAACACCGTCAAATTCAACAACAACCTCAGCAATGAAAATCGTCAAAAAATTCAACAACAACCTCAACAATGATAAGCACCAAAAAATTCAACAACAACCTCAACAATGAAACAAACCCAAAAAATCAATAACAGCCTCAACATTGAAAAATTCCAACAATTTCAACAACTACCGCAACAATGAAAAACACCAAAAAATTCGACAACAAACTCAACATTGAAAATCATCATCAAATTCAACAAAAACCCCAACAATGAAAAACAACAAAAAATTCAACAACAACCTCAACTTTGAAAAACACCAACAGATTTAACAACCTCAACATTCAAAAACACCAACAAATTTAACAACAACCTCAGCTTTGAAAAACACCAACAGATTCAACAACCTCAGCACTGAAAAACACCATCAAATTCAACAACAACCTCAACTTTTAAAAATAGAAAAAGGTTCAACAAAATAAAAATTGATAACACCAACACATTCAACGGCAACCTCAACATTGAAAAACTCCAACAATTTCAATAACAACCTCAACAATGAAAAACACCAACAAATTCAACTGCAATCTCAATTTTGAAAAATACAAAATGATTCAAAAAAAAAACATTGAATACACCGAAAAATTCAACAACAAGCTCAACATTGAAAAACACCAAAATATTCAACAACAACTTCAACAATGAAAAACACCAAAAAATTCAACAACAACCTCAGCATTCAAAAACACCATCAAATTCAACAACAACCTCAGCAATGAAAATCGTCAAAAAATTCAACACCAACCTCAGCAATGATAAACGCAAAAAAATTCAACAACAACCTCAACAATGAAACACACCCAAAAATTCAATAACAATCTCAACATTGAAAAACTCCAACAATTTCAACAACTACCGCAACAATGAAAAACAGCAAAAAATTCGACAACAAACTCAACATTGAAAATCACCATCATATTCAATAAAAATCTCAACAATGAAAAGCACCGAAAAATTCAACAACAACCTCAACTTTGAAAAACACCAACAGATTTAACAACCTCAACATTCAAAGACTCCAACAGATTTAACAACAAGCTCAGCTTTGAAAAACACCAACAAATTCAACAACCTCAACATTGAAAAACACCATCAAATTCAACAACAACCTCAACTTTTCAAAATACAAAAAGGTTCAACAAAATAAAAATTGATAACACCAACAAATTCAACGAAAACCTCAACATTGAAAAACTCCAACAATTTCAATAACAACCTCAACAATGAAAAACACCAACAAATTCAACTGCAATCTCAATTTTGAAAACAACAAAAAGATTTTAAAAAAAACATTGAATACACCAAAAAATTCAACAGCAACCTCAACATTGAAAAACACCAAAATATTCAACAACATCCTCAACCATGAAAAAGACCAAAAAATTAAACAACAACATCAACATTTAAAAACAACAACAAATTCAACAACAATCTCAAAATTCAAAAACTCCAAAAAATTCAACAAAACCTCAACAATGAAAAACACCAAAAAAATCAACAACAACCTCAAATTTGAAAAATTCCAACAAATTCAACAACCTCATCATTGAAAAACAGCAACAAATTCAACAATAAGCTCAACATTGAAAACCCCCAACAAATTCAACAACAACCTCAACAATCAAAAACACCAAAAAAATCAATAAAAACATCAACATTGAAAAACTCCATGAATTTCAACAACTACCACAACAATGAAAAACAGCAACAAATTCGACAACAAACTCAACATTGAAAACACCAACAAATTAAACAACAACCTCAATATTGAAAATCACCAACAAATTCAACAACAACCTCAACAATGAAAAACCCCAAAACATTCAACAACAACCTCAACATTAATCAACACCAACAAATTAAACAACAACCTCAACAATGAAAAACACCAAAAAATTCAACAACAACCCAAACATTGAAAAACACCAACAAATTCAACAACAACCTAAATATTGAAAATCACCAACAAATTCAACAACAACCTCCACATTGAAAAACATGAAAAAATTCAACAACAACAACCTCAACAATGAAAAACAGCAAAAAATTCAACAACAACCTCAACATTAAAAAACACCAACAAATTCAACAACCTCAACATTGAAAAACACCAACTTAGTCAACAACAACCTCAACAATGAAAAACACCAAAAAATTCAACAACAACCTCAGCATTCAAAAACACCGTCAAATTCAACAACAACCTCAGCAATGAAAATCGTCAAAAAATTCAACAACAACCTCAACAATGATAAGCACCAAAAAATTCAACAACAACCTCAACAATGAAACAAACCCAAAAAATCAATAACAGCCTCAACATTGAAAAATTCCAACAATTTCAACAACTACCGCAACAATGAAAAACACCAAAAAATTCGACAACAAACTCAACATTGAAAATCATCATCAAATTCAACAAAAACCCCAACAATGAAAAACAACAAAAAATTCAACAACAACCTCAACTTTGAAAAACACCAACAGATTTAACAACCTCAACATTCAAAAACACCAACAAATTTAACAACAACCTCAGCTTTGAAAAACACCAACAGATTCAACAACCTCAGCACTGAAAAACACCATCAAATTCAACAACAACCTCAACTTTTAAAAATACAAAAAGGTTCAACAAAATAAAAATTGATAACACCAACACATTCAACGGCAACCTCAACATTGAAAAACTCCAACAATTTCAATAACAACCTCAACAATGAAAAACACCAACAAATTCAACTGCAATCTCAATTTTGAAAAATACAAAATGATTCAAAAAAAAAACATTGAATACACCGAAAAATTCAACAACAAGCTCAACATTGAAAAACACCAAAATATTCAACAACAACTTCAACAATGAAAAACACCAAAAAATTCAACAACAACCTCAGCATTCAAAAACACCATCAAATTCAACAACAACCTCAGCAATGAAAATCGTCAAAAAATTCAACACCAACCTCAGCAATGATAAACGCAAAAAAATTCAACAACAACCTCAACAATGAAACACACCCAAAAATTCAATAACAATCTCAACATTGAAAAACTCCAACAATTTCAACAACTACCGCAACAATGAAAAACAGCAAAAAATTCGACAACAAACTCAACATTGAAAATCACCATCATATTCAATAAAAATCTCAACAATGAAAAGCACCGAAAAATTCAACAACAACCTCAACTTTGAAAAACACCAACAGATTTAACAACCTCAACATTCAAAGACTCCAACAGATTTAACAACAAGCTCAGCTTTGAAAAACACCAACAAATTCAACAACCTCAACATTGAAAAACACCATCAAATTCAACAACAACCTCAACTTTTCAAAATACAAAAAGGTTCAACAAAATAAAAATTGATAACACCAACAAATTCAACGAAAACCTCAACATTGAAAAACTCCAACAATTTCAATAACAACCTCAACAATGAAAAACAACAACAAATTCAACTGCAATCTCAATTTTGAAAACAACAAAAAGATTTTAAAAAAAACATTGAATACACCAAAAAATTCAACAGCAACCTCAACATTGAAAAACACCAAAATATTCAACAACATCCTCAACCATGAAAAAGACCAAAAAATTAAACAACAACATCAACATTTAAAAACAACAACAAATTCAACAACAACCTCAAAATTCAAAAACTCCAAAAAATTCAACAAAACCTCAACATTGAAAAACACCAAAAAATTCAACAACAACCTCAACAATGAATAACACCAAAAAATTCAACAAGACCCTCAACATTCAATAACACCAAAACATAGAAACAACAACCTCAACATTTAAAAACACCAACAATTTCAACCAAAACCTCAACAATGAAAAACACCAAAAAATCAACAACAACCTCAAATTTGAAAAATTCCAACAAATTCAACAACCTCATCATTGAAAAACAGCAACAAATTCAACAATAAGCTCAACATTGAAAACCCCCAACAAATTCAACAACAACCTCAACTATGAAAAACACCAAAAAATTCAACAACAACCACAGCAATGAAAAACATCAATAAATTCAACAACAACCTCAACAATGAAAAACATCAATAAAATTAAACAACAACCTCAACAACGAAAAACACCAAAAAAATCAATAAAAACATCAACATTGAAAAACTCCAAGAATTTCAACAACTACCACAACAATGAATAACACCAAAAAATTCGACAACAAACTCAACATTGAAAAACACCAACAAATTAAACAACAACATCAATCTTGAAAATCATCAACAAATTCAACAACAACCTCAACAATGAAAAACATGAAAAAATTCAACAACAACAACCTCAACAATGAAAAACACCAAAAAACTCAACAGCAACCTCAACATTGAAAAAAAACCAACAAATTCAACAACAACCTAAATATTGAAAATCACCAACAAATTCAACAACAACCTCAACATTAAAAAACACCAACAAATTCAACAACCTCAACATTGAAAAACACCAACTTATTCAACAACAACCTCAACAATGAAAAACACCAAAAAATTCAACAACAACCTCAACAATGAAACAAACCCTAAAAATCAATAACAGCCTCAACATTGAAAAACTCCAACAATTTCAACAACTACCGCAGCAATGAAAAACACCAAAAAATTCGACAACAAACTCAACATTGAAAATCATCATCAAATTCAACAAAAACCCAAACAATGAAAAAGAACAAAAAATTCAACAACAACCTCAACTTTGAAAAACACCAACAGATTTAACAACCTCAACATTCAAAAACACCAACAAATTTAACAACAACCTCAGCATTGAAAAACACCAACAGATTCAACAACCTCAACATTGAAAAATACCATCAAATTCAACAACAACCTCAACTTTTAAAAATACAAAAAGGTTCAACAAAATAAAAATTGATAACAACAACACATTCAACGGCAACCTCAACATTGATAAACTCCAACAATTTCAATAACAACCTCAACAATGAAAAACACCAACAAATTCAACTGCAATCTCAATTTTGAAAAATACAAAATGATTCCAAAAAAAACATTGATTACACCGAAAAATTCAACAACAAACTCAACATTGAAAAACACCAAAATATTCAACAACAACCTCAACCATGAAAAACACCAAAAAATTCAACAACAACCTCAACATTGAAAAACTCCAGCAAATTCAACAACAACCACAAAATTCAACAAAAACTCCAACAAATTCAACAAAAAACTCAACATTGAAAAACACCAAAAAATTCAACAAAAACCTCAACATTCAATAACACCAAAAAATAAAAACAACAACTTCAACATTCAAAACACCAACAAATTCAACCAAAACCTCAACAATCAAAAACACCAAAAAAATCAACAACAACGTCAGCTTTGAAAAACTCCAACAAATTCAACAACCTCATCATTGAAAAACACCAACAAATTCAACAATAAACTCAACATTGAAACCTCCAACAAATTCAACAACAACCTCAACAATGAAAAACACCAAAAAATTCAACAACAAGCTCAACATTCAAAAACACCAACAATTTCAACAACAACAACAGCAATGAAAAACATCAATAAATTCAACAACAACCTCAACAAGGAAAAACACCAAAAAAATTCAACAACAACCTCAACAATGAAAAACACCAAAAAAATCAATAAAAACATCAACATTGAAAAACTCCATGAATTTCAACAACTACCACAACAATGAAAAACAGCAAAAAATTCGACAACAAACTCAACATTGAAAACACCAACAAATTAAACAACAACCTCAATATTGAAAATCACCAACAAATTCAACAACAACCTCAACAATGAAAAACACCAAAACATTCAACAACAACCTCAACATTAATCAACACCAACAAATTAAACAACAACCTCAACAATGAAAAACACCAAAAAATTCAACAACAACCCAAACATTGAAAATCACCAACAAATTCAACAACAACCTAAATATTGAAAATCACCAACAAATTCAACAACAACCTCAACATTGAAAAACATGAAAAAATTCAACAACAACAACCTCAACAATGAAAAACAGCAAAAAATTCAACAACAACCTCAACATTAAAAAACACCAACAAATTCAACAACCTCAACATTGAAAAACACCAACTTATTCAACAACAACCTCAACAATGAAAAACACCAAAAAATTCAA
This sequence comes from Cetorhinus maximus, assembly GCF_964194155.1. Lineage (NCBI taxonomy): Eukaryota > Metazoa > Chordata > Chondrichthyes > Lamniformes > Cetorhinidae > Cetorhinus > Cetorhinus maximus. Next base: position 539,177 of record NC_135905.1, read on the forward strand.
CAACAACCTCAGCATTCAAAAACACCGTCAAATTCAACAACAACCTCAGCAATGAAAATCGTCAAAAAATTCAACAACAACCTCAACAATGATAAGCACCAAAAAATTCAACAACAACCTCAACAATGAAACAAACCCAAAAAATCAATAACAGCCTCAACATTGAAAAATTCCAACAATTTCAACAACTACCGCAACAATGAAAAACACCAAAAAATTCGACAACAAACTCAACATTGAAAATCATCATCAAATTCAACAAAAACCCCAACAATGAAAAACAACAAAAAATTCAACAACAACCTCAACTTTGAAAAACACCAACAGATTTAACAACCTCAACATTCAAAAACACCAACAAATTTAACAACAACCTCAGCTTTGAAAAACACCAACAGATTCAACAACCTCAGCACTGAAAAACACCATCAAATTCAACAACAACCTCAACTTTTAAAAATACAAAAAGGTTCAACAAAATAAAAATTGATAACACCAACACATTCAACGGCAACCTCAACATTGAAAAACTCCAACAATTTCAATAACAACCTAAACATTGAAAAACTCCAGCAAATTCAACAACAACCTCAAAATTCAAAAACTCCAATAAATTAAACAAAAACCTCAACATTGAAAAACACCAAAAAATTCATTAAAAACCTCTGCTTTGAAAAACACCAACAAATTCAACAACCCCAACATTGAAAAACGCCAACTTTTTCAACAACAACTTCAACAATGAAAAACACCAAAAAATTCAACAACAACCTCAGCATTCAAAAACACCATCAAATTCAACAACAACCTCAGCAATGAAAATCGTCAAAAAATTCAACACCAACCTCAGCAATGATAAACGCAAAAAAATTCAACAACAACCTCAACAATGAAACACACCCAAAAATTCAATAACAATCTCAACATTGAAAAACTCCAACAATTTCAACAACTACCGCAACAATGAAAAACAGCAAAAAATTCGACAACAAACTCAACATTGAAAATCACCATCATATTCAATAAAAATCTCAACAATGAAAAGCACCGAAAAATTCAACAACAACCTCAACTTTGAAAAACACCAACAGATTTAACAACCTCAACATTCAAAGACTCCAACAGATTTAACAACAAGCTCAGCTTTGAAAAACACCATCAAATTCAACAACAACCTCAACTTTTCAAAATACAAAAAGGTTCAACAAAATAAAAATTGATAACACCAACAAATTCAACGAAAACCTCAACATTGAAAAACTCCAACAATTTCAATAACAACCTCAACAATGAAAAACACCAACAAATTCAACTGCAATCTCAATTTTGAAAACAACAAAAAGATTTTAAAAAAAACATTGAATACACCAAAAATTTCAACAGCAACCTCAACATTGAAAAACACCAAAATATTCAACAACATCCTCAACCATGAAGAAGACCAAAAAATTAAACAACAACATCAACATTTAAAAACAACAACAAATTCAACAACAACCTCAAAATTCAAAAACTCCAAAAAATTCAACAAAACCTCAACAATGAAAAACACCAAAAAAATCAACAACAACCTCAAATTTGAAAAATTCCAACAAATTCAACAACCTCATCATTGAAAAACAGCAACAAATTCAACAATAAGCTCAACATTGAAAACCCCCAACAAATTCAACAACAACCTCAACAATCAAAAACACCAAAAAAATCAATAAAAACATCAACATTGAAAAACTCCATGAATTTCAACAACTACCACAACAATGAAAAACAGCAACAAATTCGACAACAAACTCAACATTGAAAACACCAACAAATTAAACAACAACCTCAATATTGAAAATCACCAACAAATTCAACAACAACCTCAACAATGAAAAACACCAAAACATTCAACAACAACCTCAACATTAATCAACACCAACAAATTAAACAACAACCTCAACAATGAAAAACACCAAAAAATTCAACAACAACCCAAACATTGAAAAACACCAACAAATTCAACAACAACCTAAATATTGAAAATCACCAACAAATTCAACAACAACCTCAACATTGAAAAACATGAAAAAATTCAACAACAACAACCTCAACAATGAAAAACAGCAAAAAATTCAACAACAACCTCAACATTAAAAAACACCAACAAATTCAACAACCTCAACATTGAAAAACACCAACTTAGTCAACAACAACCTCAACAATGAAAAACACCAAAAAATTCAACAACAACCTCAGCATTCAAAAACACCGTCAAATTCAACAACAACCTCAGCAATGAAAATCGCCAAAAAATTCAACAACAACCTCAACAATGATAAGCACCAAAAAATTCAACAACAACCTCAACAATGAAACAAACCCAAAAAATCAATAACAGCCTCAACATTGAAAAATTCCAACAATTTCAACAACTACCGCAACAATGAAAAACACCAAAAAATTTGACAACAAACTCAACATTGAAAATCATCATCAAATTCAACAAAAACCCCAACAATGAAAAACAACAAAAAATTCAACAACAACCTCAACTTTGAAAAACACCAACAGATTTAACAACCTCAACATTCAAAAATACCAACAAATTTAACAACAACCTCAGCTTTGAAAAACACCAACAGATTCAACAACCTCAGCACTGAAAAACACCATCAAATTCAACAACAACCTCAACTTTTAAAAATACAAAAAGGTTCAACAAAATAAAAATTGATAACACCAACACATTCAACGGCAACCTCAACTTTGAAAAACTCCAACAATTTCAATAACAACCTCAACAATGAAAAACACCAACAAATTCAACTGCAATCTCAATTTTGAAAAATACAAAATGATTCAAAAAAAAAACATTGAATACACCGAAAAATAGAACAACAAGCTCAACATTGAAAAACACCAAAATATTCAACAACAACTTCAACAATGAAAAACACCAAAAAATTCAACAACAACCTCAGCATTCAAAAACACCATCAAATTCAACAACAACCTCAGCAATGAAAATCGTCAAAAAATTCAACACCAACCTCAGCAATGATAAACGCAAAAAAATTCAACAACAACCTCAACAATGAAACACACCCAAAAATTCAATAACAATCTCAACATTGAAAAACTCCAACAATTTCAACAACTACCGCAACAATGAAAAACAGCAAAAAATTCGACAACAAACTCAACATTGAAAATCACCATCATATTCAATAAAAATCTCAACAATGAAAAGCACCGAAAAATTCAACAACAACCTCAACTTTGAAAAACACCAACAGATTTAACAACCTCAACATTCAAAGACTCCAACAGATTTAACAACAAGCTCAGCTTTGAAAAACACCAACAAATTCAACAACCTCAACATTGAAAAACACCATCAAATTCAACAACAACCTCAACTTTTCAAAATACAAAAAGGTTCAACAAAATAAAAATTGATAACACCAACAAATTCAACGAAAACCTCAACATTGAAAAACTCCAACAATTTCAATAACAACCTCAACAATGAAAAACACCAACAAATTCAACTGCAATCTCAATTTTGAAAACAACAAAAAGATTTTAAAAAAAACATTGAATACACCAAAAAATTCAACAGCAACCTCAACATTGAAAAACACCAAAATATTCAACAACATCCTCAACCATGAAGAAGACCAAAAAATTAAACAACAACATCAACATTTAAAAACAACAACAAATTCAACAACAACCTCAAAATTCAAAAACTCCAAAAAATTCAACAAAACCTCAACAATGAAAAACACCAAAAAAATCAACAACAACCTCAAATTTGAAAAATTCCAACAAATTCAACAACCTCATCATTGAAAAACAGTAACAAATTCAACAATAAGCTCAACATTGAAAACCCCCAACAAATTCAACAACAACCTCAACAATCAAAAACACCAAAAAAATCAACAAAAACATCAACATTGAAAAACTCCATGAATTTCAACAACTACCACAACAATGAAAAACAGCAACAAATTCGACAACAAACTCAACATTGAAAACACCAACAAATTAAACAACAACCTCAATATTGAAAATCACCAACAAATTCAACAACAACCTCAACAATGAAAAACACCAAAACATTCAACAACAACCTCAACATTAATCAACACCAACAAATTAAACAACAACCTCAACAATGAAAAACACCAAAAAATTCAACAACAACCCAAACATTGAAAAACACCAACAAATTCAACAACAACCTAAATATTGAAAATCACCAACAAATTCAACAACAACCTCCACATTGAAAAACATGAAAAAATTCAACAACAACAACCTCAACAATGAAAAACAGCAAAAAATTCAACAACAACCTCAACATTAAAAAACACCAACAAATTCAACAACCTCAACATTGAAAAACACCAACTTAGTCAACAACAACCTCAACAATGAAAAACACCAAAAAATTCAACAACAACCTCAGCATTCAAAAACACCGTCAAATTCAACAACAACCTCAGCAATGAAAATCGCCAAAAAATTCAACAACAACCTCAACAATGATAAGCACCAAAAAATTCAACAACAACCTCAACAATGAAACAAACCCAAAAAATCAATAACAGCCTCAACATGGAAAAATTCCAACAATTTCAACAACTACCGCAACAATGAAAAACACCAAAAAATTCGACAACAAACTCAACATTGAAAATCATCATCAAATTCAACAAAAACCCCAACAATGAAAAACAACAAAAAATTCAACAACAACCTCAACTTTGAAAAACACCAACAGATTTAACAACCTCAACATTCAAAAACACCAACAAATTTAACAACAACCTCAGCTTTGAAAAACACCAACAGATTCAACAACCTCAGCACTGAAAAACACCATCAAATTCAACAACAACCTCAACTTTTAAAAATACAAAAAGGTTCAACAAAATAAAAATTGATAACACCAACACATTCAACGGCAACCTCAACATTGAAAAACTCCAACAATTTCAATAACAACCTCAACAATGAAAAACACCAACAAATTCAACTGCAATCTCAATTTTGAAAAATACAAAATGATTCAAAAAAAAAACATTGAATACACCGAAAAATTCAACAACAAGCTCAACATTGAAAAACACCAAAATATTCAACAACAACTTCAACAATGAAAAACACCAAAAAATTCAACAACAACCTCAGCATTCAAAAACACCATCAAATTCAACAACAACCTCAGCAATGAAAATCGTCAAAAAATTCAACACCAACCTCAGCAATGATAAACGCAAAAAAATTCAACAACAACCTCAACAATGAAACACACCCAAAAATTCAATAACAATCTCAACATTGAAAAACTCCAACAATTTCAACAACTACCGCAACAATGAAAAACAGCAAAAAATTCGACAACAAACTCAACATTGAAAATCACCATCATATTCAATAAAAATCTCAACAATGAAAAGCACCGAAAAATTCAACAACAACCTCAACTTTGAAAAACACCAACAGATTTAACAACCTCAACATTCAAAGACTCCAACAGATTTAACAACAAGCTCAGCTTTGAAAAACACCAACAAATTCAACAACCTCAACATTGAAAAACACCATCAAATTCAACAACAACCTCAACTTTTCAAAATACAAAAAGGTTCAACAAAATAAAAATTGATAACACCAACAAATTCAACGAAAACCTCAACATTGAAAAACTCCAACAATTTCAATAACAACCTCAACAATGAAAAACACCAACAAATTCAACTGCAATCTCAATTTTGAAAACAACAAAAAGATTTTAAAAAAAACATTGAATACACCAAAAAATTCAACAGCAACCTCAACATTGAAAAACACCAAAATATTCAACAACATCCTCAACCATGAAGAAGACCAAAAAATTAAACAACAACATCAACATTTAAAAACAACAACAAATTCAACAACAACCTCAAAATTCAAAAACTCCAAAAAATTCAACAAAACCTCAACAATGAAAAACACCAAAAAAATCAACAACAACCTCAAATTTGAAAAATTCCAACAAATTCAACAACCTCATCATTGAAAAACAGTAACAAATTCAACAATAAGCTCAACATTGAAAACCCCCAACAAATTCAACAACAACCTCAACAATCAAAAACACCAAAAAAATCAACAAAAACATCAACATTGAAAAACTCCATGAATTTCAACAACTACCACAACAATGAAAAACAGCAACAAATTCGACAACAAACTCAACATTGAAAACACCAACAAATTAAACAACAACCTCAATATTGAAAATCACCAACAAATTCAACAACAACCTCAACAATGAAAAACACCAAAACATTCAACAACAACCTCAACATTAATCAACACCAACAAATTAAACAACAACCTCAACAATGAAAAACACCAAAAAATTCAACAACAACCCAAACATTGAAAAACACCAACAAATTCAACAACAACCTAAATATTGAAAATCACCAACAAATTCAACAACAACCTCCACATTGAAAAACATGAAAAAATTCAACAACAACAACCTCAACAATGAAAAACAGCAAAAAATTCAACAACAACCTCAACATTAAAAAACACCAACAAATTCAACAACCTCAACATTGAAAAACACCAACTTAGTCAACAACAACCTCAACAATGAAAAACACCAAAAAATTCAACAACAACCTCAGCATTCAAAAACACCGTCAAATTCAACAACAACCTCAGCAATGAAAATCGCCAAAAAATTCAACAACAACCTCAACAATGATAAGCACCAAAAAATTCAACAACAACCTCAACAATGAAACAAACCCAAAAAATCAATAACAGCCTCAACATGGAAAAATTCCAACAATTTCAACAACTACCGCAACAATGAAAAACACCAAAAAATTCGACAACAAACTCAACATTGAAAATCATCATCAAATTCAACAAAAACCCCAACAATGAAAAACAACAAAAAATTCAACAACAACCTCAACTTTGAAAAACACCAACAGATTTAACAACCTCAACATTCAAAAACACCAACAAATTTAACAACAACCTCAGCTTTGAAAAACACCAACAGATTCAACAACCTCAGCACTGAAAAACACCATCAAATTCAACAACAACCTCAACTTTTAAAAATACAAAAAGGTTCAACAAAATAAAAATTGATAACACCAACACATTCAACGGCAACCTCAACATTGAAAAACTCCAACAATTTCAATAACAACCTCAACAATGAAAAACACCAACAAATTCAACTGCAATCTCAATTTTGAAAAATACAAAATGATTCAAAAAAAAAACATTGAATACACCGAAAAATTCAACAACAAGCTCAACATTGAAAAACACCAAAATATTCAACAACAACTTCAACAATGAAAAACACCAAAAAATTCAACAACAACCTCAGCATTCAAAAACACCATCAAATTCAACAACAACCTCAGCAATGAAAATCGTCAAAAAATTCAACACCAACCTCAGCAATGATAAACGCAAAAAAATTCAACAACAACCTCAACAATGAAACACACCCAAAAATTCAATAACAATCTCAACATTGAAAAACTCCAACAATTTCAACAACTACCGCAACAATGAAAAACAGCAAAAAATTCGACAACAAACTCAACATTGAAAATCACCATCATATTCAATAAAAATCTCAACAATGAAAAGCACCGAAAAATTCAACAACAACCTCAACTTTGAAAAACACCAACAGATTTAACAACCTCAACATTCAAAGACTCCAACAGATTTAACAACAAGCTCAGCTTTGAAAAACACCAACAAATTCAACAACCTCAACATTGAAAAACACCATCAAATTCAACAACAACCTCAACTTTTCAAAATACAAAAAGGTTCAACAAAATAAAAATTGATAACACCAACAAATTCAACGAAAACCTCAACATTGAAAAACTCCAACAATTTCAATAACAACCTCAACAATGAAAAACACCAACAAATTCAACTGCAATCTCAATTTTGAAAACAACAAAAAGATTTTAAAAAAAACATTGAATACACCAAAAAATTCAACAGCAACCTCAACATTGAAAAACACCAAAATATTCAACAACATCCTCAACCATGAAGAAGACCAAAAAATTAAACAACAACATCAACATTTAAAAACAACAACAAATTCAACAACAACCTCAAAATTCAAAAACTCCAAAAAATTCAACAAAACCTCAACAATGAAAAACACCAAAAAAATCAACAACAACCTCAAATTTGAAAAATTCCAACAAATTCAACAACCTCATCATTGAAAAACAGTAACAAATTCAACAATAAGCTCAACATTGAAAACCCCCAACAAATTCAACAACAACCTCAACAATCAAAAACACCAAAAAAATCAATAAAAACATCAACATTGAAAAACTCCATGAATTTCAACAACTACCACAACAATGAAAAACAGCAACAAATTCGACAACAAACTCAACATTGAAAACACCAACAAATTAAACAACAACCTCAATATTGAAAATCACCAACAAATTCAACAACAACCTCAACAATGAAAAACACCAAAACATTCAACAACAACCTCAACATTAATCAACACCAACAAATTAAACAACAACCTCAACAATGAAAAACACCAAAAAATTCAACAACAACCCAAACATTGAAAAACACCAACAAATTCAACAACAACCTAAATATTGAAAATCACCAACAAATTCAACAACAACCTCAACATTGAAAAACATGAAAAAATTCAACAACAACAACCTCAACAATGAAAAACAGCAAAAAATTCAACAACAACCTCAACATTAAAAAACACCAACAAATTCAACAACCTCAACATTGAAAAACACCAACTTAGTCAACAACAACCTCAACAATGAAAAACACCAAAAAATTCAACAACAACCTCAGCATTCAAAAACACCGTCAAATTCAACAACAACCTCAGCAATGAAAATCGTCAAAAAATTCAACAACAACCTCAACAATGATAAGCACCAAAAAATTCAACAACAACCTCAACAATGAAACAAACCCAAAAAATCAATAACAGCCTCAACATTGAAAAATTCCAACAATTTCAACAACTACCGCAACAATGAAAAACACCAAAAAATTCGACAACAAACTCAACATTGAAAATCATCATCAAATTCAACAAAAACCCCAACAATGAAAAACAACAAAAAATTCAACAACAACCTCAACTTTGAAAAACACCAACAGATTTAACAACCTCAACATTCAAAAACACCAACAAATTTAACAACAACCTCAGCTTTGAAAAACACCAACAGATTCAACAACCTCAGCACTGAAAAACACCATCAAATTCAACAACAACCTCAACTTTTAAAAATACAAAAAGGTTCAACAAAATAAAAATTGATAACACCAACACATTCAACGGCAACCTCAACATTGAAAAACTCCAACAATTTCAATAACAACCTCAACAATGAAAAACACCAACAAATTCAACTGCAATCACAATTTTGAAAAATACAAAATGATTCAAAAAAAAAACATTGAATACACCGAAAAATTCAACAACAAGCTCAACATTGAAAAACACCAAAATATTCAACAACAACTTCAACAATGAAAAACACCAAAAAATTCAACAACAACCTCAGCATTCAAAAACACCATCAAATTCAACAACAACCTCAGCAATGAAAATCGTCAAAAAATTCAACACCAACCTCAGCAATGATAAACGCAAAAAAATTCAACAACAACCTCAACAATGAAACACACCCAAAAATTCAATAACAATCTCAACATTGAAAAACTCCAACAATTTCAACAACTACCGCAACAATGAAAAACAGCAAAAAATTCGACAACAAACTCAACATTGAAAATCACCATCATATTCAATAAAAATCTCAACAATGAAAAGCACCGAAAAATTCAACAACAACCTCAACTTTGAAAAACACCAACAGATTTAACAACCTCAACATTCAAAGACTCCAACAGATTTAACAACAAGCTCAGCTTTGAAAAACACCAACAAATTCAACAACCTCAACATTGAAAAACACCATCAAATTCAACAACAACCTCAACTTTTCAAAATACAAAAAGGTTCAACAAAATAAAAATTGATAACACCAACAAATTCAACGAAAACCTCAACATTGAAAAACTCCAACAATTTCAATAACAACCTCAACAATGAAAAACACCAACAAATTCAACTGCAATCTCAATTTTGAAAACAACAAAAAGATTTTAAAAAAAACATTGAATACACCAAAAAATTCAACAGCAACCTCAACATTGAAAAACACCAAAATATTCAACAACATCCTCAACCATGAAAAAGACCAAAAAATTAAACAACAACATCAACATTTAAAAACAACAACAAATTCAACAACAACCTCAAAATTCAAAAACTCCAAAAAATTCAACAAAACCTCAACATTGAAAAACACCAAAAAATTCAACAACAACCTCAACAATGAATAACACCAAAAAATTCAACAAGACCCTCAACATTCAATAACACCAAAACATAGAAACAACAACCTCAACATTTAAAAACACCAACAATTTCAACCAAAACCTCAACAATGAAAAACACCAAAAATTCAACAACAACCTCAAATTTGAAAAATTCCAACAAATTCAACAACCTCATCATTGAAAAACAGCAACAAATTCAACAATAAGCTCAACATTGAAAACCCCCAACAAATTCAACAACAACCTCAACAATCAAAAACACCAAAAAAATCAATAAAAACATCAACATTGAAAAACTCCATGAATTTCAACAACTACCACAACAATGAAAAACAGCAAAAAATTCGACAACAAACTCAACATTGAAAACACCAACAAATTAAACAACAACCTCAATATTGAAAATCACCAACAAATTCAACAACAACCTCAACAATGAAAAACACCAAAACATTCAACAACAACCTCAACATTAATCAACACCAACAAATTAAACAACAACCTCAACAATGAAAAACACCAAAAAATTCAACAACAACCCAAACATTGAAAAACACCAACAAATTCAACAACAACCTAAATATTGAAAATCACCAACAAATTCAACAACAACCTCAACATTGAAAAACATGAAAAAATTCAACAACAACAACCTCAACAATGAAAAACAGCAAAAAATTCAACAACAACCTCAACATTAAAAAACACCAACAAATTCAACAACCTCAACATTCAAAAACACCAACAAATTTAACAACAACCTCAGCATTGAAAAACACCAACAGATTCAACAACCTCAACATTGAAAAATACCATCAAATTCAACAACAACCTCAACTTTTAAAAATACAAAAAGGTTCAACAAAATAAAAATTGATAACAACAACACATTCAACGGCAACCTCAACATTGATAAACTCCAACAATTTCAATAACAACCTCAACAATGAAAAACACCAACAAATTCAACTGCAATCTCAATTTTGAAAAATACAAAATGATTCCAAAAAAAGACATTGATTACACCGAAAAATTCAACAACAAACTCAACATTGAAAAACACCAAAATATTCAACAACAACCTCAACCATGAAAAACACCAAAAAATTCAACAACAACCTCAACATTGAAAAACTCCAGCAAATTCAACAACAACCACAAAATTCAACAAAAACTCCAACAAATTCAACAAAAAACTCAACATTGAAAAACACCAAAAAATTCAACAAAAACCTCAACATTCAATAACACCAAAAAATAAAAACAACAACTTCAACATTCAAAACACCAACAAATTCAACCAAAACCTCAACAATCAAAAACACCAAAAAAATCAACAACAACGTCAGCTTTGAAAAACTCCAACAAATTCAACAACCTCATCATTGAAAAACACCAACAAATTCAACAATAAACTCAACATTGAAACCTCCAACAAATTCAACAACAACCTCAACAATGAAAAACACCAAAAAATTCAACAACAAGCTCAACATTCAAAAACACCAACAATTTCAACAACAACAACAGCAATGAAAAACATCAATAAATTCAACAACAACCTCAACAAGGAAAAACACCAAAAAAATTCAACAACAACCTCAACAATGAAAAACACCCAAAAAATCAATAAAAACATCAACATTGAAAAACTCCATGAATTTCAACAACTACCACAACAATGAAAAACAGCAAAAAATTCGACAACAAACTCAACATTGAAAACACCAACAAATTAAACAACAACCTCAATATTGAAAATCACCAACAAATTCAACAACAACCTCAACAATGAAAAACACCAAAACATTCAACAACAACCTCAACATTAATCAACACCAACAAATTAAACAACAACCTCAACAATGAAAAACACCAAAAAATTCAACAACAACCCAAACATTGAAAAACACCAACAAATTCAACAACAACCTAAATATTGAAAATCACCAACAAATTCAACAACAACCTCAACATTGAAAAACATGAAAAAATTCAACAACAACAACCTCAACAATGAAAAACAGCAAAAAATTCAACAACAACCTCAACATTAAAAAACACCAACAAATTCAACAACCTCAACATTGAAAAACACCAACTTATTCAACAACAACCTCAACAATGAAAAACACCAAAAAATTCAACAACAACCTCAGCATTCAAAAACACCGTCAAATTCAACAACAACCTCAGCAATGAAAATCGTCAAAAGATTCAACAACAACCTCAACAATGATAAGCACCAAAAAATTCAACAACAACCTCAACAATGAAACAAACCCAAAAAATCAATAACAGCCTCAACATTGAAAAATTCCAACAATTTCAACAACTACCGCAACAATGAAAAACACCAAAAAATTCGACAACAAACTCAACATTGAAAATCATCATCAAATTCAACAAAAACCCCAACAATGAAAAACAACAAAAAATTCAACAACAACCTCAACTTTGAAAAACACCAACAGATTTAACAACCTCAACATTCAAAAACACCAACAAATTTTACAACAACCTCAGCTTTGAAAAACACCAACAGATTCAACAACCTCAGCACTGAAAAACACCATCAAATTCAACAACAACCTCAACTTTTAAAAATACAAAAAGGTTCAACAAAATAAAAATTGATAACACCAACACATTCAACGGCAACCTCAACATTGAAAAACTCCAACAATTTCAATAACAACCTCAACAATGAAAAACACCAACAAATTCAACTGCAATCTCAATTTTGAAAAATACAAAATGATTCAAAAAAAAACATTGAATACACCGAAAAATTCAACAACAAACTCAACATTGAAAAACACCAAAATATTCAACAACAACCTCAACCATGAAAAACACCAAAAAATTCAACAACAACCTAAACATTGAAAAACTCCAGCAAATTCAACAACAACCTCAAAATTCAAAAACTCCAATAAATTCAACAAAAACCTCAAAATTGAAAAACACCAAAAAATTCATTAAAAACCTCTGCTTTGAAAAACACCAACAAATTCAACAACCTCAACATTGAAAAACGCCAACTTTTTCAACAACAACTTCAACAATGAAAAACACCAAAAAATTCAACAACAACCTCAGCATTCAAAAACACCATCAAATTCAACAACAACCTCAGCAATGATAAACGCAAAAAAATTCAACAACAACCTCAACAATGAAACACACCCAAAAATTCAATAACAATCTCAACATTGAAAAACTCCAACAATTTCAACAACTACCGCAACGATGAAAAACAGCAAAAAATTCGACAACAAACTCAACATTGAAAATCACCATCATATTCAATAAAAATCTCAACAATGAAAAGCACCGAAAAATTCAACAACAACCTCAACTTTGAAAAACACCAACAGATTTAACAACCTCAACATTCAAAGACTCCAACAGATTTAACAACAAGCTCAGCTTTGAAAAACACCAACAAATTCAACAACCTCAACATTGAAAAACACCATCAAATTCAACAACAACCTCAACTTTTCAAAATACAAAAAGGTTCAACAAAATAAAAATTGATAACACCAACAAATTCAACGAAAACCTCAACATTGAAAAACTCCAACAATTTCAATAACAACCTCAACAATGAAAAACACCAACAAATTCAACTGCAATCTCAATTTTGAAAACAACAAAAAGATTTTAAAAAAAACATTGAATACACCAAAAAATTCAACAGCAACCTCAACATTGAAAAACACCAAAATATTCAACAACATCCTCAACCATGAAAAAGACCAAAAAATTAAACAACATCAACATTTAAAAACAACAACAAATTCAACAACAACCTCAAAATTCAAAAACTCCTAAAAATTCAACAAAACCTCAACATTGAAAAACACCAAAAAATTCAACAACAACCTCAACAATGAAAAACACCAAAAAATTCAACAAGACCCTCAACATTCAATAACACCAAAACATAGAAACAACAACCTCAACATTTAAAAACACCAACAATTTCAACCAAAACCTCAACAATGAAAAACACCAAAAAATCAACAACAACCTCAAATTTGAAAAATTCCAACAAATTCAACAACCTCATCATTGAAAAACAGCAACAAATTCAACAATAAGCTCAACATTGAAAACCCCCAACAAATTCAACAACAACCTCAACAATCAAAAACACCAAAAAAATCAATAAAAACATCAACATTGAAAAACTCCATGAATTTCAACAACTACCACAACAATGAAAAACAGCAAAAAATTCGACAACAAACTCAACATTGAAAACACCAACAAATTAAACAACAACCTCAATATTGAAAATCACCAACAAATTCAACAACAAGCTCAACAATGAAAAACACCAAAACATTCAACAACAACCTCAACATTAATCAACACCAACAAATTAAACAACAACCTCAACAATGAAAAACACCAAAAAATTCAACAACAACCCAAACATTGAAAAACACCAACAAATTCAACAACAACCTAAATATTGAAAATCACCAACAAATTCAACAACAACCTCAACATTGAAAAACATGAAAAAATTCAACAACAACAACCTCAACAATGAAAAACAGCAAAAAATTCAACAACAACCTCAACATTAAAAAACACCAACAAATTCAACAACCTCAACATTGAAAAACACCAACTTAGTCAACAACAACCTCAACAATGAAAAACACCAAAAAATTCAACAACAACCTCAGCATTCAAAAACACCGTCAAATTCAACAACAACCTCAGCAATGAAAATCGTCAAAAAATTCAACAACAACCTCAACAATGATAAGCACCAAAAAATTCAACAACAACCTCAACAATGAAACAAACCCAAAAAATCAATAACAGCCTCAACATTGAAAAATTCCAACAATTTCAACAACTACCGCAACAATGAAAAACACCAAAAAATTCGACAACAAACTCAACATTGAAAATCATCATCAAATTCAACAAAAACCCCAACAATGAAAAACAACAAAAAATTCAACAACAACCTCAACTTTGAAAAACACCAACAGATTTAACAACCTCAACATTCAAAAACACCAACAAATTTAACAACAACCTCAGCTTTGAAAAACACCAACAGATTCAACAACCTCAGCACTGAAAAACACCATCAAATTCAACAACAACCTCAACTTTTAAAAATACAAAAAGGTTCAACAAAATAAAAATTGATAACACCAACACATTCAACGGCAACCTCAACATTGAAAAACTCCAACAATTTCAATAACAACCTCAACAATGAAAAACACCAACAAATTCAACTGCAATCTCAATTTTGAAAAATACAAAATGATTCAAAAAAAAACAGTGAATGCACCGAAAAATTCAACAACAAGCTCAACATTGAAAAACACCAAAATATTCAACAACAACTTCAACAATGAAAAACACCAAAAAATTCAACAACAACCTCAGCATTCAAAAACACCATCAAATTCAACAACTACCTCAGCAATGAAAATCGTCAAAAAATTCAACAGCAACCTCAACATTGAAAAACACCAAAATATTCAACAACATCCTCAACCATGAAAAAGACCAAAAAATTAAACAACAACATCAACATTTAAAAACAACAACAAATTCAACAACAACCTCAAAATTCAAAAACTCCAAAAAATTCAACAAAACCTCAACATTGAAAAACACCAAAAAATTCAACAACAACCTCAACAATGAATAACACCAAAAAATTCAACAAGACCCTCAACATTCAATAACACCAAAACATAGAAACAACAACCTCAACATTTAAAAACACCAACAATTTCAACCAAAACCTCAACAATGAAAAACACCAAAAAATCAACAACAACCTCAAATTTGAAAAATTCCAACAAATTCAACAACCTCATCATTGAAAAACAGCAACAAATTCAACAATAAGCTCAACATTGAAAACCCCCAACAAATTCAACAACAACCTCAACAATCAAAAACACCAAAAAAATCAATAAAAACATCAACATTGAAAAACTCCATGAATTTCAACAACTACCACAACAATGAAAAACAGCAAAAAATTCGACAACAAACTCAACATTGAAAACACCAACAAATTAAACAACAACCTCAATATTGAAAATCACCAACAAATTCAACAACAACCTCAACAATGAAAAACACCAAAACATTCAACAACAACCTCAACATTAATCAACAACAACAAATTAAACAACAACCTCAACAATGAAAAACACCAAAAAATTCAACAACAACCCAAACATTGAAAAACACCAACAAATTCAACAACAACCTAAATATTGAAAATCACCAACAAATTCAACAACAACCTCAACATTGAAAAACATGAAAAAATTCAACAACAACAACCTCAACAATGAAAAACAGCAAAAAATTCAACAACAACCTCAACATTAAAAAACACCAACAAATTCAACAACCTCAACATTGAAAAACACCAACTTAGTCAACAACAACCTCAACAATGAAAAACACCAAAAAATTCAACAACAACCTCAGCATTCAAAAACACCGTCAAATTCAACAACAACCTCAGCAATGAAAATCGTCAAAAAATTCAACAACAACCTCAACAATGATAAGCACCAAAAAATTCAACAACAACCTCAACAATGAAACAAACCCAAAAAATCAATAACAGCCTCAACATGGAAAAATTCCAACAATTTCAACAACTACCGCAACAATGAAAAACACCAAAAAATTCGACAACAAACTCAACATTGAAAATCATCATCAAATTCAACAAAAACCCCAACAATGAAAAACAACAAAAAATTCAACAACAACCTCAACTTTGAAAAACACCAACAGATTTAACAACCTCAACATTCAAAAACACCAACAAATTTAACAACAACCTCAGCTTTGAAAAACACCAACAGATTCAACAACCTCAGCACTGAAAAACACCATCAAATTCAACAACAACCTCAACTTTTAAAAATACAAAAAGGTTCAACAAAATAAAAATTGATAACACCAACACATTCAACGGCAACCTCAACATTGAAAAACTCCAACAATTTCAATAACAACCTCAACAATGAAAAACACCAACAAATTCAACTGCAATCTCAATTTTGAAAAATACAAAATGATTCAAAAAAAAACATTGAATGCACCGAAAAATTCAACAACAAGCTCAACATTGAAAAACACCAAAATATTCAACAACAACTTCAACAATGAAAAACACCAAAAAATTCAACAACAACCTCAGCATTCAAAAACACCATCAAATTCAACAACAACCTCAGCAATGAAAATCGTCAAAAAATTCAACAGCAACCTCAACATTGAAAAACACCAAAATATTCAACAACATCCTCAACCATGAAAAAGACCAAAAAATTAAACAACAACATCAACATTTAAAAACAACAACAAATTCAACAACAACCTCAAAATTCAAAAACTCCAAAAAATTCAACAAAACCTCAACATTGAAAAACACCAAAAAATTCAACAACAACCTCAACAATGAATAACACCAAAAAATTCAACAAGACCCTCAACATTCAATAACACCAAAACATAGAAACAACAACCTCAACATTTAAAAACACCAACAATTTCAACCAAAACCTCAACAATGAAAAACACCAAAAAATCAACAACAACCTCAAATTTGAAAAATTCCAACAAATTCAACAACCTCATCATTGAAAAACAGCAACAAATTCAACAATAAGCTCAACATTGAAAACCCCCAACAAATTCAACAACAACCTCAACAATCAAAAACACCAAAAAAATCAATAAAAACATCAACATTGAAAAACTCCATGAATTTCAACAACTACCACAACAATGAAAAACAGCAAAAAATTCGACAACAAACTCAACATTGAAAACACCAACAAATTAAACAACAACCTCAATATTGAAAATCACCAACAAATTCAACAACAAGCTCAACAATGAAAAACACCAAAACATTCAACAACAACCTCAACATTAATCAACACCAACAAATTAAACAACAACCTCAACAATGAAAAACACCAAAAAATTCAACAACAACCCAAACATTGAAAAACACCAACAAATTCAACAACAACCTAAATATTGAAAATCACCAACAAATTCAACAACAACCTCAACATTGAAAAACATGAAAAAATTCAACAACAACAACCTCAACAATGAAAAACAGCAAAAAATTCAACAACAACCTCAACATTAAAAAACACCAACAAATTCAACAACCTCAACATTGAAAAACACCAACTTAGTCAACAACAACCTCAACAATGAAAAACACCAAAAAATTCAACAACAACCTCAGCATTCAAAAACACCGTCAAATTCAACAACAACCTCAGCAATGAAAATCGTCAAAAAATTCAACAACAACCTCAACAATGATAAGCACCAAAAAATTCAACAACAACCTCAACAATGAAACAAACCCAAAAAATCAATAACAGCCTCAACATTGAAAAATTCCAACAATTTCAACAACTACCGCAACAATGAAAAACACCAAAAAATTCGACAACAAACTCAACATTGAAAATCATCATCAAATTCAACAAAAACCCCAACAATGAAAAACAACAAAAAATTCAACAACAACCTCAACTTTGAAAAACACCAACAGATTTAACAACCTCAACATTCAAAAACACCAACAAATTTAACAACAACCTCAGCTTTGAAAAACACCAACAGATTCAACAACCTCAGCACTGAAAAACACCATCAAATTCAACAACAACCTCAACTTTTAAAAATACAAAAAGGTTCAACAAAATAAAAATTGATAACACCAACACATTCAACGGCAACCTCAACATTGAAAAACTCCAACAATTTCAATAACAACCTCAACAATGAAAAACACCAACAAATTCAACTGCAATCTCAATTTTGAAAAATACAAAATGATTCAAAAAAAAACATTGAATGCACCGAAAAATTCAACAACAAGCTCAACATTGAAAAACACCAAAATATTCAACAACAACTTCAACAATGAAAAACACCAAAAAATTCAACAACAACCTCAGCATTCAAAAACACCATCAAATTCAACAACAACCTCAGCAATGAAAATCGTCAAAAAATTCAACAGCAACCTCAACATTGAAAAACACCAAAATATTCAACAACATCCTCAACCATGAAAAAGACCAAAAAATTAAACAACAACATCAACATTTAAAAACAACAACAAATTCAACAACAACCTCAAAATTCAAAAACTCCAAAAAATTCAACAAAACCTCAACATTGAAAAACACCAAAAAATTCAACAACAACCTCAACAATGAATAACACCAAAAAATTCAACAAGACCCTCAACATTCAATAACACCAAAACATAGAAACAACAACCTCAACATTTAAAAACACCAACAATTTCAACCAAAACCTCAACAATGAAAAACACCAAAAAATCAACAACAACCTCAAATTTGAAAAATTCCAACAAATTCAACAACCTCATCATTGAAAAACAGCAACAAATTCAACAATAAGCTCAACATTGAAAACCCCCAACAAATTCAACAACAACCTCAACAATGAAAAACACCAAAAAAATCAATAAAAACATCAACATTGAAAAACTCCATGAATTTCAACAACTACCACAACAATGAAAAACAGCAAAAAATTCGACAACAAACTCAACATTGAAAACACCAACAAATTAAACAACAACCTCAATATTGAAAATCACCAACAAATTCAACAACAACCTCAACAATGAAAAACACCAAAACATTCAACAACAACCTCAACATTAATCAACACCAACAAATTAAACAACAACCTCAACAATGAAAAACACCAAAAAATTCAACAACAACCCAAACATTGAAAAACACCAACAAATTCAACAACAACCTAAATATTGAAAATCACCAACAAATTCAACAACAACCTCAACATTGAAAAACATGAAAAAATTCAACAACAACAACCTCAACAATGAAAAACAGCAAAAAATTCAACAACAACCTCAACATTAAAAAACACCAACAAATTCAACAACCTCAACATTGAAAAACACCAACTTATTCAACAACAACCTCAACAATGAAAAACACCAAAAAATTCAACAACAACCTCAGCATTCAAAAACACCGTCAAATTCAACAACAACCTCAGCAATGAAAATCGTCAAAAAATTCAACAACAACCTCAACAATGATAAGCACCAAAAAATTCAACAACAACCTCAACAATGAAACAAACCCAAAAAATCAATAACAGCCTCAACATTGAAAAATTCCAACAATTTCAACAACTACCGCAACAATGAAAAACACCAAAAAATTCGACAACAAACTCAACATTGAAAATCATCATCAAATTCAACAAAAACCCCAACAATGAAAAACAACAAAAAATTCAACAACAACTTCAACTTTGAAAAACACCAACAGATTTAACAACCTCAACATTCAAAAACACCAACAAATTTAACAACAACCTCAGCTTTGAAAAACACCAACAGATTCAACAACCTCAGCACTGAAAAACACCATCAAATTCAACAACAACCTCAACTTTTAAAAATACAAAAAGGTTCAACAAAATAAAAATTGATAACACCAACACATTCAACGGCAACCTCAACATTGAAAAACTCCAACAATTTCAATAACAACCTCAACAATGAAAAACACCAACAAATTCAACTGCAATCTCAATTTTGAAAAATACAAAATGATTCAAAAAAAAACATTGAATACACCGAAAAATTCAACAACAAACTCAACATTGAAAAACACCAAAATATTCAACAACAACCTCAACCATGAAAAACACCAAAAAATTCAACAACAACCTAAACATTGAAAAACTCCAGCAAATTCAACAACAACCTCAAAATTCAAAAACTCCAATAAATTCAACAAAAACCTCAAAATTGAAAAACACCAAAAAATTCATTAAAAACCTCTGCTTTGAAAAACACCAACAAATTCAACAACCTCAACATTGAAAAACGCCAACTTTTTCAACAACAACTTCAACAATGAAAAACACCAAAAAATTCAACAACAACCTCAGCATTCAAAAACACCATCAAATTCAACAACAACCTCAGCAATGAAAATCGTCAAAAAATTCAACACCAACCTCAGCAATGATAAACGCAAAAAAATTCAACAACAACCTCAACAATGAAACACACCCAAAAATTCAATAACAATCTCAACATTGAAAAACTCCAACAATTTCAACAACTACCGCAACAATGAAAAACAGCAAAAAATTCGACAACAAACTCAACATTGAAAATCACCATCATATTCAATAAAAATCTCAACAATGAAAAGCACCGAAAAATTCAACAACAACCTCAACTTTGAAAAACACCAACAGATTTAACAACCTCAACATTCAAAGACTCCAACAGATTTAACAACAAGCTCAGCTTTGAAAAACACCAACAAATTCAACAACCTCAACATTGAAAAACACCATCAAATTCAACAACAACCTCAACTTTTCAAAATACAAAAAGGTTCAACAAAATAAAAATTGATAACACCAACAAATTCAACGAAAACCTCAACATTGAAAAACTCCAACAATTTCAATAACAACCTCAACAATGAAAAACAACAACAAATTCAACTGCAATCTCAATTTTGAAAACAACAAAAAGATTTTAAAAAAAACATTGAATACACCAAAAAATTCAACAGCAACCTCAACATTGAAAAACACCAAAACATTCAACAACATCCTCAACCATGAAAAAGACCAAAAAATTAAACAACAACATCAACATTTAAAAACAACAACAAATTCAACAACAACCTCAAAATTCAAAAACTCCAAAAAATTCAACAAAACCTCAACATTGAAAAACACCAAAAAATTCAACAACAACCTCAACAATGAATAACACCAAAAAATTCAACAAGACCCTCAACATTCAATAACACCAAAACATAGAAACAACAACATCAACATTTAAAAACACCAACAATTTCAACCAAAACCTCAACAATGAAAAACACCAAAAAAATCAACAACAACCTCAAATTTGAAAAATTCCAACAAATTCAACAACCTCATCATTGAAAAACAGCAACAAATTCAACAATAAGCTCAACATTGAAAACCCCCAACAAATTCAACAACAACCTCAACAATGAAAAACACCAAAAAATTCAACAACAACCACAGCAATGAAAAACATCAATAAATTCAACAACAACCTCAACAATGAAAAACACCAATAAAATTCAACAACAACCTCAACAATGAAAAACACCAAAAAAATCAATAAAAACATCAACATTGAAAAACTCCAAGAATTTCAACAACTACCACAATGAATAACACCAAAAAATTCCACAACAAACTCAACATTGAAAATCACCATCAAATTCAACAAAAACGTCAACAATGAAAAACACCAAAAAATTCAACCAGAACCTCAATTTTGAAAAACACCAACAGATTTAACAACTTCAACATTCAAATTCACCAACAAATTCAACATCAACCTCAGCTTTTAAAAACACCAACAAATTCAACGGCAACCTCAACATTGAAAAACTCCAACAATTTCAATAACAACCTCAACAATGAAAAACACCAACAAATTCAACTGCAACCACAATTTTGAAAA
The DNA here is from genome assembly GCF_964194155.1 of Cetorhinus maximus. Lineage (NCBI taxonomy): Eukaryota > Metazoa > Chordata > Chondrichthyes > Lamniformes > Cetorhinidae > Cetorhinus > Cetorhinus maximus. The sequence goes on from NC_135905.1 coordinate 562,245, forward strand.
ATACAAAAAGATTAAAAAAAAAACATTGAATACACCAAAAAATTCAACAACAACATCAACTTTGAAAAACACGATCCAATTCCAAAACCTCAACATTGAAAAGCACAAAAATATTAAACTACAACCTCAACATTGTTAATCAGCAACAAATTCAACAAAAACTTCAACAATGGAAAGCACCAACAAATTCATCAAAAACCTCAACAATGAAAAATACCAACAAATTCAACTACAACCTCAACATTCAAAAACACCAACAAATTCAACAAAAACCTCAACAATGGAAAACACCAACAAATTCATCAAAATCCACAACAATGAAAAACACCAAAAAATACATCAACAACCTCAACATTCAAAAACACCAACAAATTCAACAACCTCAACAATGAAGAACTCCAATAAATTCCACAACAACCTCAACAATGAAGAACACCAAAAAATTCAACAACAACCCCAACATTGTAAAACACTAACGAATTCAACAACAACCTCAACATTGAAAATCACCAACAAATTGAACAACAACCTCAACTTTTAAAAATACAAAAAGGTTCAACAAAATAAAAATTGATAACACCAACAAATTCAACGGCAACCTCAACAATGAAAAACTCCAACAATTTTAATAACAACCTCAACAATGAAAAACACCAACAAATTCAACTGCAATCTCAATTTTGAAAAATACAAAAAGATTAAAAAAAAACATTGAATACACCAAAAAATTGAACAACAACCACAACATTGAAGAACACCAACAAATTCAACAACAACCTCAAAGTTTAAAAATTCCAACAAATTCAACAAAAACTTCAACATTGAAAAACACCAATAAATTCAACAACAACCTCAACAATGAAAAACACCAAAAAATTCAGCAAGAACCTCAACATTCAATAACAGCAAAAAATAAAAACAACAACCTCAACATTCAAAAACACCAACAAATTCAACCAAAACCTCAAAAGTGAAAAACACCAAAAAAATCAACAACAACCTCAACTTTGAAAAATACAAAAAGGTTCAACAAAATAAAAATTGATAACAACAACACATTCAACGGCAACCTCAACATTGATAAATTCCAACAATTTCAATAACAACCTCAACAATGAAAAACACCAACAAATTCAACTGCAATCTTAATTTTGAAAAATACAAAATGATTCAAAAAAAAACATTGAATACACCGATAAATTCAACAACAAACTCAACATTGAAAAACACCAAAATATTCAACAACAACCTCAACCATGAAAAACACCAAAAAATTCAACAACAACCTCAACATTGAAAAACTCCAGCAAATTCAACAACAACCTCAAAATTCAACAAAAACTCCAACAAATTCAACAAAAAACTCAACGTTGAAAAACACCAAAAAATTCAACAAGAACCTCAACATTCAATAACACCAAAAAATAAAAACAACAACCTCAACATTCAAAAACACCAACAAATTCAACCAAAACCTCAACAATCAAAAACACCAAAAAAATCAACAACAACGTCAACTTTGGAAAACTCCAACAAATTCAACAACCTCATCATTGAAAAACACCAACAAATTCAACAATAAACTCAACATTGAAACCTCCAACAAATTCAACAACAACCTCAACAATGAAGAACACCAAAAAATTCAACAACAAGCTCAACATTCAAAAACACCAACAATTTCAACAACAACAACAGCAATGAAAAACATCAATAAATTCAACAACAACCTCAACAAGGAAAAACACCAAAAAAATTCAACAACAACCTCAACAATGAAAAACACCAAAAAAATCAATAAAAACCTCAACATTGAAAAACTCCAAGAATTTCAACAACTACCACAATGAAAAACACCAAAAAATTCCACAACAAACTCAACATTGAAAATCACCATCAAATTCAACAAAAACCTCAACAATGAAAAACACCAAAAAATTCAACCAGAACCTCAATTTTGAAAAACACCAACAGATTTAACAACCTCAACATTCAAATTCACCAACAAATTCAACAACAACCTCAGCTTTTAAAAACACCAACAAATTCAATGGCAACCTCAACATTGAAAAACTCCAACAATTTCAATAACAACCTCAACAATGAAAAAAACCAACAAATTCAACTGCAACCACAATTTTGAAAAATACAAAAAGATTCAAAAAAAAACATTGAATACACCAAAAAATTCAACAACAACATCAACTTTGATAAACACGATCCAATTCCAAAACCTCAACAATGAAAAGCACAAAAATATTAAACTACAATCTCAATATTGTTAATCAGCAACAAATTCAACAAAAACTTCAACAATGGAAAGCACCAACAAATTCATCAAAAACCTCAACAATGAAAAATACCAACAAATTCAACTACAACCTCAACATTCAAAAACACCAACAAATTCAACAAAAACCTCAACAATGGAAAACACCAACAAATTCATCAAAATCCTCAACAATGAAAAACACCAAAAAATACATCAACAACCTCAACATTCAAAAACACCAACAAATTCAACAACCTCAACAATGAAGAACTCCAATAAATTCCACAACAACCTCAACAATGAAGAACACCAAAAAATTCAACAACAACCCCAACATTGTAAAACACTAACGAATTCAACAACAACCTCAACATTGAAAATCACCAACAAATTGAACAACAACCTCAACTTTTAAAAATACAAAAAGGTTCAACAAAATAAAAATTGATAACACCAACAAATTCAATGGCAACCTCAACATTGAAAAACTCCAACAATTTTAATAACAACCTCAACAATGAAAAACACCAACAAATTCAACTGCAATCTCAATTTTGAAAAATACAAAAAGATTAAAAAAAAACATTGAATACACCAAAAATTTCAACAACAACCACAACATTGAAGAACACCAACAAATTCAACAACAACCTCAAAGTTCAAAAACTCCAACAAATTCAACAAAAACTTAAAAATTGAAAAACACTAAAAAATTCAACAACAACCTCAACAATGAAAAACACCAAAAAATTCAACAAGAACCTCAACATTCAATAACAGCAAAAAATAAAAACAACAACCTCAACATTCAAAAACACCAACAAATTCAACCAAAACCTCAAAAGTGAAAAACACCAAAAAAATCAACAACCACCTCAACTTTGAAAAACTCCAACAAATTCAACAACCTCATCATTGAAAAACACCAACAAATTCAACAATAACCTCAACATTGAAAACCTCCAACAAATTCAACAACAACCTCAACAATGAAAAACACCAAAAAATTCAACAACAACCTCAACAATGAAAAACACCAAAAAATTCAACAAGAACCTCAACATTCAATAACACCAAACAATAAAAACAACAACCAGAACATTCAAAAACAACAACAAATTCAACGAAAACCTCAAAAATGAAAAACACCAAAAAACTCATTAAAAACCTGTACTTTGAAAAACACCAACAAATTCAACAAGCTCAACATTGAAAAACACCAACTTATTCAACAACAACTTCAACAATGAAAAACACTAAAAAAATTCATCAACAACCTCATCATTCAAAAACACCAAAATATTCAACAACAACCTCAACAATGAAAACGACCAACAAATTCAACAACCACAATATTGAAGAACAACAACAAATTCAACGACAACCTCAACATTCAACAAACCAACAAATTCAACAAAAACCTCAACAATGAAACACACCAAAAAATTCAACAAGAACCTCAACTTTGAAAAACACCAACAAATTCAACAACCTCAACATTGAAAAACACCAATAATTTCAATTTCAACCTCAACTTTGAAAAATACAAAAAAGTTCAATAAAAGCCACTGATCAAACCAATAAATTCAACAACCTCAACATTGAAAATCACCAACAAATTCAACAACAACCTCAACAATGAAAAACATCAAAAAATTCAACAACAACCTCAACAATGAAAAACACCAACAAATTCGACAACAACCTCAACAACGAAACACACCCAAAAAATCAATAACAACCCCAACATTGAAAAACTCGAAGAATTTCAATAACTACCACAACAATGAAAAACACCAAAAAATTCGACAACAAACTCAACATTGAAAATCACCATTAAATTCAACAAAAACCGCAACAATGAAAAACACCAAAAAATTCAACCAGAACCTCAATTTTGAAAAACACCAACAGATTTAACAACCGCAACATTCAAATACACCAACAAATTCAACAAAAATCTCAACAATGGAAAACACAAACAAATTCATCAAAATCCTCAAGAATGAAAAACACCAAAAAATACATCAGCAACCTCAACATTCAAAAACACCAACAAATTCAACAACCTCAACATTGAAGAACTCCAAGAAATTCCACAACAACCTCAACAATGAAAAACACCAAAAAATTTAACAACAACCCCAACATTGAAAAACACCAACAAATTCAACAACAACCTCAACATTGAAGAACTCCAAGAAATTCCACAACAACCTCAACAATGAAAAACACCAAAAAATTTAACAACAACCCCAACATTGAAAAACACCATCAAATTCAACAACAACCTCAACAATGAAAAACATCCAAAAATTCAAAGACAACAACCTCAACAATGAAAAACACCAAAACATTCAACAACAACCTCAACATTAATCAACACCAACAAATTCAACAACAACCTCAACAATGAAAAACACCAGAAAATTCAACAACAAACTCATCTTTGAATAAAACTATCGAATTCAACAACCTCAACATTCAAAAACACCAACAAATTCAACGAAAACCTCAAAAGTGAAAAACACCAAAAAATTCATTAAAATCCTCTTCTTTGAAAAACACAAACAAATTCAACAACCTCAACATTGAAAAACACCAACTTATTCAACAACAACTTCAACAATGAAAAACACCAAAAAAATCAAGAACAACCTCAGCATTCAAAAACACCATCAAATTCAACAACAACCACAGCAATGAAAATCGTCAAAAAATTCAACAACAACCTCAACAATGAAAAACACCAAAAAATTCAACAACAATCTCAACAATGAAACACACCCAAAAAATCAATAACAACCTCAACATTGAAAAACTCCAACAATTTCAACAACTACCGCAACAATGAAAAACACCAAAAAATTCGACAACAACCACAACATTGAAAAACACCAAAATATTCAACAACAACCTCAACCATGAAAAACACCAAAAAATTCAACAACAACCTCCAAATTCAAAAACTCCAACAAATTCAACAAAAACCTCAACATTGAAAAACACCAAAAAATTCAACAACAACCTCAACAATGAAAAACACCAAAAAATTCAACAAGAACCTCAACATTCAATAACACCAAAAAATAAAAACAACAACCTCAACATTCAAAAACACCAACAAATTCAACGAAAACCACAACAATGAAAAACACCAAAAAACTCATTAAATACCTCTACTTTGAAAAACACCAACAAATTCAACAAGCTCAACATTGAAAAACACCAACTTATTCAACAACAACTTCAACAATGAAAAACACCAAAAAAATCAAGAACAACCTCAGCATTCAAAAACACCATCAAATTCAACAAAAATCTCAACAATGAAAAACAAAAAAAAATTCATCAACAACCTCCAAATTCAAAAACTCCAACAAATTCAACAACAACCTCAACAATGGAAACCACCAACAAATTCATCAAAAACCTCAACAATGAAAAATACCAACAAATTCAACTACAACCTCAACAATGAAAAACACCAACAAATTCAATAAAAACCTCAACAATGGAAAACAGCAACAAATTCATCAAAATCCTAAACAATGAAAAGCACCGAAAAATACATCAACAACCTCAACATTCAAAAACACCAACAAATTCAACAACAACCTCAACAATGAAAAACACCAAAAAATTCAACAACAACCTTAACAAAGAAAAATACCAAAAAATTCAACAAAAACCTCAACAGTGAAACACACCCAAAAAATCAATAACAACCTCAACATTGAAAAACTACAACAATTTCAGCAACTACCGCAACAATGAAAAACACCAAAAAATTCGGCAACAAACTCAACATTGAAAATCACCATCAAATTCAACAACAACCTCAACTTCTAAAAATACAAAAAGGTTCAACAAAATAAAAATTGATAACACCAACTAATTCAACAACAACCTCAACAATGAATAACATCAAAAAATTCAACAACAACAACAACCTCAACAACGAAAAAAAAAAGAAAAACTCAATAACAACCTCAACATTCAAAAACACCAAGATATTCAACCTCAACATTGAAAAACACCAAAAAATTCAATAAGAACCTCAACATTCAAAAACCCCATCAAATTCAACCAAAACCTCAACAATGAAAAACATCAAAAAACTCAACATAGAACATCACCTTTGAAAAATAACAATAAATTCAACAACCTCAACATTGAAAAACACCAACAAATTCAACAACAACCTCAACATTGAAAAATTGCAACAAATTCAACAACCTCAACACTGAAAAACGCCAAAAAATTCAACAACAACCTCAACATTCAAAAACACAAACAAATTCAACAAAAACATCAACAATGAAAAACACCAAACAATTCAACAACAACCTCAACAATGAATAACACCAAAAAATTCAACAAGAACCTCAACATTCAATAACAGCAAAAAATAAAAACAACAACCTCAACATTCAAAAACACCAACAAATTCAACCAAAACCTCAAAAGTGAAAAACACCAAAAAAATCAACAACAACCTCAACTTTGAAAAACTCCAACAAATTCAACAACCTCATCATTGAAAAACACCAACAAATTCAACAATAACCTCAACATTGAAAACCTCCAACAAATTCAACAACAACCTCAACAATGAAAAACACCAAAAAATTCAACAACAACCTGAACAATGAAAAACACCAGAAAATTCAACAAGAACCTCAACATTCAGTATCACCAAACAATAAAAACAACAACCTCAACATTCAAAAACACCAACAAATTCAACGAAAACCTCAAAAATGAAAAACACCAAAAAACTCATTAAAAACCTCAACTTTGAAAAACACCAACAAATTCAACAAGCTCAACATTGAAAAACACCAACTTATTCAACAACAACTTCAACAATGAAAAACAATAAAAAATTCATCAACAACCTCATCTTTCAAAAACACCAAAATATTCAACAACAACCTCAACAATGAAACACACCAAAAAATTCAACAAGAACCTCAACATTCAAAAACACCAACAAATTCAACAACAACCTCAACATTGAAAAATTGCAACAAATTCAACAACCTCAACACTGAAAAACGCCAAACAATTCAACAACAACCTCAACATTCAAAAACACAAACAAATTCAACAAAAACATCAACAATGAAAAACACCAAACAATTCAACAACAACCTCAACAATGAAAAACACCAAAAAATTCAACAAGAACCTCAACATTCAATAACAGCAAAAAATAAAAACAACAACCTCAACATTCAAAAACACCAACAAATTCAACCAAAACCTCAAAAGTGAAAAACACCAAAAAAATCAACAACAACCTCAACTTTGAAAAACACCAACAAATTCAACAACCTCAACATTGAAAAACACCAATAATTTCAATTTCAACCTCAACTTTGAAAAATACAAAAAAGTTCAATAAAAGCCACTGATCAAACCAATAAATTCAACAACCTCAACATTGAAAATCACCAACAAATTCAACAACAACCTCAACAATGAAAAACATCAAAAAATTCAACAACAACCTCAACAATGAAAAACACCAACAAATTCGACAACAACCTCAACAACGAAACACACCCAAAAAATCAATAACAACCCCAACATTGAAAAACTCGAAGAATTTCAATAACTACCACAACAATGAAAAACACCAAAAAATTCGACAACAAACTCAACATTGAAAATCACCATTAAATTCAACAAAAACCGCAACAATGAAAAACACCAAAAAATTCAACCAGAACCTCAATTTTGAAAAACACCAACAGATTTAACAACCGCAACATTCAAATACACCAACAAATTCAACAAAAATCTCAACAATGGAAAACACAAACAAATTCATCAAAATCCTCAACAATGAAAAACACCAAAAAATACATCAGCAACCTCAACATTCAAAAACACCAACAAATTCAACAACCTCAACATTGAAGAACTCCAAGAAATTCCACAACAACCTCAACAATGAAAAACACCAAAAAATTTAACAACAACCCCAACATTGAAAAACACCAACAAATTCAACAACAACCTCAACATTGAAGAACTCAAAGAAATTCCACAACAACCTCAACAATGAAAAACACCAAAAAATTTAACAACAACCCCAACATTGAAAAACACCATCAAATTCAACAACAACCTCAACAATGAAAAACATCCAAAAATTCAAAGACAACAACCTCAACAATGAAAAACACCAAAACATTCAACAACAACCTCAACATTAATCAACACCAACAAATTCAACAACAACCTCAACAATGAAAAACACCAGAAAATTCAACAACAAACTCATCTTTGAATAAAACTATCGAATTCAACAACCTCAACATTCAAAAACACCAACAAATTCAACGAAAACCTCAAAAGTGAAAAACACCAAAAAATTCATTAAAATCCTCTTCTTTGAAAAACACAAACAAATTCAACAACCTCAACATTGAAAAACACCAACTTATTCAACAACAACTTCAACAATGAAAAACACCAAAAAAATCAAGAACAACCTCAGCATTCAAAAACACCATCAAATTCAACAACAACCACAGCAATGAAAATCGTCAAAAAATTCAACAACAACCTCAACAATGAAAAACACCAAAAAATTCAACAACAATCTCAACAATGAAACACACCCAAAAAATCAATAACAACCTCAACATTGAAAAACTCCAACAATTTCAACAACTACCGCAACAATGAAAAACACCAAAAATTCGACAACAACCACAACATTGAAAAACACCAAAATATTCAACAACAACCTCAACCATGAAAAACACCAAAAAATTCAACAACAACCTCCAAATTCAAAAACTCCAACAAATTCAACAAAAACCTCAACATTGAAAAACACCAAAAAATTCAACAACAACCTCAACAATGAAAAACACCAAAAAATTCAACAAGAACCTCAACATTCAATAACACCAAAAAATAAAAACAACAACCTCAACATTCAAAAACACCAACAAATTCAACGAAAACCACAACAATGAAAAACACCAAAAAACTCATTAAATACCTCTACTTTGAAAAACACCAACAAATTCAACAAGCTCAACATTGAAAAACACCAACTTATTCAACAACAACTTCAACAATGAAAAACACCAAAAAAATCAAGAACAACCTCAGCATTCAAAAACACCATCAAATTCAACAAAAATCTCAACAATGAAAAACAAAAAAAAATTCATCAACAACCTCCAAATTCAAAAACTCCAACAAATTCAACAACAACCTCAACAATGGAAACCACCAACAAATTCATCAAAAACCTCAACAATGAAAAATACCAACAAATTCAACTACAACCTCAACAATGAAAAACACCAACAAATTCAATAAAAACCTCAACAATGGAAAACACCAACAAATTCATCAAAATCCTAAACAATGAAAAGCACCGAAAAATACATCAACAACCTCAACATTCAAAAACACCAACAAATTCAACAACAACCTCAACAATGAAAAACACCAAAAAATTCAACAACAACCTTAACAAAGAAAAATACCAAAAAATTCAACAAAAACCTCAACAGTGAAACACACCCAAAAAATCAATAACAACCTCAACATTGAAAAACTACAACAATTTCAGCAACTACCGCAACAATGAAAAACACCAAAAAATTCGGCAACAAACTCAACATTGAAAATCACCATCAAATTCAACAACAACCTCAACTTCTAAAAATACAAAAAGGTTCAACAAAATAAAAATTGATAACACCAACTAATTCAACAACAACCTCAACAATGAATAACATCAAAAAATTCAACAACAACAACAACCTCAACAACGAAAAAAAAAAGAAAAACTCAATAACAACCTCAACATTCAAAAACACCAAGATATTCAACCTCAACATTGAAAAACACCAAAAAATTCAATAAGAACCTCAACATTCAAAAACCCCATCAAATTCAACCAAAACCTCAACAATGAAAAACATCAAAAAACTCAACATAGAACATCACCTTTGAAAAATAACAATAAATTCAACAACCTCAACATTGAAAAACACCAACAAATTCAACAACAACCTCAACATTGAAAAATTGCAACAAATTCAACAACCTCAACACTGAAAAACGCCAAACAATTCAACAACAACCTCAACATTCAAAAACACAAACAAATTCAACAAAAACATCAACAATGAAAAACACCAAACAATTCAACAACAACCTCAACAATGAAAAACACCAAAAAATTCAACAAGAACCTCAACATTCAATAACAGCAAAAAATAAAAACAACAACCTCAACATTCAAAAACACCAACAAATTCAACCAAAACCTCAAAAGTGAAAAACACCAAAAAAATCAACAACAACCTCAACTTTGAAAAACACCAACAAATTCAACAACCTCAACATTGAAAAACACCAATAATTTCAATTTCAACCTCAACTTTGAAAAATACAAAAAAGTTCAATAAAAGCCACTGATCAAACCAATAAATTCAACAACCTCAACATTGAAAATCACCAACAAATTCAACAACAACCTCAACAATGAAAAACATCAAAAAATTCAACAACAACCTCAACAATGAAAAACACCAACAAATTCGACAACAACCTCAACAACGAAACACACCCAAAAAATCAATAACAACCCCAACATTGAAAAACTCGAAGAATTTCAATAACTACCACAACAATGAAAAACACCAAAAAATTCGACAACAAACTCAACATTGAAAATCACCATTAAATTCAACAAAAACCGCAACAATGAAAAACACCAAAAAATTCAACCAGAACCTCAATTTTGAAAAACACCAACAGATTTAACAACCGCAACATTCAAATACACCAACAAATTCAACAAAAATCTCAACAATGGAAAACACAAACAAATTCATCAAAATCCTCAAGAATGAAAAACACCAAAAAATACATCAGCAACCTCAACATTCAAAAACACCAACAAATTCAACAACCTCAACATTGAAGAACTCCAAGAAATTCCACAACAACCTCAACAATGAAAAACACCAAAAAATTTAACAACAACCCCAACATTGAAAAACACCAACAAATTCAACAACAACCTCAACATTGAAGAACTCCAAGAAATTCCACAACAACCTCAACAATGAAAAACACCAAAAAATTTAACAACAACCCCAACATTGAAAAACACCATCAAATTCAACAACAACCTCAACAATGAAAAACATCCAAAAATTCAAAGACAACAACCTCAACAATGAAAAACACCAAACAATTCAACAACAACCTCAACAATGAATAACACCAAAAAATTCAACAAGAACCTCAACATTCAATAACAGCAAAAAATAAAAACAACAACCTCAACATTCAAAAACACCAACAAATTCAACCAAAACCTCAAAAGTGAAAAACACCAAAAAAATCAACAACAACCTCAACTTTGAAAAACTCCAACAAATTCAACAACCTCATCATTGAAAAACACCAACAAATTCAACAATAACCTCAACATTGAAAACCTCCAACAAATTCAACAACAACCTCAACAATGAAAAACACCAAAAAATTCAACAACAACCTGAACAATGAAAAACACCAGAAAATTCAACAAGAACCTCAACATTCAGTATCACCAAACAATAAAAACAACAACCTCAACATTCAAAAACACCAACAAATTCAACGAAAACCTCAAAAATGAAAAACACCAAAAAACTCATTAAAAACCTCAACTTTGAAAAACACCAACAAATTCAACAAGCTCAACATTGAAAAACACCAACTTATTCAACAACAACTTCAACAATGAAAAACAATAAAAAATTCATCAACAACCTCATCTTTCAAAAACACCAAAATATTCAACAACAACCTCAACAATGAAACACACCAATAAATTCAACAAGAACCTCAACTTTGAAAAACACCAACAAATTCAACAACCTCAACATTGAAAAACACCAATAATTTCAATTTCAACCTCAACTTTGAAAAATACAAAAAAGTTCAATAAAAGCCACTGATCAAACCAATAAATTCAACAACCTCAACATTGAAAATCACCAACAAATTCAACAACAACCTCAACAATGAAAAACATCAAAAAATTCAAAAACAACCTCAACAATGAAAAACACCAAAAAATTCGACAACAACCTCAACAACGAAACACACCCAAAAAATCAATAACAACCCCAACATTGAAAAACTCGAAGAATTTCAATAACTACCACAACAATGAAAAACACCAAAAAATTCGACAACAAACTCAACATTGAAAATCACCATTAAATTCAACAAAAACCTCAACAATGAAAAACACCAAAAAATTCAACCAGAACCTCAATTTTGAAAAACACCAACAGATTTAACAACCGCAACATTCAAATACACCAACAAATTCAACAAAAATCTCAACAATGGAAAACACAAACAAATTCATCAAAATCCTCAAGAATGAAAAACACCAAAAAATACATCAGCAACCTCAACATTCAAAAACACCAACAAATTCAACAACCTCAACATTGAAGAACTCCAAGAAATTCCACAACAACCTCAACAATGAAAAACACCAAAAAATTTAACAAAAACCCCAACATTGAAAAACACCAACAAATTCAACAACAACCTCAACATTGAAGAACTCCAAGAAATTCCACAACAACCTCAACAATGAAAAACACCAAAAAATTTAACAACAACCCCAACATTGAAAAACACCATCAAATTCAACAACAACCTCAACAATGAAAAATATCCAAAAATTCAAAGACAACAACCACAACAATGAAAAACACCAAAACATTCAACAACAACCTCAACATTAATCAACACCAACAAATTCAACAACAACCTCAACAATGAAAAACACCAGAAAATTCAACAACAAACTCATCTTTGAATAAAACCATCGAATTCAACAACCTCAACATTCAAAAACACCAACAAATTCAACGAAAATTCAAAAGTGAAAAACACCAAAAAATTCATTAAAATCCTCTTCTTTGAAAAAACACAAACAAATTCAACAACCTCAACATTGAAAAACACCAACTTATTCAACAACAACTTCAACAATGAAAAACACCAAAAAAATCAAGAACAACCTCAGCATTCAAAAACACCATTAAATTCAACAACAACCACAGCAATGAAAATCGTCAAAAAATTCAACAACAACCTCAACAATGAAAAACACCAAAAAATTCAACAACAATCTCAACAATGAAACACACCCAAAAAATCAATAACAACCTCAACATTGAAAAACTCCAACAATTTCAACAACTACCGCAACAATGAAAAACACCAAAAAATTCGACAACAACCACAACATTGAAAAACACCAAAATATTCAACAACAAGCTCAACCATGAAAAACACCAAAATATTCAACAACAACCTCCAAATTCAAAAACTCCAACAAATTCAACAAAAACCTCAACATTGAAAATCACCAAAAAATTCAACAACAACCTCAACAATGAAAAACACCAAAAAATTCAACAAGAACCTCAACATTCAATAACACCAAAAAATAAAAACAACAACCTCAACATTCAAAAACACCAACAAATTCAACGAAAACCACAAAAATGAAAAACACCAAAAAACTCATTAAAAACCTCTACTTTGAAAAACACCAACAAATTCAACAAGCTCAACATTGAAAAACACCAAATTATTCAACAACAACTTCAACAATGAAAAACACCAAAAAAATCAAGAACAACCTCAACATTCAAAAACACCAACAAATTCAACAACAACCTCAACATTGAAAAATTGCAACAAATTCAACAACCTCAACACTGAAAAACGCCAAACAATTCAACAACAACCTCAACATTCAAAAACACAAACAAATTCAACAAAAACATCAACAATGAAAAACACCAAACAATTCAACAACAACCTCAACAATGAAAAACACCAAAAAATTCAACAAGAACCTCAACATTCAATAACAGCAAAAAATAAAAACAACAACCTCAACATTCAAAAACACCAACAAATTCAACCAAAACCTCAAAAGTGAAAAACACCAAAAAAATCAACAACAACCTCAACTTTGAAAAACACCAACAAATTCAACAACCTCAACATTGAAAAACACCAATAATTTCAATTTCAACCTCAACTTTGAAAAATACAAAAAAGTTCAATAAAAGCCACTGATCAAACCAATAAATTCAACAACCTCAACATTGAAAATCACCAACAAATTCAACAACAACCTCAACAATGAAAAACATCAAAAAATTCAACAACAACCTCAACAATGAAAAACACCAACAAATTCGACAACAACCTCAACAACGAAACACACCCAAAAAATCAATAACAACCCCAACATTGAAAAACTCGAAGAATTTCAATAACTACCACAACAATGAAAAACACCAAAAAATTCGACAACAAACTCAACATTGAAAATCACCATTAAATTCAACAAAAACCGCAACAATGAAAAACACCAAAAAATTCAACCAGAACCTCAATTTTGAAAAACACCAACAGATTTAACAACCGCAACATTCAAATACACCAACAAATTCAACAAAAATCTCAACAATGGAAAACACAAACAAATTCATCAAAATCCTCAACAATGAAAAACACCAAAAAATACATCAGCAACCTTAACATTCAAAAACACCAACAAATTCAACAACCTCAACATTGAAGAACTCCAAGAAATTCCACAACAACCTCAACAATGAAAAACACCAAAAAATTTAACAACAACCCCAACATTGAAAAACACCAACAAATTCAACAACAACCTCAACATTGAAGAACTCAAAGAAATTCCACAACAACCTCAACAATGAAAAACACCAAAAAATTTAACAACAACCCCAACATTGAAAAACACCATCAAATTCAACAACAACCTCAACAATGAAAAACATCCAAAAATTCAAAGACAACAACCTCAACAATGAAAAACACCAAAACATTCAACAACAACCTCAACATTAATCAACACCAACAAATTCAACAACAACCTCAACAATGAAAAACACCAGAAAATTCAACAACAAACTCATCTTTGAATAAAACTATCGAATTCAACAACCTCAACATTCAAAAACACCAACAAATTCAACGAAAACCTCAAAAGTGAAAAACACCAAAAAATTCATTAAAATCCTCTTCTTTGAAAAACACAAACAAATTCAACAACCTCAACATTGAAAAACACCAACTTATTCAACAACAACTTCAACAATGAAAAACACCAAAAAAATCAAGAACAACCTCAGCATTCAAAAACACCATCAAATTCAACAACAACCACAGCAATGAAAATCGTCAAAAAATTCAACAACAACCTCAACAATGAAAAACACCAAAAAATTCAACAACAATCTCAACAATGAAACACACCCAAAAAATCAATAACAACCTCAACATTGAAAAACTCCAACAATTTCAACAACTACCGCAACAATGAAAAACACCAAAAATTCGACAACAACCACAACATTGAAAAACACCAAAATATTCAACAACAACCTCAACCATGAAAAACACCAAAAAATTCAACAACAACCTCCAAATTCAAAAACTCCAACAAATTCAACAAAAACCTCAACATTGAAAAACACCAAAAAATTCAACAACAACCTCAACAATGAAAAACACCAAAAAATTCAACAAGAACCTCAACATTCAATAACACCAAAAAATAAAAACAACAACCTCAACATTCAAAAACACCAACAAATTCAACGAAAACCACAACAATGAAAAACACCAAAAAACTCATTAAATACCTCTACTTTAAAAAAACACCAACAAATTCAACAAGCTCAACATTGAAAAACACCAACTTATTCAACAACAACTTCAACAATGAAAAACACCAAAAAAATCAAGAACAACCTCAGCATTCAAAAACACCATCAAATTCAACAAAAATCTCAACAATGAAAAACAAAAAAAAATTCATCAACAACCTCCAAATTCAAAAACTCCAACAAATTCAACAACAACCTCAACAATGGAAACCACCAACAAAT
Source organism: Cetorhinus maximus (assembly GCF_964194155.1). NCBI lineage: Eukaryota > Metazoa > Chordata > Chondrichthyes > Lamniformes > Cetorhinidae > Cetorhinus > Cetorhinus maximus. The sequence goes on from NC_135905.1 coordinate 578,520, forward strand.
TCATCAAAAACCTCAACAATGAAAAATACCAACAAATTCAACTACAACCTCAACAATGAAAAACACCAACAAATTCAATAAAAACCTCAACAATGGAAAACACCAACAAATTCATCAAAATCCTAAACAATGAAAAGCACCGAAAAATACATCAACAACCTCAACATTCAAAAACACCAACAAATTCAACAACAACCTCAACAATGAAAAACACCAAAAAATTCAACAACAACCTTAACAAAGAAAAATACCAAAAAATTCAACAAAAACCTCAACAGTGAAACACACCCAAAAAATCAATAACAACCTCAACATTGAAAAACTACAACAATTTCAGCAACTACCGCAACAATGAAAAACACCAAAAAATTCGGCAACAAACTCAACATTGAAAATCACCATCAAATTCAACAACAACCTCAACTTCTAAAAATACAAAAAGGTTCAACAAAATAAAAATTGATAACACCAACTAATTCAACAACAACCTCAACAATGAATAACATCAAAAAATTCAACAACAACAACAACCTCAACAACGAAAAAAAAAAGAAAAACTCAATAACAACCTCAACATTCAAAAACACCAAGATATTCAACCTCAACATTGAAAAACACCAAAAAATTCAATAAGAACCTCAACATTCAAAAACCCCATCAAATTCAACCAAAACCTCAACAATGAAAAACATCAAAAAACTCAACATAGAACATCACCTTTGAAAAATAACAATAAATTCAACAACCTCAACATTGAAAAACACCAACAAATTCAACAACAACCTCAACATTGAAAAATTGCAACAAATTCAACAACCTCAACACTGAAAAACGCCAAACAATTCAACAACAACCTCAACATTCAAAAACACAAACAAATTCAACAAAAACATCAACAATGAAAAACACCAAACAATTCAACAACAACCTCAACAATGAAAAACACCAAAAAATTCAACAAGAACCTCAACATTCAATAACAGCAAAAAATAAAAACAACAACCTCAACATTCAAAAACACCAACAAATTCAACCAAAACCTCAAAAGTGAAAAACACCAAAAAAATCAACAACAACCTCAACTTTGAAAAACACCAACAAATTCAACAACCTCAACATTGAAAAACACCAATAATTTCAATTTCAACCTCAACTTTGAAAAATACAAAAAAGTTCAATAAAAGCCACTGATCAAACCAATAAATTCAACAACCTCAACATTGAAAATCACCAACAAATTCAACAACAACCTCAACAATGAAAAACATCAAAAAATTCAACAACAACCTCAACAATGAAAAACACCAACAAATTCGACAACAACCTCAACAACGAAACACACCCAAAAAATCAATAACAACCCCAACATTGAAAAACTCGAAGAATTTCAATAACTACCACAACAATGAAAAACACCAAAAAATTCGACAACAAACTCAACATTGAAAATCACCATTAAATTCAACAAAAACCGCAACAATGAAAAACACCAAAAAATTCAACCAGAACCTCAATTTTGAAAAACACCAACAGATTTAACAACCGCAACATTCAAATACACCAACAAATTCAACAAAAATCTCAACAATGGAAAACACAAACAAATTCATCAAAATCCTCAAGAATGAAAAACACCAAAAAATACATCAGCAACCTCAACATTCAAAAACACCAACAAATTCAACAACCTCAACATTGAAGAACTCCAAGAAATTCCACAACAACCTCAACAATGAAAAACACCAAAAAATTTAACAACAACCCCAACATTGAAAAACACCAACAAATTCAACAACAACCTCAACATTGAAGAACTCCAAGAAATTCCACAACAACCTCAACAATGAAAAACACCAAAAAATTTAACAACAACCCCAACATTGAAAAACACCATCAAATTCAACAACAACCTCAACAATGAAAAACATCCAAAAATTCAAAGACAACAACCTCAACAATGAAAAACACCAAAACATTCAACAACAACCTCAACATTAATCAACACCAACAAATTCAACAACAACCTCAACAATGAAAAACACCAGAAAATTCAACAACAAACTCATCTTTGAATAAAACTATCGAATTCAACAACCTCAACATTCAAAAACACCAACAAATTCAACGAAAACCTCAAAAGTGAAAAACACCAAAAAATTCATTAAAATCCTCTTCTTTGAAAAACACAAACAAATTCAACAACCTCAACATTGAAAAACACCAACTTATTCAACAACAACTTCAACAATGAAAAACACCAAAAAAATCAAGAACAACCTCAGCATTCAAAAACACCATCAAATTCAACAACAACCACAGCAATGAAAATCGTCAAAAAATTCAACAACAACCTCAACAATGAAAAACACCAAAAAATTCAACAACAATCTCAACAATGAAACAAACCCAAAAAATCAATAACAACCTCAACATTGAAAAACTCCAACAATTTCAACAACTACCGCAACAATGAAAAACACCAAAAAATTCGACAACAACCACAACATTGAAAAACACCAAAATATTCAACAACAACCTCAACCATGAAAAACACCAAAAAATTCAACAACAACCTCCAAATTCAAAAACTCCAACAAATTCAACAAAAACCTCAACATTGAAAAACACCAAAAAATTCAACAACAACCTCAACAATGAAAAACATCAAAAAATTCAACAAGAACCTCAACATTCAATAACACCAAAAAATAAAAACAACAACCTCAACATTCAAAAACACCAACAAATTCAACGAAAACCACAACAATGAAAAACACCAAAAAACTCATTAAATACCTCTACTTTGAAAAACACCAACAAATTCAACAAGCTCAACATTGAAAAACACCAACTTATTCAACAACAACTTCAACAATGAAAAACACCAAAAAAATCAAGAACAACCTCAGCATTCAAAAACACCATCAAATTCAACAAAAATCTCAACAATGAAAAACAAAAAAAAATTCATCAACAACCTCCAAATTCAAAAACTCCAACAAATTCAACAACAACCTCAACAATGGAAACCACCAACAAATTCATCAAAAACCTCAACAATGAAAAATACCAACAAATTCAACTACAACCTCAACAATGAAAAACACCAACAAATTCAATAAAAACCTCAACAATGGAAAACACCAACAAATTCATCAAAATCCTAAACAATGAAAAGCACCGAAAAATACATCAACAACCTCAACATTCAAAAACACCAACAAATTCAACAACAACCTCAACAATGAAAAACACCAAAAAATTCAACAACAACCTTAACAAAGAAAAATACCAAAAAATTCAACAAAAACCTCAACAGTGAAACACACCCAAAAAATCAATAACAACCTCAACATTGAAAAACTACAACAATTTCAGCAACTACCGCAACAATGAAAAACACCAAAAAATTCGGCAACAAACTCAACATTGAAAATCACCATCAAATTCAACAACAACCTCAACTTCTAAAAATACAAAAAGGTTCAACAAAATAAAAATTGATAACACCAACTAATTCAACAACAACCTCAACAATGAATAACATCAAAAAATTCAACAACAACAACAACCTCAACAACGAAAAAAAAAAGAAAAACTCAATAACAACCTCAACATTCAAAAACACCAAGATATTCAACCTCAACATTGAAAAACACCAAAAAATTCAATAAGAACCTCAACATTCAAAAACCCCATCAAATTCAACCAAAACCTCAACAATGAAAAACATCAAAAAACTCAACATAGAACATCACCTTTGAAAAATAACAATAAATTCAACAACCTCAACATTGAAAAACACCAACAAATTCAACAACAACCTCAACATTGAAAAATTGCAACAAATTCAACAACCTCAACACTGAAAAACGCCAAAAAATTCAACAACAACCTCAACATTCAAAAACACAAACAAATTCAACAAAAACATCAACAATGAAAAACACCAAACAATTCAACAACAACCTCAACAATGAATAACACCAAAAAATTCAACAAGAACCTCAACATTCAATAACAGCAAAAAATAAAAACAACAACCTCAACATTCAAAAACACCAACAAATTCAACCAAAACCTCAAAAGTGAAAAACACCAAAAAAATCAACAACAACCTCAACTTTGAAAAACTCCAACAAATTCAACAACCTCATCATTGAATAACACCAACAAATTCAACAATAACCTCAACATTGAAAACCTCCAACAAATTCAACAACAACCTCAACAATGAAAAACACCAAAAAATTCAACAACAACCTGAACAATGAAAAACACCAGAAAATTCAACAAGAACCTCAACATTCAGTAACACCAAACAATAAAAACAACAACCTCAACATTCAAAAACACCAACAAATTCAACGAAAACCTCAAAAATGAAAAACACCAAAAAACTCATTAAAAACCTCAACTTTGAAAAACACCAACAAATTCAACAAGCTCAACATTGAAAAACACCAACTTATTCAACAACAACTTCAACAATGAAAAACAATAAAAAATTCATCAACAACCTCATCTTTCAAAAACACCAAAATATTCAACAACAACCTCAACAATGAAACACACCAAAAAATTCAACAAGAACCTCAACTTTGAAAAACACCAACAAATTCAACAACCTCAACATTGAAAAACACCAATAATTTCAATTTCAACCTCAACTTTGAAAAATACAAAAAAGTTCAATAAAAGCCACTGATCAAACCAATAAATTCAACAACCTCAACATTGAAAATCACCAACAAATTCAACAACAACCTCAACAATGAAAAACATCAAAAAATTCAACAACAACCTCAACAATGAAAAACACCAAAAAATTCGACAACAACCTCAACAACGAAACACACCCAAAAAATCAATAACAACCCCAACATTGAAAAACTCGAAGAATTTCAATAACTACCACAACAATGAAAAACACCAAAAAATTCGACAACAAACTCAACATTGAAAATCACCATTAAATTCAACAAAAACCTCAACAATGAAAAACACCAAAAAATTCAACCAGAACCTCAATTTTGAAAAACACCAACAGATTTAACAACTGCAACATTCAAATACACCAACAAATTCAACAAAAATCTCAACAATGGAAAACACAAACAAATTCATCAAAATCCTCAACAATGAAAAACACCAAAAAATACATCAGCAACCTCAACATTCAAAAACACCAACAAATTCAACAACCTCAACATTGAAGAACTCCAAGAAATTCTACAACAACCTCAACAATGAAAAACACCAAAAAATTTAACAACAACCCCAACATTGAAAAACACCAACAAATTCAACAACAACCTCAACATTGAAGAACTCCAAGAAATTCCACAACAACCTCAACAATGAAAAACACCAAAAAATTTAACAACAACCCCAACATTGAAAAACACCATCAAATTCAACAACAACCTCAACAATGAAAAATATCCAAAAATTCAAAGACAACAACCACAACAATGAAAAACACCAAAACATTCAACAACAACCTCAACATTAATCAACACCAACAAATTCAACAACAACCTCAACAATGAAAAACACCAGAAAATTCAACAACAAACTCATCTTTGAATAAAACCATCGAATTCAACAACCTCAACATTCAAAAACACCAACAAATTCAACGAAAATTCAAAAGTGAAAAACACCAAAAAATTCATTAAAATCCTCTTCTTTGAAAAAACACAAACAAATTCAACAACCTCAACATTGAAAAACACCAACTTATTCAACAACAACTTCAACAATGAAAAACACCAAAAAAATCAAGAACAACCTCAGCATTCAAAAACACCATTAAATTCAACAACAACCACAGCAATGAAAATCGTCAAAAAATTCAACAACAACCTCAACAATGAAAAACACCAAAAAATTCAACAACAATCTCAACAATGAAACACACCCAAAAAATCAATAACAACCTCAACATTGAAAAACTCCAACAATTTCAACAACTACCGCAACAATGAAAAACACCAAAAAATTCGACAACAACCACAACATTGAAAAACACCAAAATATTCAACAACAACCTCAACCATGAAAAACACCAAAATATTCAACAACAACCTCCAAATTCAAAAACTCCAACAAATTCAACAAAAACCTCAACATTGAAAATCACCAAAAAATTCAACAACAACCTCAACAATGAAAAACACCAAAAAATTCAACAAGAACCTCAACATTCAATAACACCAAAAAATAAAAACAACAACCTCAACATTCAAAAACACCAACAAATTCAACGAAAACCACAAAAATGAAAAACACCAAAAAACTCATTAAAAACCTCTACTTTGAAAAACACCAACAAATTCAACAAGCTCAACATTGAAAAACACCAACTTATTCAACAACAACTTCAACAATGAAAAACACCAAAAAAATCAAGAACAACCTCAGCATTCAAAAACACCATCAAATTCAACAAAAATCTCAACAATGAAAAATACCAACAAATTCAACTACAACCTCAACATTCAAAAACACCAACAAATTCAATAAAAACCTCAACAGTGGAAACCACCAACAAATTCATCAAAATCCTAAACAATGAAAAGCACCAAAAAATACATCAACAACCTCAACATTCAAAAACACCAACAAATTCAACAACAACCTCAACAATGAAAAACACCAAAAAATTCAACAACAACCTTAACAAAGAAAAATACCAAAAAATTCAACAACAACCTCAACAATGAAACACACCCAAAAAATCAATAACAACCTCAACATTGAAAAACTCCAACAATTTCAGCAACTACCGGAACAATGAAAAACACCAAAAAATTCGGCAACAAACTCAACATTGAAAATCACCATCAAATTTAACAACAACCTCAACTTCTTAAAATACAAAAAGGTTCAACAAAATAAAAATTGATAACACCAACTAATTCAACAACAACCTCAACAAGGAATAACATCGAAAAATTCAACAACACCAATAACCTCAACAACGAAAAAAAAAAGAAAAACTCAATAACAACCTCAACATTCAAAAACACCAAGATATTCAACCTCAACAATGAAAAACACCAAAAAATTCAACAAGAACCTCAACATTCGAAAACCCCATCAAATTCAACCAAAACCTCAACAATGAAAAACATCAAAAATTTCAACATAAAACATCACCTTTGAAAAACAAGAATAAATTCAACAACCTCAACATTGAAAAACACCAACAAATTCAACAACAACCTCAACATTGAATAATTGCAACAAATTCAACAACCTCAACACTGAAAAACGCCAAAAAATTCAACAACAATCTCAACATTCAAAAACACCAACAAATTCAACAAAAACATCAACAATGAAAAACACCAAACAATTCAACAACAACCTCAACATTGAAAAACACCAAAATATTCAACAACAACCTCAACTTTGAAAAACAACAACAAATTCAAAAACCTCTACATTGAAAAACACCAACAAATTCAACTACAAATTCAAGATTGTTAATCACCAACAAATTCAACTACAACCTCAACATTCAAAAACACCAACAAATTCAACAAAAACCTCAACAATGGAAAGCACCAACAAATTCATCAAAAATCTCAACAATGAAAAACACCAAAAAATTCATCAACTACCTCATCATTCAAAAACACCAAAATATTCAACAACAACCTCAACAATGAAAAACACCAACAAATTCAACAACCACAATATTGAAGAACAACAACAAATTCAACGACAACCTCAACATTCAAAAACACCAACAATTTCAACAAAAGCCTCAACAATGAAATACACCAAAAAACTCAACAAGAACCTCAACTTTGAAAAACACCAACATAATTCAACAACCTCAACATTGAAAAACACCAACAATTTCAACTTCAACCTCAACTTTGAAAAGTACAATAAAGTTCAATAAAAGCCATTGATCACACCAATAAATTCAACAACCTCAACATTGAAAATCACCATCAAATTCAACAAAAACCTCAACAATGAAAAACACCAGAAAATTCAACCAGAACCTCAATTTTGAAAAACACCAACAGATTTAACAACCTCAACATTCAAATACACCATCAAATTCAACAACAACCTCAGCTTCGAGAAACACCAACCAATTCAACGGCAACCTCAACATTGAAAAACTCCAACAATTTCAATAACAACCTCAGCAATGAAAAACACCAACAAATTCAACTGTACCCTCAATTTTGAAAAATTCAAAAAGATTCAAAAAAAATACATTGAATACACCAAAAATTCAACAACAACATCAACATTGAAAAACACCAAAATATTCAACAACAACCTCAACTTTGGGAAAAACACGACCCAATTCCAAAAACTCAACATTGAAAAGCACCAAAAAATTCAACTACAACCTCAATATTGTTAATCACCAACAAATTCAACAAAAACCTCAACAATGGAAACCACCAACAAATTCATCAAAAACCTCAACAATGAAAAATACCAACAAATTCAACTGCAACATCAACATTCAAAAACACCAACAAATTCAACAAAAACCTCAACAATGGAAAACACCAACAAATTCATCAAAATCCTCAACAATGAAAAACAGCAAAAAATACATCAAAAACCTCAACCATCAAAAACACCAACAAATTCAACAACCTCAACATTGAAGAACTCCAAGAAATTCCACAACAACCTCAACAATGAAAAACACCAAAAAATTCAACAACAACCCCAACATTGAAAAACACCAACAAATTCAACAACAACCTCAATATTGAAAATCACCAACAAATTCAACAACAACCTCAACAATGAAAAACATCAAAAAATTCAACAACAACAACCTCAACAATGAAAAACACCAAAAAATTCAACAACAACCTCAACATTGAAAAACACCAACAAATTCAACAACAACCTCAATATTGAAAATCACCATCAAATTCAACAACAACCTCAACAATGAAAAACATCCAAAAAATCAAAAACAACAACCTGAACAATGAAAAACAACAAAACATTCAACAACAACCAAAACATTCATAAACACCAACAAATTCAACCACCTAAACATTAAAAAACAACAACAAATTCAACAACAACCTCAACATTGAAAATCTCCAACAAATTCAACAAAAACCTCAACAATGAAAAACACCGAAAAATAAACACAACAACCTCAACATTCAAAAACACCAACAAATTCAACTGCAACCTCAATTTTGAAAAATACAAATAGATGAAAAAAAACATTGAATACACCAAAATATTCAACAACAACCTCAACTTTGAATAACACGATCCAAATCCAAAACCTCAACATTGAAAAGCACCAAAAAAGTTCAACCACAACCTCAATATTGTTAATCACAAACAAATTCAACAAAAACCTCAAGAATGGAAACCACCAACAAATTCATCAAAAACCTCAACAATGAAAAATACCAACAAATTCAACTACAACCTCAACATTCAAAAACACCAGCAAATACCAAAGGAAACCTCTACAATGGAAAACACCAACAAATTCATCAAAATCCTCAACATTCAAAAACACCAACAAATTCAACAACCTCAACATTGAAAAACACCAATAAATTCAACAACAACCTCAACTTTTAAAAATACAAAAAAGTTCAACAAAATAAAAATTGATAACACCAATATATTCAACAACCTCAACATTGAAAATCACCAACAAATTCAACAACAACCTCAACAATGAAAAACACCAACAAATTCCACAACAACCTCAACAATGAAAAACACCAAAATATTCAACAACATCCCCAACATTGAAAAACACCAACAAATTCAACAACAACCTCAGCAATGAAAAACATCGAAAAATTCAACAACAGCAACCTCAACAATGAAAAACACCATAAAATTTAACAACAACCTGAACACTGAAAAACACCAACAAATTCAACAACAACCTCAATATTGAAAATCACCATCAAATTCAACAACAACCTCAACAATGAAAAACATCCAAAAATTCAAAAACAACAACCCCAACAATGAAAAACACCCAACCATTCAACAACAACCAAAACATTCATAAACACCAACAAATTCAACAACAACCTCAACTTTGAAAAACACCAACAGATTTAACAACCTCAACATTCAAAAACACCAACAATTTTAACATCAACCTCAGCTTTGAAAAGCACCAACAAATTCAACAACCTCAACATTGAAAAACACCATCAAATTCAACAACAACCTCAACTTTTAAAAATACAAAAAGGTTCTACCAAATAAAAATTGATAACATCAACAAATTCAACAGCAACCTCAATATTGCAAATTACCAACAAATTCAACAACAACCTCAACAATGAATAACATCAAAAAATTCAACAACAACAACCTCAACAACGAAAAAAAATAGAAAAACTCAATAACAAACTCAACATTCAAAAACACCAAGATATTCAACCTCAAGAATGAAAAACACCAAAAAATTCAACAACAACCTCAACATTCAAAAACGCCAACAAATTCAACCAAAACCTCAACAATGAAAAACATCAAAAAATTCAACAACATCCTCACCTTTGAAAAACAACAATAAATTCAACAACCTCAACATTGAAAAACGGCAACAAATTCAACAACAACATCAACAATGAAAAACACCAAAAAATTCAACAACAACTTCAAAATTGAAAAATGACCAAACAATTCAACAACAACCTCAACATTCAAAAACACCAACAAATTCAACAAAAACATCAACAATGAAAAACACCAAAAAATTCTACAACAACCTCAACATTGAAAAACAACAACAATTTCAAAAACCTCTACATTGAAAAACACCAACAAATTCAACTACAAATTCAAGATTGTTAATCACCAACAAATTCAAATACAACCTCAACATTCAAAAACACCAACAAATTCAACAAAAACCTCAACAGTGGAAAACACCAACAAATTCATCAAAAATCTCAACAATGAAAAACAACAAAAAATTCATCGACAACCTCATCTTTCAAAAACACCAAAATATTCAACAACAACCTCAACAATGAAAAACACCAACAAATTCAACAACCACAATATTGAAGAACAACAACAAATTCAACGACAACCTCAACATTCAAAAACACCAACTCATTCAACAAAAACCTCAACAATGAAATACACCAAAAATTTCAACAACAACCTCAACTTTGAAAAACACCAACAAATTCAACAACCTCAACATTGAAAAACACCAACAATTTCAACTTCAACCTCAACTTTGAAAAGTACAAAAAAGTTCAATAAAAGCCATTGATCACACCAATAAATTCAACAACCTCAACATTGAAAATCACCATCAAATTCAACAAAAACCTCAACAATGAAAAACACCAGAAAATTCAACCAGAACCTCAATTTTGAAAAACACCAACAGATTTAACAACCTCAACATTCAAATACACCATCAAATTCAACAACAACCTCAGCTTCGAGAAACACCAACCAATTCAATGGCAACCTCAACATTGAAAAACTCCAACAATTTCAATAACAACCTCAGCAATGAAAAACACCAACAAATTCAACTGCACCCTCAATTTCGAAAAATACAAAAAGATTCAAAAAAAATACATTGAATACAGCAAAAAATTCAACAACAACCTCAACATTGAAAAACACCAAAATATTCAACAACAACCTCAACTTTGAAAAACACGATCCAATTCCAAAACCTCAACACTGAAAAGCACCAAAAAATTCAACTACAACGTCAATGTTGTTATTCACCAACAATTTCAACAAAAACCTCAACAATGGAAACCACCAACAAATTCATCAAAAACCTCAACAATGAAAAATACCAACAAATTCAACTGCAACCTCAACATTCAAAAACACCAACAAATTCATCAAAATCCTCAACAATGAAAAACAGCAAAAAATACATCAACAACCTCAACATTCAAAAACACCAACAAATTCAACAACCTCAACATTGAAGAACTCCAAGAAATTCCACAACAACCACAACAATGAAAAACATCAAAAAATTCAACAACAACCCCAACATTGAAAAACACCAACAAATTCAACAACAACCTCAATATTGAAAATCACCAACAAATTCAAAAACAAACTCAACAATGAAAAACATCCAAAAATTCAACAACAACCTCAACAATGAAAAACACCAAAAAATTCAACAACAACCTCAGCACTAAAAAACACCAACAAATTCAACAACAACCTCAATATTGAAAATCACCATCAAATTCAACAACAACCTCAACAATGAAACACATCCAAAAATTCAAAAACAACAACCTCAACAATGAAAAACACCAAAAAATTCAACAACAACATCAACATTGAAAAACACCAACACATTCAACAACAACAACCTCAATATTGAAAATCACCATCAAATTCAACAACAACCTCAACAATGAAAAACATCCAAAAATTCAAAAACAACAGTTTGAACAATGTAAAACAACAAAACATCCAACAACAACCAAAACATTCATAAACACCAACAAATTCAACAACAACCTCAACAATGAAAAACACCATAAAATTCAACAACAAACTCATCTTTGAAAAAAACCAACAAATTCAACAACCTCAACATTAAAAAACACCAACAAATGCAACAACAACCTCAACATTGAAAATCTCCAACAAATTCAACAAAAACCTCAACAATGAAAAACACCGAAAAATAAAAACAACAACCTCAACATTCAAAAACACCAACAAATTGAACGAAAACCTCAAAAATGAAAAACACCAAAAAATTCATCAAAAACCTCTACTTTGAAAAACACCAACAAATTCAAAAACCTCAACATTGAAAAACACCAACTTATTCAACAACAACCTCAACAATGAAAAACACCAAAAAATTTAACAACAACCTTAACAAAGAAAAATACCAAAAAATTCAACAACAACCTCAACAATGAAACACACCCAAAAAATCAACAACAACCTCAACACTGAAAAACTCCAACAATTTCAACAACTACCGCAACAATGAAAAACACCAAAAAATTCGGCAACAAACTCAACATTGAAAATCACCATCAAATTCAACAACAAACTCAACTTATAAAAATACAAAAAGGTTCAACAAAATAAAAATTGATAACACCAACAAATTCAACAACAACCTCAACAAGGAATAACATCAAAACATTCAACAACAACAACCTCAACAACGACAAAAAAAGAAAAACTCAGTAACAACCTCAACATTCAAAAACACCAAGATATTCAACCTCAACAATGAAAAACACCAAAAAATTCAACAAGAACCTCAACATTCAAAAACCCCATCAAATTCAACCAAAGCCTCAACAATGAAAAACATCAAAAAATTCAACATAAAACATCACCTTTGAAAAACAACAATAAATTCAACAACCCCAACATTGAAAAACACCAACAAATTCAACCACAACCTCAACATTGAAAAATTGCAACAAATTCAACAACCTCAACACTGAAAAACACCAAAAAATCCAACAACAACCTCAACATTCAAAAACACCAACAAATTCAACAAAAACATCAACAATGAAGAACACCAAAAAACTCAACAACAACTTCAAAATTGAAAAATCACCAAACAATTCAACAACAACCTCAACATTGAAAAACACCATAATATTCAACAACAACCTCAACTTTGAAGAACAACAACAAATTCAAAAACCTCTACATTGAAAAACACCAACAAATTCAACTACAACTTCAAGATTGTTAATCACCAACAAATTCAACTACAACCTCAACATTCAAAAACACCAACAAGTTCAACAAAAACCTCAACAATGGAAAACACCAACAAATTCATCAAAAATCCCAACAATGAAAAACACCAAAAAATTCATCAACTACCTCATCATTCAAAAACACCAAAATATTCAACAACAACCTCAACAATGAAAAACACCAACAAATTCAACAACCACAATATTGAAGGACAACAACAAATTCAACGACAACCTCAACATTCAAAAACACCAACAATTTCAACAAAAACCTCAACAATGAAATACACCAAAAAATTCAACAACAACCTCAACTTTGAAAAACACCAACAAATTCAACAACCTCAACATTGAAAAACACCAACAATTTCAACTTCAACCTCAACTTTGAAAAGTACAATAAAGTTCAATAAAAGCCATTGATCACACCAATAAATTCAACAACCTCAATATTGAAAATCACCATCAAATTCAACAAAAACCTCAACAATGAAAAACAACAGAAAATTCAACCAGAACCTCAATTTTGAAAAACACCAACAGATTTAACAACCTCAACATTCAAATACACCAACAAATTCAACAACAACCTCAGCTTCGAGAAACACCAACAAATTCAACGGCAACCTCAACATTGAAAAACTCCAACAATTTCAATAACAACCTCAGCAACGAAAAACACCAACAAATTCAACTGCACCCTCAATTTTGAAAAATACAAAAAGATTCAAAAAAAATACATTGAATACACCAAAAAATTCAACAACAACATCAACATTGAAAAACACCAAAATATTCAACAACAACCTCAACTTTGAAAAACACGACCCAATTCCAAAACCTCAACATTGAAAAGCACCAAAAAATTAAACTACAACCTCAATATTGTTAATCAGCAACAAACTCAACAAAAACATCAACAATGGAAACCACCAACAAATTCATCAAAAACCTCAACAATGAAAAATACCAACAAATTCAACTGCAACATCAACATTCAAAAACACCAACAAATTCAACAAAAACCTCAACAATGGAAAACACCAACAAATTCATCAAAATCCTCAACAATGAAAAACAGCAAAAAATACATCAACAACCTCAACCTTCAAAAACACCAACAAATTCAACAACCTCAACATTGAAGAACTCCAAGAAATTCCACAACAACCTCAACAATGAAAAACACCAAAAAATTCAACAACAACCCCAACATTGAAAAACATCAACAAATTCAACAACAACCTCAATATTGAAAATCACCAACAAATTCAACAACAACCTCAACAATGAAAAACATCAAAAAATTCAACAACAACAACCTCAACAATGAAAAACACCAAAAAATTCAACAACAACCTCAATATTGAAAATCACCATCAAATTCAACAACAACCTCAACAATGAAACACATCCAAAAATTCAAAAACAACAACCTCAACAATGAAAAACACCAAAAAATTCAACAACAACATCAACATTGAAAAACACCAACACATTCAACAACAACCTCAATATTGAAAATCACCATCAAATTCAACAACAACCTCAACAATGAAAAACATCCAAAAATTCAAAAATAACAACCTGAACAATGAAAAACAACAAAACATTCATCAACAACCAGAACATTCATAAACACCAACAAATTCAACAACAACCTCAACAATGAAAAAAATAAATTCAACAACAAACTCATCTTTGAAAAAAACCAACAAATTCAAAAACCTCAACATTAAAAAACACCAACAAATGCAACAACAACCTCAACATTGAAAATCTCCAACAAATTCAACAAAAACCTCAACAATGAAAAACACCGAAAAATAAAAACAACAACCTCAACATTCAAAAACACCAACAAATTGAACGAAAACCTCAAAAATGAAAAACACCAAAAAATTCATCAAAAACCTCTACTTTGAAAAACACCAACAAATTCAAAAACCTCAACATTGAAAAACACCAACTTATTCAACAACAACCTCAACAATGAAAAACACCAAAAAATTCAACAACAACCTCAACAATGAAACACACCCAAAAAATCAATAACAACCTCAACACTGAAAAACTCCAACAATTTCAACAACTACCGCAACAATGAAAAACACCAAAAAATTCGGCAACAAACTCAACATTGAAAATCACCATCAAATTCAACAACAAACTCAACTTATAAAAATACAAAAAGGTTCAACAAAATAAAAATTGATAACACCAACAAATTCAACAACAACCTCAACAAGGAATAACATCAAAACATTCAACAACAACAACCTCAACAACGACAAAAAAAGAAAAACTCAGTAACAACCTCAACATTCAAAAACACCAAGATATTCAACCTCAACAATGAAAAACACCAAAAAATTCAACAAGAACCTCAACATTCAAAAACCCCATCAAATTCAACCAAAGCCTCAACAATGAAAAACATCAAAAAATTCAACATAAAACATCACCTTTGAAAAACAACAATAAATTCAACAACCCCAACATTGAAAAACACCAACAAATTCAACCACAACCTCAACATTGAAAAATTGCAACAAATTCAACAACCTCAACACTGAAAAACACCAAAAAATCCAACAACAACCTCAACATTCAAAAACACCAACAAATTCAACAAAAACATCAACAATGAAGAACACCAAAAAACTCAACAACAACTTCAAAATTGAAAAATCACCAAACAATTCAACAACAACCTCAACATTGAAAAACACCATAATATTCAACAACAACCTCAACTTTGAAGAACAACAACAAATTCAAAAACCTCTACATTGAAAAACACCAACAAATTCAACTACAACTTCAAGATTGTTAATCACCAACAAATTCAACTACAACCTCAACATTCAAAAACACCAACAAGTTCAACAAAAACCTCAACAATGGAAAACACCAACAAATTCATCAAAAATCCCAACAATGAAAAACACCAAAAAATTCATCAACTACCTCATCATTCAAAAACACCAAAATATTCAACAACAACCTCAACAATGAAAAACACCAACAAATTCAACAACCACAATATTGAAGGACAACAACAAATTCAACGACAACCTCAACATTCAAAAACACCAACTCATTCAACAAAAACCTCAACAATGAAATACACCAAAAAATTCAACAACAACCTCAACTTTGAAAAACACCAACAAATTCAACAACCTCAACATTGAAAAACACCAACAATTTCAACTTCAACCTCAACTTTGAAAAGTACAATAAAGTTCAATAAAAGCCATTGATCACACCAATAAATTCAACAACCTCAATATTGAAAATCACCATCAAATTCAACAAAAACCTCAACAATGAAAAACACCAGAAAATTCAACCAGAACCTCAATTTTGAAAAACACCAACAGATTTAACAACCTCAACATTCAAATACACCAACAAATTCAACAACAACCTCAGCTTCGAGAAACACCAACCAATTCAACGGCAACCTCAACATTGAAAAACTCCAACAATTTCAATAACAACCTCAGCAACGAAAAACACCAACAAATTCAACTGCACCCTCAATTTTGAAAAATACAAAAAGATTCAAAAAAAATACATTGAATACACCAAAAAATTCAACAACAACCTCAACATTGAAAAACACCAAAATATTCAACAACAACCTCAACTTTGAAAAACACGACCCAATTCCAAAACCTCAACATTGAAAAGCACCAAAAAATTAAACTACAACCTCAATATTGTTAATCAGCAACAAACTCAACAAAAACATCAACAATGGAAACCACCAACAAATTCATCAAAAACCTCAACAATGAAAAATACCAACAAATTCAACTGCAACATCAACATTCAAAAACACCAACAAATTCAACAAAAACCTCAACAATGGAAAACACCAACAAATTCATCAAAATCCTCAACAATGAAAAACAGCAAAAAATACATCAACAACCTCAACCTTCAAAAACACCAACAAATTCAACAACCTCAACATTGAAGAACTCCAAGAAATTCCACAACAACCTCAACAATGAAAAACACCAAAAAATTCAACAACAACCCCAACATTGAAAAACACCAACAAATTCAACAACAACCTCAATATTGAAAATCACCAACAAATTCAACAACAACCTCAACAATGAAAAACATCAAAAAATTCAACAACAACAACCTCAACAATGAAAAACACCAAAAAATTCAACAACAACCTCAACATTGAAAAACACCATCAAATTCAACAACAACCTCAACAATGAAACACATCCAAAAATTCAAAAACAACAACCTCAACAATGAAAAACACCAAAAAATTCAACAACAACATCAACATTGAAAAACACCGACACATTCAACAACAACCTCAATATTGAAAATCACCATCAAATTCAACAACAACCTCAACAATGAAAAACATCCAAAAATTCAAAAATAACAACCTGAACAATGAAAAACAACAAAACATTCATCAACAACCAAAACATTCATAAACACCAACAAATTCATCAACAACCTCAACAATGAAAAAAAAAATTCAACAACAAACTCATCTTTGAAAAAAACCAACAAATTCAAAAACCTCAACATTAAAAAACACCAACAAATGCAACAACAACCTCAACATTGAAAATCTCCAACAAATTCAACAAAAACCTCAACAATGAAAAACACCGAAAAATAAAAACAACAACCTCAACATTCAAAAACACCAACAAATTCAACAACCACAATATTGAAGGACAACAACAAATTCAACGACAACCTCAACATTCAAAAACACCAACAATTTCAACAAAAACCTCAACAATGAAATACACCAAAAAATTCAACAACAACCTCAACTTTGAAAAACACCAACAAATTCAACAACCTCAATATTGTTAATCAGCAACAAACTCAACAAAAACATCAACAATGGAAACCACCAACAAATTCATCAAAAACCTCAACAATGAAAAATACCAACAAATTCAACTGCAACATCAACATTCAAAAACACCAACAAATTCAACAAAAACCTCAACAATGGAAAACACCAACAAATTCATCAAAATCCTCAACAATGAAAAACAGCAAAAAATACATCAACAACCTCAACCTTCAAAAACACCAACAAATTCAACAACCTCAACATTGAAGAACTCCAAGAAATTCCACAACAACCTCAACGATGAAAAACACCAAAAAATTCAACAACAACCCCAACATTGAAAAACACCAACAAATTCAACAACAACCTCAATATTGAAAATCACCAACAAATTCAACAACAACCTCAACAATGAAAAACATCAAAAAATTCAACAACAACAACCTCAACAATGAAAAACACCAAAAAATTCAACAACAACCTCAACATTGAAAAACACCATCAAATTCAACAACAACCTCAACAATGAAACACATCCAAAAATTCAAAAACAACAACCTCAACAATGAAAAACACCAAAAAATTCAACAACAACATCAACATTGAAAAACACCAACAAATTCAACAACAACCTCAATATTGAAAATCACCATCAAATTCAACAACAACCTCAACAATGAAAAACATCCAAAAATTCAAAAATAACAACCTGAACAATGAAAAACAACAAAACATTCATCAACAACCAAAACATTCATAAACACCAACAAATTCAACAACAACCTCAACAATGAAAAAAAAAATTCAACAACAAACTCATCTTTGAAAAAAACCAACAAATTCAAAAACCTCAACATTAAAAAACACCAACAAATGCAACAACAACCTCAACATTGAAAATCTCCAACAAATTCAACAAAAACCTCAACAATGAAAAACACCGAAAAATAAAAACAACAACCTCAACATTCAAAAACACCAACAAATTGAACGAAAACCTCAAAAATGAAAAACACCAAATAATTCATCAAAAACCTCTACTTTGAAAAACACCAACAAATTCAACAACCTCAACATTGAAAAACACCAACTTATTCAACAACAACCTCAACAATGATAAACACCAAAAAGTTCGACAGCAAACTCAACATTGAAAATCACCATCCAATTCAACAAAAACCTCAACAATGAAAAACACCAAAAAATTCAACAACAACCTCGACTTTGAAAAACAACAACAGATTTAACAACCTCAACATTCAAAAACAACAACAAATTTAACAACAACCTCAGCTTTGAAAAACACCAACAATTTCAACAACCTCAACATTGAAAAACACATCAAATTCAACAACAACCTCAACTTTTAAAAATTCAATAAGGTTCAACAAAATAAAAATTGATAACACCAACTAATTCAACAACATCCTCAACAATGATTAACATCAAAAAATTCAACAACAACAACAACCTCAACAACGAAAAAAGAAGATAAGCTCAATAACAACCTCAACATTCAAAAACACCAAGATATTCAACCTCAACAATGAAAGACACCAAAAAATTCAACAACAACCTCAACATTCAAAAACACCAACAAATTCAACCAAAACCTCAACAATGAAAAACATCAAAAAATTCAACATAAAACATCACCTTTGAAAAACAACAATAATTTCAACAACCTCAACATTGAAAAACACCAACAAATTCAACAACAACCTCAACATTGAAAAATTGCAACAAATTCAACAACCTCAACACTGAAAAACACCAAAAAATTCAACAACAACTTCAAAATTGAAAAATCACCAAACAATTCAACAACAACCTCAACATTGAAAAACACCAAAATATTCAACAACAACCTCAACTTTGAAAAACAACAAATTCAAAAACCTCTACATTGAAAAACACCAACAAATGCAACTACAACTTCAAGATTGTTAATCTCCAACAAATTCAACTACAACCTCAACATTCAAAAACACCAGCAAATTCAACAAAAACCTCAACAACGGAAAACACCAACAAATTCATCAAAAATCTCCACAATGAAAAACACCAAAAAATTCAGCAACAACGTCATCATTCAAAAACAGCAAAATATTCAACAGCAACCTCAACAATGAAAAACACCAACAAATTCAACAACCACAATATTGAAGAACAACAACAAATTCAACGACAACCTCAACATTCAAAAACACCAACAAATTCAACAAAAACCTCAACAATGAAATACACCAAAAAATTCAACAACAACCTCAACTTTGAAAAACACCAACAAATTCAACAACCTCAACTTTGAAAAACACCAACAATTTCAATTTCAACCTCAACTTTGAAAAGTACAAAAAAGTTCAATAAAAGCCATTGATCACACCAATAAATTCAACAACCTCAACATTGAAAATCACCAACAAATTCAACAACAACCTCAACAATGAAAAACACCAAAAAATTCAACAATAACCTCAACAATGAAAAACACCAAAAAATTCAACAACAACCTCAACAACGAAACACACCCAAAAAACCAATAACAACCTCAACTTTGAAAAACAACAACAGATTTAACAACCTCAACATTCAAAAACACCAACAAGTTTAACAACAACCTCAGCTTTGAAAAACACCGACAAATTCAACAACCTCAACATTCAAAAACACCATCAAATTCAACAACAACCTCAACTTTTAAAAATAGAAAAAGGTTCAACAAATGTAAAAATTGATAACACCAACAAATTGAACAACGACCTCAATATTGCAAATGACAAACAAATTCAACAACGACATCAACAATGAATAACATCAAAAAATTCAACAACAACAACCTCAACAATGAAAAAAAAAGAAAAACTCAATAACAACCTCAACATTCAAAAACACCAAGATATTCAACCTCAACAATGAAAGACACCAAAAAATTCAACAACAACCTCAACATTCAAAAACACCAACAAATTCAACCAAAACCTCAACAATGAAAAACATCAAAAAATTCAACATAAAACATCACCTTTGAAAAACAACAATAATTTCAACAACCTCAACATTGAAAAACACCAACAAATTCAACAACAACCTCAACATTGAAAAATTGCAACAAATTCAACAACCTCAACACTGAAAAATACCAAAAAATTCAACAACAACTTCAAAATTGAAAAATCACCAAACAATTCAACAACAACCTCAACATTGAAAAACACCAAAATATTCAACAACAACCTCAACTTTGAAAAACAACAAATTCAAAAACCTCTACATTGAAAAACACCAACAAATGCAACTACAACTTCAAGATTGTTAATCTCCAACAAATTCAACTATAACCTCAACATTCAAAAACACCAGCAAATTCAACAAAAACCTCAACAACGGAAAACACCAACAAATTCATCAAAAATCTCCACAATGAAAAACACCAAAAAATTCAGCAACAACGTCATCATTCAAAAACAGCAAAATATTCAACAGCAACCTCAACAATGAAAAACACCAACAAATTCAACAACCACAATATTGAAGAACAACAACAAATTCAACGACAACCTCAACATTCAAAAACACCAACAAATTCAACAAAAACCTCAACAATGAAATACACCAAAAAATTCAACAACAACCTCAACTTTGAAAAACACCAACAAATTCAACAACCTCAACTTTGAAAAACACCAACAATTTCAATTTCAACCTCAACTTTGAAAAGTACAAAAAAGTTCAATAAAAGCCATTGATCACACCAATAAATTCAACAACCTCAACATTGAAAATCACCAACAAATTCAACAACAACCTCAACAATGAAAAACACCAAAAAATTCAACAATAACCTCAACAATGAAAAACACCAAAAAATTCAACAACAACCTCAACAACGAAACACACCCAAAAAACCAATAACAACCTCAACTTTGAAAAACAACAACAGATTTAACAACCTCAACATTCAAAAACACCAACAAGTTTAACAACAACCTCAGCTTTGAAAAACACCGACAAATTCAACAACCTCAACATTCAAAAACACCATCAAATTCAACAACAACCTCAACTTTTAAAAATAGAAAAAGGTTCAACAAATGTAAAAATTGATAACACCAACAAATTGAACAACGACCTCAATATTGCAAATGACAAACAAATTCAACAACGACATCAACAATGAATAACATCAAAAAATTCAACAACAACAACCTCAACAATGAAAAAAAAAGAAAAACTCAATAACAACCTCAACATTCAAAAACACCAAGATATTCAACCTCAACAATGAAAGACACCAAAAAATTCAACAACAACCTCAACATTCAAAAACACCAACAAATTCAACCAAAACCTCAACAATGAAAAACATCAAAAAATTCAACATAAAACATCACCTTTGAAAAACAACAATAATTTCAACAACCTCAACATTGAAAAACACCAACAAATTCAACAACAACCTCAACATTGAAAAATTGCAACAAATTCAACAACCTCAACACTGAAAAATACCAAAAAATTCAACAACAACTTCAAAATTGAAAAATCACCAAACAATTCAACAACAACCTCAACATTGAAAAACACCAAAATATTCAACAACAACCTCAACTTTGAAAAACAACAAATTCAAAAACCTCTACATTGAAAAACACCAACAAATGCAACTACAACTTCAAGATTGTTAATCTCCAACAAATTCAACTATAACCTCAACATTCAAAAACACCAGCAAATTCAACAAAAACCTCAACAACGGAAAACACCAACAAATTCATCAAAAATCTCCACAATGAAAAACACCAAAAAATTCAGCAACAACGTCATCATTCAAAAACAGCAAAATATTCAACAGCAACCTCAACAATGAAAAACACCAACAAATTCAACAACCACAATATTGAAGAACAACAACAAATTCAACGACAACCTCAACATTCAAAAACACCAACAAATTCAACAAAAACCTCAACAATGAAATACACCAAAAAATTCAACAACAACCTCAACTTTGAAAAACACCAACAAATTCAACAACCTCAACTTTGAAAAACACCAACAATTTCAATTTCAACCTCAACTTTGAAAAGTACAAAAAAGTTCAATAAAAGCCATTGATCACACCAATAAATTCAACAACCTCAACATTGAAAATCACCAACAAATTCAACAACAACCTCAACAATGAAAAACACCAAAAAATTCAACAATAACCTCAACAATGAAAAACACCAAAAAATTCAACAACAACCTCAACAACGAAACACACCCAAAAAACCAATAACAACCTCAACTTTGAAAAACAACAACAGATTTAACAACCTCAACATTCAAAAACACCAACAAGTTTAACAACAACCTCAGCTTTGAAAAACACCGACAAATTCAACAACCTCAACATTCAAAAACACCATCAAATTCAACAACAACCTCAACTTTTAAAAATAGAAAAAGGTTCAACAAATGTAAAAATTGATAACACCAACAAATTGAACAACGACCTCAATATTGCAAATGACAAACAAATTCAACAACGACATCAACAATGAATAACATCAAAAAATTCAACAACAACAACCTCAACAATGAAAAAAAAAGAAAAACTCAATAACAACCTCAACATTCAAAAACACCAAGATATTCAACCTCAACAATGAAAAACACCAAAAAATTCAACAACAACCTCAACATTCAAAAACACCAAAAAATAAAAACAACAACCTCTACGTTCAAAAACCCCAACAAATTCAAGTAAAACCTCAACAATGCAAAACATCAAAAAATTCAACAACAAGCTCAACATTGAAAAACTGCAACAAATTCAACAACCTCAACACTGAAAAACACCAAAAAATTCAACAACAACCTCAACATTCAAAAACACCAACAAATTCAACAAAAACCTCATCAATGAAAAACACCAAAAAATTCAACAACAACTTCAAAATTGTAAATCACCAACCAATTCAACAACAACCTCAACATTGAAAAACACCAAAATATTCAACAACAACCTCAACTTTGAAAAACAACAACAAATTCAGAAACCTCTACATTGAAAAACACCAACAAATTCAACTACCACTTCAAGATTGTTAATCACCAACAAATTCAACTACAACCTCAACATGCAAAAACACCAACAAATTAAACAAAAACCTCAGCAATGGAAAACACCAACAAATTCATCAAAAATCTCAACAATGAAAAACACCAAAAAACTCATCAAAAACCTCATCATTCAAAAACACCAAAATATTCAACAACAACCTCAACAATTAAAAACACCAACAAATTCAACAACCAGAACATTGAAGAACAACAACAAATTCAACGACAACCTCAACATTCAAAAACACCAACAAACTCAACAAAAACCTCAACAATGAAATACACCAAAAAATTCAACAACAACCTCAACTTTGAAAAACACCAACAAATTCAACAACCTCAACAATGAAAAACACCAAAAAATTCAACAACAACCTCAACAACGAAACACACCCAAAAAATCAATAACAACATCAACATTGAAAAACTCCAACAATTTCAACAAATACTGCAACAATGAAAAACACCAAAAAGTTCGACAACAAACTCAACATTGAAAATCACCGTCCAATTCAACAAAAACCTCAGCAATGAAAAACACCAAAAAATTCAAAAACAACCTCAACTTTGAAAAACACCAACAGATTTAACAACCTCAACATTCAAAACCACCAACAAATTTAACAACAACCTCAGCTTTTAAAAACACCAACAAATTCAACAACCTGAACATTGAAAAACACCATCAAATTCAACAACAACCTCAACTATTAAAAATACAAAAAGGTTCAACAAAATAAAATTGATAACACCAACAAATTCAACAACGACCTCAATATTGCAAATGACCAACAAATTCAACAACAACCTCAACAATGAATAACATCAATAAATTCAACAACAACAACCACAACAATGAAAAAAAAACAAAAACTCAATAACAACCTCAACATTCAAAAACATCAAGATATTCAACAACAACCTTAACAATGAAAAACACCAACAAATTCAACAACAACCTCAATATTGAAAAATACCAAAAAATAAAAACAACAACCTCAACATTGAAAAACCCCAACAAATTCAAACAAAACCTCAACAATGAAAAACATCAAAATATTCAACAACAACCTCACCTTTGAAAAACACCAATAAATTCAACAACCTCAACATTGAAAAACACTAACAAATTCAACAACAACCTCAACATTGAAAATCTGCAACAAATTCAACAACAACCTCAACACAGAAAAACACCAAAAAATTCAACAACAACCTCAACATTCAAAAACACCAACAACTTCAACAAAAACCTCAACAATGAAAAACACCAAAAAATTCAACTACATCCTCAACTTTGAAAAACACCAACAAATTCAACAACCTCAACATTGAAGAACTCCAAGAAATTCAACAACAACCTCAACACTGAAATACACTAAAAATTCAACAACAACCCCAACATTGAAAAACACCAACAAATTCAACATCAACCTCAATATTGAAAATCACCAACAAATTCAACGACAACCTCGACAATGAAAAACAACCAAAAATTCAACAACAACAACCCCAATATTGATAATCACCGTCAAATTCAACAACAACCTCAACAATGAAAAACATCCAAAAATTCAAAAACAACAACCTCAACAATGAAAAACACCAAAACATTCAACAACAACCTCAACCTTCAAAAACACCAGCAAATTCAACAACAACCTCAACAATCAAAAACACCATAAAATTCAACAACAAACTCATCTTTGAAAAAAACCAACAAATTCAACAACCTCAACATTAAAAAACAAAAACAAATTCAACAACAACCTCAACATTGAAAATCTGCAAAAAATTCAACATAAAACTCAACTATGTAAAACAACGAAAAAAAAACAACAGCCTCAACATTCAAAAACACCAGCAAATTCAACAAAAACCTCAACCATGAAAACCACCATAAAATTCAACAACAACCTCTACTTTGAAAACCCCCAACAAATTCAACAACGTCAACATTGAATAACACCAACATATTCAAGAAGAACCTCAACATTGGAAAACTCCAACAAATTCAACGACAACCTCAACAATGAAAAACACCAAAATATTCTACAACAACCTCAGCAATCAAAAACACCAACAAATTCAACAACAACATCAGCAATGAAAATCATCAAAAAATTCAACAACAACCTCAACAATGAAATACACCAAAAAATTCAACAACCAGCTCAACAATGAAACACATCAAAAAAATCAATAACAACCTCAACATTGAATAACTCCAACAATTTCAACAAATACCGCAACAATGAAAAACACCAAAAAGTTCGACAACAAACTCAACATTGAAAATCAGCATCCAATTCAACAAAAACCTCAACAATGAAAAACACCAAAAAATTCAACAACAACCTCAACTTTGAAAAACACCAACAGATTTAACAACCTCAACATTCAAAACCACCAACAAATTTAACAACAACCTCAGCTTTGAAAAACACCAACAAATTCAACAACCTCAACATTGAAGAACACCATCAAATTCAACAACAACCTCAACTATTAAAAATACAAAAAGGTTCAACATATAAAATTGATAACACCAACAAATTCAACAACGACCTCAATATTGCAAATGACCAACAAATTCAACAACAACCTCAACAATGAATAACATCAATAAATTCAACAACAACAACCACAACAATGAAAAAAAAACAAAAACTCAATAACAACCTCAACATTCAAAAACATCAAGATATTCAACAACAACCTTAGCAATGAAAAAAACCAACAAATTCAACAACCTCAACATTAAAAAACAAAAACAAATTCAACAACAACCTCAACATTGAAAAACATCAAAAAATTCAACAACAACCTCACCTTTGAAAAACACCAATAAATTCAACAACCTCAACATTGAAAAACACTAACAAATTCAACAACAACCTCAACATTGAAAATCTGCAACAAATTCAACAACAACCTCAACACTGAAAAACACCAAAAAATTCAACAACAACCTCAACATTCAAAAACACCAACAAATTCAACAAAAACCTCAACAATGAAAAACACCAAAAAATTCAACAACATCCTCAACCTTGAAAAACACCAACAAATTCAACAACCTCAACATTGAAGAACTCCAAGAAATTCAACAACAACCTCAACAATGAAAAACACTAAAAATTCAACAACAACCCCAACGTTGAAAAACACCAACAAATTCAACAACAACCTCAATATTGAAAATCACCAACAAATTCAACGACAACCTCGACAATGAAAAACAACCAAAAATTCAACAACAAGAACCTCAATATTGAAAATCACCATCAAATTCAATAACAACCTCAACAATGAAAAACACCAAAACATTCAACAACAACCTCAACCTTCAAAAACACCAACAAATTCAACAACACCCTCAACAATCAAAAACACCATAAAATTCAACTACAAACTCATCTTTGAAAAAAACCAACAAATTCAACAACCTCAACATTAAAAAACAAAAACAAATTCAACAACAACCTCAACATTGAAAATCTGCAACAAATTCAACAAAAACCTCAACAATGAAAAACAGCAAAAAAAAACAACAGCCTCAACATTCAAAAACACCAGCAAATTCAACAAAAACCTCAACAATGAAAAACACTATAAAATTCAACAACAACCTCTACTTTGAAAACCCCCAACAAATTCAACAACGTAAACATTGAATAACACCAACATATTCAAGAACAACCTCAACATTGAAAAACTCCAACAAAATCAACGACAACCTCAACCTTGAAAAGCACCAAAAAATTCTACAACAACCTCAGCAATCAAAAACACCAACATATTCAACAACAACCTCAGCAATGAAAATCATCAAAAAATTAAACAACAACCTCAACAATGAAAAACACCAAAAAATTCAACAACAACCTCAACAATGAAACACGCCAAAAAAATCAATAACAACCTCAATATTGAATAACTCCAACAATTTCAGCAACTACCGCAAAAATGAAAAACACCAAAAAATTCAACAACAACCTCAACAATGAAAAACACCAACAAATTCAACAAGTACTGCAACAATGAAAAACAACAAAAAATTCAACAACAACCACAATTTTGAAAAACACCAACAGATTAACAACCTCAACATTCAAATACACCAACAAATTCAACAACAACCTCACCTTTGAATACACCAACAAATTCAACAACCTCAACATTGAAAAACTCCAACAAATTCAACAACATCCTCAACAATGAAAAAGATCAAAAAATTCAACAACAACCTCAACAATGAAAAACACCAAAAAAATTCAACAACAACCTCAACAATGAAATACACCAAAAAAATCAATAAAAACCTCAACATTGAAAAACTCCAAGAATTTGAACAATTACAACAACAATGAAAAGGATCAAAAAATTCGACAACAAACTCAACATTGAAAATCACCAACACATTTAACAACTGCAACATTCAAAAACACCAACAAATTCAACAAAAACCTCAACATTGAAAAACACCAAAAAATTCCACAACAACCTCAATATTGAAAATCACCAACACATTAAACAACCGCAACATTCAAATACACCAACAAATTCAACAACACCCTCGGCATTGAAAAACACCGACAAATTCAGGAACCTCAACATTGAAAATCACCAACAAATTCAACAACAACCTCAGGAATGAAAAACATCAAAAAATTCAACAACAACCTCAACAATGAAAGACACCAACAAATTCAACAAGTACTGCAACAATGAAAAACAACAAAAAATTCAACAACAACCTCAATTTTGAAATACACCAACAGATTTAACAACCTCAACATTCAAATACACCAACAAATTCAACAACAACCTCACCTTTGAATACACCAGCAAATTCAACAACCTCAACATTGAAAAACACTAACAAATTCAACAACAACCTCAACTCTTAAAAATACAAAAAGGTTCAACAAAATAAAAATTGATAACACAAACAAATTCAACAAAAACCTCAATATTGAAAATGACCATCAAATTTAACAACACCCTCAACAATGAAAAACGTCAAATAATTCAACAACAACAACCTCAACAATGAAAAACACCGAACAATTCAACAACAACCTCAACATTCAAAAACACCAAAAAATTCAACAACAACCTCAACAATGAAAAACACCTAAAAATTCAACAACAACCTCAACATTCAAAAACACCAACAAATTAAACAAAAACCTCAACAATGAAAAATACGAAAAAATTCAACAACATCAACTTTGAAAAACACGAACTAATTCAACAACCTCAACATTGAAAAACACCAACAATTTCAACAACAACCTCAACAACGAAAAACACCAAAAGAATTCAAAAGCAACCTCAACATTCAAAAACACCAAAAAATAAAAACTACAACCTCAACAATCAAAAACACCAACAAATTCAACCAAAACCTCAACAATGAAAAACACCAAAAAATTCAACGACAACTTCAACTTTGAAAATCACGAACAAATTCAACAACCTCAACACTGAAAAACACCAGCAAATTCAACAACAACCTCAACATTGAAAATCTCCAACAAATTCAACAACATCCTCAACAATGAAAAACATCAAAAAATTCAACAACAACCTCAACAATGAAAAACACCAAAAAAATTCAACAACAACCTCAACAATGAAATACACCAAAAAAATCAATAAAAACCTCAACATTGAAAAACTCCAAGAATTTCAACAATTACCACAACAATGAAAAGCACCAAAAAATTCGACAACAAACTCAACATTGAAAATCACCAACAGATTTAACAACCGCAACATTCAAATACACCAACAAATTCAACAACACCCTCGGCATTGAAAAACACCAACAAATTCAACAACCTCAACATTGAAAATCACCAACAAATTCAACAACAACCTCAGGAATGAAAAACATCAAAAAATTCAACAACGACCTCAACAATGAAAAACACCAACAAATTCAACAAGTACTGCAACAATGAAAAACACCAAAAAATTCAACAACAACCTCAATTTTGAAAAACACCAACAGATTTAACAACCTCAACATTCAAATACACCAACAAATTCAACAACAACCTCACCTTTGAATACACCAACAAATTCAACAACCTCAACTTTGAAAAACTCCAACAAATTCAACAACATCCTCAACAATGAAAAACATCAAAAAATTCAAGAACCTCAACAATGAAAAACACCAAAAAATTTAAACAACAACCTCAACAATGAAATACACCAAAAAAATCGATAAAAAACCTCAACATTGAAAAACTCAAAGAATTTGAACAATTACCACAACAATGAAAAACACCAACAAATTCATCAACAACCTCAATTTTGAAAAACACCAACAGATTTAACACCCTCAACATTCAAATACACCAACAAATTCAACAACAACCTCACCTTTGAATACACCAACAAAGTCAACAATCTCAACATTTAAAATCACCAACAAATTCATAATTAACCTCAATATTGAAAATCACCATCAAATTTAACAACAACCTCAACAATGAAAAACGTCAAAAATTCAACAACAACCTCAACAATGAAAAACACCGAACAATTCAACAACAACCACAACATCAAAAACACCAACAAATTAAACAAAAAGCTCAACAATTAAAAACACCAACAAATTCAACAACAACGTAAACTTTGAATAACACCAACAAATTCAACAACTTCAACATTGAAAAACACCAACAAATTCAACAACAACCTCAACATTGAACAACTCCAACATATTCAACAACAACCGCTAAAATGAAAAATACCAGAAAATTCAACAACAACCTCAACATTCAAAAACACCAACAAATTAAACAAAAACCTCAACAATGAAAAATACGAAAAAATTCAACTACAACCTCAACTTTGAAAAACACCAACAAATTCAAGAACCTCAACATTGAAAACCACCAACAAATCCAACTGCAACCTCAACTTTGAAAAATACAATAAAGATCAAAAAAAACCATTGGTAACATCAAAAAATTCAACAACCTCAACATTGAATATCACCAACAAATTCAACAACAACCTCAGCAATGGAAAATATCAAAAAATTCAACAACAACCTCAACAATGAAAAACACCAACAAATTCAACAAGTACCGCAGCAATGAAAAATACCAAAAACATTCAACAACAAACTCAAAATTGAAAATCACCATCAAATTCAACAAAAATCTCAACATTGAAAAGCATCCAAAATTACAACACCAACCTCAACATTCCAAAACACCAACAAATTCAACAAAAACCTCAACAATGAAAGCCCCAAAAAACTCAACAACAATCACAACTTTGAAAAACACCAACAAATTCAGCAACATCAACATTGAAAAACACGAACAATTTAAAGTGCAAACTCAACTTCGAAAAATATAAAAAATTTAAAAAATAACATTGATAACACCAATAAATTCAACAACAACCTCAATATTGAAAATCACCAACAAATTCATCAACAACCTCAACAATGAAAAACAGCAAACAATTCAACAACTACGACCTCAACAATGAAAATCACCAAAACATTCAACAACAACCTCAACATTAAAACACGCCAACAATTTCAACAACAACCTCAACAATGAAAAAACACCAAAAAATTCAACAACAAACTCAACATTGAACATCACCAACAAATTCAACAACAACCTCAACACCGAAAAACATCAAAAAATACAACAAGAACATCAACATTCAAAAACAACAACAAATTCAACAAAAAACTCAACAATGAAAGCACCAAAACATTCAACAACAACCTCAACATTGAAAAACTCCAACAAATTCAAAAACATCCTCAACAATGAAAAACACCAAAAAATTCAACAACAACCTCAACATTCAAAAACACCAACAATTTCGACAACAACCTCAGCAATGAAAAACATCAAAAAATTCAACGACAACCTCAACAATGAAAAACACCAAAAAAATTCAACAACAACCTCAACAATGAAATACACGAAAAAATCAATAAAAACCTCAACATTGAAAAACTCCAAGAACTTGAACAATTACCACAACAATGAAAAGGACCAAATAATTCGACAACAAACTCAACATTGAAAATCACCATCAAATTCAACAAAAACCTCAACAATGAAAAACACCAAAAAATTCAACAACAACCTCAATTTTGAAAAACACCAACAGATGAAACAACCGAAATATTCAAATACACCAAAAAATTCAACAACACCCTCGGCATTGACAAACACCAACAAATTCAACAACCTCAAAATTGAAAATCACCAACAAACTCAACAACAACCTCAGGAATGAAAAACATCAAAAAATTCAACAACAACCTCAACAATGAAAAACACCAACAAATGCAACAAAAACCTCAATTTTGAAAAACACCAACAGATATAACAACCTCAACATTCAAATACACCAACAAATTCAATAACAACCGCACCTTTGAATAACACCAACAAATCCTCAACATTGAAAACCACTAACAAATTCAACAACAACCTCAACTATTAAAAATACCAAAAGGTTCAACAAAATAAAAATTGTCAAAATTGTCAAAAAAAAGTCAAAAAATTCAACAACAACAACCTCAACAATGAAAAACACCGAACAATTCAACAACAACCTCAGCAATGAAAAATATTAAAAAATTCAACAACAACCTCAACTTTGAAAAACACCAACAATTCAACAACCTCAACTTTGAAAAACACCGACAAATTCAACTGCAACCTCAACTTTGAAAACTACAACAAAGTTCAAGCAAAATCATTGATAACACCAATAAATTCAACAAGAACATTAACATTGAAAAACACCAAAATATTCAACAACTACCTCAACTTTGAAAAACATCAACAACTTTAAAAACCTCAACAGGGAAAAACACCAACAAATTCAACTACAACCTCAACATTTGAAAACACCAACAAATTCAACAACAACCTCAACAATGAAAAGCACCAAAAAATTCAACAAGAACCTCAACATTCAAACACAACAACAAATTCAACAACAACTTCAACAATGAACAACACCAAAAAATTCAACAACAACCTCAACAATGAAAAATACCAAAAAATTCAACAACAACCTCAACATTCAAAAACACCCAAAAATTCAACAATAACCTCAACAA
This sequence comes from Cetorhinus maximus, assembly GCF_964194155.1. Classification (NCBI taxonomy): domain Eukaryota; kingdom Metazoa; phylum Chordata; class Chondrichthyes; order Lamniformes; family Cetorhinidae; genus Cetorhinus; species Cetorhinus maximus. The sequence continues at coordinate 612,361 of NC_135905.1, forward strand.
TGAAAAATACCAAAAAATTCAACAACAACCTCAACATTCAAAAACACCCAAAAATTCAACAACAACCTCAACAATGAAAAACACCAAAAAATTCAACAACAACCTCAACGTTGATAAACACCAACAAATTCAACAACCTCAACATTGAAAATCAGCAACAAATTCAACAACAACCTCAGCAATGAAAAACATCAAAAAATTCAGCAAGAACCTCAAGAATGAAAAACACCAAAATATTCCACAACAACCTCAACAATGAAAAACACCAACAAATTCAAAAACCTCAACATGGAAAAACACCAACAAATTCAACTACAACTTCAATATTGAAAATCACGAACAAATTCAACAACAACCTCAACAATGAAAAACACCAACATAATCAACAAAAACGTCAACAATGAAAAACACCAAAAAATTCAACAACAACCTCAATTTTGAAAAACGCCATTAGATTTAATAACCTCAACATTTAAATACACAAACAAGTTCAACAACAACCTCAGCCTTGAAAATCACCAACAAATTTAACAACAACCTCAACAATGAAAAACACCAAAAAATTCATCAACAACCTCAACTTTGAAAAACACCAACAAATTCAACAACCACAACATTGAAAAACACCAACAAATTCAACAACAACCTCAACATTGAAAAACTGCAACAAATTCAACAACAACCTCAACAATGAAAAACACCAAATAATTCAACAACAATCTCAACATTCAAAACACCAACAAATTCAACAACAACCTCAACATTCGAAAACACCAAAAAATTCAACAACAACCTCAACTTTGAAAAACGCCAACAAATTCAACAACCTCAACATTGAGAAACACGAACAAATTCAACTGCAAGCTCAACTTTGAAAAATACAAAAAAGATCAAAAAATACCATTGATAACACCAATAAATTCAACAACCTGAACATTGAAAATCGCCAACAAATTCAACTACAACTTCAATATTGAAAATCACCAACAAATTCAACAACAACCTCAACAATGAAAAACACCAACAAATTCAACTAAAACCTCAACAATGAAAAACACCAAAAAATTCAACAACAACCTCAATTTTGAAAAACTCCAACAGATTTAACAACCTCAACATTCAAATAAACCAACAAATTCAACAACAAACTCAGCTTTGAAAAACACCAACAATTTCAACAACCTCAACATTGGAAAACACCAACAAATTCAACAACAAACTCAAAATTGAAAATTATCATCAAATTCAACAAATAATCTCAACACTGAAAACATCAAAAAATGCAACAACAATTGAACATTCCAAAAGAGCAACAATTTCAACAAAACCTCAACAATGAGAACACCAAAAAATTCAAAAAACACAACTTTGAAAAGAACCAACAAATTAAACAACATCAACATTGAAAAACACCAACAAATTAAAGTGCAAACACAACTTTGAAAAATACAAAAAAGTTTTTAAAAAAACATTGATAACACCAATAAATTCAACAACAACCTCAATATTGAAAATCATCAACAAATTCATCAACAACCTCAACAATGTAAACAGGCAAACAATTCAACGATAACGACCTCAACAATGAAAAACACCAAAAAATTCAACAACAACCTCAACATTGAAAAACTCCAACAATTTCAAAAACAATCTCAACAATGAAAAACACCAAAAAATTCAACAACAAACTCAACATTCAAAATCACCAACAAATTCAACAACAACTTCAACAATGAAAAACATCAAAAAATTCAACAACAACCTGAACATTCAAAAACAACAACAAATTCAACAAAAATCTCAGCAAAGAAAAACACCAAAAAATTCAACAACAACCTCAATATTGAAAATCACCAACAAATTCAACAAAAATCTCAGCAAAGAAAAACACCAAAAAATTCAACAACAACCTCAATTTTGAAAAACGCCATTAGATTTAATAACCTCAACATTTAAATACACAAACAAATTCAACAACAACCTCAGCCTTGAAAATCACCAACAAATTTAACAACAACCTCAACAATGAAAAACACCAAAAAATTCATCAACAACCTCAACTTGGAAAAACACCAACAAATTCAACAACCACAACATTGAAAAACACCAACAAATTCAACAACAACCTCAACATTGAAAAACTGCAACAAATTCAACAACAACCTCAACAATGAAAAACACCAAATAATTCAACAACAATCTCAACATTCAAAACACCAACAAATTCAACAACAACCTCAACATTCGAAAACACCAAAAAATTCAACAACAACCTCAACTTTGAAAAACGCCAACAAATTCAACAACCTCAACATTGAGAAACACGAACAAATTCAACTGCAAGCTCAACTTTGAAAAATACAAAAAAGATCAAAAAATACCATTGATAACACCAATAAATTCAACAACCTGAACATTGAAAATCGCCAACAAATTCAACTACAACTTCAATATTGAAAATCACCAACAAATTCAACAACAACCTCAACAATGAAAAACACCAACAAATTCAACTAAAACCTCAACAATGAAAAACACCAAAAAATTCAACAACAACCTCAATTTTGAAAAACTCCAACAGATTTAACAACCTCAACATTCAAATAAACCAACAAATTCAACAACAAACTCAGCTTTGAAAAACACCAACAATTTCAACAACCTCAACATTGGAAAACACCAACAAATTCAACAACAAACTCAAAATTGAAAATTATCATCAAATTCAACAAATAATCTCAACACTGAAAACATCAAAAAATGCAACAACAATTGAACATTCCAAAAGAGCAACAATTTCAACAAAACCTCAACAATGAGAACACCAAAAAATTCAAAAAACACAACTTTGAAAAGAACCAACAAATTAAACAACATCAACATTGAAAAACACCAACAAATTAAAGTGCAAACACAACTTTGAAAAATACAAAAAAGTTTTTAAAAAAACATTGATAACACCAATAAATTCAACAACAACCTCAATATTGAAAATCATCAACAAATTCATCAACAACCTCAACAATGTAAACAGGCAAACAATTCAACGATAACGACCTCAACAATGAAAAACACCAAAAAATTCAACAACAACCTCAACATTGAAAAACTCCAACAATTTCAAAAACAATCTCAACAATGAAAAACACCAAAAAATTCAACAACAAACTCAACATTCAAAATCACCAACAAATTCAACAACAACTTCAACAATGAAAAACATCAAAAAATTCAACAACAACCTGAACATTCAAAAACAACAACAAATTCAACAAAAATCTCAGCAAAGAAAAACACCAAAAAATTCAACAACAACCTCAATATTGAAAATCACCAACAAAATCATTAACAACCTCAACAATGAAAACAAGCAAACAATTCAACAACAACGACCTCAACAATGAAAAACACCAAGAAATTCAACAACAACCTCAACATTGAAAAACTCCAACAATTTCAACAACAACCTCAACAATGAAAAACACCAAAAAATTCAACAACAAACTCAACATTGAAAAATTTCCAACAAATTCAACAACAACCTCAACAATGAAAACCATCAAAAAATTGAACGACAACTGCAACATTCAAAAACAACAACAAATTCAACAAAAAACTCAACAATGAAAAACACCAAAAATTTCAACAACAACCTCAACTTTGAAAAACACCAAAAAATTCAACTAACTCAACATTGAGAAACAGCAACAAATTCAACTGCAACCTCAACTTTGAAAAATACAAAAAGATTCAAAAAAAAAACATTGAATACACCAATAAATACAACAACAACCTGAACACTGAAAACAGGCAAACAATTCAACCACAACGACCTCAACAATAAAAAACACCAAAAAATTCAACAACAACCTCAACATTGAAAAAATCCAACAATTTCAACAACAGCCTCAACAATGAAAAACACCAAAAATTTCAACAACAAATTCAACATTGAAAATCACCAACAAATTCAACAACAACCTCAACAAAGAAAACCATCAAAAAATTCAACAAAAACCGCAACATTCAAAAACAACAACAAATTCAACAAAAAACTCAACAATGAAAAAAACCAAAAATTTCAACAACAACTTAAACTTTGAAAAATACCAAAAAATTCAACAACCTCAACATTGAGAAACAGCAACAAATTCAACTGCAACCTCAACTTTGATAAACACAAAAAGATTCAAAAAAAAACATTGAATACACCAATAAATTCAACAACAACCTCAATATTGAAAATCACCAAAAAATTCGACAACAACCTCAACTTTGAAAAGCACTAACAAATTCAAAAACCTCAACATGGAAAATCACCAACAAATTCAACAACAACGTCAACAATGAAAAATTCCAACATATTCCACAAAAAACACAACAATGCAAAACACCAAAAAATTCAACAACAACCTCAATTTTGAAAAACACCATCAGATTTAAAAACCTCAACATTCAAATACACCAACAAATTTAACAACAACCTCAACAATGAAAAACACCAAACAATTCAACACCAACCTCAACATTCAAAAACAACAACAAATTCAACAACAACCTCAACAATGAAAAAGAACAAAAAATTCAACAACAACCTCAACATTCAGAAACACCAACAAATTCAACAAAAACCTCAGCAATGAAAAACACCAAAAAATTCAACAACAACCTCAACTTTGGAAAACATCAAGAAATTCAACAACCTCAACATTGAAGAAGACCAACAAATTCAACAGCAACCTCAACTTTGAAAAATACAAAAAAGATTAAAATAAACCATTGATAACACCAATAAATTCAACAACCTCAACATTGAAAATAACCAACAAATTCAACATCAACCTCAGCAATGAAAATAACCAACAATTCAACAACAACCTCAAAAATGCAAAACACCAACAAATTCAACAAGTACCGCAAAAATGAAAAACATCATAAAATTCAACAACAACCTGAACATTCAAAAACAACAACAAATTCAACAAAAATCTCAGCAAAGAAAAACACCAAAAAATTCAACAACAACCTCAATATTGAAAATCACCAACAAATTCATCAACAACCTCAACAATGAAAACAAGCAAACAACTCAACAACAACGACCTCAACAATGAAAAACACCAAAAAATTCAACAACAACCTCAACATTGAAAAACTCCAACAATTTCAACAACAACCTCAAAAATGAAAAACACCAAAAAATTCAACAACAAACTCAACATTGAAAATCACCAACAAATTCAACAACAACCTCAACAATGAAAACCATCAAAAAATTCAACAACAACAGCAACATTCAAAAACAACAACAAATTCAGCAAAAACTCAACAATGAAAAACACCAAAAATTTCAGCAACAACCACAACTTTGAAAAACACCAAAAAATTCAACTATCTCAACATTGAGAAACAGCAACAAATTCAACTGCAACCTCAACTTTGAAAAATACAAAAAGATTAAAAAAAAAACATTGAATACACCAATAAATTCAACAACAACCTCAACAATGAAAACAGGCAAACAATTCAACAACATCGACCTCAACAATGCAAAACACCAAAAAATTCAATAGCAACCTCAATTTTGAAAAACACCAACAGATTTAAAAACCTCAACATTCATATACACCAACAAATTTAACAACAACCTCAACAATGAGAAACATCAAAAAATTCAACAAAAAGAACCTCAGCAATGAAAAACACCAAACAATTCAACACCAATCTCAACATTCAAAAACAACTACAAATTCAACAACAACCTCAACAATGAAAAAGACCAAAAAATTCACCAACAACCTCAACATTCAGAAACACCAACAAATTCAACAAAAACCTCAACAATGAAAAACACCAAAAAATTCAACAACAACCTCATCTTTGGAAAACATCAAGAAATTCAACAACCTCAACATTGAAAAAGACCAACAAATTCAACAGCAACCTCAACTTTGAAAAATACAAAAAAGATTAAAATAAACCAGTGATAACACCAATAAATTCAACAACCTCAACATTGAAAATAACCAACAAATTCAACATCAACCTCAGCAATGAAAAAAACCAACAATTCAACAACAACCTAAAAAATGCAAAACACCAACAAATTCAACAAGTACCGCAACAATGAAAAACATCAAAAAATACAACAACAACCTGAACATTCAAAAAAAACAACAAATTCAACAAAAAACTCAGCAAAGAAAAACACCAAAATATTCAACAACAACTTCAATATTGAAAATCACCAACAAATTCATCAACAACCTCAACAATGAAAACAAGCAAACAAGTCAACAACAACGACCTCAACAATGAAAAACACCAAAAAATTCAACAATCTCAACATTGAAAAAATCCAACAATTTCAACAACAACCTCAACAATGAAAAACACCAAAAAATTCAACAACAAAGTCAACATTGAAAATCACCAACAAATTCAACAACAACCTCAACATTGAAAACCATCAAAAAATTCAACAACAACCGCAACATTCAAAAACAACAACAAATTCAACAAAAAACTCAACAATGAAAAAAACCAAAAATTTCAACAACAACTTAAACTTTGAAAAATACCAAAAAATTCAACAGCCTCAACATTGAGAAACAGCAACAAATTCAACTGCAACCTCAATACTGAAAATCACCCAAAAAATTCAACAACTAACTCAACATTGAAAATCACCAACAAAGTCAACAACAACCTCAACAATGAAAACCATCAAAAAATTCAACAACAACAGCAACATTCAAAAACAACAACAAATTCAGCAAAAACTCAACAATGCAAAACACCAAAAATTTCAACAACAACCACAACTTTGAAAAACACCAAAAAATTCAACTATCTCAACATTGAGAAACAGCAACAAATTCAACTGCAACCTCAACTTTGAAAAATACAAAAAGATTAAAAAAAAAACATTGAATACACCAATAAATTCAACAACAACCTCAACAATGAAAACAGGCAAACAATTCAACAACATCGACCTCAACAATGAAAAACACCAAAAAATTCAACAACAACCTCAACATTGAAAAAATCAAACAATTTCAACAACAACCTCAACAATGAAAAACACCAAAAAATTCAACAACAAACTCAACATTGAAAATCACCAACAAAGTCAACAACAACCTCAACATTGAAAACCATCAAAAAATTCAATAACAACCACAACATTCAAAAACAACAACGAATTCAACAAAAAACTCAACAATGAAAAAAACCAAAAATTTCAACAACAACTTAAACTTTGAAAAATACCAAAAAATTCAACAACCTCAACATTGAGAAACAGCAACAAATTCACCTGCAACCTCAACTTTGAAAAATACAAAAAGATTAAAAAAAACATTGAATACACCAATAAATTCAACAACAACCTCAATATTGAAAATCACCAAAAAATTCAACAACAACCTCAACTTTGAAAAGCACTAACAAATTCAAAAAGCTCAACATGGAAAATCACCAACAAATTCAACAACATCAGCAATGAAAAACACCAACATATTCCTCAAAAAACTCAACAATGCAAAACACCAAAAAATTCAACAGCAACCTCAATTTTGAAAAACACCAACAGATTTAAAAACCTCAACATTCATATACACCAACAAATTTAACAACAACCTCAACAATGAAAAACATCAAAAAATTCAACAAAAAGAACCTCAACAATGAAAAACACCAAACAATTCAACACCAATCTCAACATTCAAAAACAACAACAAATTCAACAACAACCTCAACAATGAAAAAGAACAAAAAATTCAACAACAACCTCAACATTCAGAAACACCAACAAATTCAACAAAAACCTCAACAATGAAAAACACCAAAAAATTCAACAACAACCTCAACTTTGGAAAACATCAAGAAATTCAACAACCTCAACATTGAAAAACACCAACAAATTCAACAGCAACCTCAACTTTGAAAAATACAAAAAAGATTAAAATAAGCCAGTGATAACACCAATAAATTCAACAACCTCAACATTGAAAATAACCAACAAATTCAACATCAACCTCAGCAATGAAAAAAACCAACAATTCAACAACAACCTAAAAAATGAAAAACACCAACAAATTCAACAAGTACCGCAACAATGAAAAACATCAAAAAATACAACAACAACCTGAACATTCAAAAACAACAAAAAATTCAACAAAAAACGACCTCAACAATGAAAAACACCAAAAAAATCAACAACAACCTCAACATTGAAAAAATCCAACAATTTCAACAACAACCTCAGCAATGAAAAACACCAAAAAATTCAACAACAAAGTCAACATTGAAAATCACCAACAAATTCAACAACAACCTCAACATTGAAAACCATCAAAAAATTCAACAACAACCGCAACATTCAAAAACAACAACAAATTCAACAAAAAACTCAACAATGAAAAAAACCAAAAATTTCAACAACAACTTAAACTTTGAAAAATACCAAAAAATTCAACAGCCTCAACATTGAGAAACAGCAACAAATTCAACTGCAACCTCAATACTGAAAATCACCAAAAAATTCAACAACAACCTCAACTTTGAAAAGCACTAACAAATTCAAAAACCTCAACATGGAAAATCAACAACAACTTCAACAACAACATCAACAATGAAAAACACCAACATATTCCACAAAAAACTCAACAATGCAAAACACCAAAGAATTCAACAACAACCTCAATTTTGAAAAACACCAACAGATTTAAAAACCTCAACATTCAAATACACCAACAAATTTAACAACAACCTCAACAATGAAAAACACCAAACAATTCAACACCAACCTCAACATTCAAAAACAACAACAAATTCAACAACAACCTCAACAATGAAAAAGACCAAAAAATTCAACAACAACCTCAACATTCAGAAACACCAACAAATTCAACAAAAACCTCAACAATGAAAAACACCAAAAAATTCAACAACAACCTCAACTTTGGAAAACATCAAGAAATTCAACAACCTCAACACTGAAAAAGACCAACAAATTCAACAGCAACCTCAACTTTGAATAATACAAAAAAGATTAAAATAAACCAGTGATAACACCAATAAATTCAACAACCTCAACATTGAAAATAACCAACAAATTCAACATCAACCTCAGTAATGAAAAAAACCAACAATTCAACAACAACCTCAAAATTGAAAATCACCATCAAATTCAACAAGTACCGCAACAATGAAAAACATCAAAAAATTCAACAACAACCTGAACATTCAAAAACAACAACAAATTCAACAAAAAACTCAGCAAAGAAAAATCCAAAAAATTCAACAACAACCTCAATATTGAAAATCACCAACAAATTCATCAACAACCTCAACAGTGAAAACAAGCAAACAAGTCAACAACAACGACCCCAACAATGAGAAACACCAAAAAATTCAACAACAACCTCAACATTGAAAATCACCAACAAATTCTACAACAACCTCAACAATGAAAACCATCAAAAAATTCAACAACAACCGCAGCATTCAAAAACAGCAACAAATTCAACAAAAAACTCAACAATGAAAAACACCAAAAATTTCAACAACACCCTCAACTTTGAAAAACACCAAAAAATTCACCTAACTCAACATTGAGAAACAGCAACAAATTCAACTGCAACCTCAACTTTGAAAAATACAAAAAGATTTAAAAAAAAACATTGAATACACCAATAAATTCAACAACAACCTCAACAATGAAAACAGGCAAACAATTCAACAACAACGACCTCAACAATGAAAAACACCAAAAAATTCAACAACAACCTCAACATTGAAAAAATCAAACAATTTCAACAACAACCTCAACAATGAAAAACACCAAAAAATTCAACAACAAACACAACATTGAAAATCACCAACAAATTCAACAACAACCTCAAAAATGAAAACCATCAAAAAATTCAACAACACCCGCAACATTCAAAAACAACAACAAATTCAACATAAACTCAACAATGAAAAAAACCAAAAATTTCAACAACAACTTAAACTTTGTAAAATACCAAAACATTCAACAACCTCAACATTGAGAAACAGCAACAAATTCAACTGCAACCTCAACTTTGAAAAATACAAAAAGATTAAAAAAAAACCATTGAATACACCAATAAATTCAACAACAACCTCAATATTGAAAATCACCAAAAAATTCAACAACAACCTCAACTTTGAAAAGCACTAACAAATTCAAAAATCTCAACATCGAAAATCACCAACAAATTCAACAACAACATCAACAATGAAAAAAACCAACATATTCCACAAAAAACTCAACAATGAAAAACACCAAAAAATTCAACAACAACCTCAATTTTGATAAACACCAACAGATTTAAAAACCTCAACATTCAAATACACCAACAAATTTAACAACAACCTCAACAGTGAAAAACATCAAAAAAATCAACAAAAAGACCCTCAACAATGCAAAACACCAAACAATTCAACAGCAACCTCAACATTCAAAAACAACAACAAATTCAACAACAACCTCAACAATGCAAAAGAACAAAAAATTCAACAACAACCTCAACATTCAGAAACACCAACAAATTCAACAAAAACCTCAACAATGAGAAACACCAAAAAATTCATCAACAACCTCAACTTTGGAAAACATCAAGAAATTCAACTACCTCAACATTGAAAATGACCAACAAATTCAACAGCAACATCAACTTTGAAAAATACAAAAAAGATTAAAATAAACCATTGATAACACCAATAAATTCAACAACCTCAACATTGAAAATAACCAACAAATTCAACATCAACCTCAGCAATGAAAAAAACCAACAATTCAACAACAACCTCAAAAATGAAAAACACCAACAAATTCAACAAGTACCGCAAAAATGAAAAGCATCAAAAAATTCAACAACAAACAAAAAATTGAAAATAACCTTCAAATTCAACAAAAATCTCTACATTGAAAAACATCAAAAAATTCAACAACAACCTCAACATTCCAAAACACCAACAAATTCAACAAAAACCTCAACAATGAAAACACCAAAAAATTCAACAACAACCTCAACTTTGAAAAACACCAACAAATTCAACTGCAACCTCAACTTTGCAAAATACAAAACAGCTCAAGAAAAATCATTGACAGCACCAATAAATTCAACAAGATCCTTAATATTGAAAATCACCAATAAATTCAACAACAACCACAACAATGAAAAACATCAAAAAAATTCAACAACAACAACAACCTCAACAATGAAAAACACCGAATAATTCAACAAAAATCTCAATATTCAAAACACCAACATATCCAACAACAACATCAACATTCGAAAATACCAACAAATTTAACAACAACCTCAACAATGAAAAACACCAACAAATTCAACAACAACCTCAGCAATGAAAAACAGCAAACAATTCAACAACAACGACCTCAACAATGAAAAACACCAAAAAATTCATTAACAACCAGAACAATGAAAAACAGGAATTAATACAACAACAACGATCTCATCCATGAAAAATACCAAAAGATTCAACAACAACCTCAACAATGAAAAACATCAATAAATTCAACAATAACCACAACATTCAAAAACAACAACAAATTCAACAAAAAACTCAACTTTGAAAAACACCAAAAAATTCAACAACCTCAACATTGAGAAACACCAACAAATTCAACTGCAACCTCAACTTTGAAAAATACAATAAGATTCAAAAAAAAAATTGAAAACACCAATAAATTCAACAAAAACCTCAATATTGAAAATCACCAAAAATTTCAAGAACAACCTCAACATTGAAGAAAACCAAAATATTCAACAAGAACCTCAACTTTGAAAAACACCAACAAATTCAACAACCCCAACATGGAAAAACACTAACAAATTCAACTACAACCTCCATATTAAAAATCACCAACAAATTCAACAACAACCTCAACAATGAAAAACACCAACAAATTCAACAAAAACCTCAACAATGAAAAACAGCAAAAAATTCATCAACAACCTCAACATTCAAAAACAACAACAAATTCAACAAAAGCCTCAACAATGGAAAACACCAAAAAATTCAACAACAACCTCAACATTAAAAAACACCAACAAATTCAACAACAACCTCAACATTCAAAAACACCAACAAATTCAACAAAAACATCAACATTCAAAAACATCAAAAAATACAACAACAATCTCAACTTTCAAAAACACCAACAAATTCAACTGCAACCTCAACTTTGAAAAATACAAAAAAGTTCAAGAAAAATCATTGATAACACCAATAAATTCAACATGATCCGTAATATTGATAATCAGCAATAAATTCAACAACAACCTCAACAATGAAAAACAGCAAAAAATTCAACAACAACCTCAACAATGAAAAACACCAACAAATTCAACAAAAACCTCAGCAATGAAAAACACCAAAAAATTCAACAACAACCTCAACTTTGGAAAACATCAAGAAATTCAACAACCTCAACATTGAAGAAGACCAACAAATTCAACAGCAACCTCAACTTTGAAAAATACAAAAAAGATTAAAATAAACCATTGATAACACCAATAAATTCAACAACCTCAACATTGAAAATAACCAACAAATTCAACATCAACCTCAGCAATGAAAATAACCAACAATTCAACAACAACCTCAAAAATGCAAAACACCAACAAATTCAACAAGTACCGCAAAAATGAAAAACATCATAAAATTCAACAACAACCTGAACATTCAAAAACAACAACAAATTCAACAAAAATCTCAGCAAAGAAAAACACCAAAAAATTCAACAACAACCTCAATATTGAAAATCACCAACAAATTCATCAACAACCTCAACAATGAAAACAAGCAAACAACTCAACAACAACGACCTCAACAATGAAAAACACCAAAAAATTCAACAACAACCTCAACATTGAAAAACTCCAACAATTTCAACAACAACCTCAAAAATGAAAAACACCAAAAAATTCAACAACAAACTCAACATTGAAAATCACCAACAAATTCAACAACAACCTCAACAATGAAAACCATCAAAAAATTCAACAACAACAGCAACATTCAAAAACAACAACAAATTCAGCAAAAACTCAACAATGAAAAACACCAAAAATTTCAGCAACAACCACAACTTTGAAAAACACCAAAAAATTCAACTATCTCAACATTGAGAAACAGCAACAAATTCAACTGCAACCTCAACTTTGAAAAATACAAAAAGATTAAAAAAAAAACATTGAATACACCAATAAATTCAACAACAACCTCAACAATGAAAACAGGCAAACAATTCAACAACATCGACCTCAACAATGCAAAACACCAAAAAATTCAATAGCAACCTCAATTTTGAAAAACACCAACAGATTTAAAAACCTCAACATTCATATACACCAACAAATTTAACAACAACCTCAACAATGAGAAACATCAAAAAATTCAACAAAAAGAACCTCAGCAATGAAAAACACCAAACAATTCAACACCAATCTCAACATTCAAAAACAACTACAAATTCAACAACAACCTCAACAATGAAAAAGACCAAAAAATTCACCAACAACCTCAACATTCAGAAACACCAACAAATTCAACAAAAACCTCAACAATGAAAAACACCAAAAAATTCAACAACAACCTCATCTTTGGAAAACATCAAGAAATTCAACTACCTCAACATTGAAAAAGACCAACAAATTCAACAGCAACCTCAACTTTGAAAAATACAAAAAAGATTAAAATAAACCAGTGATAACACCAATAAATTCAACAACCTCAACATTGAAAATAACCAACAAATTCAACATCAACCTCAGCAATGAAAAAAACCAACAATTCAACAACAACCTAAAAAATGCAAAACACCAACAAATTCAACAAGTACCGCAACAATGAAAAACATCAAAAAATACAACAACAACCTGAACATTCAAAAAAAACAACAAATTCAACAAAAAACTCAGCAAAGAAAAACACCAAAATATTCAACAACAACTTCAATATTGAAAATCACCAACAAATTCATCAACAACCTCAACAATGAAAACAAGCAAACAAGTCAACAACAACGACCTCAACAATGAAAATCACCAAAAAATTCAACAATCTCAACATTGAAAAAATCCAACAATTTCAACAACAACCTCAACAATGAAAAACACCAAAAAATTCAACAACAAAGTCAACATTGAAAATCACCAACAAATTCAACAACAACCTCAACATTGAAAACCATCAAAAAATTCAACAACAACCGCAACATTCAAAAACAACAACAAATTCAACAAAAAACTCAACAATGAAAAAAACCAAAAATTTCAACAACAACTTAAACTTTGAAAAATACCAAAAAATTCAACAGCCTCAACATTGAGAAACAGCAACAAATTCAACTGCAACCTCAATACTGAAAATCACCCAAAAAATTCAACAACTAACTCAACATTGAAAATCACCAACAAAGTCAACAACAACCTCAACAATGAAAACCATCAAAAAATTCAACAACAACAGCAACATTCAAAAACAACAACAAATTCAGCAAAAACTCAACAATGCAAAACACCAAAAATTTCAACAACAACCACAACTTTGAAAAACACCAAAAAATTCAACTATCTCAACATTGAGAAACAGCAACAAATTCAACTGCAACCTCAACTTTGAAAAATACAAAAAGATTAAAAAAAACATTGAATACACCAATAAATTCAACAACAACCTCAATATTGAAAATCACCAAAAAATTCAACAACAACCTCAACTTTGAAAAGCACTAACAAATTCAAAAAGCTCAACATGGAAAATCACCAACAAATTCAACAACATCAGCAATGAAAAACACCAACATATTCCTCAAAAAACTCAACAATGCAAAACACCAAAAAATTCAACAGCAACCTCAATTTTGAAAAACACCAACAGATTTAAAAACCTCAACATTCATATACACCAACAAATTTAACAACAACCTCAACAATGAAAAACATCAAAAAATTCAACAAAAAGAACCTCAACAATGAAAAACACCAAACAATTCAACACCAATCTCAACATTCAAAAACAACAACAAATTCAACAACAACCTCAACAATGAAAAAGAACAAAAAATTCAACAACAACCTCAACATTCAGAAACACCAACAAATTCAACAAAAACCTCAACAATGAAAAACACCAAAAAATTCAACAACAACCTCAACTTTGGAAAACATCAAGAAATTCAACAACCTCAACATTGAAAAACACCAACAAATTCAACAGCAACCTCAACTTTGAAAAATACAAAAAAGATTAAAATAAGCCAGTGATAACACCAATAAATTCAACAACCTCAACATTGAAAATAACCAACAAATTCAACATCAACCTCAGCAATGAAAAAAACCAACAATTCAACAACAACCTAAAAAATGAAAAACACCAACAAATTCAACAAGTACCGCAACAATGAAAAACATCAAAAAATACAACAACAACCTGAACATTCAAAAACAACAAAAAATTCAACAAAAAACGACCTCAACAATGAAAAACACCAAAAAAATCAACAACAACCTCAACATTGAAAAAATCCAACAATTTCAACAACAACCTCAGCAATGAAAAACACCAAAAAATTCAACAACAAAGTCAACATTGAAAATCACCAACAAATTCAACAACAACCTCAACATTGAAAACCATCAAAAAATTCAACAACAACCGCAACATTCAAAAACAACAACAAATTCAACAAAAAACTCAACAATGAAAAAAACCAAAAATTTCAACAACAACTTAAACTTTGAAAAATACCAAAAAATTCAACAGCCTCAACATTGAGAAACAGCAACAAATTCAACTGCAACCTCAATACTGAAAATCACCAAAAAATTCAACAACAACCTCAACTTTGAAAAGCACTAACAAATTCAAAAACCTCAACATGGAAAATCAACAACAACTTCAACAACAACATCAACAATGAAAAACACCAACATATTCCACAAAAAACTCAACAATGCAAAACACCAAAGAATTCAACAACAACCTCAATTTTGAAAAACACCAACAGATTTAAAAACCTCAACATTCAAATACACCAACAAATTTAACAACAACCTCAACAATGAAAAACACCAAACAATTCAACACCAACCTCAACATTCAAAAACAACAACAAATTCAACAACAACCTCAACAATGAAAAAGACCAAAAAATTCAACAACAACCTCAACATTCAGAAACACCAACAAATTCAACAAAAACCTCAACAATGAAAAACACCAAAAAATTCAACAACAACCTCAACTTTGGAAAACATCAAGAAATTCAACAACCTCAACACTGAAAAAGACCAACAAATTCAACAGCAACCTCAACTTTGAATAATACAAAAAAGATTAAAATAAACCAGTGATAACACCAATAAATTCAACAACCTCAACATTGAAAATAACCAACAAATTCAACATCAACCTCAGTAATGAAAAAAACCAACAATTCAACAACAACCTCAAAATTGAAAATCACCATCAAATTCAACAAGTACCGCAACAATGAAAAACATCAAAAAATTCAACAACAACCTGAACATTCAAAAACAACAACAAATTCAACAAAAAACTCAGCAAAGAAAAATCCAAAAAATTCAACAACAACCTCAATATTGAAAATCACCAACAAATTCATCAACAACCTCAACAGTGAAAACAAGCAAACAAGTCAACAACAACGACCCCAACAATGAGAAACACCAAAAAATTCAACAACAACCTCAACATTGAAAATCACCAACAAATTCTACAACAACCTCAACAATGAAAACCATCAAAAAATTCAACAACAACCGCAGCATTCAAAAACAGCAACAAATTCAACAAAAAACTCAACAATGAAAAACACCAAAAATTTCAACAACACCCTCAACTTTGAAAAACACCAAAAAATTCACCTAACTCAACATTGAGAAACAGCAACAAATTCAACTGCAACCTCAACTTTGAAAAATACAAAAAGATTTAAAAAAAAACATTGAATACACCAATAAATTCAACAACAACCTCAACAATGAAAACAGGCAAACAATTCAACAACAACGACCTCAACAATGAAAAACACCAAAAAATTCAACAACAACCTCAACATTGAAAAAATCAAACAATTTCAACAACAACCTCAACAATGAAAAACACCAAAAAATTCAACAACAAACACAACATTGAAAATCACCAACAAATTCAACAACAACCTCAAAAATGAAAACCATCAAAAAATTCAACAACACCCGCAACATTCAAAAACAACAACAAATTCAACATAAACTCAACAATGAAAAAAACCAAAAATTTCAACAACAACTTAAACTTTGTAAAATACCAAAACATTCAACAACCTCAACATTGAGAAACAGCAACAAATTCAACTGCAACCTCAACTTTGAAAAATACAAAAAGATTAAAAAAAAACCATTGAATACACCAATAAATTCAACAACAACCTCAATATTGAAAATCACCAAAAAATTCAACAACAACCTCAACTTTGAAAAGCACTAACAAATTCAAAAATCTCAACATCGAAAATCACCAACAAATTCAACAACAACATCAACAATGAAAAAAACCAACATATTCCACAAAAAACTCAACAATGAAAAACACCAAAAAATTCAACAACAACCTCAATTTTGATAAACACCAACAGATTTAAAAACCTCAACATTCAAATACACCAACAAATTTAACAACAACCTCAACAGTGAAAAACATCAAAAAAATCAACAAAAAGACCCTCAACAATGCAAAACACCAAACAATTCAACAGCAACCTCAACATTCAAAAACAACAACAAATTCAACAACAACCTCAACAATGCAAAAGAACAAAAAATTCAACAACAACCTCAACATTCAGAAACACCAACAAATTCAACAAAAACCTCAACAATGAGAAACACCAAAAAATTCATCAACAACCTCAACTTTGGAAAACATCAAGAAATTCAACTACCTCAACATTGAAAATGACCAACAAATTCAACAGCAACATCAACTTTGAAAAATACAAAAAAGATTAAAATAAACCATTGATAACACCAATAAATTCAACAACCTCAACATTGAAAATAACCAACAAATTCAACATCAACCTCAGCAATGAAAAAAACCAACAATTCAACAACAACCTCAAAAATGAAAAACACCAACAAATTCAACAAGTACCGCAAAAATGAAAAGCATCAAAAAATTCAACAACAAACAAAAAATTGAAAATAACCTTCAAATTCAACAAAAATCTCTACATTGAAAAACATCAAAAAATTCAACAACAACCTCAACATTCCAAAACACCAACAAATTCAACAAAAACCTCAACAATGAAAACACCAAAAAATTCAACAACAACCTCAACTTTGAAAAACACCAACAAATTCAACAACCTCAACATTCAAAAACACCAACAAATTCAACAAAAACCTCAACATTGAAAGACATCAAAAAATTCAACAACAACCTCAACTTTGAAAAACACCAACAAATTCAACTGCAACCTCAACTTTGCAAAATACAAAACAGCTCAAGAAAAATCATTGACAGCACCAATAAATTCAACAAGATCCTTAATATTGAAAATCACCAATAAATTCAACAACAACCACAACAATGAAAAACATCAAAAAAATTCAACAACAACAACAACCTCAACAATGAAAAACACCGAATAATTCAACAAAAATCTCAATATTCAAAACACCAACATATCCAACAACAACATCAACATTCGAAAATACCAACAAATTTAACAACAACCACAACAATGAAAAACACCAACAAATTCAACAACAACCTCAGCAATGAAAAACAGCAAACAATTCAACAACAACGACCTCAACAATGAAAAACACCAAAAAATTCATTAACAACCAGAACAATGAAAAACAGGAATTAATACAACAACAACGATCTCATCCATGAAAAATACCAAAAGATTCAACAACAACCTCAACAATGAAAAACATCAATAAATTCAACAATAACCACAACATTCAAAAACAACAACAAATTCAACAAAAAACTCAACTTTGAAAAACACCAAAAAATTCAACAACCTCAACATTGAGAAACACCAACAAATTCAACTGCAACCTCAACTTTGAAAAATACAATAAGATTCAAAAAAAAAATTGAAAACACCAATAAATTCAACAAAAACCTCAATATTGAAAATCACCAAAAATTTCAAGAACAACCTCAACATTGAAGAAAACCAAAATATTCAACAAGAACCTCAACTTTGAAAAACACCAACAAATTCAACAACCCCAACATGGAAAAACACTAACAAATTCAACTACAACCTCCATATTAAAAATCACCAACAAATTCAACAACAACCTCAACAATGAAAAACACCAACAAATTCAACAAAAACCTCAACAATGAAAAACAGCAAAAAATTCATCAACAACCTCAACATTCAAAAACAACAACAAATTCAACAAAAGCCTCAACAATGGAAAACACCAAAAAATTCAACAACAACCTCAACATTAAAAAACACCAACAAATTCAACAACAACCTCAACATTCAAAAACACCAACAAATTCAACAAAAACATCAACATTCAAAAACATCAAAAAATACAACAACAATCTCAACTTTCAAAAACACCAACAAATTCAACTGCAACCTCAACTTTGAAAAATACAAAAAAGTTCAAGAAAAATCATTGATAACACCAATAAATTCAACATGATCCGTAATATTGATAATCAGCAATAAATTCAACAACAACCTCAACAATGAAAAACAGCAAAAAATTCAACAACAACCTCAACAATGAAAAACACCAAATAATTCAACAACAATCTCAATATTCAAAACACCAACAAAATCAACAACAACATCAACATTCGAAAATACCACCAAAATCAACAACAACCTCAACAATGAAAAACACCAAAAAATTCAACAACAACCTCAACATTCAAAAACACCAACAAATTCAACAGCAACCTCAGCAATGAAAAACAACAAACAATTCAACAACAAAGACCTAAACAATAAAAACACCAAAAAAATTCATCCACAAACTCAGCAATGAAACACAGGAATAAATTCAACAACAACGATTTCATCAATGAAAAATACCAAAAGATTCAACAACAACCTCAACATTGAAAAACTCCACCAATTTCAACAACAACCTCAACAATGAAAAACACCAAAAAATTCAACAACAAAATCAACATTGAAAATTACGAACAAATTCAAACACAGCCTCAACAATGAAAAACATCAATAAATTAATCAACAAACTCAACATTCAAAAACAACAACAAATTCAACATAAAACTCAACAACGAAAAACACCAAAAAATTCAACAACAACCTCAACTTTGAAAAACACCAACAAATTCAAAATCCTCAACATGGAAAAACACCAACAAATTCAACTACAACCTCAATATTGAAAATCACGAACAAATTCAACAACAACCCCAAAAATGAAAAACACCAACAAATTCAACAAGTACCGCAACAATGAAAAACACCAAAAAATTCAACAACAAACTCAAAATTGAAAATGACCATCAAATTCAACAAAAATCTCAACATTGAAAAACATCAAAAAATACAACAACAACCTCAACATTCCAAAACACCAACAAATTCAACAACATCAACATTGAAAAACACCAACAAATTCAACAACAACCTCAACATTCAAAAACACCAACAAATTCAACAGAAACCTTAACATGAAAAACATCACAAAATTCAACTACAACCTCAACTTTGAAAAACACCAACAAATTCAACTGCAACCTCAACTTTGAAAAATACAAAAAAGTTCAAAAAAATCATTGATAACACCAATAAATTCAACAAGATCCTTAATATTGAAAATCACCAATAAATTCAAAAACAACCTCAACAATGAAAAGCATCAAAAAATTCAACAACAACAACCTGAACAATGAAAAACAACAAATAATTCAACAACAATCTCAATATTAAAAACACCAAAAAATTCAAAAACAACATCAACATTTGAAAATACCAACAAATTCAACAACAACCTCAACAATGAAAAACACCAACAAATTCAACAACAACCTCAGCAATGAAAAACAGCAAACAATTCAACAACAATGACCTCAACAATGAAAAACACCAAAAAATTCATCAACAAACTCAGCAATGAAAAAAAGGAATAAATTCAACAACAACGATCTCATCCATGAAAAATACCAAAAGATTGAACAACAACATCAACATTGAAAAACTCCAACAATTTCAACAACAACCTCAACAATGAAAAACACCAAAAAATTCAACAACCTCAACAATGAAAAACACCAACAAATTCAATAAAAACCTCAACAATGAAAAACACCAAAAAATTCATCAACAACCTCAACATTCAAAAACACCAATAAATTCAACAAAAACCTCAACAATGAAAAACAACAAAAAATTCAAAAACAACCTCAACATTGAAAAACACCAACAAATTCAACAACAACCTCAACATTCAAAAACACCAACAAATTGAACAAAAACCACAAGATTGAAAAACATCAAAAAATTCAACAACAACCTCAACTTTGAAAAACACCAACAAATTCAACTGCAACCTCAACTTTGAAAAATACAAAAAAGTTCAAGAAAAATCATTGATTACATCAATAAATTCAACAAGATCCTTAATATTGAAAATCACTAATAAATTCAACAACAACCTCAACAATGAAAAACATCAAAAAATTCAACAACAACAACAACCTCAACAATGAAAAACACCGAATAATTCAACAAAAATCTCAATATTAAAAACACCAACAAATTCAACAACAACATCAACATTCGAAAATAACAACAAATTCAACAACAACCTCAACTTTGAAAAACACCAAAAAATTCAACAACCTCAACATTGAGAAACACCATCAAATTCAAATGCAACCTCAACATTGAAAAATGCAATAAGATTCAAAAAAGATAATTGAATACACCAACAAATTCAACAACAACCTCAACACTGAAAAACACCAAAATATTCAACAACAACCTCAACATTCAAAAACACCAACAAATTCAACAACAACCTCAGCAAGGAAAAACAGCAAACAATTCAACAACAACGACCTCAACAATCAAAAACACCAAAAAAATTCATCACCAACCTCAGCAATGAAAAACAGGAATAAATTCAACAACAACGATCTCATCAATGAAAAATACCAAAAGATTCAACAACAACCTCAAGATTGAAAAACTCCAACAATTTCAACAACAACCTCAACAATGAAAAACATCAATAAATTCAACAACAACCTCAACATTCAAAAACAACAACAAATTCAACAAAAAACTCATCAATGAAAACCACCAAAAAATTCAACAACCTCAACATTGAGAAACACCAACAATTTCAAATGCAACCTCAACTTTGAAAAATACAAAAATGATCAAAAAAAACTATTGATGAGACCAATAATTTCAACAACCTCGACATTGAAAATCACCAACAAATTCAACAACAACCTCAGCAAATAAAAACATCAAAAAATTCAACAAGAACCTCAAGAATGAAAAACAGCAACAAATTCAACTACAACCTCAATATTGAAAATCAACAACAAATTCATCAACAACATCAACAATGAAAAACACCAACGTATTCAACAAAAACGACAACAATGAAAAACACCAAAAAATTCAACAACCTCAATTTTGAAAAACGCCATTAGGTTTAACATCCTCAACATTCAAATACACCAACAAATTCAACAACAACCTCAGCTTTGAAAATCACCAACATATTTAACAACAACCTCAACTTTGAAAAACATCAAAAAATTGAACAACAACAACCTCAACAATGAAAAACACCTAGCAATTCAACACCAACCTCAACATTCAAAAACAAAAAAAAATTCAACAACAACCTCAACCATGAAAAACACCAAAAAATTCAACAACAATCTCAACATTCAAAAACACCAAATAATTCAACAAAAACCTCAACAATGAAAAACACCAAAAAATTCAACTACAACCTCAACTTTGGAAAGCACCAACAAATTCAACAACCTCAACATTGAGAAACACAACAAATTCAACTGCAACCTCAACTTTGAAAAATACAAAATAGATAAAAAAAACCATTGATAACACCAATAAATTCAACAACCTCAACATTGAAAATCACCAACAAATTCAACATCAACCTCAGCAATGAAAAAAACCAACAATTCAACAACAACCTCAAAAATGAAAAACACCAACAAATTCAACGAGTACCGCAACAATGAAAAACACCAAAAAATTCAACAACAAACTCAAAATTGAAAATGACCATCAAATTCAACAAAAATCTCAACATTGAAAAATATCAATAAATACAACAACAACCTCAACATTCCAAAACAACAACAAATTCAATAAAAACCTCAACATTGAAAACACCAAAAAATTCAACAACAATCACAACTTTGAAAAACGACAACAAATTCAACAACAACCTCAACATTCAAAAACACCAACAAATTCAACAGAAACCTTAACATGAAAAACATCACAAAATTCAACAACAACCTCAACTTTGAAAAACAACAACAAATTCAACTGCAACCTCAACTTTGAAAAATACAAAAAAGTTCAAGAAAAATCATTGATAACACCAATAAATTCAACAATATCCTTAATATTGAAAATCACCAATAAATTCAAAAACAACCTCAACAATGAAAAGCATCAAAAAATTCAACAACAATCTCAACATTCAGAAACACAATCAAATTCAACAATAACCTCAACAATGAAAAACACCAAAAAATTCATCAACAACCTCAACATTCAAAAACACCAAATAATTCAACAAAAACCTCAACAATGAAAAACACCAAAAAATTCAACTACAACCTCAACTTTGGAAAGCACCAACAAATTCAACAACCTCAACATTGAGAAACACAACAAATTCAACTGCAACCTCAACTTTGAAAAATACAAAATAGATAAAAAAAACCATTGATAACACCAATAAATTCAACAACCTCAACATTGAAAATCACCAACAAATTCAACATCAACCTCAGCAATGAAAAAAACCAACAATTCAACAACAACCTCAAAAATGAAAAACACCAACAAATTCAACGAGTACCGCAACAATGAAAAACACCAAAAAATTCAACAACAAACTCAACAATGAAAAACAGCAAACAATTTAACAACAACGACCTCAACAATGAAAAACACCAAAAAATGCATCAACAACGTCAGCAATGAAAAACAGGAATAAATTCAACAACAACGATCTCATCCATGAAAAATACCAAAAGATTGAACAACAACATCAACATTGAATAACTCCAACAATTTCAACAACAACCTCAAAATGAAAAACACCAAAAAATTCAACAACAAACTCAACATTCAAAAGAACCAAAAAATTCAACAAAAACCTCAACATTGAAAAACACCAAAAAATTCAACAACTTCAACTTTGAAAAACACCAAAACATTCATAACCTCAACATTGAGAAACACCAACAAATTCAAATGCAACATCAGCTTTGAAAAATTCAATAAGATTCAAAAAAAATCATTGAATACACCAATAAATTCAACAACAACCTCAACATTGAAAAACACCAAAATATTCAACAACAACCTCAACAATGAAAAACACCAACAAATTCAAAAACCTCAACATGGAAAAACACCAACAAATTCAACTACAACCTCAATATTGAAAATCACGAACAAATTCAACAACAATCCCAAAAATGAACAACACCAACAAATTCAACAAGTACCGCAACAATGAAAAACACCAAAAAATTCAACAACAAACTCAAAATTGAAAATGACCATCAAATTCAACAAAAATCTCAACATTGAAAAACATCAGAAAATACAACAACAACCTCAACATTCCAAAACACCAACAAATTCAACAACATCAACATTGAAAAACACCAACAAATTCAACAACAACCTCAACATTCAAAAACACCAACAAATTCAAAAGAAACCTTAACATGAAAAACATCACAAAATTCAACTACAACCTCAACTTTGAAAAACACCAACAAATTCAACTGCAACCTCAAATTTGAAAAATACAAAAAAGTTCAAGAAAAATCATTGATAACACCAATAAATTCAACAAGATCCTTAATATTGTAAATCAACAATAAATTCAAAAACAACCTCAACAATGAAAAGCATCAAAAAATTCAACAACAACAACCTGAACAATGAAAAACAACAAATAATTCAACAACAATCTCAATATTCAAAACACCAACAAAATCAACAACAACATCAACATTCGAAAATACCAACAAATTCAACAACAACCTCAACAATGAAAAAGACCAATAAATTCAACAACAACCTCAACATTGAAAAACACCAAAATATTCAACAACAACCTCAACAATGAAAAACACCAACA
The DNA here is from genome assembly GCF_964194155.1 of Cetorhinus maximus. Lineage (NCBI taxonomy): Eukaryota > Metazoa > Chordata > Chondrichthyes > Lamniformes > Cetorhinidae > Cetorhinus > Cetorhinus maximus. Next base: position 637,842 of record NC_135905.1, read on the forward strand.
AATTCAAAAACCTCAACATGGAAAAACACCAACAAATTCAACTACAACCTCAATATTGAAAATCACGAACAAATTCAACAACAACCCCAAAAATGAAAAACACCAACAAATTCAACAAGTACCGCAACAATGAAAAACACCAAAAAATTCAACAACAAACTCAAAATTGAAAATGACCATCAAATTCAACAAAAATCTCAACATTGAAAAACATCAAAAAATACAACAACAACCTCAACATTCCAAAACACCAACAAATTCAACAACATCAACATTGAAAAACACCAACAAATTCAACAACAACCTCAACATTCAAAAACACCAACAAATTCAACAGAAACCTTAACATGAAAAACATCACAAAATTCAACTACAACCTCAACTTTGAAAAACACCAACAAATTCAACTGCAACCTCAACTTTGAAAAATACAAAAAAGTTCAAAAAAATCATTGATAACACCAGTAAATTCAACAAGATCCTTAATATTGAAAATCACCAATAAATTCAAAAACAACCTCAACAATGAAAAGCATCAAAAAATTCAACAACAACAACCTGAACAATGAAAAACAACAAATAATTCAACAACAATCTCAATATTAAAAACACCAAAAAATTCAAAAACAACATCAACATTCGAAAATACCAACAAATTCAACAACAACCTCAACAATGAAAAACACCAACAAATTCAACAACAACCTCAGCAATGAAAAACAGCAAACAATTCAACAACAATGACCTCAACAATGAAAAACACCAAAAAATTCATCAACAACCTCAGCAATGAAAAAAAGGAATAAATTCAACAACAACGATCTCATCCATGAAAAATACCAAAAGATTGAACAACAACATCAACATTGAAAAACTCCAACAATTTCAACAACAACCTCAACAATGAAAAACACCAAAAAATTCAACAACCTCAACAATGAAAAACACCAACAAATTCAACAAAAACCTCAACAATGAAAAACACCAAAAAATTCATCAACAACCTCAACATTCAAAAACACCAACAAATTCAACAAAAACCTCAACAATGAAAAACAACAAAAAATTGAACAAAAACCACAAGATTGAAAAACATCAAAAAATTCAACAACAACCTCAACTTTGAAAAACACCAACAAATTCAACTGCAACCTCAAATTTGAAAAATACAAAAAAGTTCAAGAAAAATCATTGATTACATCAATAAATTCAACAAGATCCTTAATATTGAAAATCACTAATAAATTCAACAACAACCTCAACAATGAAAAACATCAAAAAATTCAACAACAACAACAACCTCAACAATGAAAAACACCGAATAATTCAACAAAAATCTCAATATTAAAAACACCAACAAATTCAACAACAACATCAACATTCGAAAATAACAACAAATTCAACAACAACCTCAACTTTGAAAAACACCAAAAAATTCAACAACCTCAACATTGAGAAACACCATCAAATTCAAATGCAACCTCAACATTGAAAAATGCAATAAGATTCAAAAAAGATAATTGAATACACCAACAAATTCAACAACAACCTCAACACTGAAAAACACCAAAATATTCAACAACAACCTCAACATTCAAAAACACCAACAAATTCAACAACAACCTCAGCAAGGAAAAACAGCAAACAATTCAACAACAACGACCTCAACAATCAAAAACACCAAAAAAATTCATCACCAACCTCAGCAATGAAAAACAGGAATAAATTCAACAACAACGATCTCATCAATGAAAAATACCAAAAGATTCAACAACAACCTCAAGATTGAAAAACTCCAACAATTTCAACAACAACCTCAACAATGAAAAACATCAATAAATTCAACAACAACCTCAACATTCAAAAACAACAACAAATTCAACAAAAAACTCATCAATGAAAACCACCAAAAAATTCAACAACCTCAACATTGAGAAACACCAACAATTTCAAATGCAACCTCAACTTTGAAAACTGCAAAAAGATTCAAAAAAAACATTGAATACACCAATAAATTGAACAACAACCTCAATATTGAAAATCAGCAAAAAATTCAACAACGACCTCAACAATGAAAAACACCAACAAAATCAAGAACCTCAACATGGAAAAACACCAACAAATTCAACTACAACCTCAATATTGAAAATCACCAACAAATTCAACAACAACCTCAACACTGAAAACCAGCAACAAATTCAACAAAAACCTCAACAACGAAAAACACCAAAAAATTCATCAACAACCTCAACATTCAAAAACAACAACAAATTCAACAACAACCTCAACAATGAAAAACACCAAAAAATTCAACAACAACCTCAACATTCAAAAACACCAGCAAATTCAACAACCTCAACATTGAAAAACACCAACAAATTCAAAAACAACCTCAACTTTGAAAAATACAAAAATGATCAAAAAAAACTATTGATGAGACCAATAATTTCAACAACCTCGACATTGAAAATCACCAACAAATTCAACAACAACCTCAGCAAATAAAAACATCAAAAAATTCAACAAGAACCTCAAGAATGAAAAACAGCAACAAATTCAACTACAACCTCAATATTGAAAATCAACAACAAATTCATCAACAACATCAACAATGAAAAACACCAACGTATTCAACAAAAACGACAACAATGAAAAACACCAAAAAATTCAACAACCTCAATTTTGAAAAACGCCATTAGGTTTAACATCCTCAACATTCAAATACACCAACAAATTCAACAACAACCTCAGCTTTGAAAATCACCAACATATTTAACAACAACCTCAACTTTGAAAAACATCAAAAAATTGAACGACAACAACCTCAACAATGAAAAACACCTAGCAATTCAACACCAACCTCAACATTCAAAAACAAAAAAAAATTCAACAACAACCTCAACCATGAAAAACACCAAAAAATTCAACAACAATCTCAACATTCAAAAACACCAAATAATTCAACAAAAACCTCAACAATGAAAAACACCAAAAAATTCAACTACAACCTCAACTTTGGAAAGCACCAACAAATTCAACAACCTCAACATTGAGAAACACAACAAATTCAACTGCAACCTCAACTTTGAAAAATACAAAATAGATAAAAAAAACCATTGATAACACCAATAAATTCAACAACCTCAACATTGAAAATCACCAACAAATTCAACATCAACCTCAGCAATGAAAAAAACCAACAATTCAACAACAACCTCAAAAATGAAAAACACCAACAAATTCAACGAGTACCGCAACAATGAAAAACACCAAAAAATTCAACAACAAACTCAAAATTGAAAATGACCATCAAATTCAACAAAAATCTCAACATTGAAAAATATCAATAAATACAACAACAACCTCAACATTCCAAAACAACAACAAATTCAATAAAAACCTCAACATTGAAAACACCAAAAAATTCAACAACAATCACAACTTTGAAAAACGACAACAAATTCAACAACAACCTCAACATTCAAAAACACCAACAAATTCAACAGAAACCTTAACATGAAAAACATCACAAAATTCAACAACAACCTCAACTTTGAAAAACAACAACAAATTCAACTGCAACCTCAACTTTGAAAAATACAAAAAAGTTCAAGAAAAATCATTGATAACACCAATAAATTCAACAATATCCTTAATATTGAAAATCACCAATAAATTCAAAAACAACCTCAACAATGAAAAGCATCAAAAAATTCAACAACAATCTCAACATTCAGAAACACAATCAAATTCAACAATAACCTCAACAATGAAAAACACCAAAAAATTCATCAACAACCTCAACATTCAAAAACACCAAATAATTCAACAAAAACCTCAACAATGAAAAACACCAAAAAATTCAACTACAACCTCAACTTTGGAAAGCACCAACAAATTCAACAACCTCAACATTGAGAAACACAACAAATTCAACTGCAACCTCAACTTTGAAAAATACAAAATAGATAAAAAAAACCATTGATAACACCAATAAATTCAACAACCTCAACATTGAAAATCACCAACAAATTCAACATCAACCTCAGCAATGAAAAAAACCAACAATTCAACAACAACCTCAAAAATGAAAAACACCAACAAATTCAACGAGTACCGCAACAATGAAAAACACCAAAAAATTCAACAACAAACTCAACAATGAAAAACAGCAAACAATTTAACAACAACGACCTCAACAATGAAAAACACCAAAAAATGCATCAACAACGTCAGCAATGAAAAACAGGAATAAATTCAACAACAACGATCTCATCCATGAAAAATACCAAAAGATTGAACAACAACATCAACATTGAATAACTCCAACAATTTCAACAACAACCTCAAAATGAAAAACACCAAAAAATTCAACAACAAACTCAACATTCAAAAGAACCAAAAAATTCAACAAAAACCTCAACATTGAAAAACACCAAAAAATTCAACAACTTCAACTTTGAAAAACACCAAAACATTCATAACCTCAACATTGAGAAACACCAACAAATTCAAATGCAACATCAGCTTTGAAAAATTCAATAAGATTCAAAAAAAATCATTGAATACACCAATAAATTCAACAACAACCTCAACATTGAAAAACACCAAAATATTCAACAACAACCTCAACAATGAAAAACACCAACAAATTCAAAAACCTCAACATGGAAAAACACCAACAAATTCAACTACAACCTCAATATTGAAAATCACGAACAAATTCAACAACAATCCCAAAAATGAACAACACCAACAAATTCAACAAGTACCGCAACAATGAAAAACACCAAAAAATTCAACAACAAACTCAAAATTGAAAATGACCATCAAATTCAACAAAAATCTCAACATTGAAAAACATCAGAAAATACAACAACAACCTCAACATTCCAAAACACCAACAAATTCAACAACATCAACATTGAAAAACACCAACAAATTCAACAACAACCTCAACATTCAAAAACACCAACAAATTCAAAAGAAACCTTAACATGAAAAACATCACAAAATTCAACTACAACCTCAACTTTGAAAAACACCAACAAATTCAACTGCAACCTCAAATTTGAAAAATACAAAAAAGTTCAAGAAAAATCATTGATAACACCAATAAATTCAACAAGATCCTTAATATTGTAAATCAACAATAAATTCAAAAACAACCTCAACAATGAAAAGCATCAAAAAATTCAACAACAACAACCTGAACAATGAAAAACAACAAATAATTCAACAACAATCTCAATATTCAAAACACCAACAAAATCAACAACAACATCAACATTCGAAAATACCAACAAATTCAACAACAACCTCAACAATGAAAAAGACCAATAAATTCAACAACAACCTCAACATTGAAAAACACCAAAATATTCAACAACAACCTCAACAATGAAAAACACCAACAAATTCAAAAACCTCAACATGGAAAAACACCAACAAATTCAACTACAACCTCAATATTGAAAATCACGAACAAATTCAACAACAACCCCAAAAATGAAAAACACCAACAAATTCAACAAGTACCGCAACAATGAAAAACACCAAAAAATTCAACAACAAACTCAAAATTGAAAATGACCATCAAATTCAACAAAAATCTCAACATTGAAAAACATCAAAAAATACAACAACAACCTCAACATTCCAAAACACCAACAAATTCAACAACATCAACATTGAAAAACACCAACAAATTCAACAACAACCTCAACATTCAAAAACACCAACAAATTCAACAGAAACCTTAACATGAAAAACATCACAAAATTCAACTACAACCTCAACTTTGAAAAACACCAACAAATTCAACTGCAACCTCAACTTTGAAAAATACAAAAAAGTTCAAAAAAATCATTGATAACACCAGTAAATTCAACAAGATCCTTAATATTGAAAATCACCAATAAATTCAAAAACAACCTCAACAATGAAAAGCATCAAAAAATTCAACAACAACAACCTGAACAATGAAAAACAACAAATAATTCAACAACAATCTCAATATTAAAAACACCAAAAAATTCAAAAACAACATCAACATTCGAAAATACCAACAAATTCAACAACAACCTCAACAATGAAAAACACCAACAAATTCAACAACAACCTCAGCAATGAAAAACAGCAAACAATTCAACAACAATGACCTCAACAATGAAAAACACCAAAAAATTCATCAACAACCTCAGCAATGAAAAAAAGGAATAAATTCAACAACAACGATCTCATCCATGAAAAATACCAAAAGATTGAACAACAACATCAACATTGAAAAACTCCAACAATTTCAACAACAACCTCAACAATGAAAAACACCAAAAAATTCAACAACCTCAACAATGAAAAACACCAACAAATTCAACAAAAACCTCAACAATGAAAAACACCAAAAAATTCATCAACAACCTCAACATTCAAAAACACCAACAAATTCAACAAAAACCTCAACAATGAAAAACAACAAAAAATTGAACAAAAACCACAAGATTGAAAAACATCAAAAAATTCAACAACAACCTCAACTTTGAAAAACACCAACAAATTCAACTGCAACCTCAAATTTGAAAAATACAAAAAAGTTCAAGAAAAATCATTGATTACATCAATAAATTCAACAAGATCCTTAATATTGAAAATCACTAATAAATTCAACAACAACCTCAACAATGAAAAACATCAAAAAATTCAACAACAACAACAACCTCAACAATGAAAAACACCGAATAATTCAACAAAAATCTCAATATTAAAAACACCAACAAATTCAACAACAACATCAACATTCGAAAATAACAACAAATTCAACAACAACCTCAACTTTGAAAAACACCAAAAAATTCAACAACCTCAACATTGAGAAACACCATCAAATTCAAATGCAACCTCAACATTGAAAAATGCAATAAGATTCAAAAAAGATAATTGAATACACCAACAAATTCAACAACAACCTCAACACTGAAAAACACCAAAATATTCAACAACAACCTCAACATTCAAAAACACCAACAAATTCAACAACAACCTCAGCAAGGAAAAACAGCAAACAATTCAACAACAACGACCTCAACAATCAAAAACACCAAAAAAATTCATCACCAACCTCAGCAATGAAAAACAGGAATAAATTCAACAACAACGATCTCATCAATGAAAAATACCAAAAGATTCAACAACAACCTCAAGATTGAAAAACTCCAACAATTTCAACAACAACCTCAACAATGAAAAACATCAATAAATTCAACAACAACCTCAACATTCAAAAACAACAACAAATTCAACAAAAAACTCATCAATGAAAACCACCAAAAAATTCAACAACCTCAACATTGAGAAACACCAACAATTTCAAATGCAACCTCAACTTTGAAAACTGCAAAAAGATTCAAAAAAAACATTGAATACACCAATAAATTGAACAACAACCTCAATATTGAAAATCAGCAAAAAATTCAACAACGACCTCAACAATGAAAAACACCAACAAAATCAAGAACCTCAACATGGAAAAACACCAACAAATTCAACTACAACCTCAATATTGAAAATCACCAACAAATTCAACAACAACCTCAACACTGAAAACCAGCAACAAATTCAACAAAAACCTCAACAACGAAAAACACCAAAAAATTCATCAACAACCTCAACATTCAAAAACAACAACAAATTCAACAACAACCTCAACAATGAAAAACACCAAAAAATTCAACAACAACCTCAACATTCAAAAACACCAGCAAATTCAACAACCTCAACATTGAAAAACACCAACAAATTCAAAAACAACCTCAACTTTGAAAAATACAAAAATGATCAAAAAAAACTATTGATGAGACCAATAATTTCAACAACCTCGACATTGAAAATCACCAACAAATTCAACAACAACCTCAGCAAATAAAAACATCAAAAAATTCAACAAGAACCTCAAGAATGAAAAACAGCAACAAATTCAACTACAACCTCAATATTGAAAATCAACAACAAATTCATCAACAACATCAACAATGAAAAACACCAACGTATTCAACAAAAACGACAACAATGAAAAACACCAAAAAATTCAACAACCTCAATTTTGAAAAACGCCATTAGGTTTAACATCCTCAACGTTCAAATACACCAACAAATTCAACAACAACCTCAGCTTTGAAAATCACCAACATATTTAACAACAACCTCAACTTTGAAAAACATCAAAAAATTGAACAACAACAACCTCAACAATGAAAAACACCTAGCAATTCAACACCAACCTCAACATTCAAAAACAAAAAAAAATTCAACAACAACCTCAACCATGAAAAACACCAAAAAATTCAACAACAATCTCAACATTCAAAAACACCAAATAATTCAACAAAAACCTCAACAATGAAAAACACCAAAAAATTCAACTACAACCTCAACTTTGGAAAGCACCAACAAATTCAACAACCTCAACATTGAGAAACACAACAAATTCAACTGCAACCTCAACTTTGAAAAATACAAAATAGATAAAAAAAACCATTGATAACACCAATAAATTCAACAACCTCAACATTGAAAATCACCAACAAATTCAACATCAACCTCAGCAATGAAAAAAACCAACAATTCAACAACAACCTCAAAAATGAAAAACACCAACAAATTCAACGAGTACCGCAACAATGAAAAACACCAAAAAATTCAACAACAAACTCAAAATTGAAAATGACCATCAAATTCAACAAAAATCTCAACATTGAAAAATATCAATAAATACAACAACAACCTCAACATTCCAAAACAACAACAAATTCAATAAAAACCTCAACATTGAAAACACCAAAAAATTCAACAACAATCACAACTTTGAAAAACGACAACAAATTCAACAACAACCTCAACATTCAAAAACACCAACAAATTCAACAGAAACCTTAACATGAAAAACATCACAAAATTCAACAACAACCTCAACTTTGAAAAACAACAACAAATTCAACTGCAACCTCAACTTTGAAAAATACAAAAAAGTTCAAGAAAAATCATTGATAACACCAATAAATTCAACAATATCCTTAATATTGAAAATCACCAATAAATTCAAAAACAACCTCAACAATGAAAAGCATCAAAAAATTCAACAACAATCTCAATATTCAAAACACCAAAAATTTCAAAAACAACATCAACATTCGAAAATACCAACAAATTCAACAACAACCTCAACAATGAAAAACACCAACAAATTCAACAACAACCTCAACAATGAAAAACAGCAAACAATTCAACAACAACGACCTCAACAATGAAAAACACCAAAAAATGCATCAACAACGTCAGCAATGAAAAACAGGAATAAATTCAACAACAACGATCTCATCCATGAAAAATACCAAAAGATTGAACAACAACATCAACATTGAATAACTCCAACAATTTCAACAACAACCTCAAAATGAAAAACACCAAAAAATTCAACAACAAACTCAACATTCAAAAGAACCAAAAAATTCAACAAAAACCTCAACATTGAAAAACACCAAAAAATTCAACAACTTCAACTTTGAAAAACACCAAAACATTCATAACCTCAACATTGAGAAACACCAACAAATTCAAATGCAACATCAGCTTTGAAAAATTCAATAAGATTCAAAAAAAATCATTGAATAAACCAATAAATTCAACAACAACCTCAACATTGAAAAACACCAAAATATTCAACAACAACCTCAACAATGAAAAACACCAACAAATTCAAAAACCTCAACATGGAAAAACACCAACAAATTCAACTACAACCTCAATATTGAAAATCACGAACAAATTCAACAACAATCCCAAAAATGAACAACACCAACAAATTCAACAAGTACCGCAACAATGAAAAACACCAAAAAATTCAACAACAAACTCAAAATTGAAAATGACCATCAAATTCAACAAAAATCTCAACATTGAAAAACATCAGAAAATACAACAACAACCTCAACATTCCAAAACACCAACAAATTCAACAACATCAACATTGAAAAACACCAACAAATTCAACAACAACCTCAACATTCAAAAACACCAACAAATTCAAAAGAAACCTTAACATGAAAAACATCATAAAATTCAACTACAACCTCAACTTTGAAAAACACCAACAAATTCAACTGCAACCTCAAATTTGAAAAATACAAAAAAGTTCAAGAAAAATCATTGATAACACCAATAAATTCAACAAGATCCTTAATATTGTAAATCAACAATAAATTCAAAAACAACCTCAACAATGAAAAGCATCAAAAAATTCAACAACAACAACCTGAACAATGAAAAACAACAAATAATTCAACAACAATCTCAATATTCAAAACACCAACAAAATCAACAACAACATCAACATTCGAAAATACCAACAAATTCAACAACAACCTCAACAATGAAAAAGACCAATAAATTCAACAACAACCTCAACATTGAAAAACACCAAAATATTCAACAACAACCTCAACAATGAAAAACACCAACAAATTCAAAAACCTCAACATGGAAAAACACCAACAAATTCAACTACAACCTCAATATTGAAAATCACGAACAAATTCAACAACAACCCCAAAAATGAAAAACACCAACAAATTCAACAAGTACCGCAACAATGAAAAACACCAAAAAATTCAACAACAAACTCAAAATTGAAAATGACCATCAAATTCAACAAAAATCTCAACATTGAAAAACATCAAAAAATACAACAACAACCTCAACATTCCAAAACACCAACAAATTCAACAACATCAACATTGAAAAACACCAACAAATTCAACAACAACCTCAACATTCAAAAACACCAACAAATTCAACAGAAACCTTAACATGAAAAACATCACAAAATTCAACTACAACCTCAACTTTGAAAAACACCAACAAATTCAACTGCAACCTCAACTTTGAAAAATACAAAAAAGTTCAAAAAAATCATTGATAACACCAGTAAATTCAACAAGATCCTTAATATTGAAAATCACCAATAAATTCAAAAACAACCTCAACAATGAAAAGCATCAAAAAATTCAACAACAACAACCTGAACAATGAAAAACAACAAATAATTCAACAACAATCTCAATATTAAAAACACCAAAAAATTCAAAAACAACATCAACATTCGAAAATACCAACAAATTCAACAACAACCTCAACAATGAAAAACACCAACAAATTCAACAACAACCTCAGCAATGAAAAACAGCAAACAATTCAACAACAATGACCTCAACAATGAAAAACACCAAAAAATTCATCAACAACCTCAGCAATGAAAAAAAGGAATAAATTCAACAACAACGATCTCATCCATGAAAAATACCAAAAGATTGAACAACAACATCAACATTGAAAAACTCCAACAATTTCAACAACAACCTCAACAATGAAAAACACCAAAAAATTCAACAACCTCAACAATGAAAAACACCAACAAATTCAACAAAAACCTCAACAATGAAAAACACCAAAAAATTCATCAACAACCTCAACATTCAAAAACACCAACAAATTCAACAAAAACCTCAACAATGAAAAACAACAAAAAATTGAACAAAAACCACAAGATTGAAAAACATCAAAAAATTCAACAACAACCTCAACTTTGAAAAACACCAACAAATTCAACTGCAACCTCAACTTTGAAAAATACAAAAAAGTTCAAGAAAAATCATTGATTACATCAATAAATTCAACAAGATCCTTAATATTGAAAATCACTAATAAATTCAACAACAACCTCAACAATGAAAAACATCAAAAAATTCAACAACAACAACAACCTCAACAATGAAAAACACCGAATAATTCAACAAAAATCTCAATATTAAAAACACCAACAAATTCAACAACAACATCAACATTCGAAAATAACAACAAATTCAACAACAACCTCAACATTCAAAAACACCAACAAATTCAACAACCTCAACATTGAGAAACACCATCAAATTCAAATGCAACCTCAACATTGAAAAATGCAATAAGATTCAAAAAAGATAATTGAATACACCAACAAATTCAACAACAACCTCAACACTGAAAAACACCAAAATATTCAACAACAACCTCAACATTCAAAAACACCAACAAATTCAACAACAACCTCAGCAAGGAAAAACAGCAAACAATTCAACAACAACGACCTCAACAATCAAAAACACCAAAAAAATTCATCACCAACCTCAGCAATGAAAAACAGGAATAAATTCAACAACAACGATCTCATCAATGAAAAATACCAAACGATTCAACAACAACCTCAACAATGAAAAACATCAATAAATTCAACAACAACCTCAACATTCAAAAACAACAACAAATTCAACAAAAAACTCATCAATGAAAACCACCAAAAAATTCAACAACCTCAACATTGAGAAACACCAACAATTTCAAATGCAACCTCAACTTTGAAAACTGCAAAAAGATTCAAAAAAAACATTGAATACACCAATAAATTGAACAACAACCTCAATATTGAAAATCAGCAAAAAATTCAACAACGACCTCAACAATGAAAAACACCAACAAAATCAAGAACCTCAACATGGAAAAACACCAACAAATTCAACTACAACCTCAATATTGAAAATCACCAACAAATTCAACAACAACCTCAACACTGAAAACCAGCAACAAATTCAACAAAAACCTCAACAACGAAAAACACCAAAAAATTCATCAACAACCTCAACATTCAAAAACAACAACAAATTCAACAACAACCTCAACAATGAAAAACACCAAAAAATTCAACAACAACCTCAACATTCAAAAACACCAGCAAATTCAACAACCTCAACATTGAAAAACACCAACAAATTCAAAAACAACCTCAACTTTGAAAAATACAAAAATGATCAAAAAAAACTATTGATGAGAACAATAATTTCAACAACCTCGACATTGAAAATCACCAACAAATTCAACAACAACCTCAGCAAATAAAAACATCAAAAAATTCAACAAGAACCTCAAGAATGAAAAACAGCAACAAATTCAACTACAACCTCAATATTGAAAATCAACAACAAATTCATCAACAACATCAACAATGAAAAACACCAACGTATTCAACAAAAACGACAACAATGAAAAACACCAAAAAATTCAACAACCTCAATTTTGAAAAACGCCATTAGGTTTAACATCCTCAACATTCAAATACACCAACAAATTCAACAACAACCTCAGCTTTGAAAATCACCAACATATTTAACAACAACCTCAACTTTGAAAAACATCAAAAAATTGAACAACAACAACCTCAACAATGAAAAACACCTAGCAATTCAACACCAACCTCAACATTCAAAAACAAAAAAAAATTCAACAACAACCTCAACCATGAAAAACACCAAAAAATTCAACAACAATCTCTACATTCAAAAACACCAACACATTCAACAAAAACCTCAAAAATTAAAAACACCAAAAAATTCAACAACAAAGTCAACTTTAAAAACACCAACAAATTCAACAACCTCAACATTGAAAAACTCAAACAAATTCAACAACAACCACAACAATGAACAGCACCAAAAAATTCAACAACAACCTCAACATTCAGAAACACCATCAAATTCAACAATAACCTCAACAATGAAAAACACCAAAAAATTCATCAACAACCTCAACATTCAAAAACACCAAATAATTCAACAAAAACCTCAACAATGAAAAACACCAAAAAATTCAACTACAACCTCAACTTTGGAAAGCACCAACAAATTCAACAACATCAACATTGAGAAACACAACAAATTCAACTGCAACCTCAACTTTGAAAAATACAAAATAGATTAAAAAAACCATTGATAACACCAATAAATTCAACAACCTCAACATTGAAAATCACCAACAAATTCAACATCTACCTCAGCAATGAATAAAACCAACAATTCAACAACAACCTTAAAAATGAAAAACACCAACAAATTCAACGAGTACCGCAACAATGAAAAACACCAAAAAATTCAACAACAAACTCAAAATTGAAAATGACCATCAAATTCAACAAAAATCTCAACATTGAAAAATATCAAAAAATACAACAACAACCTCAACATTCCAAAACACCAACAAATTCAATAAAAACCTCAACATTGAAAACACCAAAAAATTCAACAACAATCACAACTTTGAAAAACGACAACAAATTCAACAACAACCTCAACATTCAAAAACACCAACAAATTCAACAGAAACCTTAACATGAAAAACATCACAAAAATCAACAACAACCTCAACTTTGAAAAACACCAACAAATTCAACTGCAACCTCAACTTTGAAAAATACAAAAAAGTTCAAGAAAAATCATTGATAACACCAATAAATTCAACAATATCCTTAATATTGAAAATCACTAATAAATTCAACAACAACCTCAACAATGAAAAACATCAAAAAATTCAACAACAACAACCTCAACAATGAAAAACACCTAGCAATTCAACACCAACCTCAACATTCAAAAACAAAAAAAAATTCAACAACAACCTCAACAATGAAAAACACCAAAAAATTCAACAACAATCTCAACATTCAAAAACACCAACAAATTCAACAAAAACCTCAACAATTAAAAACACCAAAAAATTCAAAAACAAAGTCAACTTTAAAAACACCAACAAATTCAACAACCTCAACATTGAAAAACACCAACAAATTCAACAAAACCTCAACATTGAAAAACTCAAACAAATTCAACAACAACCACAACAATGAACAGCACCAAAAAATTCAACAACAACCTCAACATTCAGAAACACCATCAAATTCAACAATAACCTCAACAATGAAAAACACCAAAAAATTCATCAACAACCTCAACATTCAAAAACACCAAATAATTCAACAAAAACCTCAACAATGATAAACACCAAAAAATTCATCAACAACCTCAACTTTGGAAAGCACCAACAAATTCAACAACCTCAACATTGAGAAACACAACAAATTCAACTGCAACCTCAACTTTGAAAAATACAAAATAGATAAAAAAAACCATTGATAACACCAATAAATTCAACAACCTCAACATTGAAAATCACCAACAAATTCAACATCAACCTCAGCAATGAAAAAAACCAACAATTCAACAACAACCTCAAAAATGAAAAACACCAACAAATTCAACGAGTACCGCAACAATGAAAAACACCAAAAAATTCAACAACAAACTCAAAATTGAAAATGACCATCAAATTCAACAAAAATCTCAACATTGAAAAATATCAAAAAATACAACAACAACCTCAACATTCCAAAACACCAACAAATTCAATAAAAACCTCAACATTGAAAACACCAAAAAATTCAACAACAATCACAACTTTGAAAAACGACAACAAATTCAACAACAACCTCAACATTCAAAAACACCAACAAATTCAACAGGAACCTTAACATGAAAAACATCACAGAATTCAACAACAACCTCAACTTTGAAAAACAACAACAAATTCAACTGCAACCTCAACTTTGAAAAATACAAAAAAGTTCAAGAAAAATCATTGATAACACCAATAAATTCAACAATATCCTTAAAATTGAAAATCACCAATAAATTCAAAAACAACCTCAACAATGAAAAGCATCAAAAAATTCAACAACAATCTCAATATTCAAAACACCAAAAATTTCAAAAACAACATCAACATTCGAAAATACCAACAAATTCAACAACAACCTCAACAATGAAAAACACCAACAAATTCAACAACAACCTCAACAATGAAAAACAGCAAACAATTCAACAACAACGACCTCAACAATGAAAAACACCAAAAAATTCATCAACAAACTTAATAATGAAAAACATCAATAAATTCAACAACAACCTCAACATTCAAAAACAACAACAAATTCAACAAAAAACTCATCAATGAAAAGCACCAAAAAATTCAACAACCTCAACATTGAGAAACACCAACAATTTCAAATGCAACCTCAACTTTGAAAAATGCAAAAAGTTTAAAAAAAAACATTGAATACACCAATAAATTGAACAACAACCTCAACATTGTAAAACAACAAAATATTCAACAACAACCTCAACAATGAAAAACACCAACAAATTCAAAAACCTCAACATGGAAAAACACCACCAAATTCAACTACAACCTCAATATTGAAAATCACCAACAAATTCAACAACAACCTCAACACTGAAAACCAGCAACTAATTCAACAAAAGCCTCAACAACGAAAAACACCAAAAAATTCATCTACAACCTCAACGTTCAAAAACAACAACAAATTCAACAACAACCTCAACAATGAAAAACACAAAAAAATTCAACAACAACCTCAACATTCAAAAACACCAGCAAATTCAACAACCTCAACATTGAAAAACACCAACAAATTCAAAAACAACCTCAACTTTGAAAAGTACAAAAATGATCAAAAAAAACCATTGCTGAGACGAATAACTTCAACAACCTCAACATTAAAAACACCAACAAATTCAACAAAATCTCAACATTGAAAAACACCAACAAATTCAACAAAACCTCAACATTGAAAAACTCCAACAAATTCAACAACAACCACAACAATGAACAGCACAAAAAAAATTCAACAACAACCTCAACATTCAGAAACACCATCAAATTCAACAATAACATCAACAATGAAAAACACCAAAAAATTCAACAACCTCAATTTTGAAAAACGCCATTAGATTTAACATCCTCAACATTCAAATACACCAACAAATTCAACAACAACCTCAGCTTTGAAAATCACCAACAAATTTAACAACAACCTCAACTTTGAATAACATCAAAAAATTGAACAACAACAACCTCAACAATGAAAAGCACCTAGCAATTCAAACCAACCTCAACATTCAAAAACAACAAAAAATTCAACAACAACCTCAACAATGAAAAACACCAAAAAATTCAACAACAATCTCAACATTCAAAAACACCAACAAATTCAACAAAAACCTCAACAATTAAAAACACCAAAAAATTCAACAACAAAGTCAACTTTAAAAACACCAACAAATTCAACAACCTCAACATTGAAAAACACCAACAAATTCAACAAAACCTCAACATTCAAAAACACCAACAAATTCATCAGAAACCTTAACATGAAAAACATCACAAAATATTCAACAAGAACCTCAACTTTGAAAAACACCAACAAATTCAACTGCAACCTCAAATTTGAAAAATACAAAAAAGTTCAAGAAAAATCATTGATAACACCAATAAATTCAACAAGATCCTTAATATTGTAAATCAACAATAAATTCAAAAACAACCTCAACAATGAAAAGCATCAAAAAATTCAACAACAACAACCTCAACAATGAAAAACACCAAATAATTCAACAACAATCTCAATATTCAAAACACCAACAAATTCAAAAACAACATCAACATTCGAAAATACAAACAAATTCAACAACAACCTCAACAATGAAAAACACCAACAAATTCAACAACAACCTCAGCAATGAAAAACAGGAATAAATTCAAACAACGATCTCATCCATGAAAAATACCAAAAGATTCAACAACAACTTCAACATTGAAAAACTCCAACAATTTCAACAAAAACCTCAACATTGAAAAACACCAAAAAATTCAACAACAACCTAAACTTTGAAAATCACCAAAAAATTCAACAACCTCAACATTGAGAAACACCAACAAATTGAACTGCTACCTCAAATTTGAAAAATTCAATAAGATTCAAAAAAAATCATTGAATACACCAATAAATTCAACAACAACCTCAACATTGAAAATCCGCAAGAAATTCAAGAACAACCTCAATATTGAAAAACACCAAAATATTCAACAACAACCTCAACAATGAAAAACACCAACAAATTCAAAAACCTCAACATGGAAAAACACCAACAAATTCAACTACAACCTCAATATTGAAAACCAGCAACAAATTCAACAAAAACCTCAACAACGAAAAACACCAAAAAATTCATCAAAATCCTCAACATTCAAAAACACCAACAAATTCAAGAACAACCTCAAGAATGAAAAACAGCAAAAAATTCAACAACAACCTCAACGTTCAAAAACAGCAACAAATTCAACAAAAACCTCCACATTTAAAAACACCAAATAATTCAACAACAACGTCAACTTTGAAAAACACCAAAAAATTCAACAACCCCAACGTTGAAAAACACTTACAAATTCAACAACAACCTCAAAATTGAAAACTCCAACAAATTCAACAACAACCTCAACAATGAATAACACCATAAAATTCAACACCAACCTCAACATTCAAAAACACCAAAAAATTCAACAAATACCTCAACAATGAAAAACACCAAAAAATTCAATGACAACCTCAACATTGAAAATCACCAACAAATTCAACAACAACCTCAGCAAAGAAAAACATCAAAAAATTCAACAAGAACCTCAAGAATGAAAAACAGCAACAAATTCAACTACAACCTCAATATTGAAAATCAACAACAAATTCATCAACGACATCAACAATGAAAAACAACAACGTATTCAACAAAAACGACAACAATAAAAAACACCAAAAAATTCAACAACCTCAATTTTGAAAAACGCCATTAGGATTAACATCCTCAACATTCAAATACACCAACAAATTCAACAACAACCTCAGCTTTGAAAATCACCAACAAATTTAACAACAACCTCAACTTTGAAAAACATCAAAAAATTGAACAACAAGCTCAACAATGAAAAACACCGAGCAATTCAACACCAACCTCAACATTCAAAAACAAAAAAAAATTCAACAACAACCTCAACAATGAAAAACACCAAAAAATTCAACAACAATCTCAACATTCAAAAACACCAACAAATTCAACAACCTCAACATTGAAAAACACCAACAAATTCAACAAAACCTCAACATTGAAAAACTCAAACAAATTCAACAACAACCATAACAATGAACAGCACCAAAAAATTCAACAACAACCTCAACATTCAGAAACACCATCAAATTCAACAATAACCTCAACAATGAAAAACACCAAAAAATTCATCAACAACCTCAACATTCAAAAACACCAAATAATTCAACAAAAACCTCAACAATGATAAACACCAAAAAATTCAACTACAACCTCAACTTTGGAAAGCACCAACAAATTCAACAACCTCAACATTGAGAAATACAACAAATTCAACTGCAACCTCAACTTTGAAAAATACAAAATAGATAAAAAAAACCATTGATAACACCAATAAATTCAACAACCTCAACATTGAAAATCACCAACAAATTCAACATCAACCTCAGCAATGAAAAAAACCAACAATTCAACAACAACCTCAAAAATGAAAAACACCAACAAATTCAACGAGTACCGCAACAATGAAAAACACCAAAAAATTCAACAACAAACTCAAAATTGAAAATGACCATCAAATTCAACAAAAATCTCAACATTGAAAAATATCAAAAAATACAACAAAACCTCAACATTTCAAAACACCAACGAATTCAATAAAAACCTCAACATTGAAAACACCAAAAAATTCAACAACAATCACAACTTTGAAAAACGACAACAAATTCAACAACAACCTCAACATTCAAAAAGACCAACAAATTCAACAGAAACCTTAACATGAAAAACATCACAAAATTCAACAACAACCTCAACTTTGAAAAACAACAACAAATTCAACTGCAACCTCAACTTTGAAAAATACAAAAAAGTTCACGAAAAATCATTGAAAACACCAATAAGTTCAACAATATCCTTAATATTGAAAATCACCAATAAATTCAAAAACAACCTCAACAATGAAAAGCATCAAAAAATTCAACAACAATCACAATATTCAAAACACCAAAAATTTCAAAAACAACATCAACATTCGAAAATACCAACAAATTCAACAACAACCTCAACAATGAAAAACACCAACAAATTCAACAACAACCTCAGCAATGAAAAACAGCAAACAATTCAACAACAACGACCTCAACAATGAAAAACACCAAAAAATTCATCACCAACCTCAGCAATGAAGAACAGGAATAAATTCAACAACAACGATCTCATCCATGAAAAATACCAAAAGATTGAACAACAACATCAACATTGAAAAACTCCAACAATTTCAACAACAACCTCAAAATGAAAAACACCAAAAAATTCAACAACAAACTCAACATTCAAAAGAACGAAAAAATTCAACAAAAACCTCAACATTGAAAAACACCAAAATATTCAACAACCTCAACATTGAGAAACAGGAACAAATTCAAATGCAACCTCAACTTTGTAAAATTCAATAAGATTCAAAAAAAACATTGAATACACCAATAAATTCAACAACAACCTCAAGATGGTAAAACACCAACTAATTCAACAACAACCTCAACTTTGAAAAACACCAACAAATTCAACGACCTCAACTTTGAAAAACATCAACAAATTCAACTGCAACCTCAACTTTGAAAAATACAAAAAAGTTCAAGAAAAATCATTGATAACACCAACAAATTCAACAACCTCAACATTCAAAAACAACAACAAATTCAACAAAAAGCTCAACAATGAAAAACAACAAAAAATTCAACAACAACCTCAACTTTGAAAATCACCAAAAAATTCAACAACCTCAACATTGAGAAACACCAACAATTTCAAATGCAACCTCAACTTTGAAAAATGCAAAAAGATTCAAATAAAATCATTGAATGCACCAATAAATTCTACAACAACCTCAATATTGAAAATCAGCAAAAAATTCAACAACAACCTCAATATTGAAAAACACCAAAATATTCAACAACCACCTCAACAATGCAAAACACCAACAAATTCAAAAACCTCAACATGGAAAAACACCAACAAATTCAACTACAACCTCAATATTGAATATCACCAACAAATTCAACAACAACCTCAACACTGAAAACCAGAAACAAATTTAACAACAACCTCAACAATGAAAAACATCAAAAAATTCAACAACAACAACGTCAACAATGGAAAACACCAAACAATTCAACACCAACCTCAACATTCAAAAACAACAACAAATTCAACAACAACCTCAACAATGAAAAACACCAAAAAATTCAACAACAACCTCAACATTCAAAAACACCAACAAATTCAACAAAAACCTCAACAATTAAAAACACCAAAACATTCAACAACAACGTCAACTTTAAAAACACCAAGAAATTCAACAACCTCAACATTGAAAAACACCAACAAATTCAACAACAACCTCAACATTGAAAAACTCCAACAAATTCAACAACAACCTCAACAATGAAAAACGCCAAAAAAATTCAACAACAACCTCAACTTTGAAAAACACTCAAAAAATTCAACAACCTCAACATTGAGAAACAGCAACAAATTCAACTGCAACCTCAACTTTCAAAAATACAAAAAGATTCAAAAAAAACATTGAATACACCAATAAATTCAACAACAACCTCAAGATGGTAAACACCAACAAATTCAACAACAACCTCAACATTGAAAAACATCAAAAAATTCAACAACAACCTCAACTTTGAAAGACACCAACAAATTCAACGACCTCAACTTTGAAAAACATCAACAACTTCAACTGCAACCTCAACTTTGAAAAATACAAAAAAGTTCAAGAAAAATCATTGATAACACCAATAAATTCAACAAGATCCTTAACATTGAATAACACCAAAATATTCAACAACAACCTCAACTTTGAAAACATAAACAAATTCAAAAACCTCAACATGGAAAAGCACCAACAAATTCAACAACAACCTCAACTTTGAAAAACACCAACAAAATCAACAACCTCTACTTTGAAAAACACCAACATATTCAACTGCAACCTCAACATTGAAAAATACAAAAAAGTTCAAGAAAAATCATTGATAACACCAATAAATTCAACAAGATCCTTAATATTGAAAAACACCAATAAATTTAACAACAACCTCAACAATGAAAAACATCAAAAAATTCAACAACAACAACCTCAACAATGAAAAACAACAAATAATTCAACAACAATCTCAATATTCAAAACACCAACAAAATCAACAACAACATCAACAATGAAAAACACCAAGAAATTCATCAACAACCTCAGCAATGAAAAACAGGAATAAATTCAACAACAACGATCTCATCAATGAAAAATACCAAAAGATTCAACCACAACCTCAACATTGAAAAACTCCAACAATTTCAACCACAACCTCAACATGGAAGAACTCGAACAATTTCAACAACATTCTCAACAAAGAAAAACATCAATAAATTCAACAACAACCTCAACATTCAAAAACTACAACAAATTCAACATAAAACTCAACAACGAAAAACACCAAAAAATTCATCAACAACCACAACTTTGAAAAAAACCAAGAATCTCAACAACCTCAACATTGAGAAACACGAACAAAATCAACTGCAACTTCAACTTTAAAAATACAATTAGATTCAAAAAAAAACATTGAATACACCAATAAATTCAACAAAACCTCAATATTGAAAATCACCAAAAAATTCAACAACAACCTCAATATTGAAAAACACCGAAATATTCAACAACAACCTCAACAGTGAAAAACACCAACAAATTCAAAAACCTCAACATGGAAAAACAACAACAAATTCAACTACAACCTCAATATTGAAAATCACCAACAAATTCAACAACAACCTCAACACTGAAAACCAGCAACAAATTTAACAACAACCTCAACAATGAAGAACATCAAAACATTCAACAACAACAACGTCAACAATGGAAAACACCAAACAATTCAACACCAACCTCAACATTCAAAAACAACAACAAATTCAACAACAACCTCAACAATGAAAAACACCAAAAAATTCAACAACAACCTCAACATTCAAAAACACCAACAAATTCAACAAAAACCTCAACAATTAAAAACACCAAAACATTCAACAACAACGTCAACTTTAAAAACACCAAGAAATTCAACAACATCAACATTGAAAAACACCAACAAATTCAACAACAACCTCAACATTGAAAATCTCCAACAAATTCAACAACAACCTCAACAATGTAAAACGCCAAAAAAATTCAACACCAACCTTAACTTTGAAAAACACTCAAAAAATTCAACAACCTCAACATTGAGAAACAGGAACAAATTCAACTGCAACCTCAACTTTCAAAAATACAAAAAGATTCAAAAAAAACATTGAATACAACAATAAATTCAACAACAACCTCAAGATGGTAAACACCAACAAATTCAACGACCTCAACTTTGAAGAACATCAACAACTTCAACTGCAACCTCAACTTTGAAAAATACAAAAAAGTCCAAGAAACATCATTGATAACACCAATAAATTCAACAAGATCCTTAACATTGAAAAACACCAAAATATTCAACAACAACCTCAACTTTGAAAACATAAACAAATTCAAAAACCTCAACATGGAAAAGCACCAACAAATTCAACAACAACCTCAACTTTGAAAAACACGAACAAATTCAACAACCTCTACTTTGAAAAACACCAACATATTCAACTGAAACCTCAGCTTTGAAAAATACAAAAAAGTTCAAGAAAAATCATTGATAACACCAATAAATTCAACAAGATCCTTAATATTGAAAAACCCCAATAAATTCAACAACAACCTCAACAATGAAAAACATCAAAAAATTCAACAACAACAACCTCAACAATGAAAATCAACAAATAATTCAACAACAATCTCAATATTCAAAACACCAACAAAATCAACAACAACATCAACATTCGAAAATATCAGCAAATTCAACAACAACCTCAACAATGAAAAACACCAAAAAATTCAACAACAACCTCAACATTCAAAAACACCAAAAAATTCAACAACAACCTTAGCAATGAAAAACAACAAACAATTCAACAACAACGACCTCAACATTGAAAAACACCAAAAAATTCATCAACAACCTCAGCAATGAAAAACAGGAATAAATTCAACAACAACGATCTCATCAATGAAAAATACCAAAAGATTCAACCACAACCTCAACATTGAAAAACTCCAACAATTTCAACAACATTCTCAACAAAGAAAAACATCAATAAATTCAACAACAACCTCAACATTCAAAAACAACAACAAATTCAACATAAAACTCAACAACGAAAATCACCAAAAAATTCATCAACAACCACAACTTTGATAAAAACCAAGAATCTCAACAACCTCAACATTGAGAAACACGAACAAATTCAACTGCAACTTCAACTTTGAAAAATACAATAAGATTCAAAAAAAACATTGAATACACCAATAAATTCAACAAAAACCTCAATATTGAAAATCACCAAAAAATTCAAGAACAACCTCAACATTGAAGAACACCAAAATATTTAACAAAAACCACAACTTTGAAAAACACCAACAAATTCAACAAAACCTCAACATTGAAAAACTCAAACAAATTAAACAACAACCACAACAATGAACAGCACCAAAAAATTCAACAACAACTTCAACATTCAGAAACACCATCAAATTCAACAATAACCTCAACAATGAAAAACACCAAAAAATTCATCAACAACCTCAACATTCAAAAACACCAAATAATTCAACAAAAACCTCAACAATGATAAACACCAAAAAATTCAACTACAACCTCAACTTTGGAAAGCACCAACAAATTCAACAACCTCAACATTGAAAAACACAACAAATTCAACTGCAACCTCAACTTTGAAAAATACAAAATAGATTAAAAAAACCATTGATAACACCAATAAATTCAACAACCTCAACATTGAAAATCACCAACAAATTCAACATCAACCTCAGCAATGAAAAAAACCAACAATTCAACAACAACCTCAAAAATGAAAAACACCAACAAATTCAACGAGTACCGCAACAATGAAAAACACCAAAAAATTCAACAACAAACTCAAAATTGAAAATGACCATCAAATTCAACAAAAATCTCAACATTGAAAAATATCAAAAAATACAACAACAACCTCAACATTCCAAAACACCAACAAATTCAATAAAAACCTCAACATTGAAAACACCAAAAAATTCAACAACAATCACAACTTTGAAAAACGACAACAAATTCAACAACAACCTCAACATTCAAAAACACCAACAAATTCAACAGAAACCTTAACATGAAAAACATCACAAAATTCAACAACAACCTCAACTTTGAAAAACAACAACAAATTCAACTGCAACCTCAACTTTGAAAAATACAAAAAAGTTCAAGAAAAATCATTGATAACACCAATAAATTCAACAATATCCTTAATATTGAAAATCACCAATAAATTCAAAAACAACCTCAACAATGAAAAGCATCAAAAAATTCAACAACAATCACAATATTCAAAACACCAAAAATTTCAAAAACAACATCAACATTCGAAAATACCAACAAATTCAACAACAACCTCAATAATGAAAAACACCAACAAATTCAACAACAACCTCAGCAATGAAAAACAGCAAACAATTCAACAACAACGACCTCAACAATGAAAAACACCAAAAAATTCATCAACAACCTCAGCAATGAAAAACAGGAATAAATTCAACAACAACGATCTCATCCATGAAAAATACCAAAACATTGAACAACAACATCAACATTGAAAAACTCCAACAATTTCAACAACAACCTCAAAATGAAAAACACCAAAAAATTCAACAACAAACTCAACATTCAAAAGAACCAAAAAATTCAACAAAAACCTCAACATTGAAAAACACCAAAATATTCAACAACCTCAACATTGAGAAACAGGAACAAATTCAAATGCAACCACAACTTTGTAAATTTCAATAAGATTCAAAAAAAACATTGAATACACCAATAAAATCAACAACAACCTCAAGATGGTAAAACACTAACTAATTCAACAACAATCTCAACATTGAAAAACATCAAAAATTCAACAACAACCTCAACTTTGAAAAACACCAACAAATTCAACAACCTCAACTTTGAAAAACATCAACAAATTCAACTGCAAACTCAACTTTGAAAAATACAAAAAAGTTCAAGAAAAATCATTGATAACACCAACAAATTCAACAACCTCAACATTCAAAAACAACAACAAATTCAACAAAAAACTCAACAATGAAAAACAACAAAAAATTCAACAACAACCTCAACTTTGAAAATCACCAAAAAATTCAACAACCTCAACATTGAGAAACACCAACAATTTCAAATGCAACCTCAACTTTGAAAAATGCAAAAAGATTCACAAAAAATCATTGAATGCACCAATAAATTCTACAACAACCTCAATATTGAAAATCAGCAAAAAATTCAACAACAACCTCAATATTGAAAAACACCAAAATATTGAACAACCACCTCAACAATGCAAAACACCAACAAATTCAAAAACCTCAACATGGAAAAACACCAACAAATTCAACAACAACCTCAGCAATGAAAAACAGCAAACAATTCAACAACAACGACCTCAACAATGAAAAACACCAAAAAATTCATCAACAACCTCAGCAATGAAAAACAGGAATAAATTCAACAACAACGATCTCATCCATGAAAAATACCAAAACATTGAACAACAACATCAACATTGAAAAACTCCAACAATTTCAACAACAACCTCAAAATGAAAAACACCAAAAAATTCAACAACAAACTCAACATTCAAAAGAACCAAAAAATTCAACAAAAACCTCAACATTGAAAAACACCAAAATATTCAACAACCTCAACATTGAGAAACAGGAACAAATTCAAATGCAACCACAACTTTGTAAAATTCAATAAGATTCAAAAAAAACATTGAATACACCAATAAAATCAACAACAACCTCAAGATGGTAAAACACCAACTAATTCAACAACAATCTCAACATTGAAAAACATCAAAAATTCAACAACAACCTCAACTTTGAAAAACACCAACAAATTCAACAACCTCAACTTTGAAAAACATCAACAAATTCAACTGCAAACTCAACTTTGAAAAATACAAAAAAGTTCAAGAAAAATCATTGATAACACCAACAAATTCAACAACCTCAACATTCAAAAACAACAACAAATTCAACAAAAAACTCAACAATGAAAAACAACAAAAAATTCAACAACAACCTCAACTTTGAAAATCACCAAAAAATTCAACAACCTCAACATTGAGAAACACCAACAATTTCAAATGCAACCTCAACTTTGAAAAATGCAAAAAGATTCAAAAAAAATCATTGAATGCACCAATAAATTCTACAACAACCTCAATATTGAAAATCAGCAAAAAATTCAACAACAACCTCAATATTGAAAAACACCAAAATATTCAACAACCACCTCAACAATGCAAAACACCAACAAATTCAAAAACCTCAACATGGAAAAACACCAACAAATTCAACTACAACCTCAATATTGAATATCATCAACAAATTCAACAACAACCTCAACACTGAAAACCAGCAACAAATTTAACAACAACCTCAACAATGAAAAACATCAAAAAATTCAACAACAACAACGTCAACAATGGAAAACACCAAACAATTCAACACCAACCTCAACATTCAAAAACAACAACAAATTCAACAACAACCTCAACAATGAAAAACACCAAAAAATTCAACAACAACCTCAACATTCAAAAACACCAACAAATTCAACAAAAACCTCAACAATTAAAAACACCAAAACATTCAACAACAACGTCAACTTTAAAAACACCAAGAAATTCAACAACCTCAACATTGAAAAACACCAACAAATTCAACAACAACCTCAACATTGAAAAACTCCAACAAATTCAACAACAACCTCAACAATGAAAAACGCCAAAAAAATTCAACAACAACCTCAACTTTGAAAAACACTCAAAAAATTCAACAACCTCAACATTGAGAAACAGCAACAAATTCAACTGCAACCTCAACTTTCAAAAATACAAAAAGATTCAAAAAAAACATTGAATACACCAGTAAATTCAACAACAACCTCAAGATGGTAAACACCAACAAATTCAACAACAACCTCAACATTGAAAAACATCAAAAAATTCAACAACAACCTCAACTTTGAAAGACACCAACAAATTCAACGACCTCAACTTTGAAAAACATCAACAACTTCAACTGCAACCTCAACTTTGAAAAATACAAAAAAGTTCAAGAAAAATCATTGATAACACCAATAAATTCAACAAGATCCTTAACATTGAATAACACCAAAATATTCAACAACAACCTCAACTTTGAAAACATAAACAAATTCAAAAACCTCAACATGGAAAAGCACCAACAAATTCAACAACAACCTCAACTTTGAAAAACACCAACAAAATCAACAACCTCTACTTTGAAAAACACCAACATATTCAACTGCAACCTCAACTTTGAAAAATGCAAAAAAGTTCAAGAAAAATCATTGATAACACCAATAAATTCAACAAGATCCTTAATATTGAAAAACACCATAAAATTCAACAACAACCTCAACAATGAAAAACATCAAAAAATTCAACAACAACAACCTCAACAATGAAAAACAACAAATAATTCAACAACAATCTCAATATTCAAAACACCAACAAAATCAACAACAACATCAACAATGAAAAACACCAAAAAATTCATCAACAACCTCAGCAATGAAAAACAGGAATAAAGTCAACAACAACGATCTCATCAATGAAAAATACCAAAAGATTCAACCACAACCTCAACATTGAAAAACTCCAACAATTTCAACCACAACCTCAACATGGAAGAACTCGAACAATTTCAACAACATTCTCAACAAAGAAAAACATCAATAAATTCAACAACAACCTCAACATTCAAAAACAACAACAAATTCAACATAAAACTCAACAACGAAAAACACCAAAAAATTCATCAACAACCACAACTTTGAAAAAAACCAAGAATCTCAACAACCTCAACATTGAGAAACACGAACAAATTCAACTGCAACCTCAACTTTGAAAAATACAATAAGATTCAAAAAAAAACATTGAATACACCAATAAATTCAACAAAACCTCAATATTGAAAATCACCAAAAAATTCAAGAACAACCTCAACATTGAAGAACACCAAAATATTCAACAAAAACCTCAACTCTGAAAAACACCACCAAATTCAAAAGCCTCAACATGGAAAAACACCAACAAATTCAACTACAACCTCAATATTGAAAATCACCAACAAATTCAACAACAACCTCAACAATGAAAAACACCAACAAATTCAACAAGAACCTCAACAATGAAAAACACCAAAAAATTCATCAACAATCTCAACATTCAAAAATACCAAATGAGTCAACAACAACCTCAACATTGAAAAACTCCAACAATTTCAACAACAACCTCAACAATGAAAAACACCAAAAAATTCAACAACAAATTCAACATTGAAAATAACCAACAAATTCAACAACAACCACAACAATGAAAAACATAAATAAATTCAAAAACAACCTCAACATTCAAAAACAACAACAAATTCAACAAAAAACTCAACAGCGAAAAACACCAAAAAATTCAACAACAACCTCAACTTTGAAAATCACCAAAAAATTCCACAACCTCAACATTGAGAAACACCAACAAATTCAAATGCGACCTCAACTTTGAAAAATACAAAAAGATTAAAAAAAAAACATTGAATACACCAATAAATTCAACAACAACCTCAATATTGAAAATCAGCAAAAAATTCAACAACAACCTCAATATTGAAAAACACCAAAATATTCAACAACAACCTCAACAATGAAAAACACCAACAAATTCAAAAACCTCAACATGGAAAAACAACAACAAATTCAACTACAACCTCAATATTGAAAATCACCAACAAATTCAACAACAACCTCAACACTGAAAACCAGCAACAAATTTAACAACAACCTCAATAATGAAGAACATCAAAAAATTCAACAACAACAAAGTCAACAATGGAAAACACCAAAAAATTCAACAACAACCTCAACATTCAAAAACACCAACAAATTCAACAAAAACCTCAACAATTAAAAACACCAAAACATTCAACAACAACGTCAACTTTAAAAACACCAAGAAATTCAACAACATCAACATTGAAAAACACCAACAAATTCAACAACAACCTCAACATTGAAAAACTCCAACAAATTCAACAACAACCTCAACAATGTAAAACGCCAAAAAAATTCAACACCAACCTTAACTTTGAAAAACACTCAAAAAATTCAACAACCTCAACATTGAGAAACAGGAACAAATTCAACTGCAACCTCAACTTTCAAAAATACAAAAAGATTCAAAAAAAACATTGAATACACCAATAAATTCAACAACAACCTCAAGATGGTAAACACCAACAAATTCAACGACCTCAACTTTGAAGAACATCAACAACTTCAACTGCAACCTCAACTTTGAAAAATACAAAAAAGTTCAAGAAACATCATTGATAACACCAATAAATTCAACAAGATCCTTAACATTGAAAAACACCAAAATATTCAACAACAACCTCAACTTTGAAAACATAAACAAATTCAAAAACCTCAACATGGAAAAGCACCAACAAATTCAACAACAACCTCAACTTTGAAAAACACCAACAAAATCAACAACCTCTACTTTGAAAAACACCAACATATTCAACTGAAACCTCAACTTTGAAAAATACAAAAAAGTTCAAGAAAAATCATTGATAACACCAATAAATTCAACAAGATCCTTAATATTGAAAAACCCCAATAAATTCAACAACAACCTCAACAATGAAAAACATCAAAAAATTCAACAACAACAACCTCAACAATGAAAATCAACAAATAATTCAACAACAATCTCAATATTCAAAACACCAACAAAATCAACAACAACATCAACATTCGAAAATATCAACAAATTCAACAACAACCTCAACAATGAAAAACACCAAAAAATTCAACAACAACCTCAACATTCAAAAACACCAAAAAATTCAACAACAACCTTAGCAATGAAAAACAACAAACAATTCAACAACAACGACCTCAACATTGAAAAACACCAAAAAATTCATCAACAACCTCAGCAATGAAAAACAGGAATAAATTCAACAACAACGATCTCATCAATGAAAAATACCAAAAGATTCAACCACAACCTCAACATTGAAAAACTCCAACAATTTCAACAACATTCTCAACAAAGAAAAACATCAATAAATTCAACAACAACCTCAACATTCAAAAACAACAACAAATTCAACATAAAACTCAACAACGAAAATCACCAAAAAATTCATCAACAACCACAACTTTGAAAAAAACCAAGAATCTCAACAACCTCAACATTGAGAAACACGAACAAATTCAACTGCAACTTCAACTTTGAAAAATACAATAAGATTAAAAAAAAAACATTGAATACACCAATAAATTCAACAAAACCTCAATATTGAAAATCACCAAAAAATTCAAGAACAACCTCAACATTGAAGAACACCAAAATATTCAACAAAAACCTCAACTTTGAAAAACACCACCAAATTCAAAAACCTCAACATGGAAAAACACCAACAAATTCAACTACAACCTCAATATTGAAAATCACCAACAAATTCAACAACAACCTCAACAATGAAAAACACCAACAAATTCAACAAAAACCTCAACAATGAAAAACACCAAAAAATTCATCAACAACCTCAACATTCAAAAATACCAAATGAGTCAACAACAACCTCAACATTGAAAAACTCCAACAATTTCAACACAACCTCAACAATGAAAAACACCAAAAAATTCAACAACAAATTCAACATTGAAAATAACCAACAAATTCAACAACAACCACAACAATGAAAAACATCAATAAATTCAAAAACCACCTCAACATTCAAAAACAACAACAAATTCAACAAAAAACTCAACAGTGAAAAACACCAAAAAATTAAACAACAACCTCAACTTTGAAAATCACCAAAAAATTCCACAACCTCAACATTGAGAAACACCAACAAATTCAAATGCGACCTCAACTTTGAAAAATACAATAAGATAAAAAAAAACATTGAATACACCAATAAATTCAACAACAACCTCAATATTGAAAATCAGCAAAAAATTCAACAACAACCTCAATATTGAAAAACACCAAAATATTCAACAACAACCTCAACAATGAAAAACACCAACAAATTCAAAAACATGGAAAAAATGGAAAAACAACAACATATTCAACTACAACCTCAATATTGAAAATCACCAACAAATTCAACAACAACCTCAACACTGAAAACGAGCAACAAATTTAACAACAACCTCAACAATGAAGAACATCAAAAAATTCAACAACAACAAAGTCAACAATGGAAAACACCAAACAATTCAACACCAACCTCAACATTCAAAAACAACAACAAATTCAACAACAACCTCAACAATGAAAAACACCAAAAAATTCAACAACAACCTCAACATTCAAAAACACCAACAAATTCAACAAAAACCTCAACAATTAAAAACACCAAAACATTCAATAACAACGTCAACTTTAAAAACACCAAGAAATTCAACAACCTCAACATTGAAAAACACCAACAAATTCAACAACAGCCTCAACATTGAAAAACTCCAACAAATTCAACAACAACCTCAACAATGAAAAACGCCAAAAAAATTCAACAACAACCTCAACTTTGAAAAACACTCAAAAAATTCAACAACCTCAATATTGAGAAACAGGAACAAATTCAACTGCAACCTCAACTTTCAAAAATACAAAAAGATTCAAAAAAAACATTGAATACACCAATAAATTCAACAACAACCTCAAGATGGTAAACACCAACAAATTCAACAACAACCTCAACGTTGAAAAACATCAAAAAATTCAACAACAACCTCAACTTTGAAAAACACCAACAAATTCAACGACCTCAACTTTGAAAAACATCAACAACTTCAACTGCAACCTCAACTTTGAAAAATACAAAAGAGTTCAAGAAACATCATTGATAACACCAATAAATTCAACAAGATCCTTAACATTGAAAAACACCAAAATATTCAACAACAACCTCAACTTTGAAAACATAAACAAATTCAAAAACCTCAACATGGAAAAGCACCAACAAATTCAACAACAACCTCAACTTTGAAAAACACCAACAAAATCAACAACCTCTACTTTGAAAAACACCAACATATTCAACTGCAACCTCAACTTTGAAAAATACAAAAAAGTTCAAGAAAAATCATTGATAACACCAATAAATTCAACAAGATCCTTAATATTGAAAATCACCAATAAATTCAACAACAACCTCAACAATGAAAAACATCAAAAAATTCAACAACAACAACCTCAACAACGAAAAACAACAAATAATTCAACAACAATCTCAATATTCAAAACACCAACAAAATCAACAACAACATCAACATTCGAAAATACCAACAAATTCAACAACAACCTCAACAATGAAAAACACGAAAAAATTCAACAACAACCTCAACATTCAAAAACACCAAAAAATTCAACAACAACCTCAGCAATGAAAAACAACAAACAATTCAACAACAACGACCTCAACATTGAAAAACACCAAAAAATTCATCAACAACCTCAGCAATGAAAAACAGGAATAAATTCAACAACAACGATCTCATCAATGAAAAATACCAAAAGATTCAACCACAACCTCAACATTGAAAAACTCCAACAATTTCAACCACCACCTCAACATTGAAAAACACCAACAATTTCAACAACAACCTTAACAATGAAAAACACCAAAAAATTCAACAACAAACTCAACATTGAAAATTACGAACAAATTCAACAACATACTCAACAATGAAAAACATCAATAAATTCAACAACAACCTCAACATTCAAAAACAACAACAAATTCAACATAAAACTCAACAACGAAAAACACTAAAAAATTCAACAACAACCTCAACTTTGAATGAAACCAAGAATCTCAACAACCTCAACATTGAGAAACACGAACAAATACAACTGCAACCTCAACTTTGAAAAATACAATAAGATTAAAAAAAAACATTGAATACACCAATAAATACAACAAAAACCTCAATATTGAAAATCACCAAAAAATTCAAGAACAACCTCAACATTGAAGAACACCAAAATATTCAACAAAAACATCAACTTTGAAAAACACCAACAAATTCAAAAACCTCAACATGGAAAAACACCAACAAATTCAACTACAACCTCAATATTGAAAATCACCAACAAATTCAACAACAACCTCAACAATGAAAAACACCAGCAAATTCAACAAAAACCTCAATAATGAAAAACACCAAAAAATTCATCAACAACCTCAACATTCAAAAATACCAAATGATTCAACAACAACCTCAACATTGAAAAACACCAACAATTTCAACAACAACCTCAACAATGAAAAACAAAAAAAATTCAACAACAAACTCAACATTGAAAATTACGAACAAATTCAACAACATCCTCAACAACGAAAAACATCAATAAATTCAACAACACTCTCAACATTCAAAAACAACAACAAATTCAACATAAAACTCAACAACGAAAAACACGATAAAATTCAACAACAACCACAACTTTGAAAAAAACCAAGAATCTCAACAACCTCAACATTGAGATACACGAACAAATTGAACTGCAACCTCAATTTCGAAAAATACAATAAAATTCAAAAAAAAACATTGAATACACCAATAAATTCAACAAAAACCTCAATATTGAAAATCACCAAAAAATTCAAGAACAACCTCAACATTGAAGAACACCAAAATATTCAACAAAAACCTTAACTTTGAAAAACACCACCAAATTCAAAAACCTCAACATGGAAAAACACCAACAAATTCAACTACAACCTCAATAATGAAAATCACCAACAAATTCAACAACAACCTCAACAATGAAAAACACCAACAAATTCAACAAAAACCTCAACAATGAAAAACACCAAAAAATTCATCAACAACCTCAACATTCAAAAATACCAAATTATTCAACAACAACCTCAACATTGAAAAACACCAAAAAATTCAACAACAAATTCAACATTGAAAATAACCAACAAATTCAACAACAACCGCAACAATGAAAAACATCAATAAATTCAACAACAACCTCAACATTCAAAAACAACAACAAATTCAACATAAAACTCAACAACGAAAAACACTAAAAAATTCAACAACAACCTCAACTTTGAATGAAATCAAGAATCTCAACAACCTCAACATTGAGAAACACGAACAAATACAACTGCAACCTCAACTTTGAAAAATACAATAAGATTCAAAAAAAAAACATTGAATACACCAATAAATACAACAACAACCTCAATATTGAAAATCACCAAAAAATTCAAGAACAACCTCAACATTGAAGAACACCAAAATATTCAACAAAAACCTCAACTTTGAAAAACACCAACAAATTCAAAAACCTCAACATGGAAAAACACCAACAAATTCAACTACAACCTCAATATTGAAAATCACCAACAAATTCAACAACAACCTCAACAATGAAAAACACCAGCAAATTCAACAAAAACCTCAATAATGAAAAACACCAAAAAATTCATCAACAACTTCAACATTCAAAAATACCAAATGATTCAACAACAACCTCAACATTGAAAAACACCAACAATTTCAACAACAACCTCAACAATGAAAAACAAAAAAAATTCAACAACAAACTCAACATTGAAAATTACGAACAAATTCAACAACATCCTCAACAACGAAAAACATCAATAAATTCAACAACAACCTCAACATTCAAAAACAACAACAAATTCAACATAAAACTCAACAACGAAAAACACCATAAAATTCAACAACAACCACAACTTTGAAAAAAACCAAGAATCTCAACAACCTCAACATTGAGATACACGAACAAATTGAACTGCAACCTCAATTTCGAAAAATACAATAAAATTCAAAAAAAAAAACATTGAATACACCAATAAATTCAACAAAAACCTCAATATTGAAAATCACCAAAAAATTCAAGAACAACCTCAACATTGAAGAACACCAAAATATTCAACAAAAACCTTAACTTTGAAAAACACCACCAAATTCAAAAACCTCAACATGGAAAACACCAACAAATTCAACTACAACCTCAATAATGAAAATCACCAACAAATTCAACAACAACCTCAACAATGAAAAACACCAACAAATTCAACAAAAACCTCAACAATGAAAAACACCAAAAAATTCATCAACAACCTCAACATTCAAAAATACCAAATTATTCAACAACAACCTCAACATTGAAAAACTCCAACAATTTCAACAACAATCTCAACAATGAAAAACACCAAAAACTTCAACAACAAATTCAACATTGAAAATAACCAACACATTCAACAACAACCTCAACAATGAAAAACATCAATAAATTCAAAAACAACCTCAACATTCAAAAACAACAACAAATTCAACAAAAAACTCAACAATGAAAAACACCAAAAAATTCAACAAAAACCTCAACTTTGAAATTCACCAAAAAATTCAACAACCTCAACATTGAGAAGCACCAACAAATTCAAATGCAACCTCAACTTTGAAAAATGCAAAAAGATTCAAAAAAAATCATTGAATACACCAATAAATTCAACAACAACCTCAACATTCAAAAACACCAAAATATTCAACAACAACCTCAACGATGAAAAACACCAACAAATTCAAAAACCTCAACATGGAAAAACACCAACAAATTCAACTACAACCTCAATATTGAAAATCACCAACAAATTCAACAACAACCTCAACACTGAAAACCAGCAACAAATTTAACAACAACCTCAACAACGAAAAACATCAAAATATTCAACAACAACAACGTCAACAATGGAAAACACCAAACAATTCAACACCAACCTCAACATTCAAAAACAACAACAAATTCAACAACAACCTCAACAATGAAAAACACCAAAAAATTCAACAACAACCTCAACATTCAAAAATACCAACAAATTCAACAAAAACATCAACAATTAAAAACACCAAAACATTCAACAACAACGTCAACTTTAAAAACACGAAGAAATTCAACAACCTCAACAGTGAAAAACACCAACAAATTCAACAACAACCTCAACATTGAAAAACTCCAACGAATTCAACAACAACCTCAACTTTGAAAAACACTCAAAAAATTCAACAACCTCAACATTGAGAAACAGCAACAAATTCAACTGCAACCTCAACTTTGAAAAATACAAAAAGATTCAAAAAAAACATTGAATACACCAGTAAATTCAACAACAACCTCAAGATGGTAAAACACCAACAAATTCAACAACAACCTCAACATTGAAAAACATCAAAAAATTCAACAACAACCTCAACTTTGAAAACAACAACAAATTCAACGACCTCAACTTTGAAAAACATCAACAAATTCAACTGCAACCTCAACTTTGAAAAATACAAAAAAGTTCAAGAAAAATCATTGATAACACCAATAAATTCAACAAGATCCTTAACATTGAAAAACACCAAAATATTCAACAACAACCTCAACTTTGAAAAATACAAAAAAGTTCAAGAAAAATCATTGATAACACCAATAAATTCAACAAGATCCTTAACATTGAAAAACACCAAAATATTCAACAACAACCTCAACTTTGAAAACATAAACAAATTCAAAAACCTCAACATGGAAAAGCACCAACAAATTCAACAACAACCTCAACTTTGAAAAACACCAACAAATTCAACAACCTCTACTTTGAAAAACACCAACATATTCAACTGCAACCTCAACTTTGAAAAATACAAAAAAGTTCAAGAAAAATCATTGATAACACCAATAAATTCAACAAGATCCTTAACATTGAAAAACACCAAAATATTCAACAACAACCTCAACTTTGAAAAATACAAAAAAGTTCAAGAAAAATCATTGATAACACCAATAAATTCAACAAGATCCTTAATATTGAAAATCACCAATAAATTCAACAACAACCTCAACAATGAAAAACATCAAAAAATTCAACAACAACAACCTCAACAATGAAAAACACCAAATAATTCAACAACAATCTCAATATTCAAAACACCAACAAAATCAACAACAACATCAACATTCGAAAATACCAACAAATTCAACAACAACCTCAACAATGAAAAACACCAAAAAATGCAACATCAACCTCAACATTCAAAAACACAAAAAAAATTCAACAACAACCTCAGCAATGAAAAACAACAAACAATTCAACAACAACGACCTCAACATTGAAAAACACCAAAAAATTCATCAACAACCTCAGCAATGAAAAACAGGAATAAATTCAACAACAACGATCTCATCAATGAAAAATACCAAAAGATTCAAACACAACCTCAACATTGAAAACTCCAACAATCTCAACCACAACCTCAACACTGAAAAACTCCAACAATTTCAACAACAACCTCAACAATGAAAAACATCAATAAATTCAACAACAACCTCAACATTCAAAAACAACAACAAATTCAACATAAAACTCAACAACGAAAAACACTAAAAAATTCAACAACAACCTCAACTTTGAATGAAACCAAGAATCTCAACAACCTCAACATTGAGAAACACGAACAAATTCAACTGCAACCTCAACTTTGAAAAATACAATCAGATTCAAAAAAAAAACATTGAATACACCAATAAATTCAACAAAAACCTCAATATTGAAAATCACCAAAAAATTCAAGAACAACCTCAACATTGAAGAACACCAAAATATTCAACAAAAACCTCAACTTTGAAAAACACCACCAAATTCAAAAACCTCAACATGGAAAAACACCAACAAATTCAACTACAACCTCAATATTGAAAATCACCAACAAATTCAACAACAACCTCAACAATGAAAAACACCAGCAAATTCAACAAAAACCTCAGTAATGAAAAACACAAAAAAATTCATCAACAACCTCAACATTCAAAAATACCAAATGATTCAACAACAACCTCAACATTGAAAAACTCCAACAATTTCAACAACAATCTCAACAATGAAAAACACCAAAAAATTCAACAACAAATTAAACATTGAAAATAACCAACAAATTCAACAACAACCTCAACAATGAAAAACATCAATAAATTCAACAACAACCTCAACATTCAAAAACAACAACAAATTCAACATAAAACTCAACAACGAAAAACACTAAAAAATTCAACGACAACCTCAACTTTGAATGAAACCAAGAATCTCAACAACCTCAACATTGAGAAACACGAACAAATACAACTGCAACCTCAACTTTGAAAAATACAATAAGATTCAAAAAAAAAACATTGAATACACCAATAAATACAACAAAAACCTCAATATTGAAAATCACCAAAAAATTCAAGAACAACCTCAACATTGAAGAACACCAAAATATTCAACAAAAACTTCAACTTTGAAAAACACCAACAAATTCAAAAACCTCAACATGGAAAAACACCATCAAATTCAACTACAACCTCAATATTGAAAATCACCAACAAATTCAACAACAACCTCAACAATGAAAAACACCAGCAAATTCAACAAAAACCTCAATAATGAAAAACACCAAAAAATTCATCAACAACTTCAACATTCAAAAATACCAAATGATTCAACAACAACCTCAACATTGAAAAACACCAACAATTTCAACAACAACCTCAACAATGAAAAACAAAAAAAATTCAACAACAAACTCAACATTGAAAATTACGAACAAATTCAACAACATCCTCAACAACGAAAAACATCAATAAATTCAACAACAACCTCAACATTCAAAAACAACAACAAATT
Organism: Cetorhinus maximus; assembly: GCF_964194155.1. Classification (NCBI taxonomy): domain Eukaryota; kingdom Metazoa; phylum Chordata; class Chondrichthyes; order Lamniformes; family Cetorhinidae; genus Cetorhinus; species Cetorhinus maximus. The sequence goes on from NC_135905.1 coordinate 677,715, forward strand.
CAACATAAAACTCAACAACGAAAAACACCATAAAATTCAACAACAACCACAACTTTGAAAAAAATCAAGAATCTCAACAACCTCAACATTGAGATACACGAACAAATTGAACTGCAACCTCAATTTCGAAAAATACAATAAAATTCAAAAAAAAACATTGAATACACCAATAACTTCAACAAAAACCACAATATTGAAAATCACCAAAAAATTCAAGAACAACCTCAACATTGAAGAACACCAAAATATTCAACAAAAACCTTAACTTTGAAAAACACCACCAAATTCAAAAACCTCAACATGGAAAAACACCAACAAATTCAACTACAACCTCAATAATGAAAATCACCAACAAATTCAACAACAACCTCAACAATGAAAAACACCAACAAATTAAACAAAAACCTCAACAATGAAAAACGCCAAAAAATTCATCAACAACCTCAACATTCAAAAATACCAAATGATTCAACAACAACCTCAACATTGAAAAACTCCAACAATTTCAACAACAATCTCAACAATGAAAAACACTAAAAAATTCAACAACAAATTCAACATTGAAAATAACCAACAAATTCAACAACAACCACAACAATGAAAAACATCAATAAATTCATAAACAACCTCAACATTCAAAAACAACAACAAATTCAACAAAAAATCTCAACAATGAAAAGCAACAAAAAATTCAACAACAACCTCAACTTTGAAAATCACCAAAAAATTCAACCACCTCAACATTGAGAAACACCAACAAATTCAAATGCAACCTCAACATTGAAAAATGCAAAAAGATTCAAAAAAAATCATTGAATACACCAATAAATTCAACAACAACCTCAATATTGAAAATCAACAAAAAATTCAACAACAACCTCAATATTGAAAAACACCAAAATATTCAACATCAACCTCAACAATGAAAAACACCAACAAATTCAAAAACCTCAACATGGAAAAACACCAACAAATTCAACTACAACCTCAATATTGAAAACCACCAACAAATTCAACAACAACCTCAACACTGAAAACCAGCAACAAATTCAACAAAAACCTCAACAATGAAAAACACCAAAAAATTCATCAACAGCATCAACATTCAAAAACACCAACAAATTCTAAAACAACCTCAACAATGAAAAACACCAAAAAATTCAACAACAACCTCAACGTTCAAAAACACCAACAAATTCAACAAAAACCTCAACAATTAAAAACACCAAATAATTCAACAACAACGTCAACTTTGAAAAACACCAACAAATTCAACAACCCCAACGTTGAGAAACACTTTCAAATTCAACAACAACCTCAAAATTGAAAAACTCCAACAAATTCAACAACAACCTCAACAACGAAAAACATCAAAAAATTCAACAACAACAACGTCAACAATGGAAAACACCAAACAATTCAACACCAAAATCAACATTCAAAAACAACAACAAATTCAACAACAACCTCAACAATGAAAAACACCAAAAAATTCAACAACAACCTCAACATTCAAAAATACCAACAAATTCAACAAAAACATCAACAATTAAAAACACCAAAACATTCAACAACAACGTCAACTTTAAAAACACGAAGAAATTCAACAACCTCAACAGTGAAAAACACCAACAAATTCAACAACAACCTCAACATTGAAAAACTCCAACGAATTCAACAACAACCTCAACTTTGAAAAACACTCAAAAAATTCAACAACCTCAACATTGAGAAACAGCAACAAATTCAACAACAACCTCAACAACCAAAAACATCAATAAATTCAACAACAACAACCTCAACAATGAAAAACACCAAATAATTCAACAACAATCTCAATATTCAAAACACCAACAAAATCAACAACAACATCAACATTCGAAAATACCAACAAATTCAACAACAACCTCAACAATGAAAAACACCAAAAAATTCAACATCAACCTCAACATTCAAAAACACAAAAAAAATTCAACAACAACCTCAGCAATGAAAAACAACAAACAATTCAACAACAACGACCTCAACATTGAAAAACACCAAAAAATTCATCAACAACCTCAGCAATGAAAAACAGGAATAAATTCAACAACAACGATCTCATCAATGAAAAATACCACAAGATTCAAACACAACCTCAACATTGAAAACTCCAACAATCTCAACCACAACCTCAACACTGAAAAACTCCAACAATTTCAACAACAACCTCAACAATGAAAAACACCAAAAAATTCAACAACAAACTCAACATTGAAAATTACGAACAAATTCAACAACATCCTCAACAATGAAAAACATCAATAAATTCAACAACAACCTCAACATTCAAAAACAACAACAAATTCAACATAAAACTCAACAACGAAAAACACCATAAAATTCAACAACAACCACAACTTTGAAAAAAACCATGAATCTCAACAACCTCAACATTGAGATACACGAACAAATTGAACTGCAACCTCAACTTCGAAAAATACAATAAAATTCAAAAAAAATACATTGAATACACCAATAAATTCAACAAAAACCTCAATATTGAAAATCACCAAAAAATTCAAGAACAACCTCAACATTGAAGAACACCAAAATATTCAACAAAAACCATAACTTTGAAAAACACCACCAAATTCAAAAACCTCAACATGGAAAAACACCAACAAATTCAACTACAGCCTCAATAATGAAAATCACCAACAAATTCAACAACAACCTCAACAATGAAAAACACCAACAAATTCAACAAAAACCTCAACAATGAAAAACACCAAAAAATTCATCAACAACCTCAACATTCAAAAATACCAAATTATTCAACAACAACCTCAACATTGAAAAACTCCAACAATTTCAACAACAATCTCAACAATGAAAAACACCAAAAACTTCAACAACAAATTCAACATTGAAAATAACCAACACATTCAACAACAACCTCAACAATGAAAAACATCAATAAATTCAAAAACAACCTCAACATTCAAAAACAACAACAAATTCAACAAAAAACTCAACAATGAAAAACACCAAAAAATTCAACAACAACCTCAACTTTGAAATTCACCAAAAAATTCAACAACCTCAACATTGAGAAGCACCAACAAATTCAAATGCAACCTCAACTTTGAAAAATGCAAAAAGATTCAAAAAAAATCATTGAATACACCAATAAATTCAACAACAACCTCAATATTGAAAATCAACAAAAAATTCAACAACAACCTCAACAATGAAAAACATCAAAAAATTCAACAACAACAACCTCAACAATGAAAAACACCAAAATATTCAACAACAACCTCAACGATGAAAAACACCAACAAATTCAAAAACCTCAACATGGAAAAACACCAACAAATTCAACTACAACCTCAATATTGAAAATCACCAACAAATTCAACAACAACCTCAACACTGAAAACCAGCAACAAATTTAACAACAACCTCAACAACGAAAAACATCAAAATATTCAACAACAACAACGTCAACAATGGAAAACACCAAACAATTCAACACCAACCTCAACATTCAAAAACAACAACAAATTCAACAACAACCTCAACAATGAAAAACACCAAAAAATTCAACAACAACCTCAACATTCAAAAATACCAACAAATTCAACAAAAACATCAACAATTAAAAACACCAAAACATTCAACAACAACGTCAACTTTAAAAACACGAAGAAATTCAACAACCTCAACAGTGAAAAACACCAACAAATTCAACTGCAACCTCAACTTTGAAAAATACAAAAAGATTCAAAAAAAACATTGAATACACCAGTAAATTCAACAACAACCTCAAGATGGTAAAACACCAACAAATTCAACAACAACCTCAACATTGAAAAACATCAAAAAATTCAACAACAACCTCAACTTTGAAAACAACAACAAATTCAACGACCTCAACTTTGAAAAACATCAACAAATTCAACTGCAACCTCAACTTTGAAAAATACAAAAAAGTTCAAGAAAAATCATTGATAACACCAATAAATTCAACAAGATCCTTAACATTGAAAAACACCAAAATATTCAACAACAACCTCAACTTTGAAAAATACAAAAAAGTTCAAGAAAAATCATTGATAACACCAATAAATTCAACAAGATCCTTAACATTGAAAAACACCAAAATATTCAACAACAACCTCAACTTTGAAAAATACAAAAAAGTTCAAGAAAAATCATTGATAACACCAATAAATTCAACAAGATCCTTAACATTGAAAAACACCAAAATATTCAACAACAACCTCAACTTTGAAAACATAAACAAATTCAAAAACCTCAACATGGAAAAGCACCAACAAATTCAACAACAACCTCAACTTTGAAAAACACCAACAAATTCAACAACCTCTACTTTGAAAAACACCAACATATTCAACTGCAACCTCAACTTTGAAAAATACAAAAAAGTTCAAGAAAAATCATTGATAACACCAATAAATTCAACAAGATCCTTAATATTGAAAATCACCAATAAATTCAACAACAACCTCAACAATGAAAAACATCAAAAAATTCAACAACAACAACCTCAACAATGAAAAACACCAAATAATTCAACAACAATCTCAATATTCAAAACACCAACAAAATCAACAACAACATCAACATTCGAAAATACCAACAAATTCAACAACAACCTCAACAATGAAAAACACCAAAAAATTCAACATCAACCTCAACATTCAAAAACACAAAAAAAATTCAACAACAACCTCAGCAATGAAAAACAACAAACAATTCAACAACAACGACCTCAACATTGAAAAACACCAAAAAATTCATCAACAACCTCAGCAATGAAAAACAGGAATAAATTCAACAACAACGATCTCATCAATGAAAAATACCAAAAGATTCAAACACAACCTCAACATTGAAAACTCCAACAATCTCAACCACAACCTCAACACTGAAAAACTCCAACAATTTCAACAACAACCTCAACAATGAAAAACATCAATAAATTCAACAACAACCTCAACATTCAAAAACAACAACAAATTCAACATAAAACTCAACAACGAAAAACACTAAAAAATTCAACAACAACCTCAACTTTGAATGAAACCAAGAATCTCAACAACCTCAACATTGAGAAACACGAACAAATTCAACTGCAACCTCAACTTAGAAAAATACAATAAGATTCAAAAAAAAACATTGAATACACCAATAAATTCAACAAAAACCTCAATATTGAAAATCACCAAAAAATTCAAGAACAACCTCAACATTGAAGAACACCAAAATATTCAACAAAAACCTCAACTCTGAAAAACACCACCAATTTCAAAAACCTCAACATGGAAAAACACCAACAAATTCAACTACAACCTCAATATTGAAAATCACCAACAAATTCAACAACAACCTCAACAATGAAAAACACCAGCAAATTCAACAACAATCTCAACAATGAAAAACACCAAAAAATTCAACAACAAATTCAACATTGAAAATAACCAACAAATTCAACAACAACCTCAACAATGAAAAACATCAATAAATTCAAAAACAACCTCAACAATCAAAAACAACAACAAATTCAACATAAAACTCAACAATGAAAAACATCAAAAAATTCAACAACAACCTCAACTTTGAAAATCACCAAACAATTCAACAACCTCAACATTGAGAAACACCAACAAATTGAAATGCAACATCAACTTTGAAAAATGCAAAAAGATTCAAAAAAAAAATCATTGAATACACCAATAAATTCAACAACAACCTCAATATTGAAAATCAGCAAAAAATTCAACAACAACCTCAATATTGAAACACACGAAAATATTCAACAACAACCTCAACAATGAAAAACACCAACAAATTCAAAAACCTCAACATGGAAAAACACCAACAAATTCAACGACAACCTCAATATTGAAAACCACCAACAAATTCAACAACAACCTCAACACTGAAAAAAAGCAACAAATTCAACAAAAATCTCAACAATGAAAACCACCAAAAAATTCATCAACAGCTTCAACATTCAAAAACACCAACAAATTCTAAAACAACCTCAACAATGAAAAACAACAAAAAATTCAACAAAAACCTCAACGTTCAAAAAAACCAACAAATTCATCAAAAACCTCAACAATTAAAAACACCAAATAATTCAACAACAACGTCAACTTTGAAAAACACCAACAAATTCAACTACCCCAACGTTGAAAAACACTTACAAATTCAACAACAACCTCAGAATTGAAAAACTCCAACAAATTCAACAACAACCTCAACAATGAAAACACCAAAAAATTCAACAGCAACCTCAACATTCAAAAACACCATAAAATTCAACAAATACCTCAACAATGAAAAACACCAAAAAATTCAACAACAACCTCAACTTTGAAAAACACCAACGAATTCAACAACATCAACATTGAAAAACAACAACAAATTCAATTGCAACCTCAACTTTGAAAATTACAAAGAAGATCAAAAAAAACCATTGATAACACCAATAAATTCAACAACATCAACATTGAAAATCATCAACAAATTCAGCAACAACCTCAGCAATCAAAAACATCAAAAAATTCAACAAGAAACTCAACAAACTCAAAATTGAAAATCACCATCAAAATCAACAGAAATCTCATCATTGAAAAACATCAAAAAATGCAACAACAACCTCAACATTCCAAAACACCAACAAATTCAACAAAAACCTCAACAATGAAAACACCAAAAAATTCAACAACAATCTCAACTTTGAAAAAAACCAACAAATTCAACAACATCAACATTCAAAAACATCAACAAATTAAATTGCAAAATCAACTTTGAAAAATACAAAATTTTTTAAAAAAACATTGGTAACACCAATAAATTCAACAAACAACCTCAATAATGAAAATCACCAACAAATTCACCAACAACCTCAGCAATGAAAACAGGCAAACAATTCAACAACAACGAACTCAACAATGAAAAACACCAAATAATTCAACAAGAACCTCAACATTGAAAATCTCCAACAATTTCAACAACAACCTCAACAATGAAAAACACCAAAAAATTCAACAACAGCCTCAGTATTCAAAATCACCAACAAATTTAACAACAACCTCAACTTTGAAAACATAAACAAATTCAAAAACCTCAACATGGAAAAACACCAACTAATTCAACAACAACCTCAATATTGTAAATCACCAACAAATTTAACAACAACCTCAACAATGAAAAACATCAAAAAATTCAACAACAACAACGTCAACAATGGAAAACACCAAACAATTCAACACCAACCTCAACATTCAAAAACAACAACAAATTCAACAAAAGCCTCAACAACGAAAAACACAAAAATTCAACAACAACCTCACCATTGAAAAACACAAACAAATTCAACAACAACCTCAATATTGAAAATCACCAACAAATTCATCAACAACCTCAGCAATGAAAACAGGCAAACAATTCAACAACAACGACCTCAACAATGAAAAACACCAAATAATTCAACAAGAACCTCAACATTGAAAAACTCCAACAGTTTCAACAACAACCTCAACAATGAAAAACACCAAAAAATTCAACAACAACCTCAGTATTGAAAATCACCAACAAATTTAACAACAACCTCAACTTTGAAAACATAAACAAATTCAAAAACATTCAACATGGAAAACGCCAACTAATTCAACAACAACCTCAATATTGTAAATCACCAACAAATTTAACAACAACCTCAACAATGAAAAACATCAAAAAATTCAACAACAACAACGTCAACAATGGAAAACACCAAACAATTCAACACCAACCTCAACATTAAAAAACAACAACAAATTCAACAACAACCTCAACAATGAAAAAGAACAAAAAAATTCAACAACAACCTCAACATTCAAAAACACCAACAAATTCAACAACAACCTCAACATTGAAAAACTCCAACGAATTCAACAACAACCTCAACAATGAAAAACGCCAAAAAAATTCAACAACAAGCTCAACTTTGAAAAACACCAACAAATTCAACAACCTCAACATTGAAAAACACCAACAAATTCAACAACAACCTCAACTTTGAAAAATTAAAAAATGATCAAAGAAATCCATTGATGACACCAATAAATTCAAAAACCTCTAGATTGAAAATCACCAACAAATTCAACAACAACCTCAGCAAAGAAGAACATAAAAAAATTCAACAAGAACCTCAAGAATTAAAAACACCAACATATTCAACTACAACCTCAATATTGAAAATCACAAACAAATTCAACAACAACCTGAACAATGAAAAACACCAACGTATTCAACAAAAACGTCAACAATGAAAAACACCAAAAGATTCAACAACCTCAGTTTTGAAAAATGCCAATAGATTTAACAACCTCAACATTCAAATACACCAACAAATTCAACAACAACCTCAGCTTTGAAAATCACCAACAAATTTAACAACAACCTCAACAAAGAAAAATATCAAATAATTCAACAACAACAACCTCAACAATGAAAAGCACCAAGCAATTCAACACCAACCTCAACATTCAAAAACAACAACAAATTCAACAACAACCTCATCAATGAAAAACAACAAAAAATTCAACAACAACCTCAACATTCAAAAACACCAACAAATTCAACAAAAACCTCAACAATTAAAAACACCAAGAAATTCAACAACAACGTCAACTTTAAAAACACCAACAAATTCAACAACCTCAATATTGAAAAACACCAACAAATTCAACAACCTCAACATTGAAAATCTCCAACAAATTCAACAACAACCTCAACATTAAGAAACACCAAATAATTCAACAAAAACCTCAACAATGAAAAACACCAAAAAATTCAACAACAACCTCAACTTTGGAAAGCACCAACAAATTCAACAACCTCAACATTGAAAAACACCAACAAATTCAACTGCAACCTCAACTTTGAAAAATACAAAAAAGATAAAAAAAAAACCATTGATAAGACCAATAAATTCAACAACCTCAACATTGAAAATCACCAACAAATTCAACATCAACCTCAGCAATGAAAAAAACCAACAATTCAACAACAACCTCAAAAATGAAAAACACCAACAAATTCAACATGTACCGCAACAATGAAAAACACCTGAAAATTCAACAACAAACTCAAAATTGAAAATGACCATCAAATTCAACAAAAATCTCAACATTGAAAAACATCAAAATATACAACAACAACCTCAACATTCCAAAACACCAAGAAATTCAACAAAAACCTCAACAATGAAAACACCAAAAAAATTCAACAACAACCTCAACTTTGAAAAACACCAACAAATTCAACAACCTCAACATTGAAAAACACCAACAAATTCAACAACAACCTCAACTTTGAAAAACACCAACAAATTCAACTGCAACCTCAACTTTGAAAACTTTGAAGGAAAATCATTGATAACACGAATAAATTCAACAAGGTCCTTAATATTGAAAATCACCAAAAATTCAACAACATCATCAACAATGAAAAACACAAAATAATTCAACAACAATCTCAATCTTCAAAACACCAACAAATTCAACAACAACCTCAACAATGAAAAAGAACAAAAAATTCAACAACAACCTCAACATTCAAAAACACCAACAAATTCAACAACAACCTCAACATTGAAAAACTCCAACAAATTCAACAACAACCTCAACAATGAAAAACGCCAAAAAAATTCAACAACAATCTCAACTTTGAAAAACACCAACAAATTCAACAACCTCAACATTGAAAAACACCAACAAATTCAATAACAACCTCAACTTTGAAAAATTAAAAAATGATCAAAGAAATCCATTGATGACACCAATAAATTCAAAACCCTCTAGATTGAAAATCACCAACAAATTAAACAACAACCTCAGCAATGAAGAACATCAAAAAATTCAACAAGAACCTCAAGAATTAAAAACACCAACATATTCAACTACAACCTCAATATTGAAAATCACAAACAAATTCAACAACAACCTGAACAATGAAAAACACCAACGTATTCAACAAAAACGTCAACAATGAAAAACACCAAAAGATTCAACAACCTCAGTTTTGAAAAATGCCAATAGATTTAACAACCTCAACATTCAAATACACCAACAAATTCAACAACAACCACAGCTTTGAAAATCACCAACAAATTTAACAACAACCTCAACAATGAAAAACATCAAATAATTCAACAACAACAACCTCAACAATGAAAAGCACCAAGCAATTCAACACCAACCTCAACATTCAAATACAACAACAATTTCAACAACAACCTCATCAATGATAAACACCAACAAATTCAACAACCTCAACATTGAAAAACACCAACAAATTCAACAAAACCTCAACATTGAAAAACTCCAACAAATTCAACAACAACCTCAACAATGAAAAACACCAAAAAATTCATCAACAACCTCAACTTTGGAAAGCACCAACAAATTCAACAACCTCAACATTGAAAAACACCAACAAATTCAACTGCAACCTCAACTTTGAAAAATACAAAAAAGATTAAAAAAAACCATTGATAAGACCAATAAATTCAACAACCTCAACATTGAAAATCACCAGCAAATTCAACATCAAGCTCAGCAATGAAAAAAACCAACAATTCAACAACAACCTCAAAAATGAAAAACACCAACAAATTCAACATGTACCGCAACAATGAAAAACACCTGAAAATTCAACAACAAACTCAAAATTGAAAATGACCATCAAATTCAACAAAAATCTCAACATTGAAAAACATCAAAATATACAACAACAACCTCAACATTCCAAAACACCAAGAAATTCAACAAAAACCTCAACAATGAAAACACCAGAAAATTCAACAACAACCTCAACTTTGAAAAACACCAACAAATTTAACAACCCCAACATTGAAAAACACCAACAAATTCAACAACAACCTCAACATTCAAAAGCACCAACAAATTCAACAAAAACCTCAACATTGAAAAACATCAAAACATTCAACAACAACCTCAACTTTGAAAAACACCAACAAATTCAACTGCAACCTCAACTTTAAAAAATACATAAAAGAACAAGGAAAATCATTGATAATACGAATAAATTCAACAAGATCCTTAATATTGAAAATCACCAAAAACTCAACAACAACCTCAGCAATGAAAAACACAAAATAATTCAACAACAATCTCAATGTTCAAAACACCAACAAATTCAACAACAACTTCAACAATGAAAAACATCAAAAATTAAACAACAACCTCAACATTCAAAAACAACAACAAATTCAACAAAAAACTCAACAATGAAAAACACCAGAAAATTCAACAACAACCTCAACTTTGAAAAACACCAAAAAATTCAACAACCTCAACATTGAGAAACACCAACAAACACAACTGCAACCTCAACTTTGAAAAATACAATAAGATTCGAAAAAAAAATTGAATACACCAATAAATTCAACAAAAACCTCAATATTGAAAATCACCAAGAAATTCAAGAACAACCTCAACATTGAAGAACACCAAAATATTCAACAACAACCTCAACTTTGAAAAACACCAACAAATTCAAAAATCCCAACATGGAAAAACACCAACAAATTCAACTGCAACCTCAATATTGAAAATAACGAACAAATTCAACAACAACCTCAACAATGAAAAACACCAACAAATTCAACAAAAAACCTCAACAATGAAAAACACCAAAAAATTCATAACAACCTCAACATTCAAAAAGAACAACAAATTCAACAAAAGCCTCAACAATGAAAAACACCAAAAAATTCAACAACAACCTCACCATTGAAAAACACCAACAAATTCAACAACAACCTCAACATTCAAGAACACCAACAAATTCAAAAAAAACCTCAACAATGAAAAACACCAAAAAATTCAACAACAAACTCAACATTGAAAATAGCTAACAAATTCAACAACAACCTCAACAAAGAAAGAAATCACTAAATTCAACAACAACCTCAACATTCAAAAGCAACAACAAATTCAACAAAAAACTCAACCATGAAAAACACCAACAAATTCAACAACCTCAACGTTGAAAAACTCCAACAAATTCAACAGTAACCTCAACAGTGAAAAACACCAAAAAATTCAACAGCAACCTCAACATTCAAAAACACCAAAAAATTCAACAAAAACCTCAACAATGAAAAACACCAAAAAATTCAACAACAACCACAATATTGAACATCACCAACAAATTTAACAACAACCTCAACTTTGAAAACATAAGCAAATTCAAAAACCTCAACATGGAAAAACACCAACAAATTCAACAACAACCTCAATATTGAAAATCACCAACAAATTTAACAACAACCTCAACAATGAAAAACATCAAAAAATTCAACAACAACAACGTCAACAATGGAAAACACCAAACAATTCAACACCAACCTCAACATTCAAAAACAACAACAAATTCAACAACAACCTCAACAATGAAAAACACCAAAAAATTCAACAAAATCCTCAACATTCAGAAACACCAACAAATTTAACAAAAACCTCAACAATTATAAACACCAAAAAATTCAAGAACAACGTCAACTTTAAAAACACCAAAAAATTCAACAACCTCAACACTGAAAAACACCAACAAATTCAACAACAACCTCAACATTGAAAAACATCAAAAAATTCAACAACAACCTCAACTTTGAAAAACACCAACAAATTCAACATAAACCTCAACATTGAAAAACATCAAAAAATTCAACAACAACCTCAACTTTGAAAAACACCAACAAATTCAACTGCAACCACAACTTTGAAAAATACGAAAAAGTTCAAGAAAAATCATTGATAACACTAATAAATTCAACAAAATCCTTAATTTTGAAAATCACCAATAAATTCAACAACAAACACAACAATGAAAATCATCAAAAAATTCAACAACAACCTCAACAATGAAAAACACCAAATAATTCAACAACAATCTCAATATTCAAAACACCAACAAATTCAACAACAACCTCAACATTCGAAATTACCAACAAATTCAACATCAACCTCAGCAATGAAAAACAGCATACAATTCAACAATAACGACCTCAATAATGAAAAACACCAAAAAATTCATCAACAACCTCAGCAATGAAAAACCGGAATAAATTCAAAAACAACGATCTCAACAATGAAAAATACCAAAAGATTCAACAACAAACTCAACATTGAAAATCACCAACAAATTCAAAAACAACCTCAACAATGAAAAACACCAATAAATTCAAAAACAAACTCAACATTGAAAATCACCAGCAAATTCAACAACAACCTCAACAAGGAAAAACATCAATAAATTCAACAACAACTTCAACATTCAAAAACAACAACAAATTCAACAAAGAACTCAACAATGAGAAACACCAAAAAATTCAACAACAACCTCAACTTTGAAAAACACCAAAAAATTCAACAACCTCAACATTGAGAAACACCAACAAATTCGACTGCAACCTCAACTATGAAAAATGCAAAAGATTAAAAAAAAACATTGAATACGCTAAGAAATTCAACAACGACCTCAATATTGAAAATCAGCAAAAAATTCAACAACAACCTCAAAATTGAATAACACCAAAATATTCAACAACAACCTCAACTTTGAAAAACACCACCAAATTCAAAAACCTCAACATGGAAAAACAACAACAAATTCAACTACAACCTCAATATTGGAAATCACTAACAAATTCAACAACAACCTCTAAAATGAAAAACACCAAGAAATTCAACAAAAACCTCAACAATGAAAAACACCAACAAATTCATCAAAACCCTCAACAATGAAAAACACCAAAAAATTCAACAACAACCTCAATTTGAAAAACACCAACAGATTTAACAACCTCAACATTCAAATACACCAACAAATTCAACAACAAGCTCAGCTTTGAAAAACACCAACAAATTCATCAACAACCTCAACTTTGAAAACTACAAAAAGGTTCAACAAAATAAAAATTGATAACAACAACAAATTCATCAACCATCTCAACATTCAAAAACACCAAAAAATTCAACAAAAACCTCAACAATGAAAAACACCAACAAATCCAACTGCAACCTCAACTTTGAAAATTACAAAAAAGATAACAAAAAATACCATTGATAACACCAAGAAATTCAACAACCTGAACATTCAAAATCACCAACAAATTCAACAAGAACCTCAGTAAGGAAAAACATCAAAAAATTCAACAAAAACCTCAGCAATGAAAAACACCAACAAATTCAACAAGTACCGCAACAATGAAAAACACCAAAAAATTCAACAACAAACTCAACGTTGAAAATCACCAACAAATTCAACAACAACCTCAACAATGAAAAACACCAAAAAATGCAACAACAACCTCAACATTCAAAAACAACAACAAATTCAACAAAAATCTCAACAATTAAAAAACCAAAAAATTCAACAACAACGTCAACTTTAAAAAACAGCAGCAAATTCAACAACCTCAACAGTGATAAACACCAACAAATTCAACAACAACCTCAACATTGAAAAACTCCGACAAATGCAACAACAACCTCAACAATGAAAAACACCAAAAAATTCAACAACAACCTCAAAATTCAAAAACACCAACAAATTCAACTGCAACCTCAACTTTGAAAAATACAAAAAAGATCATAAAAAACCATTGATAACACCAATAAATTCAACAACCTGAAGAATCAAAATCACCAACCAATTCAACAAGAACCTCAGCAAGGAAAAACATCAAAAAATTGAACAAGAACCTCAACAATGAAAAACACCAACAAATTCAACAAGTACCGCCAAAAAAAAAACACCAAAAAATTCAACAACAAACTCAACATTGAAAATCACCAACAAATTCAGCAACAACCTCAGCAATGAAAAACATCAAAAAATTCAACAAAAAACTCAACTTTGAAAAACACCACAAAATTCAACAACCTCAACTTTGAGAAAGCGCAACAGATTCAACTGCAACGTCAACTTTGAAAAATACAAAAAGATTCAAAAAAAAACATTGAATACATCAATAAATTCAACAACAACCTCAACATTGAAAATCACCAACAAATTCAACAAAAACCTCAACAATGAAAAACACCAAAAAATTCATCAACAACCTCAACATTCAAAAACACCAATAAATTCCACAAAAACCTCAACAATGAAAAACACCAAACAATTCAACAACAACCTCAACTTTGAAAAAAACCAACAACTTCACCCACCTCAAAATGAAAAACAGCAAGAAATTCAACTGCAACCTCAACTTTGAAAAATACAAAAAAGATTAAAAAAATCATTGATAACACCAATAAATTCAACAACCTCAACGTTGAAAATCACCAACAAATTCAACAACAATCTCAGCAATGAAAAACATCTAAAAATTCAACAAAAACCTCAACTTTGAAAGACACCAAAAAAATCAACAACCTCAACATTGAGAAACAGCAACAAATTCAACTGTAACCTCAACTTTGAAAAATACAAAAAGATTCAAAAAATAACATTGAATACACCAACAAATTCAACAACAATCTCAATATTGAAAATCAACAAAAAATTCAACAACAACCTCAACATTGAAAAACACCAAATTATCAACAAAAACCTCAAGTTTGAAAAACACCAACAAATTCAAAAACCTCAACATGGAAAAACACCAACAAATTCAACTACAACCTTAATATTGAAAATCACCAACAAATACAACAACAACCTCAACAATGAAAAACACCAACAAATTCATCAAAACCCTCAACAATGAAAAACACCAAAAAATTCAACAACAACCTCAATTTGAAAAACACCAACAGATTTAACAACCACAACATTCAAATACACCAACAAATTCAACAGCAAGCTCAGCTTTGAAAAACACCAACAAATTCAAAAACAACCTCAACTTTAAAAACTACAAAAAGGTTCAACAAAATAAAAATTGATAACAACAACAAATTCATCAACCATCTCAACATTCAAAAACACCAAAAAATTCAACAAAAACCTCAACAATGAAAAACACCAACAAATTCAACTGCAACCTCAACTTTGAAAAATACAAAAAAGATAAAAAAAAAACATTGATAACACCAAGAAATTCAAGAACCTGAACATTCAAAATCAACAACAAATTCAACAAGAACCTCAGCAACGAAAAACATCAAAAAATTCAACAAAAACCTCAGCAATGAAAAACACCAACAAATTAAACAAGTACCGACAACATTGAAAAACAACGAAAAATTCAACTACAAACTCAACGTTGAAAATCACCAACAAATTCAACAACAACCTCAGCAATGAAAAACATCAAAAAATTCAACAAAACCCTCAACTTTGAAAAACACCAATAAATTCAAAAACCTCAACATTGAGAAACAGCAACAAATTCAACTGCAACGTCAACTTTGAAAAATACAAAAAGATTAAAAAAAAAACATTGAATACATCAATAACTTCAACAACAACCTCAACATTGAAAATCACCAACAAATTCAACAACAACCTCAGCAATGAAAAACATCAAAAAATTCAACAAAACCCTCAACTTTGAAAAACACCAATAAATTCAAAAACCTCAACATTGAGAAACAGCAACAAATTCAACTGCAACGTCAACTTTGAAAAATACAAAAAGATTAAAAAAAAAACATTGAATACATCAATAACTTCAACAACAACCTCAACATTGAAAATCACCAAAAAATTCAACAACGAACTCAACAATGAAAATCACCAAAAAATTCATCAACAACTTCAACAATGAAAAACATCAAAAATTAAACAACAACCTCAACATTCAAAAACAACAACAAATTCAACAAAAAACTCAACAATGAAAAACACCAGAAAATTCAACAACAACCTCAACTTTGAAAAACACCAAAAAATTCAACAACCTCAACATTGAGAAACACCAACAAACACAACTGCAACCTCAACTTTGAAAAATACAATAAGATTCGAAAAAAAAATTGAATACACCAATAAATTCAACAAAAACCTCAATATTGAAAATCACCAAGAAATTCAAGAACAACCTCAACATTGAAGAACACCAAAATATTCAACAACAACCTCAACTTTGAAAAACACCAACAAATTCAAAAATCCCAACATGGAAAAACACCAACAAATTCAACTGCAACCTCAATATTGAAAATAACGAACAAATTCAACAACAACCTCAACAATGAAAAACACCAACAAATTCAACAAAAACCTCAACAATGAAAAACACCAAAAAATTCATAACAACCTCAACATTCAAAAAGAACAACAAATTCAACAAAAGCCTCAACAATGAAAAACACCAAAAAATTCAACAACAACCTCACCATTGAAAAACACCAACAAATTCAACAACAACCTCAACATTCAAGAACACCAACAAATTCAAAAAAAACCTCAACAATGAAAAACACCAAAAAATTCAACAACAAACTCAACATTGAAAATAGCTAACAAATTCAACAACAACCTCAACAAAGAAAGAAATCACTAAATTCAACAACAACCTCAACATTCAAAAGCAACAACAAATTCAACAAAAAACTCAACCATGAAAAACACCAACAAATTCAACAACCTCAACGTTGAAAAACTCTTACAAATTCAACAACATCCTCAAAATTGAAAAACTCCAACAAATTCAACAGTAACCTCAACAGTGAAAAACACCAAAAAATTCAACAGCAACCTCAACATTCAAAAACACCAACAAATTCAACAACAACCTCAACAATGAAAAACACCAACAAATTAAACAACAACTCAGCAAACAAAACAGCAAACATTTCAACAACGACCTCAACAATGAAAAACACCAAAAAATTCATCAACCACCTCAGCAATGAAAAACATAAATAAATTCAACAACAACAATCTCATCAATGAAAAATACCAAAAGATTCATCAACAACCTCAACATTGAAAAACCCCAACAATTTCAACAACAACCTCAACAATAATAAACACCAAAAAATTCAACAACGAACTCAACAATGAAAATCACCAAAAAATTCATCAACAACTTCAACAATGAAAAACATCAAAAATTAAACAACAACCTCAACATTCAAAAACAACAACAAATTCAACAAAAAACTCAACAATGAAAAACACCAGAAAATTCAACAACAACCTCAACTTTGAAAAACACCAAAAAATTCAACAACCTCAACATTGAGAAACACCAACAAACACAACTGCAACCTCAACTTTGAAAAATACAATAAGATTCGAAAAAAAAATTGAATACACCAATAAATTCAACAAAAACCTCAATATTGAAAATCACCAAGAAATTCAAGAACAACCTCAACATTGAAGAACACCAAAATATTCAACAACAACCTCAACTTTGAAAAACACCAACAAATTCAAAAATCCCAACATGGAAAAACACCAACAAATTCAACTGCAACCTCAATATTGAAAATAACGAACAAATTCAACAACAACCTCAACAATGAAAAACACCAACAAATTCAACAAAAAACCTCAACAATGAAAAACACCAAAAAATTCATAACAACCTCAACATTCAAAAAGAACAACAAATTCAACAAAAGCCTCAACAATGAAAAACACCAAAAAATTCATAACAACCTCAACATTCAAAAAGAACAACAAATTCAACAAAAGCCTCAACAATGAAAAACACCAACAAATTCAACAACAACCTCAACATTCAAGAACACCAACAAATTCAACAAAAACCTCAACAATGAAAAACACCAAAAAATTCAACAACAACCTCAACTTTGGAAAGCACCAACAAATTCAACAACCTCAACATTGAAAAACACCAACAAATTCAACTGCAACCTCAACTTTGAAAAATACAAAAAAGATTAAAAAAAACCATTGATAAGACCAATAAATTCAACAACCTCAACATTGAAAATCACCAGCAAATTCAACATCAAGCTCAGCAATGAAAAAAACCAACAATTCAACAACAACCTCAAAAATGAAAAACACCAACAAATTCAACATGTACCGCAACAATGAAAAACACCTGAAAATTCAACAACAAACTCAAAATTGAAAATGACCATCAAATTCAACAAAAATCTCAACATTGAAAAACATCAAAATATACAACAACAACCTCAACATTCCAAAACACCAAGAAATTCAACAAAAACCTCAACAATGAAAACACCAGAAAATTCAACAACAACCTCAACTTTGAAAAACACCAACAAATTTAACAACCCCAACATTGAAAAACACCAACAAATTCAACAACAACCTCAACATTCAAAAGCACCAACAAATTCAACAAAAACCTCAACATTGAAAAACATCAAAACATTCAACAACAACCTCAACTTTGAAAAACACCAACAAATTCAACTGCAACCTCAACTTTAAAAAATACATAAAAGAACAAGGAAAATCATTGATAATACGAATAAATTCAACAAGATCCTTAATATTGAAAATCACCAAAAACTCAACAACAACCTCAGCAATGAAAAACACAAAATAATTCAACAACAATCTCAATGTTCAAAACACCAACAAATTCAACAACAACCTCAACAATGAAAAACACCAACAAATTAAACAACAACTCAGCAAACAAAACAGCAAACATTTCAACAACGACCTCAACAATGAAAAACACCAAAAAATTCATCAACCACCTCAGCAATGAAAAACATAAATAAATTCAACAACAACGATCTCATCAATGAAAAATACCAAAAGATTCATCAACAACCTCAACATTGAAAAACCCCAACAATTTCAACAACAACCTCAACAATAATAAACACCAAAAAATTCAACAACGAACTCAACAATGAAAATCACCAAAAAATTCATCAACAACTTCAACAATGAAAAACATCAAAAATTAAACAACAACCTCAACATTCAAAAACAACAACAAATTCAACAAAAAACTCAACAATGAAAAACACCAGAAAATTCAACAACAACCTCAACTTTGAAAAACACCAAAAAATTCAACAACCTCAACATTGAGAAACACCAACAAACACAACTGCAACCTCAACTTTGAAAAATACAATAAGATTCGAAAAAAAAATTGAATACACCAATAAATTCAACAAAAACCTCAATATTGAAAATCACCAAGAAATTCAAGAACAACCACAACATTGAAGAACACCAAAATATTCAACAACAACCTCAACTTTGAAAAACACCAACAAATTCAAAAATCCCAACATGGAAAAACACCAACAAATTCAACTGCAACCTCAATATTGAAAATAACGAACAAATTCAACAACAACCTCAACAATGAAAAACACCAACAAATTCAACAAAAAACCTCAACAATGAAAAACACCAAAAAATTCATAACAACCTCAACATTCAAAAAGAACAACAAATTCAACAAAAGCCTCAACAATGAAAAACACCAAAAAATTCAACAACAACCTCACCATTGAAAAACACCAACAAATTCAACAACAACCTCAACATTCAAGAACACCAACAAATTCAAAAAAAACCTCAACAATGAAAAACACCAAAAAATTCAACAACAAACTCAACATTGAAAATAGCTAACAAATTCAACAACAACCTCAACAAAGAAAGAAATCACTAAATTCAACAACAACCCCAACATTCAAAAGCAACAACAAATTCAACAAAAAACTCAACCATGAAAAACACCAACAAATTCAACAACCTCAACGTTGAAAAACTCCAACAAATTCAACAGTAACCTCAACAGTGAAAAACACCAAAAAATTCAACAGCAACCTCAACATTCAAAAACACCAAAAAATTCAACAAAAACCTCAACAATGAAAAACACCAAAAAATTCAACAACAACCACAATATTGAACATCACCAACAAATTTAACAACAACCTCAACTTTGAAAACATAAGCAAATTCAAAAACCTCAACATGGAAAAACACCAACAAATTCAACAACAACCTCAATATTGAAAATCACCAACAAATTTAACAACAACCTCAACAATGAAAAACATCAAAAAATTCAACAACAACAACGTCAACAATGGAAAACACCAAACAATTCAACACCAACCTCAACATTCAAAAACAACAACAAATTCAACAACAACCTCAACAATGAAAAACACCAAAAAATTCAACAAAATCCTCAACATTCAGAAACACCAACAAATTTAACAAAAACCTCAACAATTATAAACACCAAAAAATTCAAGAACAACGTCAACTTTAAAAACACCAAAAAATTCAACAACCTCAACACTGAAAAACACCAACAAATTCAACAACAACCTCAACATTGAAAAACATCAAAAAATTCAACAACAACCTCAACTTTGAAAAACACCAACAAATTCAACAACCTCAACTTTGAACAACACCAACAAATTCAACTGCAACCTCAACTTTGAAAAATACAAAAAAGTTCAAGAAAAATCATTGATAACATCAATAAATTCAACAAGATCCTTAACATTGAATAACGCCAAAATATTCAACAACAACCTCAACTATTAAAACATAAGCAAATTCAAAAACCTCAACATGGAAAAGCACCAACAAATTCAACAACAACCTCAATATTGAAAATCACCAACAAATTTAACAACAACATTTACAATGAAAAACATCAAAAAATTCAACAACAACAACGTTAGCAATGAAAAACACCAAACAATTCAGCACCAACCTCAACATTCAAAAACAACTACAAATTCAACAACAACCTCAACAATAAAAAACACCAAAGAATTCATCAACAACCTCAACATTCAAAAACACCAACAAATTCAACAACAACCTCAACAATGAAAAACACCAGAAAATGCAACAACAACCTCAACATTCAAAAACAACAACAAATTCAACAAAAACCTCAACAATTAAGAAACCAAAAAATTCAACAACAACGTCAACTTTGAAAAACAGCCAGCAAATTCAACAACCTCAACAGTGATAAACACCAACAAATTCAACAACATCCTCAACATGGAAAAACTCAGACAAATGCAACAACAACCTCAACAATGAAAAACACCAAAAAATTCAACAACAACCTCAAAATTTAAAAACACCAACAAATTCCACTGCAACCTCAACTTTGAAAAATACAAAAAAGATCACAAAAAACCATTGATAACACCAATTAATTCAACAACCTGAAGAATCAAAATCACCAACAAATTCAACAAGAACCTCAGCAAGGAAAAACATGAAAAAATCGAAAAAGAACCTCAACAATGAAAAACACCAACAAATTCAACAAGTACCGCAACAATGAAAAACACCAAAAAATTCAACAACAAACTCAACATTGAAAATCACCAACAAATTCAACAACAACCTCAGCATTGAAAAACATCAAAAACATTCAACAAAAACCTCAACTTTGAAAAACACCACAAAATTCAACAACCTCAACTTTGAGAAAGAGCAACAAATTCAACTGCAACATCAACTTTGAAAAATACAAAAAGAGTCAAAAAAACACATTGAATACATCAATAAATTCAACAACAACCTCAACATTGAAAATCACCAACAAATTCAACAAAAACCTCAACAATGAAAAACACCAAAAAATTCATCAAACAACCTCAACATTCAAAAACACCAATAAATTCAACAAAAACCTCAACAATGAAAAACACCAAAAAATTCAACAACAACCTCAACTTTGAAAAACACCAACAAATTCAACAACAACCTCAACATTCAAAAACACCAACAAATTCAACATAAACCTCAACATTGAAAAACATCAAAAAATTCAACAACAACCTCAACTTTGAAAAACACCAACAAATTCAACTGCAACCACAACTTTGAAAAATACGAAAAAGTTCAAGAAAAATCATTGATAACACTAATAAATTCAACAAAATCCTTAATTTTGAAAATCACCAATAAATTCAACAACAAACACAACAATGAAAATCATCAAAAAATTCAACAACAACAACCTCAACAATGAAAAACACCAAATAATTCAACAACAATCTCAATATTCAAAACACCAACAAATTCAACAACAACCTCAACATTCGAAATTACCAACAAATTCAACATCAACCTCAGCAATGAAAAACAGCATACAATTCAACAATAACGACCTCAATAATGAAAAACACCAAAAAATTCATCAACAACCTCAGCAATGAAAAACCGGAATAAATTCAAAAACAACGATCTCAACAATGAAAAATACCAAAAGATTCAACAACAAACTCAACATTGAAAATCACCAACAAATTCAAAAACAACCTCAACAATGAAAAACACCAATAAATTCAAAAACAAACTCAACATTGAAAATCACCAGCAAATTCAACAACAACCTCAACAAGGAAAAACATCAATAAATTCAACAACAACTTCAACATTCAAAAACAACAACAAATTCAACAAAGAACTCAACAATGAGAAACACCAAAAAATTCAACAACAACCTCAACTTTGAAAAACACCAAAAAATTCAACAACCTCAACATTGAGAAACACCAACAAATTCGACTGCAACCTCAACTATGAAAAATGCAAAAGATTAAAAAAAAACATTGAATACGCTAAGAAATTCAACAACGACCTCAATATTGAAAATCAGCAAAAAATTCAACAACAACCTCAAAATTGAATAACACCAAAATATTCAACAACAACCTCAACTTTGAAAAACACCACCAAATTCAAAAACCTCAACATGGAAAAACAACAACAAATTCAACTACAACCTCAATATTGGAAATCACTAACAAATTCAACAACAACCTCTAAAATGAAAAACACCAAGAAATTCAACAAAAACCTCAACAATGAAAAACACCAACAAATTCATCAAAACCCTCAACAATGAAAAACACCAAAAAATTCAACAACAACCTCAATTTGAAAAACACCAACAGATTTAACAACCTCAACATTCAAATACACCAACAAATTCAACAACAAGCTCAGCTTTGAAAAACACCAACAAATTCATCAACAACCTCAACTTTGAAAACTACAAAAAGGTTCAACAAAATAAAAATTGATAACAACAACAAATTCATCAACCATCTCAACATTCAAAAACACCAAAAAATTCAACAAAAACCTCAACAATGAAAAACACCAACAAATCCAACTGCAACCTCAACTTTGAAAATTACAAAAAAGATAACAAAAAATACCATTGATAACACCAAGAAATTCAACAACCTGAACATTCAAAATCACCAACAAATTCAACAAGAACCTCAGTAAGGAAAAACATCAAAAAATTCAACAAAAACCTCAGCAATGAAAAACACCAACAAATTCAACAAGTACCGCAACAATGAAAAACACCAAAAAATTCAACAACAAACTCAACGTTGAAAATCACCAACAAATTCAACAACAACCTCAACAATGAAAAACACCAAAAAATGCAACAACAACCTCAACATTCAAAAACAACAACAAATTCAACAAAAATCTCAACAATTAAAAAACCAAAAAATTCAACAACAACGTCAACTTTAAAAAACAGCAGCAAATTCAACAACCTCAACAGTGATAAACACCAACAAATTCAACAACAACCTCAACATTGAAAAACTCCGACAAATGCAACAACAACCTCAACAATGAAAAACACCAAAAAATTCAACAACAACCTCAAAATTCAAAAACACCAACAAATTCAACTGCAACCTCAACTTTGAAAAATACAAAAAAGATCATAAAAAACCATTGATAACACCAATAAATTCAACAACCTGAAGAATCAAAATCACCAACCAATTCAACAAGAACCTCAGCAAGGAAAAACATCAAAAAATTGAACAAGAACCTCAACAATGAAAAACACCAACAAATTCAACAAGTACCGCCAAAAAAAAAACACCAAAAAATTCAACAACAAACTCAACATTGAAAATCACCAACAAATTCAGCAACAACCTCAGCAATGAAAAACATCAAAAAATTCAACAAAAAACTCAACTTTGAAAAACACCACAAAATTCAACAACCTCAACTTTGAGAAAGCGCAACAGATTCAACTGCAACGTCAACTTTGAAAAATACAAAAAGATTCAAAAAAAAACATTGAATACATCAATAAATTCAACAACAACCTCAACATTGAAAATCACCAACAAATTCAACAAAAACCTCAACAATGAAAAACACCAAAAAATTCATCAACAACCTCAACATTCAAAAACACCAATAAATTCCACAAAAACCTCAACAATGAAAAACACCAAACAATTCAACAACAACCTCAACTTTGAAAAAAACCAACAACTTCACCCACCTCAAAATGAAAAACAGCAAGAAATTCAACTGCAACCTCAACTTTGAAAAATACAAAAAAGATAAAAAAAATCATTGATAACACCAATAAATTCAACAACCTCAACGTTGAAAATCACCAACAAATTCAACAACAATCTCAGCAATGAAAAACATCTAAAAATTCAACAAAAACCTCAACTTTGAAAGACACCAAAAAAATCAACAACCTCAACATTGAGAAACAGCAACAAATTCAACTGTAACCTCAACTTTGAAAAATACAAAAAGATTCAAAAAATAACATTGAATACACCAACAAATTCAACAACAATCTCAATATTGAAAATCAACAAAAAATTCAACAACAACCTCAACATTGAAAAACACCAAATTATCAACAAAAACCTCAAGTTTGAAAAACACCAACAAATTCAAAAACCTCAACATGGAAAAACACCAACAAATTCAACTACAACCTTAATATTGAAAATCACCAACAAATACAACAACAACCTCAACAATGAAAAACACCAACAAATTCATCAAAACCCTCAACAATGAAAAACACCAAAAAATTCAACAACAACCTCAATTTGAAAAACACCAACAGATTTAACAACCACAACATTCAAATACACCAACAAATTCAACAGCAAGCTCAGCTTTGAAAAACACCAACAAATTCAAAAACAACCTCAACTTTAAAAACTACAAAAAGGTTCAACAAAATAAAAATTGATAACAACAACAAATTCATCAACCATCTCAACATTCAAAAACACCAAAAAATTCAACAAAAACCTCAACAATGAAAAACACCAACAAATTCAACTGCAACCTCAACTTTGAAAAATACAAAAAAGATAAAAAAAAAACATTGATAACACCAAGAAATTCAACAACCTGAACATTCAAAATCAACAACAAATTCAACAAGAACCTCAGCAACGAAAAACATCAAAAAATTCAACAAAAACCTCAGCAATGAAAAACACCAACAAATTAAACAAGTACCGACAACATTGAAAAACAACGAAAAATTCAACTACAAACTCAACGTTGAAAATCACCAACAAATTCAACAACAACCTCAGCAATGAAAAACACCAAAAAATTCAACAACAACCACAATATTGAACATCACCAACAAATTTAACAACAACCTCAACTTTGAAAACATAAGCAAATTCAAAAACCTCAACATGGAAAAACACCAACAAATTCAACAACAACCTCAATATTGAAAATCACCAACAAATTTAACAACAACCTCAACAATGAAAAACATCAAAAAATTCAACAACAACAACGTCAACAATGGAAAACACCAAACAATTCAACACCAACCTCAACATTCAAAAACAACAACAAATTCAACAACAACCTCAACAATGAAAAACACCAAAAAATTCAACAAAATCCTCAACATTCAGAAACACCAACAAATTTAACAAAAACCTCAACAATTATAAACACCAAAAAATTCAAGAACAACGTCAACTTTAAAAACACCAAAAAATTCAACAACCTCAACACTGAAAAACACCAACAAATTCAACAACAACCTCAACATTGAAAAACATCAAAAAATTCAACAACAACCTCAACTTTGAAAAACACCAACAAATTCAACAACCTCAACTTTGAACAACACCAACAAATTCAACTGTAACCTCAACTTTGAAAAATACAAAAAAGTTCAAGAAAAATCATTGATAACATCAATAAATTCAACAAGATCCTTAACATTGAATAACGCCAAAATATTCAACAACAACCTCAACTATTTAAACATAAACAAATTCAAAAACCTCAACATGGAAAAGCACCAACAAATTCAACAACAACCTCAATATTGAAAATCACCAACAAATTTAACAACAACATTTACAATGAAAAACATCAAAAAATTCAACAACAACAACGTTAGCAATGAAAAACACCAAACAATTCAACACCAACCTCAACATTCAAAAACAACTACAAATTCAACAACAACCTCAACAATAAAAAACACCAAAGAATTCATCAACAACCTCAACATTCAAAAACACCAACAAATTCAACAACAACCTCAACAATGAAAAACACCAGAAAATGCAACAACAACCTCAACATTCAAAAACAACAACAAATTCAACAAAAACCTCAACAATTAAGAAACCAAAAAATTCAACAACAACGTCAACTTTGAAAAACAGCAGCAAATTCAACAACCTCAACAGTGATAAACACCAACAAATTCAACAACATCCTCAACATGGAAAAACTCAGACAAATGCAACAACAACCTCAACAATGAAAAACACCAAAAAATTCAACAACAACCTCAAAATTTAAAAACACCAACAAATTCCACTGCAACCTCAACTTTGAAAAATACAAAAAAGATCACAAAAAACCATTGATAACACCAATTAAATCAACAACCTGAAGAATCAAAATCACCAACAAATTCAACAAGAACCTCAGCAAGGAAAAACATGAAAAAATCGAAAAAGAACCTCAACAATGAAAAACACCAACAAATTCAACAAGTACCGCAACAATGAAAAACACCAAAAAATTCAACAACAAACTCAACATTGAAAATCACCAACAAATTCAACAACAACCTCAGCATTGAAAAACATCAAAAACATTCAACAAAAACCTCAACTTTGAAAAACACCACAAAATTCAACAACCTCAACTTTGAGAAAGAGCAACAAATTCAACTGCAACATCAACTTTGAAAAATACAAAAAGAGTCAAAAAAACACATTGAATACATCAATAAATTCAACAACAACCTCAACATTGAAAATCACCAACAAATTCAACAAAAACCTCAACAATGAAAAACACCAAAAAATTCATCAAACAACCTCAACATTCAAAAACACCAATAAATTCAACAAAAACCTCAACAATGAAAAACACCAAAAAATTCAACAACAACCTCAACTTTGAAAAACACCAACAAATTCAACAACAACCTCAACATTCAAAAACACCAACAAATTCAACATAAACCTCAACATTGAAAAACATCAAAAAATTCAACAACAACCTCAACTTTGAAAAACACCAACAAATTCAACTGCAACCACAACTTTGAAAAATACGAAAAAGTTCAAGAAAAATCATTGATAACACTAATAAATTCAACAAAATCCTTAATTTTGAAAATCACCAATAAATTCAACAACAAACACAACAATGAAAATCATCAAAAAATTCAACAACAACCTCAACAATGAAAAACACCAAATAATTCAACAACAATCTCAATATTCAAAACACCAACAAATTCAACAACAACCTCAACATTCGAAATTACCAACAAATTCAACATCAACCTCAGCAATGAAAAACAGCATACAATTCAACAATAACGACCTCAATAATGAAAAACACCAAAAAATTCATCAACAACCTCAGCAATGAAAAACCGGAATAAATTCAAAAACAACGATCTCAACAATGAAAAATACCAAAAGATTCAACAACAAACTCAACATTGAAAATCACCAACAAATTCAAAAACAACCTCAACAATGAAAAACACCAATAAATTCAAAAACAAACTCAACATTGAAAATCACCAACAAATTCAACAACAACCTCAACAAGGAAAAACATCAATAAATTCAACAACAACTTCAACATTCAAAAACAACAACAAATTCAACAAAGAACTCAACAATGAGAAACACCAAAAAATTCAACAACAACCTCAACTTTGAAAAACACCAAAAAATTCAACAACCTCAACATTGAGAAACACCAACAAATTCGACTGCAACCTCAACTATGAAAAATGCAAAAGATTAAAAAAAAACATTGAATACGCTAAGAAATTCAACAACGACCTCAATATTGAAAATCAGCAAAAAATTCAACAACAACCTCAAAATTGAATAACACCAAAATATTCAACAACAACCTCAACTTTGAAAAACACCACCAAATTCAAAAACCTCAACATGGAAAAACAACAACAAATTCAACTACAACCTCAATATTGGAAATCACTAACAAATTCAACAACAACCTCTAAAATGAAAAACACCAAGAAATTCAACAAAAACCTCAACAATGAAAAACACCAACAAATTCATCAAAACCCTCAACAATGAAAAACACCAAAAAATTCAACAACAACCTCAATTTGAAAAACACCAACAGATTTAACAACCTCAACATTCAAATACACCAACAAATTCAACAACAAGCTCAGCTTTGAAAAACACCAACAAATTCATCAACAACCTCAACTTTGAAAACTACAAAAAGGTTCAACAAAATAAAAATTGATAACAACAACAAATTCATCAACCATCTCAACATTCAAAAACACCAAAAAA
This sequence comes from Cetorhinus maximus, assembly GCF_964194155.1. NCBI lineage: Eukaryota > Metazoa > Chordata > Chondrichthyes > Lamniformes > Cetorhinidae > Cetorhinus > Cetorhinus maximus. The sequence continues at coordinate 707,339 of NC_135905.1, forward strand.
TTCAACAAAAACCTCAACAATGAAAAACACCAACAAATCCAACTGCAACCTCAACTTTGAAAATTACAAAAAAGATAACAAAAAATACCATTGATAACACCAAGAAATTCAACAACCTGAACATTCAAAATCACCAACAAATTCAACAAGAACCTCAGTAAGGAAAAACATCAAAAAATTCAACAAAAACCTCAGCAATGAAAAACACCAACAAATTCAACAAGTACCGCAACAATGAAAAACACCAAAAAATTCAACAACAAACTCAACGTTGAAAATCACCAACAAATTCAACAACAACCTCAACAATGAAAAACACCAAAAAATGCAACAACAACCTCAACATTCAAAAACAACAACAAATTCAACAAAAATCTCAACAATTAAAAAACCAAAAAATTCAACAACAACGTCAACTTTAAAAAACAGCAGCAAATTCAACAACCTCAACAGTGATAAACACCAACAAATTCAACAACAACCTCAACATTGAAAAACTCCGACAAATGCAACAACAACCTCAACAATGAAAAACACCAAAAAATTCAACAACAACCTCAAAATTCAAAAACACCAACAAATTCAACTGCAACCTCAACTTTGAAAAATACAAAAAAGATCATAAAAAACCATTGATAACACCAATAAATTCAACAACCTGAAGAATCAAAATCACCAACCAATTCAACAAGAACCTCAGCAAGGAAAAACATCAAAAAATTGAACAAGAACCTCAACAATGAAAAACACCAACAAATTCAACAAGTACCGCCAAAAAAAAAACACCAAAAAATTCAACAACAAACTCAACATTGAAAATCACCAACAAATTCAGCAACAACCTCAGCAATGAAAAACATCAAAAAATTCAACAAAAAACTCAACTTTGAAAAACACCACAAAATTCAACAACCTCAACTTTGAGAAAGCGCAACAGATTCAACTGCAACGTCAACTTTGAAAAATACAAAAAGATTCAAAAAAAAACATTGAATACATCAATAAATTCAACAACAACCTCAACATTGAAAATCACCAACAAATTCAACAAAAACCTCAACAATGAAAAACACCAAAAAATTCATCAACAACCTCAACATTCAAAAACACCAATAAATTCCACAAAAACCTCAACAATGAAAAACACCAAACAATTCAACAACAACCTCAACTTTGAAAAAAACCAACAACTTCACCCACCTCAAAATGAAAAACAGCAAGAAATTCAACTGCAACCTCAACTTTGAAAAATACAAAAAAGATAAAAAAAATCATTGATAACACCAATAAATTCAACAACCTCAACGTTGAAAATCACCAACAAATTCAACAACAATCTCAGCAATGAAAAACATCTAAAAATTCAACAAAAACCTCAACTTTGAAAGACACCAAAAAAATCAACAACCTCAACATTGAGAAACAGCAACAAATTCAACTGTAACCTCAACTTTGAAAAATACAAAAAGATTCAAAAAATAACATTGAATACACCAACAAATTCAACAACAATCTCAATATTGAAAATCAACAAAAAATTCAACAACAACCTCAACATTGAAAAACACCAAATTATCAACAAAAACCTCAAGTTTGAAAAACACCAACAAATTCAAAAACCTCAACATGGAAAAACACCAAAAAATTCAACTACAACCTTAATATTGAAAATCACCAACAAATACAACAACAACCTCAACAATGAAAAACACCAACAAATTCATCAAAACCCTCAACAATGAAAAACACCAAAAAATTCAACAACAACCTCAATTTGAAAAACACCAACAGATTTAACAACCACAACATTCAAATACACCAACAAATTCAACAGCAAGCTCAGCTTTGAAAAACACCAACAAATTCAAAAACAACCTCAACTTTAAAAACTACAAAAAGGTTCAACAAAATAAAAATTGATAACAACAACAAATTCATCAACCATCTCAACATTCAAAAACACCAAAAAATTCAACAAAAACCTCAACAATGAAAAACACCAACAAATTCAACTGCAACCTCAACTTTGAAAAATACAAAAAAGATAAAAAAAAAACATTGATAACACCAAGAAATTCAACAACCTGAACATTCAAAATCAACAACAAATTCAACAAGAACCTCAGCAACGAAAAACATCAAAAAATTCAACAAAAACCTCAGCAATGAAAAACACCAACAAATTAAACAAGTACCGACAACATTGAAAAACAACGAAAAATTCAACTACAAACTCAACGTTGAAAATCACCAACAAATTCAACAACAACCTCAGCAATGAAAAACATCAAAAAATTCAACAAAACCCTCAACTTTGAAAAACACCAATAAATTCAAAAACCTCAACATTGAGAAACAGCAACAAATTCAACTGCAACGTCAACTTTGAAAAATACAAAAAGATTAAAAAAAAAACATTGAATACATCAATAACTTCAACAACAACCTCAACATTGAAAATCACCAACAAATTCAACAACAACCTCAGCAATGAAAAACATCAAAAAATTCAACAAAACCCTCAACTTTGAAAAACACCAATAAATTCAAAAACCTCAACATTGAGAAACAGCAACAAATTCAACTGCAACGTCAACTTTGAAAAATACAAAAAGATTAAAAAAAAAACATTGAATACATCAATAACTTCAACAACAACCTCAACATTGAAAATCACCAAAAAATTCAACAACGAACTCAACAATGAAAATCACCAAAAAATTCATCAACAACTTCAACAATGAAAAACATCAAAAATTAAACAACAACCTCAACATTCAAAAACAACAACAAATTCAACAAAAAACTCAACAATGAAAAACACCAGAAAATTCAACAACAACCTCAACTTTGAAAAACACCAAAAAATTCAACAACCTCAACATTGAGAAACACCAACAAACACAACTGCAACCTCAACTTTGAAAAATACAATAAGATTCGAAAAAAAAATTGAATACACCAATAAATTCAACAAAAACCTCAATATTGAAAATCACCAAGAAATTCAAGAACAACCTCAACATTGAAGAACACCAAAATATTCAACAACAACCTCAACTTTGAAAAACACCAACAAATTCAAAAATCCCAACATGGAAAAACACCAACAAATTCAACTGCAACCTCAATATTGAAAATAACGAACAAATTCAACAACAACCTCAACAATGAAAAACACCAACAAATTCAACAAAAAACCTCAACAATGAAAAACACCAAAAAATTCATAACAACCTCAACATTCAAAAAGAACAACAAATTCAACAAAAGCCTCAACAATGAAAAACACCAAAAAATTCAACAACAACCTCACCATTGAAAAACACCAACAAATTCAACAACAACCTCAACATTCAAGAACACCAACAAATTCAAAAAAAACCTCAACAATGAAAAACACCAAAAAATTCAACAACAAACTCAACATTGAAAATAGCTAACAAATTCAACAACAACCTCAACAAAGAAAGAAATCACTAAATTCAACAACAACCTCAACATTCAAAAGCAACAACAAATTCAACAAAAAACTCAACCATGAAAAACACCAACAAATTCAACAACCTCAACGTTGAAAAACTCTTACAAATTCAACAACATCCTCAAAATTGAAAAACTCCAACAAATTCAACAGTAACCTCAACAGTGAAAAACACCAAAAAATTCAACAGCAACCTCAACATTCAAAAACACCAACAAATTCAACAACAACCTCAACAATGAAAAACACCAACAAATTAAACAACAACTCAGCAAACAAAACAGCAAACATTTCAACAACGACCTCAACAATGAAAAACACCAAAAAATTCATCAACCACCTCAGCAATGAAAAACATAAATAAATTCAACAACAACGATCTCATCAATGAAAAATACCAAAAGATTCATCAACAACCTCAACATTGAAAAACCCCAACAATTTCAACAAGAACCTCAACAATAATAAACACCAAAAAATTCAACAACGAACTCAACAATGAAAATCACCAAAAAATTCATCAACAACTTCAACAATGAAAAACATCAAAAATTAAACAACAACCTCAACATTCAAAAACAACAACAAATTCAACAAAAAACTCAACAATGAAAAACACCAGAAAATTCAACAACAACCTCAACTTTGAAAAACACCAAAAAATTCAACAACCTCAACATTGAGAAACACCAACAAACACAACTGCAACCTCAACTTTGAAAAATACAATAAGATTCGAAAAAAAAATTGAATACACCAATAAATTCAACAAAAACCTCAATATTGAAAATCACCAAGAAATTCAAGAACAACCTCAACATTGAAGAACACCAAAATATTCAACAACAACCTCAACTTTGAAAAACACCAACAAATTCAAAAATCCCAACATGGAAAAACACCAACAAATTCAACTGCAACCTCAATATTGAAAATAACGAACAAATTCAACAACAACCTCAACAATGAAAAACACCAACAAATTCAACAAAAACCTCAACAATGAAAAACACCAAAAAATTCATAACAACCTCAACATTCAAAAAGAACAACAAATTCAACAAAAGCCTCAACAATGAAAAACACCAAAAAATTCAACAACAACCTCACCATTGAAAAACACCAACAAATTCAACAACAACCTCAACATTCAAGAACACCAACAAATTCAAAAAAAACCTCAACAATGAAAAACACCAAAAAATTCAACAACAAACTCAACATTGAAAATAGCTAACAAATTCAACAACAACCTCAACAAAGAAAGAAATCACTAAATTCAACAACAACCTCAACATTCAAAAGCAACAACAAATTCAACAAAAAACTCAACCATGAAAAACACCAACAAATTCAACAACCTCAACGTTGAAAAACTCTTACAAATTCAACAACATCCTCAAAATTGAAAAACTCCAACAAATTCAACAGTAACCTCAACAGTGAAAAACACCAAAAAATTCAACAGCAACCTCAACATTCAAAAACACCAACAAATTCAACAACAACCTCAACAATGAAAAACACCAACAAATTAAACAACAACTCAGCAAACAAAACAGCAAACATTTCAACAACGACCTCAACAATGAAAAACACCAAAAAATTCATCAACCACCTCAGCAATGAAAAACATAAATAAATTCAACAACAACGATCTCATCAATGAAAAATACCAAAAGATTCATCAACAACCTCAACATTGAAAAACCCCAACAATTTCAACAACAACCTCAACAATAATAAACACCAAAAAATTCAACAACGAACTCAACAATGAAAATCACCAAAAAATTCATCAACAACTTCAACAATGAAAAACATCAAAAATTAAACAACAACCTCAACATTCAAAAACAACAACAAATTCAACAAAAAACTCAACAATGAAAAACACCAGAAAATTCAACAACAACCTCAACTTTGAAAAACACCAAAAAATTCAACAACCTCAACATTGAGAAACACCAACAAACACAACTGCAACCTCAACTTTGAAAAATACAATAAGATTCGAAAAAAAAATTGAATACACCAATAAATTCAACAAAAACCTCAATATTGAAAATCACCAAGAAATTCAAGAACAACCTCAACATTGAAGAACACCAAAATATTCAACAACAACCTCAACTTTGAAAAATACAAAAAAGATCAAAAAAAAGCATTGATAACACCAATAAATTCAACAACCTCAACATTGAAAATCACCAACAAATTCAACAACAATCTCAGCAATGAAAAACATTTAAAATTCAACAACAACCTCAACATTGAAGAACACCAAAAAATTCAACAACCTCAACATTGAGATACAGCAACAAATTCAACTGCAACCTCAACTTTGAAAAATACAAAAAGATTCAAAAAAAAAACATTGAATACACCAATAAATTCAACAACAATCTCAATATTGAAAATCACCAAAAAATTCAACAACAATCTCAACATTGAAAAACACCAAATTCTCAACAAAATCCTCAACTTTGAAAAACACCAACAAATTCAAAAACCTCAACATGGAAAAACACCAACAAATTCAACTACAAACTCAATATTGAAAACCACCAATAAATTCAACAACAACCTCAACACTGAAAACCAGCAACAAATTCAACAAAAACCTCAACAATGAAAAACACCAAAAAATTCATCAACAGCATCAACATTCAAAAACACCAACAAATTCTAAAACAACCTCAACAATGAAAAACACCAAAAAATTCAACAACAACCTCAACGTTCAAAAACACCAACAAATTCAACAAAAACCTCAACAATTAAAAACACCAAATAATTCAACAACAACGTCAACTTTGAAAAACACCAACAAATTCAACAACCCCAACGTTGAGAAACACTTTCAAATTCAACAACAACCTCAAAATTGAAAAACTCCAACAAATTCAACAACAACCTCAACAACGAAAAACATCAAAAAATTCAACAACAACAACGTCAACAATGGAAAACACCAAACAATTCAACACCAAAATCAACATTCAAAAACAACAACAAATTCAACAACAACCTCAACAATGAAAAACACCAAATAATTCAACAACAACCTCAACATTCAAAAATACCAACAAATTCAACAAAAACATCAACAATTAAAAACACCAAAACATTCAACAACAACGTCAACTTTAAAAACACGAAGAAATTCAACAACCTCAACAGTGAAAAACACCAACAAATTCAACAACAACCTCAACATTGAAAAACTCCAACGAATTCAACAACAACCTCAACTTTGAAAAACACTCAAAAAATTCAACAACCTCAACATTGAGAAACAGCAACAAATTCAACAACAACCTCAACAACCAAAAACATCAAAAAATTCAACAACAACAACCTCAACAATGAAAAACACCAAATAATTCAACAACAATCTCAATATTCAAAACACCAACAAAATCAACAACAACATCAACATTCGAAAATACCAACAAATTCAACAACAACCTCAACAATGAAAAACACCAAAAAATTCAACATCAACCTCAACATTCAAAAACACAAAAAAAATTCAACAACAACCTCAGCAATGAAAAACAACAAACAATTCAACAACAACGACCTCAACATTCAAAAACACCAAAAAATTCATCAACAACCTCAGCAATGAAAAACAGGAATAAATTCAACAACAACGATCTCATCAATGAAAAATACCAAAAGATTCAAACACAACCTCAACATTGAAAACTCCAACAATCTCAACCACAACCTCAACACTGAAAAACTCCAACAATTTCAACAACAACCTCAACAATGAAAAACACCAAAAAATTCAACAACAAACTCAACATTGAAAATTACGAACAAATTCAACAACATCCTCAACAATGAAAAACATCAATAAATTCAACAACAACCTCAACATTCAAAAACAACAACAAATTCAACATAAAACTCAACAACGAAAAACACCATAAAATTCAACAACAACCACAACTTTGAAAAAAACCAAGAATCTCAACAACCTCAACATTGAGATACACGAACAAATTGAACTGCAACGCAACTTCGAAAAATACAATAAAATTCAAAAAAAAAACATTGAATACACCAATAAATTCAACAAAAACCTCAACTTTGAAATTCACCAAAAAATTCAACAACCTCAACATTGAGAAGCACCAACAAATTCAAATGCAACCTCAACTTTGAAAAATGCAAATAGATTCAAAAAAAATCATTGAATACACCAATAAATTCAACAACAACCTCAATATTGAAAATCAACAAAAAATTCAACAACAACCTCAATATTGAAAACCACCAAAATATTCAACAACAACCTCAACGATGAAAAACACCAACAAATTCAAAAACCTCAACATGGAAAAACACCAACAAATTCAACTACAACCTCAATATTGAAAATCACCAACAAATTCAACAACAACCTCAACACTGAAAACCAGCAACAAATTTAACAACAACCTCAACAACGAAAAACATCAAAATATTCAACAACAACAACGTCAACAATGGAAAACACCAAACAATTCAACACCAACCTCAACATTCAAAAACAACAACAAATTCAACAACAACCTCAACAATGAAAAACACCAAAAAATTCAACAACAACCTCAACATTCAAAAATACCAACAAATTCAACAAAAACATCAACAATTAAAAACACCAAAACATTCAACAACAACGTCAACTTTAAAAACACGAAGAAATTCAACAACCTCAACAGTGAAAAACACCAACAAATTCAACAACAACCTCAACATTGAAAAACTCCAACGAATTCAACAACAACCTCAACTTTGAAAAACACTCAAAAAATTCAACAACCTCAACATTGAGAAACAGCAACAAATTCAACTGCAACCTCAACTTTGAAAAATACAAAAAGATTCAAAAAAAACATTGAATACACCAGTAAATTCAACAACAACCTCAAGATGGTAAAACACCAACAAATTCAACAACAACCTCAACATTGAAAAACATCAAAAAATTCAACAACAACCTCAACTTTGAAAACAACAACAAATTCAACGACCTCAACTTTGAAAAACATCAACAAATTCAACTGCAACCTCAACTTTGAAAAATACAAAAAAGTTCAAGAAAAATCATTGATAACACCAATAAATTCAACAAGATCCTTAACATTGAAAAACACCAAAATATTCAACAACAACCTCAACTTTGAAAACATAAACAAATTCAAAAACCTCAACATGGAAAAGCACCAACAAATTCAACAACAACCTCAACTTTGAAAAACACCAACAAATTCAACAACCTCTACTTTGAAAAACACCAACATATTCAACTCCAACCTCAACTTTGAAAAATACAAAAAAGTTCAAGAAAAATCATTGATAACACCAATAAATTCAACAAGATCCTTAATATTGAAAATCACCAATAAATTCAACAACAACCTCAACAATGAAAAACATCAAAAAATTCAACAACAACAACCTCAACAATGAAAAACACCAAATAATTCAACAACAATCTCAATATTCAAAACACCAACAAAATCAACAACAACATCAACATTCGAAAATACCAACAAATTCAACAACAACCTCAACAATGAAAAACACCAAAAAATTCAACATCAACCTCAACATTCAAAAACACAAAAAAAAATTCAACAACAACCTCAGCAATGAAAAACAACAAACAATTCAACAACAACGACCTCAACATTGAAAAACACCAAAAAATTCATCAACAACTTCAGCAATGAAAAACAGGAATAAATTCAACAACAACGATCTCATCAATGAAAAATACCAAAAGATTCAAACACAACCTCAACATTGAAAACTCCAACAATCTCAACCACAACCTCAACACTGAAAAACTCCAACAATTTCAACAACAACCTCAACAATGAAAAACATCAATAAATTCAACAACAACCTCAACATTCAAAAACAACAACAAATTCAACATAAAACTCAACAACGAAAAACACTAAAAAATTCAACAACAACCTCAACTTTGAATGAAACCAAGAATCTCAACAACCTCAACATTGAGAAACACGAACAAATTCAACTGCAACCTCAACTTTGAAAAATACAATCAGATTCAAAAAAAAAACATTGAATACACCAATAAATTCAACAAAAACCTCAATATTGAAAATCACCAAAAAATTCAAGAACAACCTCAACATTGAAGAACACCAAAATATTCAACAAAAACCTCAACTTTGAAAAACACCACCAAATTCAAAAACCTCAACATGGAAAAACACCAACAAATTCAACTACAACCTCAATATTGAAAATCACCAACAAATTCAACAACAACCTCAACAATGAAAAACACCAGCAAATTCAACAAAAACCTCAGTAATGAAAAACACCAAAAAATTCATCAACAACCTCAACATTCAAAAATACCAAATGATTCAACAACAACCTCAACATTGAAAAACTCCAACAATTTCAACAACAATCTCAACAATGAAAAACACCAAAAAATTCAACAACAAATTCAACATTGAAAATAACCAACAAATTCAACAACAACCTCAACAATGAAAAACATCAATAAATTCAACAACAACCTCAACATTCAAAAACAACAACAAATTCAACATAAAACTCAACAACGAAAAACACTAAAAAATTCAACAACAACCTCAACTTTGAATGAAACCAAGAATCTCAACAACCTCAACATTGAGAAACACGAACAAATACAACTGCAACCTCAACTTTCAAAAATACAATAAGATTCAAAAAAAAAACATTGAATACACCAATAAATACAACAAAAACCTCAATATTGAAAATCACCAAAAAATTCAAGAACAACCTCAACATTGAAGAACACCAAAATATTCAACAAAAACCTCAACTTTGAAAAACACCAACAAATTCAAAAACCTCAACATGGAAAAACACCATCAAATTCAACTACAACCTCAATATTGAAAATCACCAACAAATTCAACAACAACCTCAACAATGAAAAACACCAGCAAATTCAACAAAAACCTCAATAATGAAAAACACCAAAAAATTCATCAACAACTTCAACATTCAAAAATACCAAATGATTCAACAACAACCTCAACATTGAAAAACACCAACAATTTCAACAACAACCTCAACAATGAAAAAGAAAAAAAATTCAACAACAAACTCAACATTGAAAATTACGAACAAATTCAACAACATCCTCAACAATGAAAAACATCAATAAATTCAACAACAACCTCAACATTCAAAAACAACAACAAATTCAACATAAAACTCAACAACGAAAAACACCATAAAATTCAACAACAACCACAACTTTGAAAAAAACCAAGAATCTCAACAACCTCAACATTGAGATACACGAACAAATTGAACTGCAACCTCAACTTCGAAAAATACAATAAAATTCAAAAAAAAACATTGAATACACCAATAAATTCAACAAAAACCTCAATATTGAAAATCACCAAAAAATTCAAGAACAACCTCAACATTGAAGAACACCAAAATATTCAACAAAAACCTTAACTTTGAAAAACACCACCAAATTCAAAAACCTCAACATGGAAAAACACCAACAAATTCAACTACAACCTCAATAATGAAAATCACCAACAAATTCAACAACAACCTCAACAATGAAAAACACCAACAAATTCAACAAAAACCTCAACAATGAAAAACACCAAAAAATTCATCAACAACCTCAACATTCAAAAATACCAAATGATTCAACAACAACCTCAACATTGAAAAACTCCAACAATTTCAACAACAATCTCAACAATGAAAAACACTAAAAAATTCAACAACAAATTCAACATTGAAAATAACCAACAAATTCAACAACAACCACAACAATGAAAAACATCAATAAATTCATAAACAACCTCAACATTCAAAAACAACAACAAATTCAACAAAAAATCTCAACAATGAAAAGCAACAAAAAATTCAACAACAACCTCAACTATGAAAATCACCAAAAAATTCAACCACCTCAACATTGAGAAACACCAACAAATTCAAATGCAACCTCAACATTGAAAAATGCAAAAAGATTCAAAAAAAATCATTGAATACACCAATAAATTCAACAACAACCTCAATATTGAAAATCAACAAAAAATTCAACAACAACCTCAATATTGAAAAACACCAAAATATTCAACAACAACCTCAACAATGAAAAACACCAACAAATTTAAAAACCTCAACATGGAAAAACACCAACAAATTCAACTACAACCTCAATATTGAAAACCACCAACAAATTCAACAACAACCTCAACACTGAAAACCAGCAACAAATTCAACAAAAACCTCAACAATGAAAAACACCAAAAAATTCATCAACAGCATCAACATTCAAAAACACCAACAAATTCTAAAACAACCTCAACAATGAAAAACACCAAAAAATTCAACAACAACCTCAACGTTCAAAAACACCAACAAATTCAACAAAAACCTCAACAATTAAAAACACCAAATAATTCAACAACAACGTCAACTTTGAAAAACACCAACAAATTCAACAACCCCAACGTTGAGAAACACTTTCAAATTCAACAACAACCTCAAAATTGAAAAACTCCAACAAATTCAACAACAACCTCAACAACGAAAAACATCAAAAAATTCAACAACAACAACGTCAACAATGGAAAACACCAAACAATTCAACACCAAAATCAACATTCAAAAACAACAACAAATTCAACAACAACCTCAACAATGAAAAACACCAAAAAATTCAACAACAACCTCAACATTCAAAAATACCAACAAATTCAACAAAAACATCAACAATTGAAAACACCAAAACATTCAACAACAACGTCAACTTTAAAAACACGAAGAAATTCAACAACCTCAAACGTGAAAAACACCAACAAATTCAACAACAACCTCAACATTGAAAAACTCCAACGAATTCAACAACAACCTCAAATTTGAAAAACACTCAAAAAATTCAACAACCTCAACATTGAGAAACAGCAACAAATTCAACAACAACCTCAACAACCAAAAACATCAAAAAATTCAACAACAACAACCTCAACAATGAAAAATACCAAATAATTCAACAACAATCTCAATATTCAAAACACCAACAAAATCAACAACAACATCAACATTCGAAAATACCAACAAATTCAACAACAACCTCAACAATGAAAAACACCAAAAAATTCAACATCAACCTCAACATTCAAAAACACAAAAAAAATTCAACAACAACCTCAGCAATGAAAAACAACAAACAATTCAACAACAACGACCTCAACATTGAAAAACACCAGAAAATTCATCAACAACCTCAGCAATGAAAAACACCAAAAAATTCAACAACAAACTCAACATTGAAAATTACGAACAAATTCAACAACATCCTCAACAATGAAAAACATCAATAAATTCAACAACAACCTCAACATTCAAAAACAACAACAAATTCAACATAAAACTCAACAACGAAAAACACCATAAAATTCAACAACAACCACAACTTTGAAAAAAACCAAGAATCTCAACAACCTCAACATTGAGATACACGAACAAATTGAACTGCAACCTCAACTTCGAAAAATACAATAAAATTCAAAAAAAAAACATTGAATACACCAATAAATTCAACAAAAACCTCAATATTGAAAATCACCAAAAAATTCAAGAACAACCTCAACATTGAAGAACACCAAAATATTCAACAAAAACCTTAACTTTGAAAAACACCACCAAATTCAAAAACCTCAACATGGAAAAACACCAACAAATTCAACTACAACCTCAATAATGAAAATCACCAACAAATTCAACAACAACCTCAACAATGAAAAACACCAACAAATTCAACAAAAACCTCAACAATGAAAAACACCAAAAAATTCATCAACAACCTCAACATTCAAAAATACCAAATTATTCAACAACAACCTCAACATTGAAAAACTCCAACAATTTCAACAACAATCTCAACAATGAAAAACACCAAAAACTTCAACAACAAATTCAACATTGAAAATAACCAACACATTCAACAACAACCTCAACAATGAAAAACATCAATAAATTTAAAAACAACCTCAACATTCAAAAACAACAACAAATTCAACAAAAAACTCAACAATGAAAAACACCAAAAAATTCAACAACAACCTCAACTTTGAAATTCACCAAAAAATTCAACAACCTCAACATTGAGAAGCACCAACAAATTCAAATGCAACCTCAACTTTGAAAAATGCAAAAAGATTCAAAAAAAATCATTGAATACACCAATAAATTCAACAACAACCTCAATATTGAAAATCAACAAAAAATTCAACAACAACCTCAACAATGAAAAACATCAAAAAATTCAACAACAACAACCTCAACAATGAAAAACACCAAAATATTCAACAACAACCTCAACGATGAAAAACACCAACAAATTCAAAAACCTCAACATGGAAAAACACCAACAAATTCAACTACAACCTCAACATTCAAAAACAACAACAAATTCAACAACAACCTCAACAATGAAAAACACCAAAAAATTCAACAACAACCTCAACATTCAAAAATACCAACAAATTCAACAAAAACATCAACAATTAAAAACACCAAAACATTCAACAACAACGTCAACTTTAAAAACACGAAGAAATTCAACAACCTCAACAGTGAAAAACACCAACAAATTCAACTGCAACCTCAACTTTGAAAAATACAAAAAGATTCAAAAAAAACATTGAATACACCAATAAATTCAACAACAACCTCAAGATGGTAAAACACCAACAAATTCAACAACAACCTCAACATTGAAAAACATCAAAAAATTCAACAACAACCTCAACTTTGAAAACAACAACAAATTCAACGACCTCAACTTTGAAAAACATCAACAAATTCAACTGCAACCTCAACTTTGAAAAATACAAAAAAGTTCAAGAAAAATCATTGATAACACCAATAAATTCAACAAGATCCTTAACATTGAAAAACACCAAAATATTCAACAACAACCTCAACTTTGAAAACATAAACAAATTCAAAAACCTCAACATGGAAAAGCACCAACAAATTCAACAACAACCTCAACTTTGAAAAACACCAACAAATTCAACAACCTCTACTTTGAAAAACACCAACATATTCAACTCCAACCTCAACTTTGAAAAATACAAAAAAGTTCAAGAAAAATCATTGATAACACCAATAAATTCAACAAGATCCTTAATATTGAAAATCACCAATAAATTCAACAACAACCTCAACAATGAAAAACATCAAAAAATTCAACAACAACAACCTCAACAATGAAAAACACCAAATAATTCAACAACAATCTCAATATTCAAAACACCAACAAAATCAACAACAACATCAACATTCGAAAATACCAATAAATTCAACAACAACCTCAACAATGAAAAACACCAAAAAATTCAACATCAACCTCAACATTCAAAAACACAAAAAAAATTCAACAACAACCTCAGCAATGAAAAACAACAAACAATTCAACAACAACGACCTCAACATTGAAAAACACCAAAAAATTCATCAACAACCTCAGCAATGAAAAACAGGAATAAATTCAACAACAACGATCTCATCAATGAAAAATACCAAAAGATTCAAACACAACCTCAACATTGAAAACTCCAACAATCTCAACCACAACCTCAACACTGAAAAACTCCAACAATTTCAACAACAACCTCAACAATGAAAAACATCAATAAATTCAACAACAACCTCAACATTCAAAAACAACAACAAATTCAACATAAAACTCAACAACGAAAAACACTAAAAAATTCAACAACAACCTCAACTTTGAATGAAACCAAGAATCTCAACAACCTCAACATTGAGAAACACGAACAAATTCAACTGCAACCTCAACTTTGAAAAATACAATCAGATTCAAAAAAAAAACATTGAATACACCAATAAATTCAACAAAAACCTCAATATTGAAAATCACCAAAAAATTCAAGAACAACCTCAACATTGAAGAACACCAAAATATTCAACAAAAACCTCAACTTTGAAAAACACCACCAAATTCAAAAACCTCAACATGGAAAAACACCAACAAATTCAACTACAACCTCAATATTGAAAATCACCAACAAATTCAACAACAACCTCAACAATGAAAAACACCAGCAAATTCAACAAAAACCTCAGTAATGAAAAACACCAAAAAATTCATCAACAACCTCAACATTCAAAAATACCAAATGATTCAACAACAACCTCAACATTGAAAAACTCCAACAATTTCAACAACAATCTCAACAATGAAAAACACCAAAAAATTCAACAACAAATTCAACATTGAAAATAACCAACAAATTCAACAACAACCTCAACAATGAAAAACATCAATAAATTCAACAACAACCTCAACATTCAAAAACAACAACAAATTCAACATAAAACTCAACAACGAAAAACACTAAAAAATTCAACAACAACCTCAACTTTGAATGAAACCAAGAATCTCAACAACCTCAACATTGAGAAACACGAACAAATACAACTGCAACCTCAACTTTCAAAAATACAATAAGATTCAAAAAAAAAACATTGAATACACCAATAAATACAACAAAAACCTCAATATTGAAAATCACCAAAAAATTCAAGAACAACCTCAACATTGAAGAACACCAAAATATTCAACAAAAACCTCAACTTTGAAAAACACCAACAAATTCAAAAACCTCAACATGGAAAAACACCATCAAATTCAACTACAACCTCAATATTGAAAATCACCAACAAATTCAACAACAACCTCAACAATGAAAAACACCAGCAAATTCAACAAAAACCTCAATAATGAAAAACACCAAAAAATTCATCAACAACTTCAACATTCAAAAATACCAAATGATTCAACAACAACCTCAACATTGAAAAACACCAACAATTTCAACAACAACCTCAACAATGAAAAAGAAAAAAAATTCAACAACAAACTCAACATTGAAAATTACGAACAAATTCAACAACATCCTCAACAACGAAAAACATCAATAAATTCAACAACAACCTCAACATTCAAAAACAACAACAAATTCAACATAAAACTCAACAACGAAAAACACCATAAAATTCAACAACAACCACAACTTTGAAAAAAACCAAGAATCTCAACAACCTCAACATTGAGATACACGAACAAATTGAACTGCAACCTCAATTTCGAAAAATACAATATGATTCAAAAAAAAAACATTGAATACACCAATAAATTCAACAAAAACCTCAATATTGAAAATCACCAACAAATTCAACAACAACCTCAACACTGAAAACCAGCAACAAATTTAACAACAACCTCAACAACGAAAAACATCAAAATATTCAACAACAACAACGTCAACAATGGAAAACACCAAACAATTCAACACCAACCTCAACATTCAAAAACAACAACAAATTCAACAACAACCTCAACAATGAAAAACACCAAAAAATTCAACAACAACCTCAACATTCAAAAATACCAACAAATTCAACAAAAACATCAACAATTAAAAACACCAAAACATTCAACAACAACGTCAACTTTAAAAACACGAAGAAATTCAACAACCTCAACAGTGAAAAACACCAACAAATTCAACTGCAACCTCAACTTTGAAAAATACAAAAAGATTCAAAAAAAACATTGAATACACCAATAAATTCAACAACAACCTCAAGATGGTAAAACACCAACAAATTCAACAACAACCTCAACATTGAAAAACATCAAAAAATTCAACAACAACCTCAACTTTGAAAACAACAACAAATTCAACGACCTCAACTTTGAAAAACATCAACAAATTCAACTGCAACCTCAACTTTGAAAAATACAAAAAAGTTCAAGAAAAATCATTGATAACACCAATAAATTCAACAAGATCCTTAACATTGAAAAACACCAAAATATTCAACAACAACCTCAACTTTGAAAACATAAACAAATTCAAAAACCTCAACATGGAAAAGCACCAACAAATTCAACAACAACCTCAACTTTGAAAAACACCAACAAATTCAACAACCTCTACTTTGAAAAACACCAACATATTCAACTCCAACCTCAACTTTGAAAAATACAAAAAAGTTCAAGAAAAATCATTGATAACACCAATAAATTCAACAAGATCCTTAATATTGAAAATCACCAATAAATTCAACAACAACCTCAACAATGAAAAACATCAAAAAATTCAACAACAACAACCTCAACAATGAAAAACACCAAATAATTCAACAACAATCTCAATATTCAAAACACCAACAAAATCAACAACAACATCAACATTCGAAAATACCAATAAATTCAACAACAACCTCAACAATGAAAAACACCAAAAAATTCAACATCAACCTCAACATTCAAAAACACAAAAAAAATTCAACAACAACCTCAGCAATGAAAAACAACAAACAATTCAACAACAACGACCTCAACATTGAAAAACACCAAAAAATTCATCAACAACCTCAGCAATGAAAAACAGGAATAAATTCAACAACAACGATCTCATCAATGAAAAATACCAAAAGATTCAAACACAACCTCAACATTGAAAACTCCAACAATCTCAACCACAACCTCAACACTGAAAAACTCCAACAATTTCAACAACAACCTCAACAATGAAAAACATCAATAAATTCAACAACAACCTCAACATTCAAAAACAACAACAAATTCAACATAAAACTCAACAACGAAAAACACTAAAAAATTCAACAACAACCTCAACTTTGAATGAAACCAAGAATCTCAACAACCTCAACATTGAGAAACACGAACAAATTCAACTGCAACCTCAACTTTGAAAAATACAATCAGATTCAAAAAAAAAACATTGAATACACCAATAAATTCAACAAAAACCTCAATATTGAAAATCACCAAAAAATTCAAGAACAACCTCAACATTGAAGAACACCAAAATATTCAACAAAAACCTCAACTTTGAAAAACACCACCAAATTCAAAAACCTCAACATGGAAAAACACCAACAAATTCAACTACAACCTCAATATTGAAAATCACCAACAAATTCAACAACAACCTCAACAATGAAAAACACCAGCAAATTCAACAAAAACCTCAGTAATGAAAAACACCAAAAAATTCATCAACAACCTCAACATTCAAAAATACCAAATGATTCAACAACAACCTCAACATTGAAAAACTCCAACAATTTCAACAACAATCTCAACAATGAAAAACACCAAAAAATTCAACAACAAATTCAACATTGAAAATAACCAACAAATTCAACAACAACCTCAACAATGAAAAACATCAATAAATTCAACAAGAACCTCAACATTCAAAAACAACAACAAATTCAACATAAAACTCAACAACGAAAAACACTAAAAAATTCAACAACAACCTCAACTTTGAATGAAACCAAGAATCTCAACAACCTCAACATTGAGAAACACGAACAAATACAACTGCAACCTCAACTTTCAAAAATACAATAAGATTCAAAAAAAAAGCATTGAATACACCAATAAATACAACAAAAACCTCAATATTGAAAATCACCAAAAAATTCAAGAACAACCTCAACATTGAAGAACACCAAAATATTCAACAAAAACCTCAACTTTGAAAAACACCAACAAATTCAAAAACCTCAACATGGAAAAACACCATCAAATTCAACTACAACCTCAATATTGAAAATCACCAACAAATTCAACAACAACCTCAACAATGAAAAACACCAGCAAATTCAACAAAAACCTCAATAATGAAAAACACCAAAAAATTCATCAACAACTTCAACATTCAAAAATACCAAATGATTCAACAACAACCTCAACATTGAAAAACACCAACAATTTCAACAACAACCTCAACAATGAAAAAGAAAAAAAATTCAACAACAAACTCAACATTGAAAATTACGAACAAATTCAACAACATCCTCAACAACGAAAAACATCAATAAATTCAACAACAACCTCAACATTCAAAAACAACAACAAATTCAACATAAAACTCAACAACGAAAAACACCATAAAATTCAACAACAACCACAACTTTGAAAAAAACCAAGAATCTCAACAACCTCAACATTGAGATACACGAACAAATTGAACTGCAACCTCAACTTCGAAAAATACAATAAAATTAAAAAAAAAACATTGAATACACCAATAAATTCAACAAAAACCTCAATATTGAAAATCACCAAAAAATTCAAGAACAACCTCAACATTGAAGAACACCAAAATATTCAACAAAAACCTTAACTTTGAAAAACACCACCAAATTCAAAAACCTCAACATGGAAAAACACCAACAAATTCAACTACAACCTCAATAATGAAAATCACCAACAAATTCAACAACAACCTCAACAATGAAAAACACCAACAAATTCAACAAAAACCTCAACAATGAAAAACACCAAAAAATTCATCAACAACCTCAACATTCAAAAATACCAAATGATTCAACAACAACCTCAACATTGAAAAACTCCAACAATTTCAACAACAATCTCAACAATGAATAACACTAAAAAATTCAACAACAAATTCAACATTGAAAATAACCAACAAATTCAACAACAACCACAACAATGAAAAACATCAATAAATTCATAAACAACCTCAACATTCAAAAACAACAACAAATTCAACAAAAAATCTCAACAATGAAAAGCAACAAAAAATTCAACAACAACCTCAACTATGAAAATCACCAAAAAATTCAACCACCTCAACATTGAGAAACACCAACAAATTCAAATGCAACCTCAACATTGAAAAATGCAAAAAGATTCAAAAAAAATCATTGAATACACCAATAAATTCAACAACAACCTCAATATTGAAAATCAACAAAAAATTCAACAACAACCTCAATATTGAAAAACACCAAAATATTCAACAACAACCTCAACAATGAAAAACACCAACAAATTTAAAAACCTCAACATGGAAAAACACCAACAAATTCAACTACAACCTCAGTATTGAAAACCACCAACAAATTCAACAACAACCTCAACACTGAAAACCAGCAACAAATTCAACAAAAACCTCAACAATGAAAAACACCAAAAAATTCATCAACAGCATCAACATTCAAAAACACCAACAAATTCTAAAACAACCTCAACAATGAAAAACACCAAAAAATTCAACAACAACCTCAACGTTCAAAAACACCAACAAATTCAACAAAAACCTCAACAATTAAAAACACCAAATAATTCAACAACAACGTCAACTTTGAAAAACACCAACAAATTCAACAACCCCAACGTTGAGAAACACTTTCAAATTCAACAACAACCTCAAAATTGAAAAACTCCAACAAATTCAACAACAACCTCAACAACGAAAAACATCAAAAAATTCAACAACAACAACGTCAACAATGGAAAACACCAAACAATTCAACAACAAAATCAACATTCAAAAACAACAATAAATTCAACAACAACCTCAACAATGAAAAACACCAAAAAATTCAACAACAACCTCAACATTCAAAAATACCAACAAATTCAACAAAAACATCAACAATTGAAAACACCAAAACATTCAACAACAACGTCAACTTTAAAAACACGAAGAAATTCAACAACCTCAACAGTGAAAAACACCAACAAATTCAACAACAACCTCAACATTGAGAAACACGAACAAATACAACTGCAACCTCAACTTTGAAAAATACAATAAGATTAAAAAAAACATTGAATACACCAATAAATACAACAAAAACCTCAATATTGAAAATCACCAAAAAATTCAAGAACAACCTCAACATTGAAGAACACCAAAATATTCAACAAAAACCTCAACTTTGAAAAACACCAACAAATTCAAAAACCTCAACATGGAAAAACACCATCAAATTCAACTACAACCTCAATAATGAAAATCACCAACAAATTCAACAACAACCTCAACAATGAAAAACACCAGCAAATTCAACAAAAACCTCAATAATGAAAAACACCAAAAAATTCATCAACAACCTCAACATTCAAAAATACCAAATGATTCAACAACAACCTCAACATTGAAAAACTCCAACAATTTCAACAACAACCTCAACAATGAAAAACAAAAAAAATTCAACAACAAACTCAACATTGAAAATTACGAACAAATTCAACAACATCCTCAACAACGAAAAACATCAATAAATTCAACAACAACCTCAACATTCAAAAACAACAACAAATTCAACATAAAACTCAACAACGAAAAACACCATAAAATTCAACAACAACCACAACTTTGAAAAAAACCAAGAATCTCAACAACCTCAACATTGAGATACACGAACAAATTGAACTGCAACCTCAATTTCGAAAAATACAATATGATTCAAAAAAAAAACATTGAATACACCAATAAATTCAACAAAAACCTCAATATTGAAAATCACCAAAAAATTCAAGAACAACCTCAACATTGAAGAACACCAAAATATTCAACAGAAACCTTAACTTTGAAAAACACCACCAAATTCAAAAACCTCAACATGGAAAAACACCAACAAATTCAACTACAACCTCAATAATGAAAATCACCAACAAATTCAACAACAACCTCAACAATGAAAAACACCAACAAATTCAACAAAAACCTCAACAATGAAAAACACCAAAAAATTCATCAACAACCTCAACATTCAAAAATACCAAATTATTCAACAACAACCTCAACATTGAAAAACTCCAACAATTTCAACAACAATCTCAACAATGAAAAACACCAAAAACTTCAACAACAAATTCAACATTGAAAATAACCAACACATTCAACAACAACCTCAACAATGAAAAACATCAATAAATTCAAAAACAACCTCAACATTCAAAAACAACAACAAATTCAACAAAAAACTCAACAATGAAAATCACCAAAAAATTCAACAACAACCTCAACTTTGAAATTCACCAAAAAATTCAACAACCTCAACATTGAGAAGCACCAACAAATTCAAATGCAACCTCAATATTGAAAAACACCAAAATATTCAACAAAAACCTCAACTTTGAAAAACACCAACAAATTCAAAAACCTCAACATGGAAAAACACCATCAAATTCAACTACAACCTCAATAATGAAAATCACCAACAAATTCAACAACAACCTCAACAATGAAAAACACCAGCAAATTCAACAAAAACCTCAATAATGAAAAACACCAAAAAATTCATCAACAACCTCAACATTCAAAAATACCAAATGATTCAACAACAACCTCAACATTGAAAAACTCCAACAATTTCAACAACAACCTCAACAATGAAAAACAAAAAAAATTCAACAACAAACTCAACATTGAAAATTACGAACAAATTCAACAACATCCTCAACAACGAAAAACATCAATAAATTCAACAACAACCTCAACATTCAAAAACAACAACAAATTCAACATAAAACTCAACAACGAAAAACACCATAAAATTCAACAACAACCACAACTTTGAAAAAAACCAAGAATCTCAACAACCTCAACATTGAGATACACGAACAAATTGAACTGCAACCTCAATTTCGAAAAATACAATATGATTCAAAAAAAAAACATTGAATACACCAATAAATTCAACAAAAACCTCAATATTGAAAATCACCAAAAAATTCAAGAACAACCTCAACATTGAAGAACACCAAAATATTCAACAGAAACCTTAACTTTGAAAAACACCACCAAATTCAAAAACCTCAACATGGAAAAACACCAACAAATTCAACTACAACCTCAATAATGAAAATCACCAACAAATTCAACAACAACCTCAACAATGAAAAACACCAACAAATTCAACAAAAACCTCAACAATGAAAAACACCAAAAAATTCATCAACAACCTCAACATTCAAAAATACCAAATTATTCAAC
This sequence comes from Cetorhinus maximus, assembly GCF_964194155.1. NCBI lineage: Eukaryota > Metazoa > Chordata > Chondrichthyes > Lamniformes > Cetorhinidae > Cetorhinus > Cetorhinus maximus. The sequence goes on from NC_135905.1 coordinate 730,736, forward strand.
AACAACCTCAACATTGAAAAACTCCAACAATTTCAACAACAATCTCAACAATGAAAAACACCAAAAACTTCAACAACAAATTCAACATTGAAAATAACCAACACATTCAACAACAACCTCAACAATGAAAAACATCAATAAATTCAAAAACAACCTCAACATTCAAAAACAACAACAAATTCAACAAAAAACTCAACAATGAAAATCACCAAAAAATTCAACAACAACCTCAACTTTGAAATTCACCAAAAAATTCAACAACCTCAACATTGAGAAGCACCAACAAATTCAAATGCAACCTCAACTTTGAAAAATGCAAAAAGATTCAAAAAAAATCATTGAATACACCAATAAATTCAACAACAACCTCAATATTGAAAATCAACAAAAAATTCAACAACAACCTCAATATTGAAAAACACCAAAATATTCAACAACAACCTCAACGATGAAAAACACCAACAAATTCAAAAACCTCAACACTGAAAACCAGCAACAAATTTAACAACAACCTCAACAACGAAAAACATCAAAATATTCAACAACAACAACGTCAACAATGGAAAACACCAAACAATTCAACACCAACCTCAACATTCAAAAACAACAACAAATTCAACAACAACCTCAACAATGAAAAACACCAAAAAATTCAACAACAACCTCAACATTCAAAAATACCAACAAATTCAACAAAAACATCAACAATTAAAAACACCAAAACATTCAACAACAACGTCAACTTTAAAAACACGAAGAAATTCAACAACCTCAACAGTGAAAAACACCAACAAATTCAACAACAACCTCAACATTGAAAAACTCCAACGAATTCAACAACAACCTCAACTTTGAAAAACACTCAAAAAATTCAACAACCTCAACATTGAGAAACAGCAACAAATTCAACTGCAACCTCAACTTTGAAAAATACAAAAAGATTCAAAAAAAACATTGAATACACCAGTAAATTCAACAACAACCTCAAGATGGTAAAACACCAACAAATTCAACAACCTCAACATTGAAAAACATCAAAAAATTCAACAACAACCTCAACTTTGAAAACAACAACAAATTCAACGACCTCAACTTTGAAAAACATCAACAAATTCAACTGCAACCTCAACTTTGAAAAATACAAAAAAGTTCAAGAAAAATCATTGATAACACCAATAAATTCAACAAGATCCTTAACATTGAAAAACACCAAAATATTCAACAACAACCTCAACTTTGAAAACATAAACAAATTCAAAAACCTCAACATGGAAAAGCACCAACAAATTCAACAACAACCTCAACTTTGAAAAACACCAACAAATTCAACAACCTCTACTTTGAAAAACACCAACATATTCAACTGCAACCTCAACTTTGAAAAATACAAAAAAGTTCAAGAAAAATCATTGATAACACCAATAAATTCAACAAGATCCTTAATATTGAAAATCACCAATAAATTCAACAACAACCTCAACAATGAAAAACATCAAAAAATTCAACAACAACAACCTCAACAATGAAAAACACCAAATAATTCAACAACAATCTCAATATTCAAAACACCAACAAAATCAACAACAACATCAACATTCGAAAATACCAACAAATTCAACAACAACCTCAACAATGAAAAACACCAAAAAATTCAACATCAACCTCAACATTCAAAAACACAAAAAAAATTCAACAACAACCTCAGCAATGAAAAACAACAAACAATTCAACAACAACGACCTCAACATTGAAAAACACCAAAAAATTCATCAACAACCTCAGCAATGAAAAACAGGAATAAATTCAACAACAACGATCTCATCAATGAAAAATACCAAAAGATTCAAACACAACCTCAACATTGAAAACTCCAACAATCTCAACCACAACCTCAACACTGAAAAACTCCAACAATTTCAACAACAACCTCAACAATGAAAAAAACCAAAAAATTCAACAACAAAGTCAACATTGAAAATTACGAACAAATTCAACAACATCCTCAACAATGAAAAACATCAATAAATTCAACAACAACCTCAACATTCAAAAACAACAACAAATTCAACATAAAACTCAACAACGAAAAACACTAAAAAATTCAACAACAACCTCAACTTTGAATGAAACCAAGAATCTCAACAACCTCAACATTGAGAAACACGAACAAATTCAACTGCAACCTCAACTTAGAAAAATACAATAAGATTCAAAAAAAAACATTGAATACACCAATAAATTCAACAAAAACCTCAATATTGAAAATCACCAAAAAATTCAAGAACAACCTCAACATTGAAGAACACCAAAATATTCAACAAAAACCTCAACTCTGAAAAACACCACCAATTTCAAAAACCTCAACATGGAAAAACACCAACAAATTCAACTACAACCTCAATATTGAAAATCACCAACAAATTCAACAACAACCTCAACAATGAAAAACACCAGCAAATTCAACAACAATCTCAACAATGAAAAACACCAAAAAATTCAACAACAAATTCAACATTGAAAATAACCAACAAATTCAACAACAACCTCAACAATGAAAAACATCAATAAATTCAAAAACAACCTCAACAATCAAAAACAACAACAAATTCAACATAAAACTCAACAATGAAAAACATCAAAAAATTCAACAACAACCTCAACTTTGAAAATCACCAAAAAATTCAACAACCTCAACATTGAGAAACACCAACAAATTGAAATGCAACATCAACTTTGAAAAATGCAAAAAGATTCAAAAAAAAAATCATGAATACACCAATAAATTCAACAACAACCTCAATATTGAAAATCAGCAAAAAATTCAACAACAACCTCAATATTGAAAAACACGAAAATATTCAACAACAACCTCAACAATGAAAACCACCAAAAAATTCATCAACAGCTTCAACATTCAAAAACACCAACAAATTCTAAAACAACCTCAACAATGAAAAACAACAAAAAATTCAACAAAAACCTCAACGTTCAAAAAAACCAACAAATTCATCAAAAACCTCAACAATTAAAAACACCAAATAATTCAACAACAACGTCAACTTTGAAAAACACCAACAAATTCAACTACCCCAACGTTGAAAAACACTTACAAATTCAACAACAACCTCAGAATTGAAAAACTCCAACAAATTCAACAACAACCTCAACAATGAAAACACCAAAAAATTCAACAGCAACCTCAACATTCAAAAACACCATAAAATTCAACAAATACCTCAACAATGAAAAACACCAAAAAATTCAACAACAACCTCAACTTTGAAAAACACCAACAAATTCAACAACATCAACATTGAAAAACAACAACAAATTCAATTGCAACCTCAACTTTGAAAATTACAAAGAAGATCAAAAAAAACCATTGATAACACCAATAAATTCAACAACATCAACATTGAAAATCATCAACAAATTCAGCAACAACCTCAGCAATCAAAAACATCAAAAAATTCAACAAGAAACTCAACAAACTCAAAATTGAAAATCACCATCAAAATCAACAGAAATCTCATCATTGAAAAACATCAAAAAATGCAACAACAACCTCAACATTCCAAAACACCAACAAATTCAACAAAAACCTCAACAATGAAAACACCAAAAAATTCAACAACAATCTCAACTTTGAAAAAAACCAACAAATTCAACAACATCAACATTCAAAAACATCAACAAATTAAATTGCAAAATCAACTTTGAAAAATACAAAATTTTTTAAAAAAACATTGGTAACACCAATAAATTCAACAAACAACCTCAATAATGAAAATCACCAACAAATTCACCAACAACCTCAGCAATGAAAACAGGCAAACAATTCAACAACAACGAACTCAACAATGAAAAACACCAAAAAATTCAACAACAGCCTCAGTATTCAAAATCACCAACAAATTTAACAACAACCTCAACTTTGAAAACATAAACAAATTCAAAAACCTCAACATGGAAAAACACCAACTAATTCAACAACAACCTCAATATTGTAAATCACCAACAAATTTAACAACAACCTCAACAATGAAAAACATCAAAAAATTCAACAACAACAACGTCAACAATGGAAAACACCAAACAATTCAACACCAACCTCAACATTCAAAAACAACAACAAATTCAACAAAAGCCTCAACAACGAAAAACACAAAAATTCAACAACAACCTCACCATTGAAAAACACAGACAAATTTAACAACAACCTCAATATTGAAAATCACCAACAAATTCATCAACAACCTCAGCAATGAAAACAGGCAAACAATTCAACAACAACGACCTCAACAATGAAAAACACCAAATAATTCAACAAGAACCTCAACATTGAAAAACTCCAACAGTTTCAACAACAACCTCAACAATGAAAAACACCAAAAAATTCAACAACAACCTCAGTATTGAAAATCACCAACAAATTTAACAACAACCTCAACTTTGAAAACATAAACAAATTCAAAAACATTCAACATGGAAAACGCCAACTAATTCAACAACAACCTCAATATTGTAAATCACCAACAAATTTAACAACAACCTCAACAATGAAAAACATCAAAAAATTCAACAACAACAACGTCAACAATGGAAAACACCAAACAATTCAACACCAACCTCAACATTAAAAAACAACAACAAATTCAACAACAACCTCAACAATGAAAAAGAACAAAAAAATTCAACAACAACCTCAACATTCAAAAACACCAACAAATTCAACAACAACCTCAACATTGAAAAACTCCAACGAATTCAACAACAACCTCAACAATGAAAAACGCCAAAAAAATTCAACAACAAGCTCAACTTTGAAAAACACCAACAAATTCAACAACCTCAACATTGAAAAACACCAACAAATTCAACAACAACCTCAACTTTGAAAAATTAAAAAATGATCAAAGAAATCCATTGATGACACCAATAAATTCAAAAACCTCTAGATTGAAAATCACCAACAAATTCAACAACAACCTCAGCAAAGAAGAACATAAAAAAATTCAACAAGAACCTCAAGAATTAAAAACACCAACATATTCAACTACAACCTCAATATTGAAAATCACAAACAAATTCAACAACAACCTGAACAATGAAAAACACCAACGTATTCAACAAAAACGTCAACAATGAAAAACACCAAAAGATTCAACAACCTCAGTTTTGAAAAATGCCAATAGATTTAACAACCTCAACATTCAAATACACCAACAAATTCAACAACAACCTCAGCTTTGAAAATCACCAACAAATTTAACAACAACCTCAACAAAGAAAAATATCAAATAATTCAACAACAACAACCTCAACAATGAAAAGCACCAAGCAATTCAACACCAACCTCAACATTCAAAAACAACAACAAATTCAACAACAACCTCATCAATGAAAAACAACAAAAAATTCAACAACAACCTCAACATTCAAAAACACCAACAAATTCAACAAAAACCTCAACAATTAAAAACACCAAGAAATTCAACAACAACGTCAACTTTAAAAACACCAACAAATTCAACAACCTCAATATTGAAAAACACCAACAAATTCAACAACCTCAACATTGAAAATCTCCAACAAATTCAACAACAACCTCAACATTAAGAAACACCAAATAATTCAACAAAAACCTCAACAATGAAAAACACCAAAAAATTCAACAACAACCTCAACTTTGGAAAGCACCAACAAATTCAACAACCTCAACATTGAAAAACACCAACAAATTCAACTGCAACCTCAACTTTGGAAAATACAAAAAAGATAAAAAAAAAACCATTGATAAGACCAATAAATTCAACAACCTCAACATTGAAAATCACCAACAAATTCAACATCAACCTCAGCAATGAAAAAAACCAACAATTCAACAACAACCTCAAAAATGAAAAACACCAACAAATTCAACATGTACCGCAACAATGAAAAACACCTGAAAATTCAACAACAAACTCAAAATTGAAAATGACCATCAAATTCAACAAAAATCTCAACATTGAAAAACATCAAAATATACAACAACAACCTCAACATTCCAAAACACCAAGAAATTCAACAAAAACCTCAACAATGAAAACACCAAAAAAATTCAACAACAACCTCAACTTTGAAAAACACCAACAAATTCAACAACCTCAACATTGAAAAACACCAACAAATTCAACAACAACCTCAACTTTGAAAAACACCAACAAATTCAACTGCAACCTCAACTTTGAAAACTTTGAAGGAAAATCATTGATAACACGAATAAATTCAACAAGGTCCTTAATATTGAAAATCACCAAAAATTCAACAACATCATCAACAATGAAAAACACAAAATAATTCAACAACAATCTCAATCTTCAAAACACCAACAAATTCAACAACAACCTCAACAATGAAAAAGAACAAAAAATTCAACAACAACCTCAACATTCAAAAACACCAACAAATTCAACAACAACCTCAACATTGAAAAACTCCAACAAATTCAACAACAACCTCAACAATGAAAAACGCCAAAAAAATTCAACAACAATCTCAACTTTGAAAAACACCAACAAATTCAACAACCTCAACATTGAAAAACACCAACAAATTCAATAACAACCTCAACTTTGAAAAATTAAAAAATGATCAAAGAAATCCATTGATGACACCAATAAATTCAAAACCCTCTAGATTGAAAATCACCAACAAATTAAACAACAACCTCAGCAATGAAGAACATCAAAAAATTCAACAAGAACCTCAAGAATTAAAAACACCAACATATTCAACTACAACCTCAATATTGAAAATCACAAACAAATTCAACAACAACCTGAACAATGAAAAACACCAACGTATTCAACAAAAACGTCAACAATGAAAAACACCAAAAGATTCAACAACCTCAGTTTTGAAAAATGCCAATAGATTTAACAACTTCAACATTCAAATACACCAACAAATTCAACAACAACCACAGCTTTGAAAATCACCAACAAATTTAACAACAACCTCAACAATGAAAAACATCAAATAATTCAACAACAACAACCTCAACAATGAAAAGCACCAAGCAATTCAACACCAACCTCAACATTCAAATACAACAACAATTTCAACAACAACCTCATCAATGATAAACACCAACAAATTCAACAACCTCAACATTGAAAAACACCAACAAATTCAACAAAACCTCAACATTGAAAAACTCCAACAAATTCAACAACAACCTCAACAATGAAAAACACCAAAAAATTCATCAACAACCTCAACATTCAAAAACACCAAATAATTCAACAAAAACCTCAACAATGAAAAACACCAAAAAATTCAACAACAACCTCAACTTTGGAAAGCACCAACAAATTCAACAACCTCAACATTGAAAAACACCAACAAATTCAACTGCAACCTCAACTTTGAAAAATACAAAAAAGATTAAAAAAAACCATTGATAAGACCAATAAATTCAACAACCTCAACATTGAAAATCACCAGCAAATTCAACATCAAGCTCAGCAATGAAAAAAACCAACAATTCAACAACAACCTCAAAAATGAAAAACACCAACAAATTCAACATGTACCGCAACAATGAAAAACACCTGAAAATACAACAACAAACTCAAAATTGAAAATGACCATCAAATTCAACAAAAATCTCAACATTGAAAAACATCAAAATATACAACAACAACCTCAACATTCCAAAACACCAAGAAATTCAACAAAAACCTCAACAATGAAAACACCAGAAAATTCAACAACAACCTCAACTTTGAAAAACACCAACAAATTTAACAACCCCAACATTGAAAAACACCAACAAATTCAACAACAACCTCAACATTCAAAAGCACCAACAAATTCAACAAATACCTCAACATTGAAAAACATCAAAACATTCAACAACAACCTCAACTTTGAAAAACACCAACAAATTCAACTGCAACCTCAACTTTAAAAAATACATAAAAGAACAAGGAAAATCATTGATAACACGAATAAATTCAACAAGATCCTTAATATTGAAAATCACCAAAAACTCAACAACAACCTCAGCAATGAAAAACACAAAATAATTCAACAACAATCTCAATGTTCAAAACACCAACAAATTCAACAACAACCTCAACAATGAAAAACACCAACAAATTAAACAACAACTCAGCAAACAAAACAGCAAACATTTCAACAACGACCTCAACAATGAAAAACACCAAAAAATTCATCAACCACCTCAGCAATGAAAAACATAAATAAATTCAACAACAACGATCTCATCAATGAAAAATACCAAAAGATTCATCAACAACCTCAACATTGAAAAACCCCAACAATTTCAACAACAACCTCAACAATAATAAACACCAAAAAATTCAACAACGAACTCAACAATGAAAATCACCAAAAAATTCATCAACAACTTCAACAATGAAAAACATCAAAAATTAAACAACAACCTCAACATTCAAAAACAACAACAAATTCAACAAAAAACTCAACAATGAAAAACACCAGAAAATTCAACAACAACCTCAACTTTGAAAAACACCAAAAAATTCAACAACCTCAACATTGAGAAACACCAACAAACACAACTGCAACCTCAACTTTGAAAAATACAATAAGATTCGAAAAAAAAATTGAATACACCAATAAATTCAACAAAAACCTCAATATTGAAAATCACCAAGAAATTCAAGAACAACCTCAACATTGAAGAACACCAAAATATTCAACAACAACCTCAACTTTGAAAAACACCAACAAATTCAAAAATCCCAACATGGAAAAACACCAACAAATTCAACTGCAACCTCAATATTGAAAATAACGAACAAATTCAACAACAACCTCAACAATGAAAAACACCAACAAATTCAACAAAAACCTCAACAATGAAAAACACCAAAAAATTCATAACAACCTCAACATTCAAAAAGAACAACAAATTCAACAAAAGCCTCAACAATGAAAAACACCAAAAAATTCAACAACAACCTCACCATTGAAAAACACCAACAAATTCAACAACAACCTCAACATTCAAGAACACCAACAAATTCAAAAAAAACCTCAACAATGAAAAACACCAAAAAATTCAACAACAAACTCAACATTGAAAATAGCTAACAAATTCAACAACAACCTCAACAAAGAAAGAAATCACTAAATTCAACAACAACCTCAACATTCAAAAGCAACAACAAATTCAACAAAAAACTCAACCATGAAAAACACCAACAAATTCAACAACCTCAACGTTGAAAAACTCTTACAAATTCAACAACATCCTCAAAATTGAAAAACTCCAACAAATTCAACAGTAACCTCAACAGTGAAAAACACCAAAAAATTCAACAGCAACCTCAACATTCAAAAACACCAACAAATTCAACAACAACCTCAACAATGAAAAACACCAACAAATTAAACAACAACTCAGCAAACAAAACAGCAAACATTTCAACAACGACCTCAACAATGAAAAACACCAAAAAATTCATCAACCACCTCAGCAATGAAAAACATAAATAAATTCAACAACAACGATCTCATCAATGAAAAATACCAAAAGATTCATCAACAACCTCAACATTGAAAAACCCCAACAATTTCAACAACAACCTCAACAATAATAAACACCAAAAAATTCAACAACGAACTCAACAATGAAAATCACCAAAAAATTCATCAACAACTTCAACAATGAAAAACATCAAAAATTAAACAACAACCTCAACATTCAAAAACAACAACAAATTCAACAAAAAACTCAACAATGAAAAACACCAGAAAATTCAACAACAACCTCAACTTTGAAAAACACCAAAAAATTCAACAACCTCAACATTGAGAAACACCAACAAACACAACTGCAACCTCAACTTTGAAAAATACAATAAGATTCGAAAAAAAAATTGAATACACCAATAAATTCAACAAAAACCTCAATATTGAAAATCACCAAGAAATTCAAGAACAACCTCAACATTGAAGAACACCAAAATATTCAACAACAACCTCAACTTTGAAAAACACCAACAAATTCAAAAATCCCAACATGGAAAAACACCAACAAATTCAACTGCAACCTCAATATTGAAAATAACGAACAAATTCAACAACAACCTCAACAATGAAAAACACCAACAAATTCAACAAAAACCTCAACAATGAAAAACACCAAAAAATTCATAACAACCTCAACATTCAAAAAGAAAAACAAATTCAACAAAAGCCTCAACAATGAAAAACACCAAAAAATTCAACAACAACCTCACCATTGAAAAACACCAACAAATTCAACAACAACCTCAACATTCAAGAACACCAACAAATTCAAAAAAAACCTCAACAATGAAAAACACCAAAAAATTCAACAACAAACTCAACATTGAAAATAGCTAACAAATTCAACAACAACCTCAACAAAGAAAGAAATCACTAAATTCAACAACAACCTCAACATTCAAAAGCAACAACAAATTCAACAAAAAACTCAACCATGAAAAACACCAACAAATTCAACAACCTCAACGTTGAAAAACTCTTACAAATTCAACAACATCCTCAAAATTGAAAAACTCCAACAAATTCAACAGTAACCTCAACAGTGAAAAACACCAAAAAATTCAACAGCAACCTCAACATTCAAAAACACCAACAAATTCAACAACAACCTCAACAATGAAAAACACCAACAAATTAAACAACAACTCAGCAAACAAAACAGCAAACATTTCAACAACGACCTCAACAATGAAAAACACCAAAAAATTCATCAACCACCTCAGCAATGAAAAACATAAATAAATTCAACAACAACGATCTCATCAATGAAAAATACCAAAAGATTCATCAACAACCTCAACATTGAAAAACCCCAACAATTTCAACAACAACCTCAACAATAATAAACACCAAAAAATTCAACAACGAACTCAACAATGAAAATCACCAAAAAATTCATCAACAACTTCAACAATGAAAAACATCAAAAATTAAACAACAACCTCAACATTCAAAAACAACAACAAATTCAACAAAAAACTCAACAATGAAAAACACCAGAAAATTCAACAACAACCTCAACTTTGAAAAACACCAAAAAATTCAACAACCTCAACATTGAGAAACACCAACAAACACAACTGCAACCTCAACTTTGAAAAATACAATAAGATTCGAAAAAAAAATTGAATACACCAATAAATTCAACAAAAACCTCAATATTGAAAATCACCAAGAAATTCAAGAACAACCTCAACATTGAAGAACACCAAAATATTCAACAACAACCTCAACTTTGAAAAACACCAACAAATTCAAAAATCCCAACATGGAAAAACACCAACAAATTCAACTGCAACCTCAATATTGAAAATAACGAACAAATTCAACAACAACCTCAACAATGAAAAACACCAACAAATTCAACAAAAACCTCAACAATGAAAAACACCAAAAAATTCATAACAACCTCAACATTCAAAAAGAACAACAAATTCAACAAAAGCCTCAACAATGAAAAACACCAAAAAATTCAACAACAACCTCACCATTGAAAAACACCAACAAATTCAACAACAACCTCAACATTCAAGAACACCAACAAATTCAAAAAAAACCTCAACATGAAAAACACCAAAAAATTCAACAACAAACTCAACATTGAAAATAGCTAACAAATTCAACAACAACCTCAACAAAGAAAGAAATCACTAAATTCAACAACAACCTCAACATTCAAAAGCAACAACAAATTCAACAAAAAACTCAACCATGAAAAACACCAACAAATTCAACAACCTCAACGTTGAAAAACTCTTACAAATTCAACAACATCCTCAAAATTGAAAAACTCCAACAAATTCAACAGTAACCTCAACAGTGAAAAACACCAAAAAATTCAACAGCAACCTCAACATTCAAAAACACCAAAAAATTCAACAAAAACCTCAACAATGAAAAACACCAAAAAATTCAACAACAACCACAATATTGAACATCACCAACAAATTTAACAACAACCTCAACTTTGAAAACATAAGCAAATTCAAAAACCTCAACATGGAAAAACACCAACAAATTCAACAACAACCTCAATATTGAAAATCACCAACAAATTTAACAACAACCTCAACAATGAAAAACATCAAAAAATTCAACAACAACAACGTCAACAATGGAAAACACCAAACAATTCAACACCAACCTCAACATTCAAAAACAACAACAAATTCAACAACAACCTCAACAATGAAAAACACCAAAAAATTCAACAAAATCCTCAACATTCAGAAACACCAACAAATTTAACAAAAACCTCAACAATTATAAACACCAAAAAATTCAAGAACAACGTCAACTTTAAAAACACCAAAAAATTCAACAACCTCAACACTGAAAAACACCAACAAATTCAACAACAACCTCAACATTGAAAAACATCAAAAAATTCAACAACAACCTCAACTTTGAAAAACACCAACAAATTCAACAACCTCAACTTTGAACAACACCAACAAATTCAACTGTAACCTCAACTTTGAAAAATACAAAAAAGTTCAAGAAAAATCATTGATAACATCAATAAATTCAACAAGATCCTTAACATTGAATAACGCCAAAATATTCAACAACAACCTCAACTATTAAAACATAAACAAATTCAAAAACCTCAACATGGAAAAGCACCAACAAATTCAACAACAACCTCAATATTGAAAATCACCAACAAATTTAACAACAACATTTACAATGAAAAACATCAAAAAATTCAACAACAACAACGTTAGCAATGAAAAACACCAAACAATTCAGCACCAACCTCAACATTCAAAAACAACTACAAATTCAACAACAACCTCAACAATAAAAAACACCAAAGAATTCATCAACAACCTCAACATTCAAAAACACCAACAAATTCAACAACAACCTCAACAATGAAAAACACCAGAAAATGCAACAACAACCTCAACATTCAAAAACAACAACAAATTCAACAAAAACCTCAACAATTAAGAAACCAAAAAATTCCACTGCAACCTCAACTTTGAAAAATACAAAAAAGATCACAAAAAACCATTGATAACACCAATTAATTCAACAACCTGAAGAATCAAAATCACCAACAAATTCAACAAGAACCTCAGCAAGGAAAAACATGAAAAAATCGAAAAAGAACCTCAACAATGAAAAACACCAACAAATTCAACAAGTACCGCAACAATGAAAAACACCAAAAAATTCAACAACAAACTCAACATTGAAAATCACCAACAAATTCAACAACAACCTCAGCATTGAAAAACATCAAAAACATTCAACAAAAACCTCAACTTTGAAAAACACCACAAAATTCAACAACCTCAACTTTGAGAAAGAGCAACAAATTCAACTGCAACATCAACTTTGAAAAATACAAAAAGAGTCAAAAAAACACATTGAATACATCAATAAATTCAACAACAACCTCAACATTGAAAATCACCAACAAATTCAACAAAAACCTCAACAATGAAAAACACCAAAAAATTCATCAAACAACCTCAACATTCAAAAACACCAATAAATTCAACAAAAACCTCAACAATGAAAAACACCAAAAAATTCAACAACAACCTCAACTTTGAAAAACACCAACAAATTCAACAACAACCTCAACATTCAAAAACACCAACAAATTCAACATAAACCTCAACATTGAAAAACATCAAAAAATTCAACAACAACCTCAACTTTGAAAAACACCAACAAATTCAACTGCAACCACAACTTTGAAAAATACGAAAAAGTTCAAGAAAAATCATTGATAACACTAATAAATTCAACAAAATCCTTAATTTTGAAAATCACCAATAAATTCAACAACAAACACAACAATGAAAATCATCAAAAAATTCAACAACAAGAACCTCAACAATGAAAAACACCAAATAATTCAACAACAATCTCAATATTCAAAACACCAACAAATTCAACAACAACCTCAACATTCGAAATTACCAACAAATTCAACATCAACCTCAGCAATGAAAAACAGCATACAATTCAACAATAACGACCTCAATAATGAAAAACACCAAAAAATTCATCAACAACCTCAGCAATGAAAAACCGGAATAAATTCAAAAACAACGATCTCAACAATGAAAAATACCAAAAGATTCAACAACAAACTCAACATTGAAAATCACCAACAAATTCAAAAACAACCTCAACAATGAAAAACACCAATAAATTCAAAAACAAACTCAACATTGAAAATCACCAACAAATTCAACAACAACCTCAACAAGGAAAAACATCAATAAATTCAACAACCACTTCAACATTCAAAAACAACAACAAATTCAACAAAGAACTCAACAATGAGAAACACCAAAAAATTCAACAACAACCTCAACTTTGAAAATCACCAAAAAATTCAACAACCTCAACATTGAGAAACACCAACAAATTCGACTGCAACCTCAACTATGAAAAATGCAAAAGATTAAAAAAAAACATTGAATACACTAAGAAATTCAACAACGACCTCAATATTGAAAATCAGCAAAAAATTCAACAACAACCTCAAAATTGAATAACACCAAAATATTCAACAACAACCTCAACTTTGAAAAACACCACCAAATTCAAAAACCTCAACATGGAAAAACAACAACAAATTCAACTACAACCTCAATATTGGAAATCACTAACAAATTCAACAACAACCTCTAAAATGAAAAACACCAAGAAATTCAACAAAAACCTCAACAATGAAAAACACCAACAAATTCATCAAAACCCTCAACAATGAAAAACACCAAAAAATTCAACAACAACCTCAATTTGAAAAACACCAACAGATTTAACAACCTCAACATTCAAATACACCAACAAATTCAACAACAAGCTCAGCTTTGAAAAACACCAACAAATTCATCAACAACCTCAACTTTGAAAACTACAAAAAGGTTCAACAAAATAAAAATTGATAACAACAACAAATTCATCAACCATCTCAACATTCAAAAACACCAAAAAATTCAACAAAAACCTCAACAATGAAAAACACCAACAAATCCAACTGCAACCTCAACTTTGAAAATTACAAAAAAGATAACAAAAAATACCATTGATAACACCAAGAAATTCAACAACCTGAACATTCAAAATCACCAACAAATTCAACAAGAACCTCAGTAAGGAAAAACATCAAAAAATTCAACAAAAACCTCAGCAATGAAAAACACCAACAAATTCAACAAGTACCGCAACAATGAAAAACACCAAAAAATTCAACAACAAACTCAACGTTGAAAATCACCAACAAATTCAACAACAACCTCAACAATGAAAAACACCAAAAAATGCAACAACAACCTCAACATTCAAAAACAACAACAAATTCAACAAAAATCTCAACAATTAAAAAACCAAAAAATTCAACAACAACGTCAACTTTAAAAAACAGCAGCAAATTCAACAACCTCAACAGTGATAAACACCAACAAATTCAACAACAACCTCAACATTGAAAAACTCCGACAAATGCAACAACAACCTCAACAATGAAAAACACCAAAAAATTCAACAACAACCTCAAAATTCAAAAACACCAACAAATTCAACTGCAACCTCAACTTTGAAAAATACAAAAAAGATCATAAAAAACCATTGATAACACCAATAAATTCAACAACCTGAAGAATCAAAATCACCAACCAATTCAACAAGAACCTCAGCAAGGAAAAACATCAAAAAATTGAACAAGAACCTCAACAATGAAAAACACCAACAAATTCAACAAGTACCGCCAAAAAAAAAACACCAAAAAATTCAACAACAAACTCAACATTGAAAATCACCAACAAATTCAGCAACAACCTCAGCAATGAAAAACATCAAAAAATTCAACAAAAAACTCAACTTTGAAAAACACCACAAAATTCAACAACCTCAACTTTGAGAAAGCGCAACAGATTCAACTGCAACGTCAACTTTGAAAAATACAAAAAGATTCAAAAAAAAACATTGAATACATCAATAAATTCAACAACAACCTCAACATTGAAAATCGCCAACAAATTCAACAAAAACCTCAACAATGAAAAACACCAAAAAATTCATCAACAACCTCAACATTCAAAAACACCAATAAATTCCACAAAAACCTCAACAATGAAAAACACCAAACAATTCAACAACAACCTCAACTTTGAAAAAAACCAACAACTTCACCCACCTCAAAATGAAAAACAGCAAGAAATTCAACTGCAACCTCAACTTTGAAAAATACAAAAAAGATAAAAAAAATCATTGATAACACCAATAAATTCAACAACCTCAACGTTGAAAATCACCAACAAATTCAACAACAATCTCAGCAATGAAAAACATCTAAAAATTCAACAACAACCTCAACTTTGAAAGACACCAAAAAAATCAACAACCTCAACATTGAGAAACAGCAACAAATTCAACTGTAACCTCAACTTTGAAAAATACAAAAAGATTCAAAAAATAACATTGAATACACCAACAAATTCAACAACAATCTCAATATTGAAAATCAACAAAAAATTCAACAACAACCTCAACATTGAAAAACACCAAATTATCAACAAAAACCTCAAGTTTGAAAAACACCAACAAATTCAAAAACCTCAACATGGAAAAACACCAACAAATTCAACAACAACCTCAACAATGAAAAACACCAACAAATTCATCAAAACCCTCAACAATGAAAAACACCAAAAAATTCAACAACAACCTCAATTTGAAAAACACCAACAGATTTAACAACCACAACATTCAAATACACCAACAAATTCAACAGCAAGCTCAGCTTTGAAAAACACCAACAAATTCAAAAACAACCTCAACTTTAAAAACTACAAAAAGGTTCAACAAAATAAAAATTGATAACAACAACAAATTCATCAACCATCTCAACATTCAAAAACACCAAAAAATTCAACAAAAACCTCAACAATGAAAAACACCAACAAATTCAACTGCAACCTCAACTTTGAAAAATACAAAAAAGATAAAAAAAAAACATTGATAACACCAAGAAATTCAAGAACCTGAACATTCAAAATCAACAACAAATTCAACAAGAACCTCAGCAACGAAAAACATCAAAAAATTCAACAAAAACCTCAGCAATGAAAAACACCAACAAATTAAACAAGTACCGACAACATTGAAAAACAACGAAAAATTCAACTACAAACTCAACGTTGAAAATCACCAACAAATTCAACAACAACCTCAGCAATGAAAAACATCAAAAAATTCAACAAAACCCTCAACTTTGAAAAACACCAATAAATTCAAAAACCTCAACATTGAGAAACAGCAACAAATTCAACTGCAACGTCAACTTTGAAAAATACAAAAAGATTAAAAAAAAAACATTGAATACATCAATAACTTCAACAACAACCTCAACATTGAAAATCACCAACAAATTCAACAACAACCTCAGCAATGAAAAACATCAAAAAATTCAACAAAACCCTCAACTTTGAAAAACACCAATAAATTCAAAAACCTCAACATTGAGAAACAGCAACAAATTCAACTGCAACGTCAACTTTGAAAAATACAAAAAGATTAAAAAAAAAACATTGAATACATCAATAACTTCAACAACAACCTCAACATTGAAAATCACCAAAAAATTCAACAACGAACTCAACAATGAAAATCACCAAAAAATTCATCAACAACTTCAACAATGAAAAACATCAAAAATTAAACAACAACCTCAACATTCAAAAACAACAACAAATTCAACAAAAAACTCAACAATGAAAAACACCAGAAAATTCAACAACAACCTCAACTTTGAAAAACACCAAAAAATTCAACAACCTCAACATTGAGAAACACCAACAAACACAACTGCAACCTCAACTTTGAAAAATACAATAAGATTCGAAAAAAAAATTGAATACACCAATAAATTCAACAAAAACCTCAATATTGAAAATCACCAAGAAATTCAAGAACAACCTCAACATTGAAGAACACCAAAATATTCAACAACAACCTCAACTTTGAAAAACACCAACAAATTCAAAAATCCCAACATGGAAAAACACCAACAAATTCAACTGCAACCTCAATATTGAAAATAACGAACAAATTCAACAACAACCTCAACAATGAAAAACACCAACAAATTCATCAAAACCCTCAACAATGAAAAACACCAAAAAATTCAACAACAACCTCAATTTGAAAAACACCAACAGATTTAACAACCACAACATTCAAATACACCAACAAATTCAACAGCAAGCTCAGCTTTGAAAAACACCAACAAATTCAAAAACAACCTCAACTTTAAAAACTACAAAAAGGTTCAACAAAATAAAAATTGATAACAACAACAAATTCATCAACCATCTCAACATTCAAAAACACCAAAAAATTCAACAAAAACCTCAACAATGAAAAACACCAACAAATTCAACTGCAACCTCAACTTTGAAAAATACAAAAAAGATTAAAAAAAAACATTGATAACACCAAGAAATTCAAGAACCTGAACATTCAAAATCAACAACAAATTCAACAAGAACCTCAGCAACGAAAAACATCAAAAAATTCAACAAAAACCTCAGCAATGAAAAACACCAACAAATTAAACAAGTACCGACAACATTGAAAAACAACGAAAAATTCAACAACAACCTCAACATTGAAAATCACCAACAAATTCAACAAAAACCTCAACAATGAAAAACACTAAAAAATTCATCAACAACCTCAACATTCAAAAACACCAAATAATTCAACATAAACCTCAACAATGAAAAACACCAAAAAATTCAACAACAACCTCAACTTTGAAAAACACCAACAACTTCAACAACCTCAACATTGAAAAACACCAACAAATTCAACTGCAACCTCAACTTTGAGAAATTAAAAAAAAAACAAAAAAAAACCATAGAAAACACGAATAAATTCAACAACCTCAACAGTGAAAATCACCAACAAATTCAACAACAACCTCAGCAATGAAAAACATCAAAAAATGTAACAACAACCTCAACTTTGAAAAACACCAAAAAATTCAACAAGCTCAACATTGAAAAACAGCAACAAATTCAACTGCAACCTCAACTTTGAAAAATACAAAAAGATTCAAAAAAAAACATTGAATGCACCAATAAATTCAACAACAACCTCAACATTGAAAATCACCAACAAATTCAACAAAAACCTCAACAATGAAAAACACCAAAAAATTCATCAATAACCTCAACATTCAAAAACACCAAAAAATTCAACAAAAACCTCAACAATGAAAAACACCAAGAAATTCAATAACAACCTCAACCTTGAAAAACACCAACAAGTTCAACCACCTCAACATGGAAGAATACCAACAAATTCAACTGCAACCTCAACTTTGAAAAATACATAAAAGATCAAAAAAAACCATTGATAACACCAATAAATTCAACAACCTCATCATTGTAAATCACCAACAAATTCAACAACAACCTCAACTTTGTAAAACACCAACAAATTCAAAAACCTCAACATGGATAAACACGAACAAATTCAACTACAACCTCAACTTTAAAAAAGACAAAATGGTTGAACAAAATAAAAATTGATAACAACAACAAATTCATCAACAACCTCAACATTCAAAAACACCAATAAATTCAACAAAAACCTCAACAATGAAAAACACCAAAAAATTCAACAACAACCTCAATTTGAAAAACACCAACAGATTTAACAACCTCAACATTCAAATACACCAACAAATTCAACAACAACCTCAACTTTTAAAAATACAAAAAGGTTCAACAAAAGAAAAATTGATAACTCCAACAAATTCAACAACAACCTCAAAATTGAAAATCACTAACAAATTTAACAACAACCTCAACAATGAAAAACATCAAAAATTCAACAACAACAACCACAACAATGAAAAACACCAACAAATTCAACAAAAACCTCAACAATTAATAACATCAAAAATTTCAACAACAACGTCAACCTTGAAAAATACCAACAAATTCAACAACCTCAACATTGAAAAATACCAACAAATTCAACAACAAACTCAACATTGAAAATCACCAAAAAATTCAACAACAACCTCAACATTGAACAACTCCATCAAGTTCAACAACAAACTCAACATGAAAAACACCAAAAAATTCAACAAGAAACTCAACATTGAAAATCACCAACAAATTCAACAAAAACCTCAAACATGAAAAACACCAAAAAATTCATCAAAAACCTCAACATTGAAAATCACCAGCAAATTCAACAAAAACCTCAACAATGAAAAACACCAAAAAATTCATCAACAACCTCAACATTCAAAAACACCAAAAAATTCAACAAAAACCTCAAGAATGAAAAACACCAAAAAATTCAACAACAACCTCAACTTTGTAAAACACCAACAACTTCAACAACCTCAACATTGAAAAGCACCAACATATTCAACTGCACCCTCAACTTTGAAAAATACAAAAAAGATCAAAAAAACCATTGATAACACCAATAAATTCAACAACCTCAACATTGAAAATCACCAACAAATTCAACAACAACCTCAGCAATGAAAAGCATCAAAAAATTCAACAACAACCTCAACTTTGAAAAACACCAAAAAATTCAACAACCTCAACATTGAGAAACAGCAACAAATTCAACTGCAACCTCAACTTTGAAAAATACAAATAGATTCAAAAAAAACATTGAATACACCAATAAATTGAACAACAACCTCAATATTGAAAAACACCAGCAAATTCAACAACGACCACAACCTTGAAAAACACCAAAAAATTCAACAACCTCAACATTGAGAAACAGCAACAAATTCAACTGCAACCTCAAATTTGAAAAGTACTAAAAGATTCAAAAATAAACACTGAATACACCAATAAATTCAAAAACAACCTCAATATTGAAAATCACCAAAAAATTCAACAACAACCTCAACATTAAAAAACTCCAACAATATCAACAACAACCTCAGCAATGAAAAACACCAAAAAATTCACAAACAAACTCAACATTGAAATTCACCAACAAATTCAACAACACCCTCAACTTTGAAAAACTCCAACAAATTCAAAAACCTCAACATTGTAAAACACCAACAAATTCAACCACAACCTCAATACTGAAAATCACCAACAAATTCAACAACAACTTCAAAAGTGAAAAACACCAACAAATGCAACAGAAACCTCAACAATGAAAAAGACCAAAAAATTCATCAACAACCACAACATTCAAAAACACCAACAAATTCAAAAGGAACCTCAACAATGAGAAACACCAAAAAATTCAGCAACAACCTCAACTTTGAAAAACACCAACAACTTCAACAACCTCAACATTGAAAATCATCAACTAATTCAACAACAACCTCAGCAATGAAAAACATCAAAAAATTCAACAACAACCTCAACTTTGAATAACACCAAAAAATTCAACAACCTCAACATTGAGAAACAGCAAGAAATTCAACTGCAACCTTAGGTTTGAAAAATACAAAAAGATTCAAATAAAAACATTGAATACACCAATAAATTCAACAACAACCTCAACATTGAAAATCACCAACAAATTCAACAAAAACCTCAACAATGGAAAACACCAAGAAATTCAAAATCTTCAACATGGAAAAACACCAACAAATTCAAACACGACCTCAACATTGAAAAACACCAATAAATTCAACCACCTCAACATTGAAAATCGCCAAAAAATTCAACAAAAACCTCAATTATTAAAAACACCAAAAAATTCAACAACAACCTCAACTTTGAAAAACACCAAAAAATTCAACAACCTCAACATTGAGAAACAGCAACAAATTCAACTGCAACCTCACCTTTGAAAAATACAAAAAGGTTCAAATAAATACATTGAATACACCAATACATTCAACAACAACCTCAACATTGAAAATCACCAACAAATTCAACAAAAACCTCAACAATGAAAAACATCAAAAAATTCATGAACAACCTGCACATTCAAAAACAGCAAAAAAATTCAACAAAAACCTCAACAATGCAGAACACCAAAAAATTCAACAACAACCTCAAAAATGAAAAACACCAAAAAATTCAACAACAAACTCAACATTGCAAATCAGCAACAAATTCAACAACAACCTCAACTTTGAAAAAAACCAACAAATTCAAAATCTTCAACATGGAAAAACACCAACAAATTCAACTGCAACCTCAACTTTGAAAAATACAAAAAAGATTTAAAAAATAGACTGATAACACCAATAAATTCAACAACCTCAACATTGAAAATCACCAACAAATTCAACAACAACCTCAACAATGAAAAACATCTAAAAATTCAACAACAACCTCAACTTTGAAAAACACCAAAAAATTCAACAACCTCTACATTGAGAAACAGCAACAAATTCAAATGCAACCGCAACTTTGAAAAATACAAAAATATTCAAAAAAAACATTGAATATACCAATAAATTCAACAACAACCTCAATATTGAAAATCACCAAAAAAATCAACAACAACGTCAACTTTGAAAAACACCAACAAATTCAAAAACCTCAACATGGAAAAACACCAACAAATTCAATAACAAACTCAACTTTTAAATATACAAAAAGGTTCAACAAAATAAAAATTGATAACACCAACCAATTCAACAACAACCTCAATATTGAAAATCACCAACAAATTCAAACACAACCTCAACATTGAAAATCACCAGCAAATTCAAAAACAACCTCAACAATGAAAAACACCAACAAATTCAACAAAAAGATCAACCAAGAAAAACACTGAAAAATTCATCAACAACCTCAACATTCAAAAATACCAACAAATTCAACAAAAACCTCAACAATGAAAAACACCAATAAATTCACCGACCTCAACATTGAAAATCACCAAAAAAATTGAACAAAAACCTCAGCAATGAAAAACACCAAAAAATTCAACAAGCAAACTCAACTTTGAAAAACACCAAAAAATTCAACAACCTCAACAATGAGAAACAGCAACAAATTCAATTGCAACCTCAACTTTGAAAAATACAAAAAGATTCAAATAAAAACATTGAATACACCAATAAATTCAACAACAACCTCATCTTTGCAAAACACCAACAAATTCAACAACCTCAACACTGAAAAACACCAACAAATTCAACTGTAAACTCAACTTTGAAAAATAAAAAAATAAAAATACCACTGATAACACCAATAAATTCAACAACTTCAACATTGAAAATCACCAACAAATTCAACAACAACCTCAGCAATGAAAAACATCTAAAATTCAACAACTACCTGAACATTGAAAAACACCAAAAAATTCAACAACCTCAACATTGAGAAACAGCAACAAATTCAACTGCAACCTCAACTTTGAAAATTACAAAAAGATTCAACAACAACCTCAACATTGAAAAACTCCAACAGTTTCAACAACAACCTCAACAATGAAAAACACCAATAAATTCAAAAACATCCTCAACATTGAAAATCACAAACAAATTCAACAAAAACCTCAACAATGGAAAACATCAAAAAGTTCATCAACAACCTCAACATTCAAAAACACCAAAAAATTCAACAAAAACGTCAACAAAGAAACACACCAACAATTTCAACAACAACCTCAACAATGAAAAACACCAAAAAAATTCAACAACAAACTCAACATTGAAAATCACCTACAAGTTCAACAACAACCTCAATTTTGAAAAACAACAACAAATTCAAAAACCTCAACATGGAAAAACATCAACAAATTCAAACACAACCTCAACATTGAAAATCACCAACAAATTCAACAAGAACCTCAGCAATGAAAAACAACAAAAATTCAACAACAACCTCAACTTTGAAAAACACCAAAAAATTCAACAACCTCAACATTGAGAAACAGGACCAAATTCAACTGCAACCTCAACTTTGAAAACTACAAAAAGATTCAACAACAACCTCAACAATGAAAAACTCCAACAATTTCAACAACTACCTCAACAATGAAAAACACCAAAAAATTCAACAACAAACTCAACATTGAAAATCACCAACAAATTCAACAACAACCTCAACAATGAAAAACACCAACAAATTCAACAACAACCTCAACAAAGAAAAACACCAAAAAATTCATCAACAACCTCAATATTCAATAACACCAACAAATTCAACAACAACTTCAACAATGAAAAACACCAAAAATTCATCAACAACCTCAACATTCAAAAACACCAACCAATTCAACAAAAACATCAACAATTAAAAAACACCAACAAATTCAACAACAATCTCAACAATGAAAATCACCAAAAAATTCAACATCAACCTTAACATAGAAAAACTCCAACAATTTCAACAACAACCTCAACAATGAATAACAACAAAAAATTCAACAACAAACTCCACATTGAAAATCACCAAAAATTCAACAACAACCTCAACGTTGAAAAACACCAACAAATTCAAAAACCTCAACATGGAAAAACACCAACAAATTCAAACACAAGCTCAACATTGAAAATCACCAACAAATTCAACAACAACATCAACAATGAAAAACACCAACAAATTCAACAAAAACCTCAACTTTGAAAAACACCAAAAAATTCATCAACAACCTCAACATTCAAAAACACCAACAAATTCAACAGAATCCTCAACAATGAAAAACACCAATAAATTCAACAACCTCAACATTTTAAATCAGCAAAAAATTGAACAGAAACCTCAACAATGAAAAACACCAAAAAATTCAACAACAACCTCAACTTTGAAAAACACCAAAAAATTCAACAACCTCAACAATTAGAAACAGCAACAAATTCAATTGCAAACTCAACTTTGAAAAATACAAAAAGATTCAAATAAAAACATTGAATACACCAATAAATTCAACAACAACCTCAACATTGAAAATCACCAACAAATTCAACAAAAACCTCAACAATGAAAAACATCAAAAAGTTCATCAACAACCTCAACATTCAAAAACATCAACAAATTCAACAAAAACCTCAACAATGAAAAACACCAAAAATTTCAACAACAACCTCAAAAATGAAAAACACCAAAAAATTCAACAACAAACTCAACATTGCAAATCAGCAACAAATTCAACAACAACCTCAACTTTGAAAAACACCAACAAATTCAAAAACCTCAACATGGAAAAACACCAACAAATTCAAACACAACCACAACATTGAAAATCACCAACAAATTCAACAACAACCTCAACAATGAAAAACACCAACAAATTCAACAAAAACCTCAACCAAGAAAAACACAAAAAAATTCATTAACAGCCTCAATATACAAAAACACGAACAAATTCAACAGAATCCTCAACAATGAAAAAAACCAATGAATTCAGCATCCTCAACATTTAAAATCACCAAAAAAATTGGACAAAAACCTCAACAATGAAAGACACCAAAATATTCAACAACAACCTCAACTTTGAAAAACACCAAAAAATTCAACAACCTCAACAATGAGAAACAGCAACAAATTCAATTGCAACCTCAACTTTGAAAAATACAAAAAGATTCAAATAAAAACAATGAATACACCAATAAATTCAACAACAACCTCAACATTGAAAATCACCAACAAATTCAACAAAAACCTCAGCAATGAAAAACATCAAAAAGTTCATCAACAACCACAACATTCAAAAACACCAAAAAAATTCAACAAAAACCGCAACAATGAAAAACACCAAAAAATTTCAACATCAACCTCAACAATGAAAAACACCAAAAAATTCAACAACAAACTCAACATTGAAAGTCTCCAACAAATTCAACAACAACCTCAACTTTGAAAAACACCAACAAATTCAAAAACCTCTACATGGAAAAACACCAACAAATTCAAACACAACCTCAACATTGAAAATCACCAACAAATTCAACAACAACCTCAACAATGAAAAACACCAGACAATTCAACAAAAACCTCAACCAAGAAAAACACCAAAAAATTCATCAACAACCTCGGCATTCAAAAACATCAACAGATTCAACAGAATCCTCAACAATGAAATACACGAAAAAATTCAACAACAACCTCAACATTGAAAATCACCAACAAATTCATCAAAAACCTCAACAATGAAAAACACCAATAAATTCAACAACCTCAACATTGAAAATCACCAAAAAATTGAACAAAAACCTCAACAATGAAAAACACCAAAAAATTCAACAACAACCTCAACTTTGAAACACACCAAAAAATTTAACAACCTCAACAATGAGAAACAGCAACAAATTCAATTGCAACCTCAACTTTGAAAAATACAAAAAGATTCAAATAAAAACATTGAATACACCAATAAATTCAACAACAACCACAACATTGAAAATCACAAACAAATTCAACAAAAACCTCAACAATGAAAAACATCAAAAAGTTCATCAACAACCTCAACATTCAAAAACACCAAAAAATTCAACAAAAACCTCAACAATGAAAAACACCAAAAATTTCAACAACAACCTCAAAAATGAAAAACACCAAAAAATTCAACAACAAACTCAGCATTGAAAATCACCAACAAATTCAGCAACAACCTCAACTTTGAAAAACACCAACAAATTCATAAACCTCATCATAGAAAAATACCAACAAATTCAAACACAAACTCAACATTGAAAATCACCAACAAATTCAACAACAACCTCAACAATGAAAAACACCAACAAATTCAACAAAAACCTCAACCAAGAAAAACACCAGAAAATTCATCATCAACCTCGGCATTCAAAAACACCAACAGATTCAACAGAATCCTAAGCAATGAAATACATGAAAAAATTCAACAACAACCTCAACATTGAAAATCACCAACAAATTCAACAAAAACCTCAACAATGAAAAACACCAATAAATTCAACAACCTCAACATTGAAAATCACCAGAAAATTGAACAAAAACCTCAACTTTGAAAAATACCAAAAAATTCAACAACAACCACAACTTTGAAACGCACCAAAAAATTTAACAACCTCAACAATGAGAAACAGCAACAAATTCAATTGCAACCTCAACTTTGCAAAATACAAAAAGATTCAAATAAAAACATTGAATACACCAATAAATTCAACAACAACCTCAACATTGAAAATCACCAACAAATTCAACAAAAACCTCAACAATGAAAAACATCAAAAAGTTCATCAACAACCTGAACATTCAAAAACATCAAAAAATTCAACAAAAACCTCAACAATGAAAAACACCAAAAATTTCAACAACAACCTCAAAATGAAAAACACCAAAAAATTCAACAACAAACTCAACATTGAAAAACACCAAAAAATTCAACAAAAACCTCAACAATGAGAAACAGCAACAAATTCAATTGCAACCTCAATTTTAAAAATACAAAAAGATTCAAATAAAAACATTGAATACACCAATAATTTCAACAACAACCTCAACATTGAAAATCACCAACAAATTCAACAAAAACCTCAACAATGAAAAACACCAAAAATTTCAACATCAACCTCAACAATGAAAAACACAAAAAAATTCAACAACAAACTCAACATTGAAAGTCTCCAACAAATTCAACAACAACCTCAACTTTGAAAAACACCAGCCAATTCAGAAACCTCAACATGGAAAAACACCAACAAATTCAAACACAACCTCAACATTGAAAATCACCAACAAATTCAACAACAACCTCCACAATGAAAAACACCAACAAATTCAACAAAAACCTCAACCGAGAAAAACACCAAAAAATTCATCAACAACCTCGGCATTCAAAAACAAAAACAGATTCAACAGAATCCTCAACAATGAAATACAGGAAAAAATTCATAAACAACCTCAACATTGAAAATCACCAACAAATTCAACAAAAACCTCAACAATGAAAAACACCAATAAATTCAACAACCTCAACATTGAAAAACACCAAAAAATTGAACAAAAACCTCAACAATGAAAAGCACCAAAAAATTCAACAACAACCACAAATTTGAAAAACACCAAAAAATTTAACAACCTCAACAATGAGAAACAGCAACAAATTCAACTGTAACCTCAACTTTGAAAAATACAAAAAAGATAAAAATACCACTGATAACACCAATAGATTCAACAACTTCAACATTGAAAATCACCAACAAATTCAACAACAACCTCAGCAATGAAAAACATCTAAAAATTCAACAACAACCTGAACATTGAAAAACACCAAAAAATTCAACAACCTCAACATTGAGAAACAGCAACAAATTCAACTGCAACCTCAACTTTGAAAAATACAAAAAGATTCAACAGCAACCTCAACATTGAAAAATTCCAACAGTTTCAACAACAACCTCAACAATGAAAAACACCAATAAATTCAACAACTTCAACATTGAAAATCACCAACAAGTTCAACAACAACCTCAGCATTGAAAAACTCCAACAGTTTCAACAACAACCTCAACAATGAAAAACACTAATAAATTCAAAAACAACCTCAACATTGAAAATCACCAACAAATTCAACAAAAACCTCAACAATGGAAAACATCAAAAAGTTCATCAACAACCTCAACATTCAAAAACACCAAAAAATTCAACAAAAACCTCAACAAAGAGAAACACCAACAATTTCAACAACAACCTCAACAATGAAAAACACCAAAAAATTCAACAACAAACTCAACATTGAAAAACACCAAAAAATTCAACAAAAACCTCAACAATGAGAAACAGCAACAAATTCAATTGCAACCTCAATTTTAAAAATACAAAAAGATTCAAATAAAAACATTGAATACACCAATAATTTCAACAACAACCTCAACATTGAAAATCACCAACAAATTCAACAAAAACCTCAACAATGAAAAACACCAAAAATTTCAACATCAACCTCAACAATGAAAAACACAAAAAAATTCAACAACAAACTCAACATTGAAAGTCTCCAACAAATTCAACAACAACCTCAACTTTGAAAAACACCAGCCAATTCAGAAACCTCAACATGGAAAAACACCAACAAATTCAAACACAACCTCAACATTGAAAATCACCAACAAATTCAACAACAACCTCCACAATGAAAAACACCAACAAATTCAACAAAAACCTCAACCGAGAAAAACACCAAAAAATTCATCAACAACCTCGGCATTCAAAAACAAAAACAGATTCAACAGAATCCTCAACAATGAAATACAGGAAAAAATTCATAAACAACCTCAACATTGAAAATCACCAACAAATTCAACAAAAACCTCAACAATGAAAAACACCAATAAATTCAACAACCTCAACATTGAAAAACACCAAAAAATTGAACAAAAACCTCAACAATGAAAAGCACCAAAAAATTCAACAACAACCACAAATTTGAAAAACACCAAAAAATTTAACAACCTCAACAATGAGAAACAGCAACAAATTCAACTGTAACCTCAACTTTGAAAAATACAAAAAAGATAAAAATACCACTGATAACACCAATAGATTCAACAACTTCAACATTGAAAATCACCAACAAATTCAACAACAACCTCAGCAATGAAAAACATCTAAAAATTCAACAACAACCTGAACATTGAAAAACACCAAAAAATTCAACAACCTCAACATTGAGAAACAGCAACAAATTCAACTGCAACCTCAACTTTGAAAAATACAAAAAGATTCAACAGCAACCTCAACATTGAAAAATTCCAACAGTTTCAACAACAACCTCAACAATGAAAAACACCAATAAATTCAACAACTTCAACATTGAAAATCACCAACAAGTTCAACAACAACCTCAGCATTGAAAAACTCCAACAGTTTCAACAACAACCTCAACAATGAAAAACACTAATAAATTCAAAAACAACCTCAACATTGAAAATCACCAACAAATTCAACAAAAACCTCAACAATGGAAAACATCAAAAAGTTCATCAACAACCTCAACATTCAAAAACACCAAAAAATTCAACAAAAACCTCAACAAAGAGAAACACCAACAATTTCAACAACAACCTCAACAATGAAAAACACCAAAAAATTCAACACCATCTCAACATTGAAAATCACCAACAAATTCAACAACAACCTCAAATTTGAAAAACAACAACCAATTCAAGAGCCTCAAAATGGAAAAACACCAACAAATTCAAACACAACCTCAACATTGAAAATCACCAACAAATTCAACAACAACCTCAGCAATGATAAACATCAAAAATTCAACAACAACCTCAACTTTGAAAAGCACCAAAAAATTTAACAACCTCAACATTGAGAAACAGGAACAAATTCAACTGCAACCTCAACTTTGAAAAATACAAAAAGATTCAACAACAACCTCAACAATGAAAAACTCCAACAATTTCTACAACAACCTCAACAATGAAAAGCACCAAAAAATTCAACAACAAACTCAACATTGAAAATCACCAACAAATTCAACAACAACCTCAACAATGAAAAACACCAGCAAATTCAACAAAAACCTCAACAAAGAAAAACACCAAAAAATTCATCAACAACCTCAACATTCAAAAACACCAACAAATTCAACAAAAACAACAAAAATTAAAAAACACCAACAAATTCAACAACAAACTCAACGTTGAAAATCACCAAAAAATTCAACATCAACCTTAACATTGAAAAACTCCAACAATTTCAACAACAACCTCAACAATGAACAACAACAAAAAATTTAACAACAAACTCAACATTGAAAATCACCAACAAATTCAACAACAACCTCAACTTTGAAAAACACCAACAAATTCAAAAACCTCAACATGGAAAAACACCAACAAATTCAAACACTACCTCAACATTGAAAATCACCAACAAATTCAACAAAAACCTCAACTTTGAAAAACACCAAAAAAATCATCAACAACCTTGGCGTTCAAAAACACCAACAGATTCAACAGAATCCTCAACAATGAAATACACGAAAAAATTCAACAACAACCTCAACTTTGAAAGACACCAAAAAATTCAACAACCTCAACATTGTGAAACAAATTCAACTGCAACCTCAACTTTGAAAAATACGAAAAGATTCAAATAAAAACATTGAATACACCAATAAATTCAACACCAACCTCAACTTTGAAAAACACCAACAAATGCAAAAACCTCAACATGGAAAAACATCAACAAATTCTACCACAACCTCAACATTGAAAATCACCGAAAAATTCAAAAACAAACTCAACATTGAAAATCAACAACAAATTCCACAACAACCTCAACTTTTAAAAATACAAAAAGGTTCAACAAAATAATAATTGATAACACCAACAAATTCAACAACAATCTCAATATTGAAAATCACCAACAAATTTAACAACAACCTCAACAATGAAAAACATCAAAAATTCAACAACAACCACCAAAAGCACCAACAAATTCAACAACAACCTCAACATTGAAAAACACCAAAAAATTCAGCAACAACCTCAACATTCAAAAACACCAACAAATTCAACAAAAACCTGAACAATTAAAAACACCAAAAATTTCAACAACAACGTCATCTATTAAAATACCAACAAATTCAACAACCTCCACATTGAAAAACACCAACAAATTCAACAACAAACTCAACATTGAAAATCACGAAAAAATTCAACAACAGCCTCAACATTGAAAAACTCCAACAATTTCAACAACAACCTCAACAATGAAAAACACAAAAAAAATCAACAGCAAGATCAACTTTGAAAATCACCAAGAAATTCAACAACAACCTCAACTTTG
This sequence comes from Cetorhinus maximus, assembly GCF_964194155.1. NCBI lineage: Eukaryota > Metazoa > Chordata > Chondrichthyes > Lamniformes > Cetorhinidae > Cetorhinus > Cetorhinus maximus. The sequence continues at coordinate 762,535 of NC_135905.1, forward strand.
AAAAACACCAACAAATTCAAAAACCTCAACATGTAAAAACATGAACAAATTCAACCTTAACTCAACATTGAAAATCACCAAGAAATTCAACAACAAGCTCAACATTGAAAAACTCCAAGAAATTCAACAACAACCTCAGTATTCAAAAACACCAACAAATGAAACAAGCGCAACATTGAAAAACACCAACAAATTCATCAACAATCTCAACATTGAAAAACACCAGCAAATTCAACAACAGCCTCAACAATGAACAGCATCAAAAAATTCAACAATAACCTCAGCATTCAAAATCACCATCAAATGAAACAAGCTCAACATTGAAAAACACCAACAAATTCAACAACAACCTCAGCAAGGAAAAACATAAATAAATTCAACAACACCCTCAACAATGAAAAACACCAATAAATTCAACAACAACAACCTCAACAATGAAAAACACCAAAAAGATCAACAACAACATTAACAATGAAAAACTCCAACAATTTCAACAACAACCTCAACAATGAAAAACATCATGAAATTCAACGACAACCTCCATTTTGAAAAACACCAACAAATTCTACAACCTCAACATTCAAAAGCACCAATAAATCCAACAAAAACCTCAACAATGAAAAACAGCAAAAAATTCATCAACATCCTCAACTTTGAAAAACAACAACAAATTCAACAACCTCAACATTGAAAAACTCCAACAAATTCAACAACAACCTCAGCAATGAAAAACATCAAGAAATTCAACTACAACCTCAACATTCAAAAGCACCAACAAATTGAACAAAACTCTCAACAATGAAAAACACCATAAAATTCAACAACAACCTCAGCTTTGAAAAACACCAACAGATTCAGCAACTTCAACATTCATAAACATCAACAAATCCAAAAACAACCTCAACATTGAAAATCTCCAAAAAAGTCAACAACAACCTGAACTTTGAAAAACACCAACAAATTCAACTGCAACCTCAACTTTGAAAAACACAAAAAAGTTTTAAAAAAAACATTGATACCACCAATAAATTCAACAACAACCTCAACAATGAAAAACGTCATGAAATTCAAGAACAACCTCAACAATCAAAAACACCAACAAATTGAACAAATACCTCAACAATGAAAAACACCAAAAAATTCAACAACAACGTCAACATTGAAAAACACCAATATATTCAACAACAACCTAATCTTTGAAAAACACCAAAAAAGTCAACAACAACCTCAACAGTGAAAAACACCAGCAAATTCAACAACAACCTTAACAATGAACAATATCAAAATATTTCAACAACAACCTCAACTTTCAAAAACACAAACAAATGCAAAAAGCTCAACATTCAAAAAGACCAACAAATTCAACTGCAACCTCAACTTTGAAAAATACAAAAAAGTTCAAAAAAACCATTGATAACACTAATAAATTCAACACCCTCCTCAACATTGAAACTCACTAACAAATTGAACAACAACCTGAACAGTGGAAAACATCAAAAAATTGAACAACTACCTCAACATTCAAAAACATCAGCAAATTCAACAACAAACTCAATAATGAAAAAGATCAAAAAATTCAACAACAACCTCAACATTCAATAACACCAACAAGTTCAACAAAAACCTCAACAATGAAAAACACCAATAAAATTCAACAACAACCTCAACTTCGTAAAACACCAACAAATTCAACAACCTCAACATTGAAAAACACCAAAAAATTCAACTGCAACCTCAACTTTGAAAAACACAAAAAGGTTTAAAAAAAAACATTGATAACAGTAAAAAATTCAACAACAACCACAATGTTGAAAATCTCCAAGAAATTCAACAACAACCTTAGTATTCAAAAACACCAACAAATGAAACAAGCGCAACATTGAAAAACACCAACAAATTCATCAACAATCTCAACATTGAAAAACACCAACAAATTCAACAACAACCTCAGCAAAGAAAAACATCAATAAATTCAACAACACCCTCAACAATGAAAAACACCAATAAATTCAACAACAACAACCTCAACAATGAAGAACACCAAAAAGATCAATAACAACATTAACAATGAAAAACTCCAACAATTTCAACAACAACCGCAACAAGGAAAAACACCAAAAAATTCAACAACAACCTCAACATTCAATAATACCAACAAGTTCAACAAAAACCGCAACAATGAAAAACACCAAAAAATTTAACAACAACCTCAACTTCGAAAAACACCAACAAATTCAACAACCTCAACATTGAAAAACACCAACAAATTCAACTGTAACCTCAACTTTGAAAAACATAAAAAAAGCTTTAAAAAAAACATTGATAACAGTAAAAAATAAAACAACAACCTCAATATTGAAAAACTCCAAGAAATTCAACAACAACATCAACATTGAAAAACACCAAGAAATTCAACAACAACCTCAGTATTCAAAAACACCAACAAATGAAACATGTTCAACATTGAAAAACACCAACAAATTCATCAATAACCTCAACATTGAAAAACACCAGCAAATTCAACAACAACCTCAACAATGAACAACATCAAAAAATTCAACAACAACCTCAACATTGAAAAACACCAAGAAATTCAACAACAAACTCAGCATTCAAAAACACCAACAAATGAAACAAGATCAACATTGAAAAACACCAACAAATTCAACAACAACCTCAGCAATGAAAAACATCAATAAATTCAACAACAACCGCAACAAGGAAAAACACCAAAAAATTCAACAACAACCTCAACATTCAATAATACCACTAAGTTCAACAAAAACCGCAACAATGAAAAACACCAAAAAATTTAACAACAACCTCAACTTCGAAAAACACCAACAATTTCAACAACCTCAACATTGAAAAACACCAACAAATTCAACTGTAACCTCAACTTTGAAAAACATTAAAAAAGCTTTAAAAAAAACATTGATAACAGTAAAAAATAAAACAACAACCTCAATATTGAAAAACTCCAAGAAATTCAACAACAACATCAACATTGAAAAACACCACGAAATTCAACAACAACCTCAGTATTCAAAAACACCAACAAATGAAACATACTCAACATTGAAAAACACCAACAAATTCACCAATAACCTCAACATTGAAAAACACCAGCAAATTCAACAACAACCTCAACAATGAACAACATCAAAAAATTCAACAACAACATCAATATTGAAAAACACCAAGAAATTCAACAACAACCTCAGTATTCAAAAACACCAACAAATGAAACAAGCTCAACATTGAAAAACACCAACAAATTCAACAACAACCTCAGCAATGAAAAACATCAATAAATTCAACAACAACCTCAACAATGAGAAACACCAAAAAAATTCAACAACAACCTCAACATTGAAAAACACCAAGAAATTCAACAACAAACTCAGCATTCAAAAACACCAACAAATGAAACAAGATCAACATTGAAAAACACCAACAAATTCAACAACAACCTCAGCAATGAAAAACATCAATAAATTCAACAACAACCTCAACAATGAGAAACACCAAAAAATTCAAAAACCACAACCTCAACAATGGAAAGCATTAAAAATATCAACAATAACCTAAACATTCAAAAACACCAACAAGTTCAACAAAAACCTCAACAATGAAAAACACCAAAAAATTCAAGTGCATCCACAACTTTTAAAAAAATCCAAAAAAGTTAAAAAAAAACGATTGATAACACCATTAAATTCAACAACATCCTCAACATTGAAAATCACCAACAAATTCTACAGCAACCTCAGCAATGAGAAACATCAAAAAATTCAACAGCAACAACCTCAACAATGAAAAACACCAAAAAATTCAATAACAATCTCAACAATGAAAAATAACAAAACGATCAACAACAACCTCAACATTGAAAAAAACCAACAATTTCAACAACAACCGCAACAATGAAAAACACCAACAAATTCAACAACCTCAACATTGAAAATCACCAACAAATTCAACAACAACCTCAACAATGAAAAACACCTAAAAAATTCAACAACAACCTCAACATTCAAAAACACCAACAAATTTAACTGCATCCACAACTTTGAAAAATTCAAAAAAGTTTTTAAAAACACATTGATAGCTCCAATAAATTCAACGACAACCTCCATTTTGAAAAACACCAACAAATTCTACAACCTCAACGTTCAAAAACACCAACAAATTGAACAAAAATCTCAACAATGAAAAACACCAAAAAATTCAACAACAACCTCAACTTTGAAAAACACCAACAGATTCAGCGACCTCAAAATTCATAAACATCAACAAATCCAACAACAACCTCAACATTGAAAAACGCCAAAAAATTCAACAACAACCTAAATTTTGGAAAACACCAACAAATTCAAATGCAACCTCAACTTTGAAAAATACAAATAAGTTTTAATAAAAACATTGATACCACCAATAAATTCAACAACAACCTCAACAATGAAAAACGTCATGAAATTCAAGAACAACCTCAACAATCAAAAACACCAACAAATTGAACAAATACCTCAACAATGAATAACACCAAAAAATTCAACACCGTCAACATTGAAAAACACCAATATATTCAACAACAACCTAATCTTTGAAAAACAGCAACAAAGTCAACAACAACCTCAACAGTGAAAACCCCAGTTAATTCAACACCAACCTTAACAATGAACAATATCAAAATATTTCAACAACAACCTCAACATTCAAAAACACCAACAAATGCAAAAAGCTCAACATTCAAAAAGACCAGCAAATTCAACTGCAACCTCAACTTTGAAAAATACAAAAAAGTCCAATAAAACCATTGATAACACCAATAAATTCAAAAACATCCTCAACATTGAAACTCACTAACAAATTCAACAACAACCTGAACAATGAAAAACATCAAAAAATTGAACAACAACCTCAACATTCAAAAACACCAGCAAATTCAACAACAAACTCAACAATGAAAAACATCAAAAAATTCAACAACAACCTCAACATTCAATAACACCAACAAGTTCAACAAAAACCTCAACAATGAAAAACACCAAAAAATTCAACAACAACCTCAACTTCGAAAAACACCAACAAATTCAACAACCTCAACATGGAAAAACACCAACAAATTCAACTGCAACCTCAACTTTGAAAAACACAAAAAGGTTTAAAAAAAAACATTGATAACAGTAAAAAATTCAACAACAACCACAATATTGAAAATCTCGAAGAAATTCAACAACAACATCAACATTGAAAAACTCAAAGAAATTCAACAACAACCTCAGTATTCTAAAACACCAACAAATGAAACAAGCTCAACATTGAAAAACACCAGCAAATTCAACAACAACCTCAACAATGAACAGCATCAAAAAATTCAACAACAACCTCAACAATGAAAAACACCAAAAAATTCAAAAACAACAACCTCAACAATGGAAAGCATTAAAAAGATCAACAATAACCTAAACATTCAAAAACACCAACAAGTTCAACAAAAACCTCAACAATGAAAGACACCAAAAAATTCAAGTGCATCCACAACTTTTAAAAAAATCCAAAATAGTTAAAAAAAACGATTGATAACACCATTAAATTCAACAACATCCTCAACATTGAAAATCACCAACAAATTCTACAGCAACCTCAGCAATGAGAAACTTCAAAAAATTCAACAGCAACAACCTCAACAATGAAAAACACCAAAAAATTCAACAACAATCTCAACAATGAAAAATAACAAAACGATCAACAACAACCTCAACATTGAAAAAAAACAACAATTTCAACAACAACCGAAACAATTAAAAACACCAACAAATTCAACAACCTCAACATTGAAAATCACCAACAAATTCAACAAAAACCTCAACAATGAAAAACACCTAAAAAATTCAACAACAACCTCAACATTCAAAAACACCAACAAATTTAACTGCATCCACAACTTTGTAAAATTCAAAAAAGTTTTTAAAAACACATTGATACCACCAATAAATTCAACAACATCCTCAACTTTGAAAAACACCAACAAATTCAACAACCTCAACATTGAAAAACTCCAACAAATTGAACAAAACTCTCAGCAATGAAAAACACCAAAAAATTCAACTACAGCCTCAACTTTGAAAAACACCAACAGATTCAGCAACCTCAACATTCATAAACATCAACAAATCCAACAACAACCTCAACATTGAAAAACTCCAAAAAATTCAACAACAACCTAAACTTTGAAAAACACCAACAAATTCAAATGCAACCTCAACTTTGAAAAATACAAAAAGTGTTAAAAATAACATTGATACCACCAATAAATTCAACAACAACCTCAACAATGAAAAAAGTCATGAAATTCAAGAACAACCTCAACAATCAAAAATACCAACAAATTGAACAAATACCTCAACAATGAAAAACACCAAAAAATTCAACAACAACGTCAACATTGAAAAACACCAATATATTCAACAACAACCTAAGCTTTGAAAAACACCAACAAATCCAACAACAACCTCAACAGTGAAAAACACCAGCAAATTCAACAACAACCTTAACAATGAACAATATCAAAATATTTCAACAACAACCTCAACATTCAAAAACACCAACAAATGCAAAAAGCTCAACATTCAAAAAGACCAACAAATTCAACTGCAACCTCAACTTTGAAAAATACAAATAAGTTCAAAAAAACCAATGATAACACTAATAAATTCAAAAACATCCTTAGCATTGAAAATCAGTAACAGATTCAACATCAACCTGAACAATGAAAAACATCAAAAAATTGAACAACAACTTCAACATCCAAAAACAGCAGCAAATTCAACAACAAACTCAACAATGAAAAACATCAAAAAATTCAACAACAACCTCAACATTCAATAACACCAACAAGTTCAACAACAACCTCAACTTCGAAAAACACCAACAAATTCAACAACCTCAACATTGAAAAACACCAACAAATTCAACTGCAACCTCAACTTTGAAAAACACAAAAAGGTTTAAAAAAAACATTGATAACAGTAAAAAATTCAACAACAACCACAATATTGAAAATCTCCAAGAAATTCAACAACAACCTCAACATTGAAAAACTCCAAGAAATTCAACAACAACCTCAGTATTCAAAAACACCAACAAATGTAACAAGCTCAACATTGAAAAACACCAGCAAATTCAACAACAACCTCAACAATGAACAACATCAAAAAATTCAACAACAACCTCAGCATTCAAACACACCAACAAATGAGACAAGCTCAAAATTGAACAACACCAACAAATTCAACAACAACCTCAGCAATGAAAAACATCATTAAAATCAACAACAACCTTAACAATGAAAAACACCAATAAATTCAACAACAACAACCTCAACAATGAAAAACTCCAACAAATTCAACAACAACCGCAACAATGAAAAACACCAAAAAAGTTCAACAATAACCTCAACATTCAATAATACCAACAAGTTCAACAAAAACCGCAACAATGAAAAACGCCAAAAAATTAAACAACAACCTGAACTTCGAGAAACACCAACAAATTCAACAACCTCAACATTGAAAAACACCAAAAAATTCAACTGCAACCTCAACTTTGAAAAACACAAAAAAGTTTAAAAAAAAGCATTGATAACTCTAAAAAAATCAACAACAGCCTCAACATTGAAAAACACCAACAAATTCATCAACAACCTCAACATTGAAAAACACCAGCAAATTCAACAACAACCTCAGCAATGAACAACATCAAAAAATTCAACAGCAACCTCAATATTGAAAAACTCCAAGAAATTCAACAACAACCTCAACATTGAAAAACACCAAGAAATTCAACAACAACCTCAGCATTCAAAAACACCAACAAATGAAACAAGCTCAACATTGCAAAACACCAACAAATTCAACAACAACCTCAGCAATGAAAAACATCATTAAATTCAACAACAACCTCAACAATGAAAAACACCAATAAATTCAACAACAACAACCTCAACAATGAAAAACAACAAAAAGATCAACAACAACGTCAACAATGAAAAACTCCAACAATTTCAACAACAACTGCAACAATGAATAACACCAAAAAATTCAACAACAAACTCAACATTGAAAATCACCAACAAATTAATAACAACCTCAGCAATGGAAAACATCAAACAATTCAACAACAACCTCAACAATGGAAAACATTAAAAAGATCAACAACAACCTAAACATTCAAAAACACCAACAAGTTCAACAAAAACCTCAACAATGAAAAACACCAAAAGTTTCAAGTGCATCCTCAACATTTAAAAAAATCCAAAAAAGTTCGAAAAAAACCATCGATAACAACATTAAATTCAACAACATCCTCAACATTGAAAATCACCAACAAATTCTACAGCAACCTCAGCAATGAGAAACATCAAAAAATTCAACAACAACAACCTCAACAATGAAAAACACCAAAAAATTCAACAACAACCTCAACAATGAAAAATAACAAAAAGATCAACAACAACCTCAACATTGAAAAAAACCAACAATTTCAACAACAACCGCAACAATGAAAAACACCAACAAATTCAACAACCTGAACATTGAAAATCACCAACCAATTCAACAAAAACCTCAACAATGAAAAACACCTAAAAATTCAACAATCACCTCAACATTCAAAAACACCAACAAATTTAACTGCAACCTCAACTTAGAAAAATTCAAAAAAGTTTTTAAAAACACATTGATACCACCAATAAATTCAACGACAACCTCCATTTTGAAAAACACCAACAAATTCTACAACCTCAACGTTCAAAAGCACCAATAAATCCAACAAAAACCTCAACAATGAAAAACAGCAAAAAATTCAACAACATCCTCAACTTTGAAAAGCACCAACAAATTCAAAAACCTCTACATTGAAAAACTCCAACAAATTCAACAACAACTTCAGCAATGAAAAACATCAAGAAATTCAACAACAACCTCAACATTCAAAAACACCAGCAAATTCAACAACAAACTCAACAATGAAAAACATCAAAAAATTCAACAACAACCTCAACATTCAATAACACCAACAAGTTCAACAAAAACCTCAACAATGAAAAACACCAGCAAATTCAACAACAACCTCAACAATGAACAGCATCAAAAAATTCAACAACAACCTCAGCATTCAAAATCACCAACAAATGAAACAAGCTCAACATTGAAAAACACCAACAAATTCAACAACAACCTCAGCAATGAAAAACATCAAAAAATTTAACAACAACCTCAACAATGAAAAACACCAATAAATTCAACAACAACCTCAACAATGAAAAACACCAAAAAGATCAAAAACAACCTCAACAATGAAAAACTCCAACAATTTCAACAACAACCGCAACAATGAAAAACACCAAAAAATTCAACAACAACCTCAACATTCAATAATACCAACAAGTTTAACAAAAATCGCAACAATGAAAAACACCAAAAAATTCAACAACAACCTCAACTTCGAAAAACACCAACAAATTCAACAACCTCAACATTGAAAAACACCAACAAATTCAACTGCAACCTCAACATGGAAAAACACAAAAAAGTTTTTTAAAAAAAATTGATAACAGTAAAAAATTCAACAACAACCGCAATATTGAAAAACTCCAAGAAATTCAACAACAACCTCAACATTGAAAAACACCACCAAATTCATCAACAACCTCAACATTGAAAAACACCAGCAAATTCAACAACAACCTCAACAATGAACAACATCAAAAAATTCAACAACAACCTCAGCATTCAAAAACACCAACAAATGAAACAAGCTCAACTTTGAAAAACACCAACAAATTCAACAACAACCTCAGCAATGAAAAACATCAATAAATTCAACAACAACCTCAACAATGAAAAAGAACAATAAATTCACCAACAACAACCTCAACAATGAAAAACAACAAAAAGATCAACAACAACGTCAACAATGAAAAACTCCAACAATTTCAACAACTGCAACAATGAAAAACACCAAAAAATTCAACAACAAACTCAACATTGAAAATCACCAACAAATTCAGCAACAACCTCAGCAATGGAAAACATCAAAAAATTCAACAACAACCTCAACAATGAAAAACACCAAAAAATTCAACAACAACAACCTCAACAATGGAAAACATTAAAAAGATCACCAACAACCTAAACATTCAAAAACACCAACAAGTTCAACAAAAAGCTCAGCAATGACAAACACCAAAAAATTCAAGTGCATCCTCAACTTTTAAAAAAATCCAAAAAAGTTCAAAAAAAACCATTGATAACACCATTAAATTCAACAATATCCTCAACATTGAAAATCACCAACAAATTCAACAGCAACCTCAGCAATGCAAAACATCAAAAAATTCAACAACAACAACCTCAACAATGAAAAATATCAAAAAATTCAACAGCAACCTCAACAATGAAAAGTAACAAAAAGATCAACAACAACCTCAACAATGAAGAACACCAAAAAGATCAGCAACAACATCAACAATGAAAAACACCAAAAAATTCAACAACAACCTCAACAATGAAAAACACGAAAAAATTCAACAACAACATCAACTTTGAAAAACACCAACAAATTCAACAACCTCAACATTGAAAAACAGCATCAAATTCAACAACAACCTCAACTTTTAAAAATACAAAAAATTTCAACAAAATAAATATTGATAAAGCCAACAAGAACCTCAATATTGAATATAACCAACAAATTCAACAGCAGCCTCAACTTTGAAAAGCAGCAATAAATTCAACAACCTCAACATTGAAGAACACCAGCAATTTCAACAACAACCTCAACAATGAAAAACATCAAAATATTCAACAACAACCTCAACATTGAAAAACACCAACAAATTCAACTGCAACCTCAACTTTGAAAAATACAAAAAAGTTAAAAAAGATCCATTGATAACACCAATAAATTCAACAACAAGCTCAATATTGAAAATCACCAACAAATTCAACAACAACCTCAACATTGCAAAACACCAACTAATTCAACAACAAACTCAACAATGAAATACGCCAACAAATTCCACAACCTCAACATTGAAAAACACCAACAAATTCAACAACAACAACATAAACAATGAAAAACACCAAAATGATCAACAACAACCTCAACAATGAAAAACACCAACAAATTCAACAACAACCTCAACAATGAAAAACAACAAAAATTCAACAACAACTTCAGCTTTGAAAAACACCAACAAATTCAACAACCTCAACATTGAAAAAGACGAACAAATTTAGCAAAAACCTCAACAATGAAAAACATCAAAAAATTCAACAACAACCTCAACATTGAAAAACACCAACAAATTCAACTGAAACCTCAACTTTGAAAAATACAAAAAGCTTAAAAAAAACCAATGATAACACCAATAAATTCAACAACAAGCTCAATATTGGAAATCACCAACAAATTCAACAACAACCTCAACATTGCAAAACACCAAGAAATTCAACTGCAACATCAACTTTGAAAAATACATAAACGTTCAATAAAAACCATTGATAACACCAACATATTCTACAGCAACCTCTACAATGAAAAACACCAAAAAATTCAACAACAACCACAACATTGAAAAACACCCATAAATTCAACAACAACCTCAACATTCAAAAACACGAACAAATTCAAAAACAACCTCAACAATGAAAAACATCAAAAATTCAACAACAACAACCTCAACAATGAAAAACATCAAAGAATTCAACAAAATAACACCAACAAATTCAACAACCTCAACATTGAAAAACACCAACAAATTCAACTGCAGCCTCAACTTTGAAAATTACAAAAAAGTTAAAAAAAAGCCATTGACTACACCAATAAATTCAACAACAGCCTCAACATTGAAAATCACCAACAAATTCAACAACAACCTCAACAATGAACGTCACCAACAAATTCAAGAACAACAACCACAACACTGAAAAACATCAAAAAATTCAACAACAACCTAAACATTGAACAACACCAAAATGATCAACAACAACCTCAACAATGAAAAACATCAGAAAATTCAACAACAACCTCTACAATGATAAACACCAAAAAATTTAACAACAACAACCTCAACAATGAAAAACGTCAAAAAATTCAACAACAACCTCAACAATGAAAAACACGAAAAAATTCAACAACAACCTCAACTTTGAAAAACATCAACAAATTCAACAACCTCAACATTGAAAAACAGCATCAAATTCAACAACAACCTCAACTTTTAAAAATACAAAAAATTTCGACAAAATAAATATTGATAAAACCAACAAATTCAACAAGAACCTCAATATTGAATATAACCAACAAATTCAACAGCAACCTCAACTTTGAAAAACAGCAACAAATTCAACAACCTCAACACTGAAAAAGAGCAGCAAATTCAACAACAACCTCAACAATGAAAAACATCAAAATATTCAACAACAAACGCAACATTCAAAAACACTAACACATTCAACAAAAACCTCAACAATGAAAAACACCAAAAAATTCAACTTCAACATTGAAAAACACCAACAAATTCAAATGCATCATCAACTTTGAAAAATACAAAAATTTCAATAAAAACCATTGATAACAGCAACAAATGCAACAACAACCTCAACAATGAAAAACATCAAATAATGCAACAAAAACCTCAACTTTCAAAACCATCAACAAATTCAAAAAAAACCTCAACAATGAAAAACACCAAAAAATGCGACAACAACCTCAGCTTTGAAAAACACCAACAAATTCAACTGCAACCTCTACTTTGAAAAATACTAACAAATACAACAACAACCTCAACATTGAAAAACTCCAACAAATTCAACAACAACCTCAATATTCAAAAACAACAACAAATTCAACAACCACAACATTGAAAAACACCAACAAATTCAAATGCAACCTCAACTTTGAAAAATACAAAGAATTTAAAAAAAACCATTGATAACACCAATAAATTCAACAACAAGCTCAATATTGAAAATCAACAACAAATTCAACAACAGCCTCAACATTGCAAAACACCAACTAATTCAACAACAACCTCAACAATGAAATACGCCAACAAATTCAACAACTTCAACATTGAAAAACAGCAACAAATTCAACAATAACAACATCAACAATGAAAAAGACCAAAATGATCAACAACAAACTCAAAAATGAAAAACATCAAAAAATTCAACAACAACAACCTCAACAATGAAAAATATCAAAAAATTCAACAACAACCTTAACAATGAAAAACACAAAAAAGATCAACAACAACCTCAACAATGAAAAACACCAAAAAGATCCACAACAACCTCAACAATGAAAAACATCGAAAAATTCATCAACAACCTCAACTTTGAAAAACACCAACAAATTCAACAACCTCAACATTGAAAAACACCAACAAATTCAACAACCTCAACATTGAAAAACACCAACAAATTCAACTGCAACCTCAACTTTGAAAAATACAAAAAAGTTCAAAAGGAACCATTGATGACACCAATAAATTCAACAACACCCTCAACATTGAAAATCACCAACAAATTCAAAAACAACCTCAACAATGAAAAACCCCAAAAAATTCGACAACAACAACCTCAATAATGAAAAACACCAAGGAATTCAACAACAACAACCTCAGCAATGAAAAAAACGAAAAAGATCAACAACAACCTCAATAATGAAAAGCACTAAGAAATTCAACAACAACCTCAACTTTGAAAAACACCAGCAAATTCAATAACAACCTAATCAATGAAAAACAACAAAAAATTCAACAACAACCTCAACTTTGAAAAACACCAACAAACTCAACAACCTCAACATTGAAAAACACCAATAAATTCAACTGCATCCTCAACTTTGAAAAATACAAAAACTTTGAACAAAATCAATATTGAAAACACCAACAAATTCAACAGCAACCTCAACTTTGAAAAACACCAACAAATTAAACAACCTCAACATTGAAAAACACCAAGAAATTCAACTGCAACATCAACTTTGAAAAATACAAAAACGTTCAAAAAAAAATTGATAACACCAACATATTCAACAACAACCTCTACAATGAAAAACACCTAAAAATTCAACAACAACCACACCATTGAAAACCACCAATAAATTCAACAACAACCTCAACATTCAAAACCACCAACAAATTCAACAAAAACCTCAACAATGAAAAACACCAAAATATGCAACAACAACCTCAACTTTGAAAAACTCCAACAACTTCAACTGCAACCTCAACTTTGAAAAATACCAACAAGTACAACAACAACCTCAACATTGAAAAACTCCAACACATTCAACAACAACCTCAACAATGAAAAACACCAAAAAATTCAACATCAACCTCAATATTCAAAAACACCAACAAATTGAACAAAAACCTCAACGATGAAAAATACCAAAAAAATTCAACAACAACCTCAACAATGAAAAACACCAACACATTCAACAACCACAACATTGAAAAACAATAACAAATTCAACTGCAACCACAACTTTGAAAAATACAGAAAAGTTAAAATAAAACCATTGATAATCCCAATAAATTCAACAACAACCTCAATATTGAAAATCACCAACAAATTCAACAAAAACCTTAAGATTGCAAAACACCAACACATTCAACAACAAACACAACGTTGAAAATCACCAACAAATTCAACAACCACGCCAACAATGAAAAACACCAAAAAATTCAATAACAACCTCAATATTGAAAAACACCAACAAATTCAACAAAAACCTCAACAATGAAAAATACCAAACAAATTCAACAACAACCTCAACAATGAAAAACACCAACAAATGCATGAACCACAACATTGAAAAACACCAACAAATTCAACTGCAACCTCAAATTTGAAAAATACAAAAAGTTAAAAAAAAACCATTGATAACAGCAATAACTTCAACAACAACCTCAATATTGAAAATCACCAACAAATTCAAAAAAAACCTTAACATTGCAAAACACCAACACATCCACCATCAAACTCAACATTGAAAATCACCAACAAATTCAACATCAACCTCAGCAAAGACAAATATCAAAAAATTCAACAACTACCTGAAAAATGAAAAACACCATAAAATTCAACAACAACCAAAGCAATGAAAATCACCAAAAAGATCAACAACAACCTCAACATTGAAAAACTCGAACAATTTCAACAACAACCGCAACAATGAAAAACACCAAAAAATTCAACAACAAACTCAACATTGAAAATCACCACAAAATTCAACAACAAACTCAACTATCAAAAACACCAAAATTGAAATACACCAACAAAAACCTCAACAATGAAAAAAACCAAATAATTCAACAACAACCTCAACTTTGAAAAATACAAAAAATTTGAACAAAATAAATATTGATAACACCAACAAATTCAACAACAACCTCAATATTGAATATCACCAACAAATTCAACAGCAACCTCAACTTTGAAAAACACCAACAAATTCAACAACCTCAGCATTGAAAAACACTAACAAATTCAACTGCATCATCAACTTTGAAAAATACAAGACGTTCAAAAGAAACCATTGATAACACTAAAAAATTCAACAACAAGCTCAATATTGAAAATCACCAACAAATTCAACAACAATCTCAACATTGCAAAGCACCAGCAAATTCAACAACTAACTCAACAATGAAATACACCAACAAATTCAACAACCTCAGCATTGAAAAACACCAACAAATTGAACAACAACCTCAACAATGAAAAACACCAATAAATTCAACAACATCAACAATGAAAAACACCAAAATGATAAACAACAACCTCAACAATGAAATACACCAAAAAGATCCACAGCAACCTCAACACTGAAAAATACCATAAAATTCAACAACAACCTCAACTTTGAAAAACACCCACAAATTCAAGAACCTCAACATTGAAAAACACCAACAAATTCAACTGCAACCTCAACTTTGAAAATTACAAAAAAGTTCAAAAAAAACCATTGATAACACCAATAAATTCAACAACATCCTCAACATTGAAAATCAGCAACAAATTCAACAACAACCTCAAAATGAAAATCACCAACAAAATCAACAAAAACCTTAACATTCCAAAACACCAACACATTCAACAACAAACACAATGTTGAAAATCACCAACAAATTCAACAACAACGTCAACAATGAAAAACACCAAAAAATTCAACAACAACCTCAATATTCAAAAACACCAACAAATTCAACAAAAGCCTCAACAATGAAAAATACCAAACAAATTCAACAACAACCTCAACAATGAAAAACACCAACAAATGCAAGAACCACAACATTGAAAAACACCAACAAATTCAACAACAACCTCAACTTCGAAAAACACCAACAAATTCAACAACCTCAACATTGAAAAACACCAACAAATTCAACTGCAACCTCAACATGGAAAAACACAAAAAAGTTTAAAAAAAAATTGATAACAGTAAAAAATTCAACAACAACCTCAATATTGAAAAACTCCAAGAAATTCAACAACAACCTCAACATTGAAAAACACCAAGAAATTCAACAACAATCTCAGTATTCAAAAACACCAACAAATGAAACAAGCTCAACATTGAAAAACACCAACAAATTCATCAACAACCTCAACATTGAAAAACACCAGCAAATTCAACAACAACCTCAACAATGAACAACATCAAAAAATTCAAAAACAACCTCAGCATTCAAAAACACCAACAAATGAAACAAGCTCAACATTGAAAAACTCCAACAATGTCAACAACAACCGCAACAATGAAAAACACCAAAAAATTCATCAACAAACTCAACATTGAAAATCACCACAAAATTCAACAACAAACTCAACTATCAAAAACACCAACATTGAAATACACCAACAAAAACCTCAACAATGAAAAAAACCAAATAATTCAACAACAACCTCAACTTTGAAAAACACCAACAAATTCAACAACCTCAACATTGAAAAACACCAACAAATTCAACTGCAACCTCATCTTTGAAAAATACAAAAAATTTGAACAAAATAAATATTGATAACACCAACAAATTCAACAACAACCTCAATATTGAATATCACCAACAAATTCAACAGCAACCTCAACTTTGAAAAACACCAACAAATTCAACAACCTCAACATTGAAAAACACTAACAAATTCAACTGCATCATCAACTTTGAAAAATACAAGACGTTCAAAAGAAACCATTGATAACACTAAAAAATTCAACAACAAGCTCAATATTGAAAATCACCAACAAATTCAACAACAATCTCAACATTGCAAAACATCAGCAAATTCAACAACTAACTCAACAATGAAATACACCAACAAATTCAACAACCTCAACATTGAAATACACCAACAAATTCAACAACAACAACCTCAACAATGAAAAACACCAATAAATTCAACAACAACATCAACAATGAAAAACACCAAAATGATAAACAACAACCTCAACAATGAAATACACCAAAAAGATCGACAGCAACCTCAACAATGAAAAGGACCGTAAAATTCAACAACAACCTCAACTTTGAAAAACACCAACAAATTCAACTGCAACCTCAACTTTGAAAATTACAAAAAAGTTCAAAAAAAACCATTGATAACACCAATAAATTCAACAACATCCTCAACATTGAAAATCAGCAACAAATTCAACAACAACCTCAAAAATGAAAATCACCAACAAAATCAACAAAAACCTTAACATTGCAAAGCACCAACACATTCAACAACAAACACAACATTGAAAATCACCAACAAATTCAACAACAACGTCAACAATGAAAAACACCAAAAAATTCAACAACAACCTCAATATTCAAAAGGACCAACAAATTCAACAAAAACCTCAACAATGAAAAATACCAAACAAATTCAACAACAACCTCAACAATGAAAGACACCAACAAATGCAAGATCCACAACACTGAAAAACACCAACAAATTCAACTGCAACCTCAAATTTGAAAAATACAAAAAGTTAAAAAAAAACCATTGATAACACCAGTAAATTCAACAACAACCTCAATATTGAAAATCACCAACAAATTCAACAAAAACCTTAACATTGCAAAACACAAACACATTCACCAACAAACTCAACATTGAAAATCACCAACAAATTTAACATCAACCTCAGCAAAGACAAAGATCAAAAAATTCAACAACAACTACCTGAAAAATGAAAAACACCATAAAATTCAACAACAACAACCAAAGCAATGCAAATCACCAAAAAGATCAACAACAACCTCAACATTGAAAAACTCCAACAATGTCAACAACAACCGCAACAATGAAAAACACCAAAAAATTCAACAACAAACTCAACATTGAAAATCACCACAAAATTCAGCAACAAACTCAACTATCAAAAACACCAACATTGAAATATACCAACAAAAACCTCAACAATGAAAAAAACCAAATAATTCAACAACAACCTCAACTTTGAAAAACACCAACAAATTCAACAACCTCAGCATTGAAAAACACCAACAAATTCAACTGCAACCTCAACTTTGAAAAATACAAAAAATTTGAACAAAATAAATATTGATAACACCAACAAATTCAACAACAACCTCAATATTGAATGTCACCAACAAATACAACAGCAACAACAACATTGAAAAACACCAACAAATTCAACAACTTCAAAATTGAAAAACACTAACAAATTCAACTGCAACATCAACTTTGAAAAATACAAAAAGTTCAAAAGAAACCATTGATAACACTAAAAAATTCAACAACAAGCTCAATATTGAAAATCACCAACAAATTCAACAACAATCTCAACATTGCAAAACACCAGCAAATTCAACAACTAACTCAACAATGCAATAAACCAACAAATTCAACAACCTCAACATTGAAATACACCAACAAATTCAACAACAACAACCTCAACAATGAAAAAAACCAAAAAATTCAACAACAACATCAACAATGAAAAACATCAAAATGATCAACAACAACCTCAACAATGAAAAACACCAAAAAGATCCACAGCAACCTCAACAATGAAAAACACTGTAAAATTCAACAACACCCTCAACTTTGAAAAACACCAGCAAATTCAACAACCTCAACATTGAAAAACTCCAACAAATTCAACTGCAACCTCAACTTTGAAAATTACAAAAAAGTTCAAAAAAAACCATTGATAACACCAATAAATTCAACAACATCATCAACTTTGAAAATTACCAACAAATTCAACAACAACCTCAACAATGAAAAACACCAAAAAATGCGAGAAAAAACTCAACTTTGAAAAACACCAACAAATTCAAATGCAACCTCTACTTTGAAAAATACTAACAAATACAACAACAACCTCAACATTGAAAAACTCCAACAAATTCAACAACAACCTCAATATTCAAAAACAACAACAAATTCAACAACCACAACTTTGAAAAACACCAACAAATTCAACTGCAACCTCAAGTTTGAAAAATACAAAAAAGTTAAAAAAAAAGCCATTGATAACACCAACACATTCAACAACAAACTCAACATTGAAAATCACCAACAAATCAACAACCTCCGCAAATGAAAATATCAAAAAATTCAACAACAACTACCTGAAAAATGAAAAACACCAAAAAATTCAACAACAACAACCAAAGCAATGAATAACACCTAAAAGATCAACAACAACCTCAACATTGAAAAACTCCAACAATTTCAACAACAACCGCAACAATGAAAAACACCAAAAAATTCAACAACAAACTCAACATTGAAAATCACCACAAAATTGAACTACCTGAACATTGAAAAACACCAAAAAATTCAACAACAACCAAAGCAATGGATAACACCTAAAAGATCAACAACAACCTCAACATTGAAAAACTCCAACAAGTTCAAAAAAAACCTCAACAATGAAAAAAACCTAATAATTCAACAACAACCTCAACTTTGAAAAACACCAACAAAATCAACAACCTCAACATTGAAAAACACCAACAAATTCAACTGCAACCTCAACTTTGAAAAATACAAAAAATTTGAACAAAATAAATATTGATAACACCAACAAATTCAACAACAACCTCAATATTGAATATCACCAACTAATTCAACAGCAACCTCAACTTTGAAAAACACCAACAAATTCTCAACATTGCAAAACACCAGCAAATTCAACCACTAACTCAACAATGAAATACACCAACTAATTCAACAACCTCAACATTGAAATACACCAACAAATTCAACAACAACAACCTCAACAATGAAAAAAAGCAAAAAATTCAACAACAACATCAACAATGAAAAACACCAAAAAGATCAACAACAACCTCGACAATGAAAAACATCAAAAAATTCAACAACAACCTCAACTTTGAAAAAAACCAACAAATTCAATAACAACCTCAACATTCAAAAACACCAACAAATTCAACAACAACCTCAACATTGAAAAACACGAAAAAATTCAACTACAACCTCAACTTTCAAAAACACCATCATATTCAACAACAACCTCAACTTTTAAAAATACAAAAAATTTCAACAATATAAATATTGATAAAACCAACAAATTCAACAACAACGTCAATATTGAATATAACCAACAAATTCAACAGCAACCTCATCTTTGAAAAAGACCAAATAATTCAACAACCTCAACATTGAAAAATACCAACAAATTCAACTGCTTCATCAACTTTGAAAAATACAAAAAAGGTCAAAAAATACCATTGATAACACCAACAAATTCAACAACAACCTCAACAATGAAAAGCATCAAAAAATTCAGCAACAACCTAAACACTCAAAACCACCAACAAATTCAACAAAAACCTCAACAGTGAATAACACCAAAAAATGCAACAACAACCTCAACTTTAAAAACACCAACAAATTCAACTGCAACCTCAACTTTGAAAAATACCAACAAATATAACAACAACCTCAAGATTGAAGAAATCCAACACATTCAACAACAAACTCAACATTGAAAATCACCAACAAATTCAACATCAACCTCAGCAAAGACAAATATCAAAAAATGCAACAACAACTACCTGAACAATGAAAAACACCAAAAAATTCAACAACAACAACCAAAGCAATGAAAAACACCAAAAAGATCAACAACAACCTCAACATGGAAAAACTCCAACAATTTCAACAACAACCGCAACAATGAAAAACACAATAAAAATTCAACAACAAACTCAACATTGAAAATCACCACAAAATTCACCAACAAACTCAACTATCAAAAACAACAAGTTCAACAAAAACCTCAACAATGAAAAAAACCAAATAATTCAACAACAACCTCAACTTTGAAAAACACCAACAAATTCCACAACCTCAATATTGAAAAACACCAACAAATACAGCTGCAAACTCAACTTTGAAAAATACAAAAAATATGAACAAAAGAAATATTGATAACACCAACAAATTCAACAACAACCTCAATATTGAATATCTTCAACAAATTCAACAGCAACCTCAACTTTGAAAAACACCAACAAATACAACAACAACAACTCAACAATGAAAAACACCAAAAAATTCAACCACAACATCAACAATGAAAAACGCCAAAATGATCAACAACAACCTCAACAACGAAAAACACCAAAAAGATCCACAGCAACCTCAACAATGAAAAACACCGTAAAATTCAACAACAACCTCAACTTTGAAAAACACCAACAAATTCAACAACCTCAACATTGACAAACACCAACAAATTCAACTGCAACCTCAACTTTGAAAATTACAAAAAAGTTAAAAAAAATCATTGATAACACCAATAAATTCAACAACATCCTCAACATTGAAAATCACCAACATATTCAACAAAACCTCAACAATGATAATCAACAACAAATTCAACAACAACAACTTCAACAATGAAAAACACCAGAAAATTCAACAACAACAACCCCAACATTGAAAAACACCAAAATGATCAACAACAACCTCAACAATGAAAAACATCAAAAAATTCAACAACAGCCTCAACTTTGAAAAAAACCAACTAATTCATTAACAACCTCAACAATCAAAAACACCAACAAATTCAACAACATCCTCAACATCGAAAAACACGAAAAAATTCAACAAGAGCCTCAACTTTGAAAAACGCCATCAAACTCAACAACAACCTCAACTTATAATATTACAAAAAATTTCATCAAAATAAATATTGATAAAACCAACAAATTCAACAACAACGTCATTATTGAATATTACCAACAAATTCAACAGCAACCTCAACTTTGAAAAAGACCAAATAATTCAACAACCTCAACATTGAAAAATACCAACAAATTCAACTGCATCATCAACTTTGAAAAATACAAAAAAGTTCAAAAAATAACATTGATAACACCAACAAATTCAACAACAACCTCAACAATGAAAAACATCAAAAAATTCAGCAACAACCTAAACATTCAAAACCACCAACAAATTCAACAAAAACCTCAACAGTGAAAAACAACAAAAAATGCAACAACAACCTCAATTTTGAAAAACACCAACAAATTCAACTGCAACCTCAACTTTGAAAAATACCAACAAATATAACAACAACCTCAAGATTGAAAAACTCCAACAAATTCAACAACAACCTCAACAATGAAAAACACCAAAAAATTCAACAACAACCTCATATTCAAAAACACCAACAAATTCAACAAAAACCTCAACAATGAAAAATACCAAAAAAATTCAACAACAACCTCAACAATGAAAAACACCAACAAATTCAACAACGACAACATTGAAAAACACCAACAAATTCAACTGCAACCTCAACTTTGAAAAATTCAAAAAAGTTTTAAAAAAACCATTGATAACATCAATATATTCAACAACAACCTCAATTTTGAAAATCACCAACAAGTACAACAAAAACCATAGCATTGCAAAACACCAACACATTCAACAACAACCTCAACAATGAAAAGAACCAACAAATTCAACAACAGCCTCAATATTCAAAAACACCAACAAATTCAACAAAAACCTCAACAATGAAAAATACCAAACCAATTCAACAACAACCTCAACAATGAAAAGCACAAAAAAATTCAACAAACACAACATTGAAAATCACCAACAAATTCAACAACAACCTCAACAATGATAATCAACAACAAATTCAACAACAACAACTTCAACAATGAAAAACACCAAAAAATTCAACAACAACAACCTCAACATTGAAAAACGCCAAAATGATCAACAACAACCTCAACAATGAAAAACATCAAAAAATTCAACAACAGCCTCAACTTTGCAAAAAACCAACTAATTCAATAACAACCTCAACAATCAAAAACACCAACAAATTCAACAACATCCTCAACAATGAAAAACACGAAAAAATTCAACAACAACCTCAACTTTCAAAAACACCATTAAACTCAACAATAACCTCAACTTTAAAAATTACAAAAAATTTCATCAAAATAAATATTGATAAAACCAACAAATTCAACAAGAACGTCACTATTGCATATAACCAAAAAATACAAAAGCAACCTCAACTTTGAAAAAGACGAACAAATTCAACAACCTCAACATTGAAAATCACCAACAATTTCAACTGCATCATCAACTTTGAAAAATACAAAAAAGTTCAAAAAATACCGTTGATAACACCAACAAATTCAACAACAACCTCAACAATGAAAAACATCAAAAAATTCAACAACAACCTAAACATTTAAAACCACCAACAAATTCAACAAAAACCTCAACAATGAAAAACACCAAAAAATGCAACAACAAACTCAACTTTGAAAAACACCAACAAATTCAACAGCAACCTCAACTTTGAAATAATACCAACAAATACAACAACAACCTCAACATTGAAAAATACAAAAAGTTAAAAAAAACCATTGATAACACCAATAAATTCAACAACAACCTCAATATTGAAAATCACCAACAAATTCAACAAAAACCTCAACATTGCAAAACACGAACACATTCAACAACAAACTCAACATTGAAAATCACCAACAAATTCAACAACAACCTCAGCAAAGACAAATATCATAACATTAAACAGCAACTTCCTGAACAATGAAAAACACCAAAAAATTCAACAACAACAACCAAAGCAATGAAAAACACCAAAAGATCAACAACCTCAACATTGAAACACTCCAACAATTTCAGCAACAACCGCAACAATGAAAAAGACAAAAAAGTTCAACGACAACCTCAACTTTCAAAAACACCAACAAATTCAACAACCTCAACATTGAAAAACAGCAACAAATTTAACTGCAACCTCAACTTTGAAAAATACAAAAAATTTGAACAATATAAATATTGATAACACCAACAAATTCCACAGCAACCTCAACTTTGAAAAACACCAACAAATTCAAAAACTTCAACATTGAAAAACACCAACAAATTCAACTGCATCATCAACTTTGAAAAATACTAAAAAGTTAAAAAAAAATACATCGATAACACTAATAAATTCAACAACAAGCTCAATATTGAAAATCACCAACAAATTCAACAACAATCTCCACAATCCAAAACACCAGCAAATTCAACAACAAACTCAACAATGAAATACACCAACAAATTCAACAACCTCAAAATTTAAAAACACCAACAAATTCAACAACAACAACCTCAACAATGAAAAATACCAAAAAATGCAACAAAACCTCAACTTTCAAAAACACCAACAAGTTCCACTGCAAAGTCAACTTTGAAAAATACCAACAAATACAACAACAACCTCAACATTGAAAAACTCCAACAAATTCAAAAACAACCTCAACAATGAAAAACACCAAAAAATTCGACAACAACCTCGATATTCAAAAACACCAAAAAATTCAACAAAAACCTCAACAATGAAAAATAGGAAAAAAATTCAACAACAAACTCAACATTGAAAACCACCAACGAATTCAACTGCAACCTCAACTTTGAAAAATACAAAAAAGTTACAAAAACCATTGATAGCACCAAAAGATTCAAGAACAACCTCAATATTGAAAATCACCAACAAATTCAACAAAAACCTCAATATTGCAAAACACCAACACATTCAACAACAAACTCAACATTGAAAATCTCCAACAAATTCAACAACAACCTCAGCAAGGAAAGACATCAAAAAATTCAACATCTACAACCTGAACAATGCAAAACAGCATAAAATTCAACAACAACAACCACAACAATGAATAACACCAAAAAGATCAACAACAACCTCAACATTGAAAAACTCCAACAATTTGAACAACAACTGCAACAATGATAAACACCAAAAAATTCAACAACAAACTCAACATTGAAAATCATCACAAAATTCAACAACAAACTCAACTATCAAAAACACCAACAAGTTCAAAAAAACCTCAAAAATGAAAAACACCAAATAATTCAAAAACAACCTCATCTTTGAAAAACACCAACAAACTCAACAACCTCAACATTGAAAAACACCAACAAATTCAACTGCAACCTCAACAATGAAATACAACAAAAAATTCAACAACAATCTCAACTTTGATAAACGAGAACAAATTCAAAAACCTCAACATTGAAAAACGCCAACAAATTCAACAACAACCTCAACAATGAAAAACACCAAAAAATTCAACAACAACCACAACATTGAAAATCACGAACTAATTCAACAACAACCTCAATAATGAAAACACAGAAAAATTCAACAACAACCTCAACAATGAAAAACACCAACAAATACAACAACAACTTCAACAATGAAAAACACCAAAAAATTCAGCAACAACCTCAACTTTGAAAATCACCAACAAATTCAACAACCTCATCATTGAAAAACACCGACAAATTCGAGTGCAACATCAACTTTGAAAAATGCAAAAAAGTTCAAAAAAAACATTGATAACACCAATAAATTCAACAACAACCTCAACAATGAAAAACACCAAAAAATTCAACAACATCCCTAGCTTTGAAAAACACCAACAAATTCAACAACCTCAACATTTAAAAACTCCAACAAATTCAACAACAACCTCAACAATTAAAAACACCAAAAAATTCAACAACAACCACAACATTGAAAAACACCAACAAATTCAACAACACCCTCAATACTGAAAAACACCAACAAATTCAACAACAACCTCAACATTCAAAAACACCAACAAATTCAACGACAACCTCAACAATGAAGAACACCAAAAAATTCAACAACAACTTCAACTTTCAAAACCAGTAACAAATAAAACAACAACCTCAATGCTGAAAATCACAAACAAATACAACAACAACCTCAACAATGAAAAACTCGAACAAATTCAACAACAATCTCAACAATGAAAAACACCAAAAAATTCAACAACAACCTCAACATTCAAAACCACCAACAAATTCAACAAAAACCTCAATAAAGAAACACACCAAAAAATGCAACAACAACCTCAACTTTAAAAACATCAACAAATTCAACTGCAACCTCAACTTTCAAAAATACCAACAAATGCAACAACAACCTCAATATTGAAAAACTCCAACAAATTCAACAACAACCTCAACAATGAAAAACACCAGAAAATTCAACAACAACCTCCACAATGAAAAACACCATAAAATTCAACAAAAACCCCAACATTGAAAATCACCAACGAATTCAACAACAACCTCATCTTTGATAAACATCAACAAATTCAACAACCTCAACATTGAAAAACACCAACAAATTCAACTGCAACCACAACTTTGAAAAATACAAAAAAGTTTAAAAAAAAACATTGATAACACCAATAAATTCAACAACAACCTCAATATTGAAAATCACCGACAAATTCAACAACAACCTCAACAATAAAAAACACCAACAAATTCAACAACAACTTCAACAATGAAAAAAACCAAAAAATTCAGCAACAACCGCAACTTTGAAAAGCACCAAAAAATTCAGCAACAACCTCAACTTTGAAAAACACCAACAAATTCAACAACCTCATCATTGAAAAACACCGACAAATTCGAGTTCAACATCAACTTTGAAAAATACAAAAAAGTTCAAAAAAAACATTGATAACACCAATAAATTCAACAACAACCTCAATATTGAAAATCACCGACAAATTCAACAACAACCTCAACTTTGATAAACACCAACATATTCAACAACAACTTCAACAATGAAAAACACCAAAAAATTCAGCAACAACCGTAACTTTGAAAAACACCAACAAATTCAACAACCTCAACATTGAAAAACACCAACAAATTCAAGTGCAACATCAACTTTGAAAAATACAAAAGAGTTCAAAAAAAACCATTGATAACACCAATGAATTCAACAACAACCTCAACACTGAAAAACACCAAAAAATTCAACAACATCCTCAACTTTGATAAACACCAAAAATTCAACAACATCAACATTGAAAAACTCCAACAAATTCAACAACAACCTCAACAATTAAAAACACCAAAAAATTTAACAACAACCACAACATTGAAAAACACCAACAAATTCAATAACAACCTCAATACTGAAAAACAAAAACGAATTCAACAACAACCTCAACATTCAAAAACACCAACAAATTCACCGACAACCTCAACAATGAAATACACCAAAAAATTCAACTACAACTTCAACTTTGAAAAACACCAAAAATTCAAAAAAAAGCTCAACAATGAAAAACATCAAAAATTCAACAACAACCTCAACTTGGAAAAACACCAACAAATTCAACTGCAACCTCAACTTTGAAAAATACAAAAAAGTTAAAAAATAACCATTGATAACACCAATAAATTCAACAACAACCACATTATTAAAAATTACCAAGAAATTCATAAACAACCTCAACATTGCAAAACAACAACAAATTCACCGACAACCTCAACAATGAAAAACACCAAAAAATGCAACAACAACTTCAACTTTGAAAAACAGCAACAAATAAAACAGCAACCTCAATGCTGAAAATCACCAACAAATACAACAACAACCTCAACAATGAAAAACTCCAACAAATTGAACAACCTTAACAATGAAAAACAACAACAAATTCAACAACAGCCTCAACATTCAAAACCACCAACAAATTCAACAAAAACCTCAACAATGAAACACACCAAGAAATGCAACAACAACCTCAACTTTGAAAAACACCAACAAATTCAACTGCAACCTCAACTTTGAAAAATACCAACAAATACAACAACAACCTCAACATTGAAAAACTCCAACAAATTCAACAACAACCTCAACAATGAAAAACACCAAAAAATTCAACAACAACCTCAATATTCAAAATCACCAACAAATTCAACAACCTCAACATTGAAAAACACCAACAAATTCAACTGCAACCACAACTTTGAAAAATACAAATAAGTTTTAAAAAAAACATTGATAACACCAAAAAATTCAACAACAAACTCAACATTGAAAATCACCACAAAATTGAACTACCTGAACATTGAAAAACACCAAAAAATTCAACAACAACCAAAGCAATGGATAACACCTAAAAGATCAACAACAACCTCAACATTGAAAAACTCCAACAAGTTCAAAAAAAACCTCAACAATGAAAAAAAACCTAATAATTCAACAACAACCTCAACTTTGAAAAACACCAACAAAATCAACAACCTCAACATTGAAAAACACCAACAAATTCAACTGCAACCTCAACTTTGAAAAATACAAAAAATTTGAACAAAATAAATATTGATAACACCAACAAATTCAACAACAACCTCAATATTGAATATCACCAACTAATTCAACAGCAACCTCAACTTTGAAAAACACCAACAAATTCTCAACATTGCAAAACACCAGCAAATTCAACCACTAACTCAACAATGAAATACACCAACTAATTCAACAACCTCAACATTGAAATACACCAACAAATTCAACAACAACAACCTCAACAATGAAAAAAAGCAAAAAATTCAACAACAACATCAACAATGAAAAACACCAAAAAGATCAACAACAACCTCGACAATGAAAAACATCAAAAAATTCAACAACAACCTCAACTTTGAAAAAAACCAACAAATTCAATAACAACCTCAACATTCAAAAACACCAACAAATTCAACAACAACCTCAACATTGAAAAACACGAAAAAATTCAACTACAACCTCAACTTTCAAAAACACCATCATATTCAACAACAACCTCAACTTTTAAAAATACAAAAAATTTCAACAATATAAATATTGATAAAACCAACAAATTCAACAACAACGTCAATATTGAATATAACCAACAAATTCAACAGCAACCTCATCTTTGAAAAAGACCAAATAATTCAACAACCTCAACATTGAAAAATACCAACAAATTCAACTGCTTCATCAACTTTGAAAAATACAAAAAAGGTCAAAAAATACCATTGATAACACCAACAAATGCAACAACAACCTCAACAATGAAAAGCATCAAAAAATTCAGCAACAACCTAAACACTCAAAACCACCAACAAATTCAACAAAAACCTCAACAGTGAATAACACCAAAAAATGCAACAACAACCTCAACTTTAAAAACACCAACAAATTCAACTGCAACCTCAACTTTGAAAAATACCAACAAATATAACAACAACCTCAAGATTGAAGAAATCCAACACATTCAACAACAAACTCAACATTGAAAATCACCAACAAATTCAACATCAACCTCAGCAAAGACAAATATCAAAAAATGCAACAACAACTACCTGAACAATGAAAAACACCAAAAAATTCAACAACAACAACCAAAGCAATGAAAAACACCAAAAAGATCAACAACAACCTCAACATGGAAAAACTCCAACAATTTCAACAACAACCGCAACAATGAAAAACACAATAAAAATTCAACAACAAACTCAACATTGAAAATCACCACAAAATTCACCAACAAACTCAACTATCAAAAACAACAAGTTCAACAAAAACCTCAACAATGAAAAAAACCAAATAATTCAACAACAACCTCAACTTTGAAAAACACCAACAAATTCCACAACCTCAATATTGAAAAACACCAACAAATACAGCTGCAAACTCAACTTTGAAAAATACAAAAAATATGAACAAAAGAAATATTGATAACACCAACAAATTCAACAACAACCTCAATATTGAATATCTTCAACAAATTCAACAGCAACCTCAACTTTGAAAAACACCAACAAATACAACAACAACAACTCAACAATGAAAAACACCAAAAAATTCAACCACAACATCAACAATGAAAAACGCCAAAATGATCAACAACAACCTCAACAACGAAAAACACCAAAAAGATCCACAGCAACCTCAACAATGAAAAACACCGTAAAATTCAACAACAACCTCAACTTTGAAAAACACCAACAAATTCAACAACCTCAACATTGACAAACACCAACAAATTCAACTGCAACCTCAACTTTGAAAATTACAAAAAAGTTAAAAAAAATCATTGATAACACCAATAAATTCAACAACATCCTCAACATTGAAAATCACCAACATATTCAACAAAACCTCAACAATGATAATCAACAACAAATTCAACAACAACAACTTCAACAATGAAAAACACCAGAAAATTCAACAACAACAACCCCAACATTGAAAAACACCAAAATGATCAACAACAACCTCAACAATGAAAAACATCAAAAAATTCAACAACAGCCTCAACTTTGAAAAAAACCAACTAATTCATTAACAACCTCAACAATCAAAAACACCAACAAATTCAACAACATCCTCAACATCGAAAAACACGAAAAAATTCAACAAGAGCCTCAACTTTGAAAAACGCCATCAAACTCAACAACAACCTCAACTTATAATATTACAAAAAATTTCATCAAAATAAATATTGATAAAACCAACAAATTCAACAACAACGTCATTATTGAATATTACCAACAAATTCAACAGCAACCTCAACTTTGAAAAAGACCAAATAATTCAACAACCTCAACATTGAAAAATACCAACAAATTCAACTGCATCATCAACTTTGAAAAATACAAAAAAGTTCAAAAAATAACATTGATAACACCAACAAATTCAACAACAACCTCAACAATGAAAAACATCAAAAAATTCAGCAACAACCTAAACATTCAAAACCACCAACAAATTCAACAAAAACCTCAACAGTGAAAAACAACAAAAAATGCAACAACAACCTCAATTTTGAAAAACACCAACAAATTCAACTGCAACCTCAACTTTGAAAAATACCAACAAATATAACAACAACCTCAAGATTGAAAAACTCCAACAAATTCAACAACAACCTCAACAATGAAAAACACCAAAAAATTCAACAACAACCTCATATTCAAAAACACCAACAAATTCAACAAAAACCTCAACAATGAAAAATACCAAAAAAATTCAACAACAACCTCAACAATGAAAAACACCAACAAATTCAACAACGACAACATTGAAAAACACCAACAAATTCAACTGCAACCTCAACTTTGAAAAATTCAAAAAAGTTTTAAAAAAACCATTGATAACATCAATATATTCAACAACAACCTCAATTTTGAAAATCACCAACAAGTACAACAAAAACCATAGCATTGCAAAACACCAACACATTCAACAACAACCTCAACAATGAAAAGAACCAACAAATTCAACAACAGCCTCAATATTCAAAAACACCAACAAATTCAACAAAAACCTCAACAATGAAAAATACCAAACCAATTCAACAACAACCTCAACAATGAAAAACACAAAAAAATTCAACAAACACAACATTGAAAATCACCAACAAATTCAACAACAACCTCAACAATGATAATCAACAACAAATTCAACAACAACAACTTCAACAATGAAAAACACCAAAAAATTCAACAACAACAACCTCAACATTGAAAAACGCCAAAATGATCAACAACAACCTCAACAATGAAAAACATCAAAAAATTCAACAACAGCCTCAACTTTGCAAAAAACCAACTAATTCAATAACAACCTCAACAATCAAAAACACCAACAAATTCAACAACATCCTCAACAATGAAAAACACGAAAAAATTCAACAACAACCTCAACTTTCAAAAACACCATTAAACTCAACAATAACCTCAACTTTAAAAATTACAAAAAATTTCATCAAAATAAATATTGATAAAACCAACAAATTCAACAAGAACGTCACTATTGCATATAACCAAAAAATACAAAAGCAACCTCAACTTTGAAAAAGACGAACAAATTCAACAACCTCAACATTGAAAATCACCAACAATTTCAACTGCATCATCAACTTTGAAAAATACAAAAAAGTTCAAAAAATACCGTTGATAACACCAACAAATTCAACAACAACCTCAACAATGAAAAACATCAAAAAATTCAACAACAACCTAAACATTTAAAACCACCAACAAATTCAACAAAAACCTCAACAATGAAAAACACCAAAAAATGCAACAACAAACTCAACTTTGAAAAACACCAACAAATTCAACAGCAACCTCAACTTTGAAATAATACCAACAAATACAACAACAACCTCAACATTGAAAAATACAAAAAGTTAAAAAAAACCATTGATAACACCAATAAATTCAACAACAACCTCAATATTGAAAATCACCAACAAATTCAACAAAAACCTCAACATTGCAAAACACGAACACATTCAACAACAAACTCAACATTGAAAATCACCAACAAATTCAACAACAACCTCAGCAAAGACAAATATCATAACATTAAACAGCAACTTCCTGAACAATGAAAAACACCAAAAAATTCAACAACAACAAACAAAGCAATGAAAAACACCAAAAGATCAACAACCTCAACATTGAAACACTCCAACAATTTCAGCAACAACCGCAACAATGAAAAAGACAAAAAAGTTCAACGACAACCTCAACTTTCAAAAACACCAACAAATTCAACAACCTCAACATTGAAAAACAGCAACAAATTTAACTGCAACCTCAACTTTGAAAAATACAAAAAATTTGAACAATATAAATATTGATAACACCAACAAATTCCACAGCAACCTCAACTTTGAAAAACACCAACAAATTCAAAAACTTCAACATTGAAAAACACCAACAAATTCAACTGCATCATCAACTTTGAAAAATACTAAAAAGTTAAAAAAAAATACATCGATAACACTAATAAATTCAACAACAAGCTCAATATTGAAAATCACCAACAAATTCAACAACAATCTCCACAATCCAAAACACCAGCAAATTCAACAACAAACTCAACAATGAAATACACCAACAAATTCAACAACCTCAAAATTTAAAAACACCAACAAATTCAACAACAACAACCTCAACAATGAAAAATACCAAAAAATGCAACAAAACCTCAACTTTCAAAAACACCAACAAGTTCCACTGCAAAGTCAACTTTGAAAAATACCAACAAATACAACAACAACCTCAACATTGAAAAACTCCAACAAATTCAAAAACAACCTCAACAATGAAAAACACCAAAAAATTCGACAACAACCTCGATATTCAAAAACACCAAAAAATTCAACAAAAACCTCAACAATGAAAAATAGGAAAAAAATTCAACAACAAACTCAACATTGAAAACCACCAACGAATTCAACTGCAACCTCAACTTTGAAAAATACAAAAAAGTTACAAAAACCATTGATAGCACCAAAAGATTCAAGAACAACCTCAATATTGAAAATCACCAACAAATTCAACAAAAACCTCAATATTGCAAAACACCAACACATTCAACAACAAACTCAACATTGAAAATCTCCAACAAATTCAACAACAACCTCAGCAAGGAAAGACATCAAAAAATTCAACATCTACAACCTGAACAATGCAAAACAGCATAAAATTCAACAACAACAACCACAACAATGAATAACACCAAAAAGATCAACAACAACCTCAACATTGAAAAACTCCAACAATTTGAACAACAACTGCAACAATGATAAACACCAAAAAATTCAACAACAAACTCAACATTGAAAATCATCACAAAATTCAACAACAAACTCAACTATCAAAAACACCAACAAGTTCAAAAAAACCTCAAAAATGAAAAACACCAAATAATTCAAAAACAACCTCATCTTTGAAAAACACCAACAAACTCAACAACCTCAACATTGAAAAACACCAACAAATTCAACTGCAACCTCAACAATGAAATACAACAAAAAATTCAACAACAATCTCAACTTTGATAAACGAGAACAAATTCAAAAACCTCAACATTGAAAAACGCCAACAAATTCAACAACAACCTCAACAATGAAAAACACCAAAAAATTCAACAACAACCACAACATTGAAAATCACGAACTAATTCAACAACAACCTCAATAATGAAAACACAGAAAAATTCAACAACAACCTCAACAATGAAAAACACCAACAAATACAACAACAACTTCAACAATGAAAAACACCAAAAAATTCAGCAACAACCTCAACTTTGAAAATCACCAACAAATTCAACAACCTCATCATTGAAAAACACCGACAAATTCGAGTGCAACATCAACTTTGAAAAATGCAAAAAAGTTCAAAAAAAACATTGATAACACCAATAAATTCAACAACAACCTCAACAATGAAAAACACCAAAAAATTCAACAACATCCCTAGCTTTGAAAAACACCAACAAATTCAACAACCTCAACATTTAAAAACTCCAACAAATTCAACAACAACCTCAACAATTAAAAACACCAAAAAATTCAACAACAACCACAACATTGAAAAACACCAACAAATTCAACAACACCCTCAATACTGAAAAACACCAACAAATTCAAGAACAACCTCAACATTCAAAAACACCAACAAATTCAACGACAACCTCAACAATGAAGAACACCAAAAAATTCAACAACAACTTCAACTTTCAAAACCAGTAACAAATAAAACAACAACCTCAATGCTGAAAATCACAAACAAATACAACAACAACCTCAACAATGAAAAACTCGAACAAATTCAACAACAATCTCAACAATGAAAAACACCAAAAAATTCAACAACAACCTCAACATTCAAAACCACCAACAAATTCAACAAAAACCTCAATAAAGAAACACACCAAAAAATGCAACAACAACCTCAACTTTAAAAACATCAACAAATTCAACTGCAACCTCAACTTTCAAAAATACCAACAAATGCAACAACAACCTCAATATTGAAAAACTCCAACAAATTCAACAACAACCTCAACAATGAAAAACACCAGAAAATTCAACAACAACCTCCACAATGAAAAACACCATAAAATTCAACAAAAACCCCAACATTGAAAATCACCAACGAATTCAACAACAACCTCATCTTTGATAAACATCAACAAATTCAACAACCTCAACATTGAAAAACACCAACAAATTCAACTGCAACCACAACTTTGAAAAATACAAAAAAGTTTAAAAAAAAACATTGATAACACCAATAAATTCAACAACAACCTCAATATTGAAAATCACCGACAAATTCAACAACAACCTCAACAATAAAAAACACCAACAAATTCAACAACAACTTCAACAATGAAAAAAACCAAAAAATTCAGCAACAACCGCAACTTTGAAAAGCACCAAAAAATTCAGCAACAACCTCAACTTTGAAAAACACCAACAAATTCAACAACCTCATCATTGAAAAACACCGACAAATTCGAGTTCAACATCAACTTTGAAAAATACAAAAAAGTTCAAAAAAAACATTGATAACACCAATAAATTCAACAACAACCTCAATATTGAAAATCACCGACAAATTCAACAACAACCTCAACTTTGATAAACACCAACATATTCAACAACAACTTCAACAATGAAAAACACCAAAAAATTCAGCAACAACCGTAACTTTGAAAAACACCAACAAATTCAACAACCTCAACATTGAAAAACACCAACAAATTCAAGTGCAACATCAACTTTGAAAAATACAAAAGAGTTCAAAAAAAACCATTGATAACACCAATGAATTCAACAACAACCTCAACACTGAAAAACACCAAAAAATTCAACAACATCCTCAACTTTGATAAACACCAAAAATTCAACAACATCAACATTGAAAAACTCCAACAAATTCAACAACAACCTCAACAATTAAAAACACCAAAAAATTTAACAACAACCACAACATTGAAAAACACCAACAAATTCAATAACAACCTCAATACTGAAAAACAAAAACGAATTCAACAACAACCTCAACATTCAAAAACACCAACAAATTCACCGACAACCTCAACAATGAAATACACCAAAAAATTCAACTACAACTTCAACTTTGAAAAACACCAAAAATTCAAAAAAAAGCTCAACAATGAAAAACATCAAAAATTCAACAACAACCTCAACTTGGAAAAACACCAACAAATTCAACTGCAACCTCAACTTTGAAAAATACAAAAAAGTTAAAAAATAACCATTGATAACACCAATAAATTCAACAACAACCACATTATTAAAAATTACCAAGAAATTCATAAACAACCTCAACATTGCAAAACAACAACAAATTCACCGACAACCTCAACAATGAAAAACACCAAAAAATGCAACAACAACTTCAACTTTGAAAAACAGCAACAAATAAAACAGCAACCTCAATGCTGAAAATCACCAACAAATACAACAACAACCTCAGCAAGGAAAGACATCAAAAAATTCAACATCTACAACCTGAACAATGCAAAACAGCATAAAATTCAACAACAACAACCACAACAATGAATAACACCAAAAAGATCAACAACAACCTCAACATTGAAAAACTCCAACAATTTGAACAACAACTGCAACAATGATAAACACCAAAAAATTCAACAACAAACTCAACATTGAAAATCATCACAAAATTCAACAACAAACTCAACTATCAAAAACACCAACAAGTTCAAAAAAACCTCAAAAATGAAAAACACCAAATAATTCAAAAACAACCTCATCTTTGAAAAACACCAACAAACTCAACAACCTCAACATTGAAAAACACCAACAAATTCAACTGCAACCTCAACAATGAAATACAACAAAAAATTCAACAACAATCTCAACTTTGATAAACGAGAACAAATTCAAAAACCTCAACATTGAAAAACGCCAACAAATTCAACAACAACCTCAACAATGAAAAACACCAAAAAATTCAACAACAACCACAACATTGAAAATCACGAACTAATTCAACAACAACCTCAATAATGAAAACACAGAAAAATTCAACAACAACCTCAACAATGAAAAACACCAACAAATACAACAACAACTTCAACAATGAAAAACACCAAAAAATTCAGCAACAACCTCAACTTTGAAAATCACCAACAAATTCAACAACCTCATCATTGAAAAACACCGACAAATTCGAGTGCAACATCAACTTTGAAAAATGCAAAAAAGTTCAAAAAAAACATTGATAACACCAATAAATTCAACAACAACCTCAACAATGAAAAACACCAAAAAATTCAACAACATCCCTAGCTTTGAAAAACACCAACAAATTCAACAACCTCAACATTTAAAAACTCCAACAAATTCAACAACAACCTCAACAATTAAAAACACCAAAAAATTCAACAACAACCACAACATTGAAAAACACCAACAAATTCAACAACACCCTCAATACTGAAAAACACCAACAAATTCAACAACAACCTCAACATTCAAAAACACCAACAAATTCAACGACAACCTCAACAATGAAGAACACCAAAAAATTCAACAACAACTTCAACTTTCAAAACCAGTAACAAATAAAACAACAACCTCAATGCTGAAAATCACAAACAAATACAACAACAACCTCAACAATGAAAAACTCGAACAAATTCAACAACAATCTCAACAATGAAAAACACCAAAAAATTCAACAACAACCTCAACATTCAAAACCACCAACAAATTCAACAAAAACCTCAATAAAGAAACACACCAAAAAATGCAACAACAACCTCAACTTTAAAAACATCAACAAATTCAACTGCAACCTCAACTTTCAAAAATACCAACAAATGCAACAACAACCTCAATATTGAAAAACTCCAACAAATTCAACAACAACCTCAACAATGAAAAACACCAGAAAATTCAACAACAACCTCCACAATGAAAAACACCATAAAATTCAACAAAAACCCCAACATTGAAAATCACCAACGAATTCAACAACAACCTCATCTTTGATAAACATCAACAAATTCAACAACCTCAACATTGAAAAACACCAACAAATTCAACTGCAACCACAACTTTGAAAAATACAAAAAAGTTTAAAAAAAAACATTGATAACACCAATAAATTCAACAACAACCTCAATATTGAAAATCACCGACAAATTCAACAACAACCTCAACAATAAAAAACACCAACAAATTCAACAACAACTTCAACAATGAAAAAAACCAAAAAATTCAGCAACAACCGCAACTTTGAAAAGCACCAAAAAATTCAGCAACAACCTCAACTTTGAAAAACACCAACAAATTCAACAACCTCATCATTGAAAAACACCGACAAATTCGAGTTCAACATCAACTTTGAAAAATACAAAAAAGTTCAAAAAAAACATTGATAACACCAATAAATTCAACAACAACCTCAATATTGAAAATCACCGACAAATTCAACAACAACCTCAACTTTGATAAACACCAACATATTCAACAACAACTTCAACAATGAAAAACACCAAAAAATTCAGCAACAACCGTAACTTTGAAAAACACCAACAAATTCAACAACCTCAACATTGAAAAACACCAACAAATTCAAGTGCAACATCAACTTTGAAAAATACAAAAGAGTTCAAAAAAAACCATTGATAACACCAATGAATTCAACAACAACCTCAACACTGAAAAACACCAAAAAATTCAACAACATCCTCAACTTTGATAAACACCAAAAATTCAACAACATCAACATTGAAAAACTCCAACAAATTCAACAACAACCTCAACAATTAAAAACACCAAAAAATTTAACAACAACCACAACATTGAAAAACACCAACAAATTCAATAACAACCTCAATACTGAAAAACAAAAACGAATTCAACAACAACCTCAACATTCAAAAACACCAACAAATTCACCGACAACCTCAACAATGAAATACACCAAAAAATTCAACTACAACTTCAACTTTGAAAAACACCAAAAATTCAAAAAAAAGCTCAACAATGAAAAACATCAAAAATTCAACAACAACCTCAACTTGGAAAAACACCAACAAATTCAACTGCAACCTCAACTTTGAAAAATACAAAAAAGTTAAAAAATAACCATTGATAACACCAATAAATTCAACAACAACCACATTATTAAAAATTACCAAGAAATTCATAAACAACCTCAACATTGCAAAACAACAACAAATTCACCGACAACCTCAACAATGAAAAACACCAAAAAATGCAACAACAACTTCAACTTTGAAAAACAGCAACAAATAAAACAGCAACCTCAATGCTGAAAATCACCAACAAATACAACAACAACCTCAACAATGAAAAACTCCAACAAATTGAACAACCTTAACAATGAAAAACAACAACAAATTCAACAACAGCCTCAACATTCAAAACCACCAACAAATTCAACAAAAACCTCAACAATGAAACACACCAAGAAATGCAACAACAACCTCAACTTTGAAAAACACCAACAAATTCAACTGCAACCTCAACTTTGAAAAATACCAACAAATACAACAACAACCTCAACATTGAAAAACTCCAACAAATTCAACAACAACCTCAACAATGAAAAACACCAAAAAATTCAACAACAACCTCAATATTCAAAATCACCAACAAATTCAACAACCTCAACATTGAAAAACACCAACAAATTCAACTGCAACCACAACTTTGAAAAATACAAATAAGTTTTAAAAAAAACATTGATAACACCAAAAAATTCAACAACAAACTCAACATTGAAAATCACCACAAAATTGAACTACCTGAACATTGAAAAACACCAAAAAATTCAACAACAACCAAAGCAATGGATAACACCTAAAAGATCAACAACAACCTCAACATTGAAAAACTCCAACAAGTTCAAAAAAAACCTCAACAATGAAAAAAACCTAATAATTCAACAACAACCTCAACTTTGAAAAACACCAACAAAATCAACAACCTCAACATTGAAAAACACCAACAAATTCAACTGCAACCTCAACTTTGAAAAATACAAAAAATTTGAACAAAATAAATATTGATAACACCAACAAATTCAACAACAACCTCAATATTGAATATCACCAACTAATTCAACAGCAACCTCAACTTTGAAAAACACCAACAAATTCTCAACATTGCAAAACACCAGCAAATTCAACCACTAACTCAACAATGAAATACACCAACTAATTCAACAACCTCAACATTGAAATACACCAACAAATTCAACAACAACAACCTCAACAATGAAAAAAAGCAAAAAATTCAACAACAACATCAACAATGAAAAACACCAAAAAGATCAACAACAACCTCGACAATGAAAAACATCAAAAAATTCAACAACAACCTCAACTTTGAAAAAAACCAACAAATTCAATAACAACCTCAACATTCAAAAACACCAACAAATTCAACAACAACCTCAACATTGAAAAACACGAAAAAATTCAACTACAACCTCAACTTTCAAAAACACCATCATATTCAACAACAACCTCAACTTTTAAAAATACAAAAAATTTCAACAATATAAATATTGATAAAACCAACAAATTCAACAACAACGTCAATATTGAATATAACCAACAAATTCAACAGCAACCTCATCTTTGAAAAAGACCAAATAATTCAACAACCTCAACATTGAAAAATACCAACAAATTCAACTGCTTCATCAACTTTGAAAAATACAAAAAAGGTCAAAAAATACCATTGATAACACCAACAAATTCAACAACAACCTCAACAATGAAAAGCATCAAAAAATTCAGCAACAACCTAAACACTCAAAACCACCAACAAATTCAACAAAAACCTCAACAGTGAATAACACCAAAAAATGCAACAACAACCTCAACTTTGAAAAACACCAACAAATTCAACTGCAACCTCAACTTTGAAAAATACCAACAAATATAACAACAACCTCAAGATTGAAGAAATCCAACACATTCAACAACAAACTCAACATTGAAAATCACCAACAAATTCAACATCAACCTCAGCAAAGACAAATATCAAAAAATGCAACAACAACTACCTGAACAATGAAAAACACCAAAAAATTCAACAACAACAACCAAAGCAATGAAAAACACCAAAAAGATCAACAACAACCTCAACATGGAAAAACTCCAACAATTTCAACAACAACCGCAACAATGAAAAACACAATAAAAATTCAACAACAAACTCAACATTGAAAATCACCACAAAATTCACCAACAAACTCAACTATCAAAAACAACAAGTTCAACAAAAACCTCAACAATGAAAAAAAACCAAATAATTCAACAACAACCTCAACTTTGAAAAACACCAACAAATTCCACAACCTCAATATTGAAAAACACCAGCAAATACAACTGCAAACTCAACTTTGAAAAATACAAAAAATATGAACAAAAGAAATATTGATAACACCAACAAATTCAACAACAACCTCAATATTGAATATCTTCAACAAATTCAACAGCAACCTCAACTTTGAAAAACACCAACAAATACAACAACAACAACTCAACAATGAAAAACACCAAAAAATTCAACCACAACATCAACAATGAAAAACGCCAAAATGATCAACAACAACCTCAACAACGAAAAACACCAAAAAGATCCACAGCAACCTCAACAATGAAAAACACCGTAAAATTCAACAACAACCTCAACTTTGAAAAACACCAACAAATTCAATAACAACCTCAACATTCAAAAACACCAACAAATTCAACAACAACCTCAACATTGAAAAACACGAAAAAATTCAACTACAACCTCAACTTTCAAAAACACCATCATATTCAACAACAACCTCAACTTTTAAAAATACAAAAAATTTCAACAATATAAATATTGATAAAACCAACAAATTCAACAACAACGTCAATATTGAATATAACCAACAAATTCAACAGCAACCTCATCTTTGAAAAAGACCAAATAATTCAACAACCTCAACATTGAAAAATACCAACAAATTCAACTGCTTCATCAACTTTGAAAAATACAAAAAAGGTCAAAAAATACCATTGATAACACCAACAAATTCAACAACAACCTCAACAATGAAAAGCATCAAAAAATTCAGCAACAACCTAAACACTCAAAACCACCAACAAATTCAACAAAAACCTCAACAGTGAATAACACCAAAAAATGCAACAACAACCTCAACTTTGAAAAACACCAACAAATTCAACTGCAACCTCAACTTTGAAAAATACCAACAAATATAACAACAACCTCAAGATTGAAGAAATCCAACACATTCAACAACAAACTCAACATTGAAAATCACCAACAAATTCAACATCAACCTCAGCAAAGACAAATATCAAAAAAT
The DNA here is from genome assembly GCF_964194155.1 of Cetorhinus maximus. Taxonomy (NCBI): domain Eukaryota; kingdom Metazoa; phylum Chordata; class Chondrichthyes; order Lamniformes; family Cetorhinidae; genus Cetorhinus; species Cetorhinus maximus. Next base: position 805,185 of record NC_135905.1, read on the forward strand.
GCAACAACAACTACCTGAACAATGAAAAACACCAAAAAATTCAACAACAACAACCAAAGCAATGAAAAACACCAAAAAGATCAACAACAACCTCAACATGGAAAAACTCCAACAATTTCAACAACAACCGCAACAATGAAAAACACAATAAAAATTCAACAACAAACTCAACATTGAAAATCACCACAAAATTCACCAACAAACTCAACTATCAAAAACAACAAGTTCAACAAAAACCTCAACAATGAAAAAAAACCAAATAATTCAACAACAACCTCAACTTTGAAAAACACCAACAAATTCCACAACCTCAATATTGAAAAACACCAGCAAATACAACTGCAAACTCAACTTTGAAAAATACAAAAAATATGAACAAAATAAATATTGATAACACCAACAAATTCAACAACAACCTCAATATTGAATATCCTCAACAAATTCAACAGCAACCTCAACTTTGAAAAACACCAACAAATACAACAACAACAACTCAACAATGAAAAACACCAAAAAATTCAACCACAACATCAACAATGAAAAACGCCAAAATGATCAACAACAACCTCAACAACGAAAAACACCAAAAAGATCCACAGCAACCTCAACAATGAAAAACACCGTAAAATTCAACAACAACCTCAACTTTGAAAAACACCAACAAATTCAACAACCTCAACATTGACAAACACCAACAAATTCAACTGCAACCTCAACTTTGAAAATTACAAAAAAGTTAAAAAAAAATCATTGATAACACCAATAAATTCAACAACATCCTCAACATTGAAAATCACCAACATATTCAACAAAACCTCAACAATGATAATCAACAACAAATTCAACAACAACAACTTCAACAATGAAAAACACCAGAAAATTCAACAACAACAACCCCAACATTGAAAAACACCAAAATGATCAACAACAACCTCAACAATGAAAAACATCAAAAAATTCAACAACAGCCTCAACTTTGAAAAAAACCAACTAATTCATTAACAACCTCAACAATCAAAAACACCAACAAATTCAACAACATCCTCAACATCGAAAAACACGAAAAAATTCAACAAGAGCCTCAACTTTGAAAAACGCCATCAAACTCAACAACAACCTCAACTTATAATATTACAAAAAATTTCATCAAAATAAATATTGATAAAACCAACAAATTCAACAACAACGTCATTATTGAATATAACCAACAAATTCAAAAGCAACCTCAACTTTGAAAAAGACCAACAAATTCAACAACCTCAACATTGAAAATCACCAACAATTTCAACTGCATCATCATCTTTGAAAAATACAAAAAAGTTCAAAAAATACCATTGATAACACCAACAAATTCAACAACAACCTCAACAATGAAAAACATCAAAAAATTCAACAACAACCTCAACATTCAAAACCAACAACAAATTCAACAAAAACCTCAACAATGAGAAACAGCAAAAAATGCAAAAACAACCTCAACTTTGAAAAACACCAACAAATTCAACAGCAACCTCAACTTTGAAAAATACTAACAAATACAACAACAACCTCAACATTGAAAAACTCCAACAAATTCAACAACAACCTCAACAATGAAAAACATCAAAAAATTCAACAACAACCTCAACAGTCAAAACCAACAACAAATTCAACAAAAACCTCAACAATGAGAAACAGCAAAAAATGCAAAAACAACCTCAACTTTGAAAAACACCAACAAATTCAACAGCAACCTCAACTTTGAAAAATACTAACAAATACAACAACAACCTCAACATTGAAAAACTCCAACAAATTCAACAACTACCTCAACAATGAAAAACACCAAAAAATTCAACAACAACCTCAACATTGAAAATCACCAACAAATTCAACAAAAACCTCAACAATGAAAAACACCAATAAATTCAACAACCTCAACATTGAAAAACACCAATGAATTCAACTGCAACCTCAACTTTGAAAAACACAAAAAATTTGAACAAAATAAATATTGATAACACCAACAAATTCAACAACAACCTCAATATTGAATATCACCAACAAATTCAACAGCAACCTCAACTTTGAAAAACACCAACAAATTCAACAACCTCAACATTGAAAAACACCAACAAATTGAACTGCATCATCAACTTTGAAAAATACAAAAAGTTCAAAAGAAACCATTGATAACACCAAACAATTCAACAACAAGCTCAATATTGAAAATCATCAACAAATTCAACAACAATCTCAACATTGCAAAACACCAGCAAATTCAACAACTAACTCAACAATGAAATACACCAACTAATTCAACAACCTCAACATTGAAATACACCAACAAATTCAACAACAACAACCTCAACAATGAAAAAAACAAAAAATTCAACAACAACATCAACAATGAAAAACACCAAAATGATCAACAACAACCTTAACAATGAAAAACACCAAAAAGATCCACAGCAACCTCAACAATGAAAAACACCGTAAAATTTAACAACAACCTCAACTTTGAAAAACACCAACAAATTCAACAACCTCAACATTGAAAAACTCCAACAAATTCAACTGCAAACTCAACTTTGAAAATTACAAAAAAGTTCAAGAAAAACAATTGGTAACACCAACAAATTCAACAACCTCAACATTGAAAAACACCAACAAATTCAACTGCAACCTCAACTTTGAAAATTACAAAAAAGTTCAAAAAAACCATTGATAACACCAATAAATTCAACAACATCCTCAACATTGAAAATCACCAACAAATTCAAGAACAACAACTTCAACATGAAGAACTCCAAAAAATTCAACAACAACCTCAACATTGAAAAACACCAAAATGATCAACAACAACATCAACAATGAAAAGCATCAAAAAATTCATCAACAATGAAAAAAATCAACAAATTCAATAACAACCTCAACATTCAAAAACACCACCAATTTCAACAACAACCTCAACAATGAAAAACACGAAAAAATTCAACAACATCCTCAACTTTGAAAAAAACCAACAAATTCAACAACAACCTCAACATTGAAAAACACGAAAAAATTCAACTACAACCTCAACTTTGAAAAACACCACCATATTCAACAACAACATCAACTTTTAAAAATACAAAAAATTTCAACAATATAAATATTGATAAAACGAACAAATTCAACAACAACGTCAATATTGAATATTACCAACAAATTCAACAGCAAACTCAACTTTGAAAAAGACCAAATAATTCAACAACCTCAACATTGAAAAATACCAACAAATTCAACTGCATCATCAACTTTGAAAAATACAAAAAAGTTCAAAAAATAACATTGATAACACCAACAAATTCAACAACAACCTCAACAATGAAAAACATCAAAAAATTCAGCAGCAACCTAAACATGCAAAACCACCAACAAATTCAACAAAAACCTCAACAATGAAAAACAACAAAAAATGCAACAACAACCTCAATTTTGAAAAACACCAACAAATTCAACTGCAACCTCAACTTTGAAAAATACCAACAAATATAACAACAACCTCAAGATTGAAAGACTCCAACAAATTCAACAACAACCTCAACAATGAAAAACACCAAAAAATTCAACAACAACCTCATATTCAAAAACACCAACAAATTCAACAACAACCTCAACAATGAAAAACACCAACAAATTCAACAACGACAACATTGAAAAACACCAACAAATTCAACTGCAACCTCAACTTTGAAAAATTCAAAAAAGTTTTAAAAAAACCATTGATAACATCAATATATTCAACAACAACCTCAATTTTGAAAATCACCAACAAGTACAACAAAAACCATAGCATTGCAAAACACCAACACATTCAACAACAACCTCAACAATGAAAAGAACCAACAAATTCAACAACAGCCTCAATATTCAAAAACACCAACAAATTCAACAAAAACCTCAACAATGAAAAATACCAAACCAATTCAACAACAACCTCAACAATGAAAAACACAAAAAAATTCAACAAACACAACATTGAAAATCACCAACAAATTCAACAACAACCTCAACAATGATAATCAACAACAAATTCAACAACAACAACTTCAACAATGAAAAACACCAAAATATTCAACAACAACAACCTCAACATTGAAAAACGCCAAAATGATCAACAACAACCTCAACAATGAAAAACATCAAAAAATTCAACAACAGCCTCAACTTTGCAAAAAACCAACTAATTCAATAACAACCTCAACAATCAAAAACACCAACAAATTCAACAACATCCTCAACAATGAAAAACATGAAAAAATTCAACAACAACCTCAACTTTCAAAAACACCATTAAACTCAACAATAACCTCAACTTTAAAAATTACAAAAAATTTCATCAAAATAAATATTGATAAAACCAACAAATTCAACAAGAACGTCACTATTGAATATAACCAAAAAATACAAAAGCAACCTCAACTTTGAAAAAGACGAACAAATTCAACAACCTCAACATTGAAAATCACCAACAATTTCAACTGCATCATCAACTTTGAAAAATACAAAAAAGTTCAAAAAATACCATTGATAACACCAACAAATTCAACAACAACCTCAACAATGAAAAACATCAAAAAATTCAACAACAACCTAAACATTCAAAAACACCAACAAATTCAACAAAAACCTCAACAATGAAAAACACCAAAAAATGCAACAACAACCTCAACTTTGAAAAACACCAACAAATTCAACAGCAACCTCAACTTTGAAATAATACCAACAAATACAACAACAACCTCAACATTGAAAAATACAAAAAGTTAAAAAAAACCATTGATAACACCAATAAATTCAACAACAACCTCAATATTGAAAATCACCAACAAATTCAACAAAAACCTCAACATTGCAACACACCAACACATTCAACAACAAACTCAACATTGAAAATCACCAGCACATTCAACAACAACCTCAGCAAAGACAATTATCAAAACATTCAAAAACAACTTGCTGAACAATGAAAAACACAAAAAAATTCAACAACAACAACCAAAGCAATGAAAAGCACCAAAAGATCAACAACAACCTCAACATTGAAAAACTCCAACAATTTCAGCAACAACCGCAACAATGAAAAACACCAAAACATTCAACAACAAACTCAACATTGAAAATCACCACAAAATTAAACAATAAACTCAACTATCAAAAACACCAACAAGTTCAACAAAAACCTCAACAATGAAAAAAACCAAATAAATCAACAACAACCTCAACTTTGAAAAACAGCAACAAATTCAACGGCAACCTCAACTTTGAAAAATACAAAAAATTTGAACAAAATAAATATTGATAACACCAACAAGTTCAACAACAACCTCAATATTGAATATCACCAACAAATTCAACAGCAACCTCAACTTTGAAAAACACCAACAATTTCAACTACCTCAACATTGAAAAACACCAACAAATTCAACTGCATCATCAACTTTGAAAAATACTAAAATGTTCAAAAAAAACCATCGATAACACTAAAAAATTCAACAACAAACTCAATATTGAAAATCACCAACAAATTCAACAACAATCTCAACATTCCAAAACACCAGCAAATTCAACAACAAACTCAACAATGAAATAAACCAACAAATTCAACAACCTCAAAATTTAAAAACAACATCAAATTCAACAACAACAACCTCAACAATGAAAAACACCAAAAAAATCAACAACAACGTCAACAATGAAAAACACCAAAATGATCAACAACAAACTCAACATTGAAAATCACCACAAAATTAAACAATAAACTCAACTATCAAAAACACCAACAAGTTCAACAAAAACCTCAACAATGAAAAAAACCCAAATAATTCAACAACAACCGCAACTTTGAAAAACACCAACAAATTCAACAACCTCAACATTGAAAAACAGCAACAAATTCAACTGCAACCTCAACTTTGAAAAATACAAAAAATTTGAACAAAATAAATATTGATAACACCAACAAGTTCAACAACAACCTCAATATTGAATATCACCAACAAATTCAACAGCAACGTCAACTTTGAAAAACACCAACAAATTCAACTACCTCAACATTGAAAAAGACCAACAAATTCAACTGCATCATCAACTTTGAAAAATACTAAAATATTCAAAAAAAACCATTGATAACACTAAAAAATTCAAAAACAAACTCAATATTGAAAATCACCAACAAATTCAACAACAATCTCAACATTGCAAAACACCAGCAAATTCAACAACAAACTCAACAATGAAATACACCAACAAATTCAACAAACTCAAAATTTAAAAACACCAACAAATTCAACAACAACAACCTCAACAATGAACACCAAAAAAATCAACAACAACATCAAAAATGAAAACACCAAAATGATCAACAACAACCTCAACAATGAAAAAGACCAAAAAGATCCACAGCAACCTCAACAATAAAAAACACCGCAAAATTCAACAACAACCTCAACTTTGAAATACACCAACTAATTCAACAACCTCAACATTGAAATACACCAACAAATTCAACAACAACAACCTCAACAATGAAAAAAACAAAAAATTCAACAACAACATCAACAATGAAAAACACCAAAATGATCAACAACAACCTTAACAATGAAAAACACCAAAAAGATCCACAGCAACCTCAACAATGAAAAACACCGTAAAATTTAACAACAACCTCAGCTTTGAAAAACACCAACAAATTCAACAACCTCAACATTGAAAAACTCCAACAAATTCAACTGCAAACTCAACTTTGAAAATTACAAAAAAGTTCAAGAAAAACAATTGGTAACACCAACAAATTCAACAACCTCAACATTGAAAAACACCAACAAATTCAACTGCAACCTCAACTTTGAAAATTACAAAAAAGTTCAAAAAAACCATTGATAACACCAATAAATTCAACAACATCCTCAACATTGAAAATCACCAACAAATTCAAGAACAACAACTTCAACATGAAGAACTCCAAAAAATTCAACAACAACCTCAACATTGAAAAACACCAAAATGATCAACAACAACATCAACAATGAAAAGCATCAAAAAATTCATCAACAATGAAAAAAATCAACAAATTCAATAACAACCTCAACATTCAAAAACACCACCAATTTCAACAACAACCTCAACAATGAAAAACACGAAAAAATTCAACAACATCCTCAACTTTGAAAAAAACCAACAAATTCAACAACAACCTCAACATTGAAAAACACGAAAAAATTCAACTACAACCTCAACTTTGAAAAACACCACCATATTCAACAACAACATCAACTTTTAAAAATACAAAAAATTTCAACAATATAAATATTGATAAAATGAACAAATTCAACAACAACGTCAATATTGAATATTACCAACAAATTCAACAGCAACCTCAACTTTGAAAAAGACCAAATAATTCAACAACCTCAACATTGAAAAATACCAACAAATTCAACTGCATCATCAACTTTGAAAAATACAAAAAAGTTCAAAAAAACCATTGATAACACCAACAAATTCAACAACAACCTCAACAGTGAAAAACATCAAAAAATTCAGCAACAACCTAAACATTCAAAACCACCAACAAATTCAACAAAAACCTCAACAGTGAAAAACAACAAAAAATGCAACAACAACCTCAATTTTGAAAAACACCAACAAATTCAACTGCAACCTCAACTTTGAAAAATACCAACAAATATAACAACAACCTCAAGATTGAAAGACTCCAACAAATTCAACAACAACCTCAACAATGAAAAACACCAAAAAATTCAACAACAACCTCATATTCAAAAACACCAACAAATTCAACAAAAACCTCAACAATGAAAAATACCAAAAAAATTCAACAACAACCTCAACAATGAAAAACACCAACAAATTCAACAACGACAACATTGAAAAACACCAACAAATTCAACTGCAACCTCAACTTTGAAAAATTCAAAAAAGTTTTAAAAAACCATTGATAACATCAATATATTCAACAACAACCTCAATTTTGAAAATCACCAACAAGTACAACAAAAACCATAGCATTGCAAAACACCAACACATTCAACAACAACCCCAACAATGAAAAGAACCAACAAACTCAACAACAACCTCAATATTCAAAAACACCAACAAATTCAACAACAACCTCAACATTCAAAACCACCAACAAATTCAACAAAAACCCCAACAATGAAACATACCAAAAAATGCAACAACAACCTCAAATTTGAAAAACACGAACAAATTCAACTGCAACCTCAACTTTGAAAAATACCAACAAATACAACAACGATCTCAACATTGAAAAACTCCAACAAATTCAACAACAACCTCAACAATGAAAAACACCAAAAAATTCAACAACAACCTCAATATTCAAAAACACCAACAAATTCAGAAACAACCTCAATACTGAAAAACAACAACAAATTCAACAACAACCTCAACAATGAAAAACACCAAAAAATTCAACAACAACCCCAACATTGAAAATCACCTACGAATTCAACAACAACCTCATCTTTGAAAATCACCAACAAATTCAACAACCTCAACATTGAAAAACACCAACCAATTCAACTGCAACCACAACTTTGAAAAATACAAATAAGTTTTAAAAAAAACATTGATAACACCAAAAAATTCAACAACAACCTCAACTTTGAAAATCACCAGCAAATTCAACAACCTCAACATTGAAAAACGCTAACAAATTCAACAACAACCTCAACATTGAAAAACTCCAACAAATTCAACAACAACCTCAACAATGAAAAGCACCAAAAAATTCAACAACAACCTCAACATTCATAAACACCAACAATTTCAACAACAACTTCAGAAATGATTAACATCAAAAAATTCAACAACATCCTCAACAATGAAAAACACCTAAAAAAATTCAACAACAACCTCAACAATGAAACACACAAATAATAATCAATAAATACCTCAACACTGAAAAACACCAAAAAATTCCACAACAACCTCAACAATAAAAAACAACAAAAAATTCAACAACAACCTCAACATTCAAAAACACCACCATATTCAACAACAACATCAACTTTTAAAAATACAAAAAATTTCAACAATATAAATATTGATAAAACGAACAAATTCAACAACAACGTCAATATTGAATATTACCAACAAATTCAACAGCAACCTCAACTTTGAAAAAGACCAAATAATTCAACAACCTCAACATTGAAAAATACCAACAAATTCAACTGCATCATCAACTTTGAAAAATACAAAAAAGTTCAAAAAAACCATTGATAACACCAACAAATTCAACAACAACCTCAACAGTGAAAAACATCAAAAAATTCAGCAACAACCTAAACATTCAAAACCACCAACAAATTCAACAAAAACCTCAACAGTGAAAAACAACAAAAAATGCAACAACAACCTCAATTTTGAAAAACACCAACAAATTCAACTGCAACCTCAACTTTGAAAAATACCAACAAATATAACAACAACCTCAAGATTGAAAGACTCCAACAAATTCAACAACAACCTCAACAATGAAAAACACCAAAAAATTCAACAACAACCTCATATTCAAAAACACCAACAAATTCAACAAAAACCTCAACAATGAAAAATACCAAAAAAATTCAACAACAACCTCAACAATGAAAAACACCAACAAATTCAACAACGACAACATTGAAAAACACCAACAAATTCAACTGCAACCTCAACTTTGAAAAATTCAAAAAAGTTTTAAAAAACCATTGATAACATCAATATATTCAACAACAACCTCAATTTTGAAAATCACCAACAAGTACAACAAAAACCATAGCATTGCAAAACACCAACACATTCAACAACAACCCCAACAATGAAAAGAACCAACAAACTCAACAACAACCTCAATATTCAAAAACACCAACAAATTCAACAACAACCTCAACATTCAAAACCACCAACAAATTCAACAAAAACCCCAACAATGAAACATACCAAAAAATGCAACAACAACCTCAAATTTGAAAAACACGAACAAATTCAACTGCAACCTCAACTTTGAAAAATACCAACAAATACAACAACGATCTCAACATTGAAAAACTCCAACAAATTCAACAACAACCTCAACAATGAAAAACACCAAAAAATTCAACAACAACCTCAATATTCAAAAACACCAACAAATTCAGAAACAACCTCAATACTGAAAAACAACAACAAATTCAACAACAACCTCAACAATGAAAAACACCAAAAAATTCAACAACAACCCCAACATTGAAAATCACCTACGAATTCAACAACAACCTCATCTTTGAAAATCACCAACAAATTCAACAACCTCAACATTGAAAAACACCAACCAATTCAACTGCAACCACAACTTTGAAAAATACAAATAAGTTTTAAAAAAAACATTGATAACACCAAAAAATTCAACAACAACCTCAACTTTGAAAATCACCAGCAAATTCAACAACCTCAACATTGAAAAACGCTAACAAATTCAACAACAACCTCAACATTGAAAAACTCCAACAAATTCAACAACAACCTCAACAATGAAAAGCACCAAAAAATTCAACAACAACCTCAACATTCATAAACACCAACAATTTCAACAACAACTTCAGAAATGATTAACATCAAAAAATTCAACAACATCCTCAACAATGAAAAACACCTAAAAAAATTCAACAACAACCTCAACAATGAAACACACAAATAATAATCAATAAATACCTCAACACTGAAAAACACCAAAAAATTCCACAACAACCTCAACAATAAAAAACAACAAAAAATTCAACAACAACCTCAACATTCAAAAACACCATAAAATAAATACAACAACCTCAACATTCAAAAACACCAACAAATACTGGCAAAACCTCAACAATGAAAAACACCAAAAAATTCAACAACAAACTCAACTTTGAAAAACAGCAACAAATACATCAACCACCACACTGAAAAACACCAACAAATTCAACAACAACCTCAACATTGAAAAACTCCTACAAATTCAACAACAACCTCAACAATGAAAAACACCAAAAAATTCAACAACAACCTCAACATTCAAAAACACCAAAAAATTCAACAACAACCTCAGCAATGAAAAACAACAAAAAATTCAACAACAACCTCGACAATGAAAAACACCAAAAATATTCAAAAAAAACCTTAACATTCAAAAACACCAAAAAATAAAAACAACAACCTCAAAATTCAAAAACACCAACAAATTCAACCAAAACCTAAACAATGAAAAACAACAAAAAATTCAACAATAACCTCAAATTTGAAAAACACCAACAAATTCAACAAACTCAACATTGAAAAACGCCAACAAATTCAACAACTTCCTCAACAATGAAAAACGCCAAAATATTCAACAACAACCTCAACATTCAAAAACACCAACACTTTCAACAACAACCTCTATAATGAAAAACATCAAAAAATTCAACAACATCCTCAACAATGAAAAACACCAAAAAAATTCAACAACAACCTCAACAATGAAAAATAGGAAAAAAATCAATAAAAACCTCAACATTGAATAACTCCAAGAATTTCAACAATTACCACAACAATGAAAAACACCAAAAAATTCGAAAACAAACTCAATATTGAAAATCACCATCAAATTCAACAAAAACCTCAACAATGAAAAACACCAATAAAATTCATCAACAACCTCAATTTTGAAAAACACCAACAGATTTCACAACCTCAACATTCAAATACACCAACAAATTCAACAACAACCTCAGCTTTGAAAAACACCAACAAACTCAACTGCAACCTCAACATTCAAAAACTCCAACAATTTGAATAACAAACTCAACAATGAAAAACACCAAAAAATTCAACTGCAACCACAATTTTGAAAAATACAAAAAGATTCAAAAAAAAAACATTGAATACAACAAAAAATTCAACAACAACCGCAACATTGAAAAACACCAAAATATTCAACAACAACCTCAACATTGAAAAGCACGATCCAATTCCAAAACCTCAACACTGAAAAGCACCGAAAAATTCAACTACAACCTCAATATTGTTAATCACCAACAAATTCAACTACAACCTCAACATTCAAAAACACCAACAAATTCAACCAAAACCTCAACAATGAAAAACACCAAAAAATTCAACAACAACCTCAAATTTGAAAAACACCAACAAATTCAACAAACTCAACATTGAAAAACGCCAACAAATTCAACAACAACCTCAACATTGAAAAACTCCAACAAATTCAACAACTTCCTCAACAATGAAAAACGCCAAAAAATTCAACAACAACCTCAACATTCAAAAACACCAACAATTTCAACAACAACCTCAATAATGAAAAACATCAAAAAATTCAACAACACCCGCAACAATGAAAAACACCAAAAAAATTCAACAACAACCTCAACAATGTAAAACAGGAAAAAAATCAATAGAAACCTCAACATTGAAAAACTCCAAGAATTTCAACAATTACCACAACAATGAAAAACACCAAAAAATTCGACAGCCAACTCAATATTGAAAATCACCATCAAATTCAACAAAAACCTCAACAATGAAAAACAAGAATAAAATTGAACAACAACCTCAATTTTGAAAAACACCAACAGATTTCACAACCTCAACATTCAAATACACCAACAAATTCAACAACACCCTCAGCTTTGAAAAACACCAACAAATTCAACTGCAACCTCAACATTCAAAAACTCCAACAATTTGAATAACAAACTCAACAATGAAAAACACCAACAAATTCAACTGCAACCACAATTTTGAAAAATACAAAAAGATTCAAAAAAACATTGAATAAACCAAAAAATTCAACAACAACCGCAACATTGAAAAACACCAAAATATTCAACAACAACTTCAACTTTGAAAAGCACGATCCAATTCCAAAACCTCAACATTGAAAAGCACCAAAAAATTCAACTACAACATCAATATTGTTAATCACCAACAAATTCAACTACAACCTCAACATTCAAAAACACCTACAAATTCAACAAAAACCACAACAATGGAAAACAACAACAAATTCATCAAAAACCTCAACAATGAAAAGCACGAAAAAATTCAACAACAACCTCAACATTCAAAAACACCAACAATTTCAACAACAACCTCAGCAATGAATAACATCAAAAAATTCAACAACATCCTCAACAATGAAAAACACCAAAAAATTCAACAACAACCTCAACAATGAAAAACACCAATAAAAATCAATAAACACCTCAACATTGAAAAACACCAAAAAATTCCACAAAAACCTCAACAATGAAAAACACCAAAAAATTCAACAACAACCTCAACTGTGAAAATCACCAGCAAATTCAACAACATCAACATTGAAAAACTCCAACAAATTCCACAACAACCTCAACAATGAAAAACACCAAAAAATTCAACAACAACCTCAACATTCAAAAACACCAAAAAATAAATACAACAACCTCAACATTCAAAAACGCCAACAAATACTGGCAAAACCTCAACAATGAAAAACACCAAAAAATTCAACAACAACCTCAACATTCAAAAACACCAAAAAATAAATACAACAACCTCAACATTAAAAAACGCCAACAAATACTGGCAAAACCTCAACAATGAAAAACACCAAAAAATTCAACAACAAACTCAACTTTGAAAAACAGCAACAAATACAACAACCTCCACATTGAAAAACACCAACAAATTCATCAACAACCTCAATTTTGAAAAACACCAACAGATTTCACAACCTCAACATTCAAATACACCAACAAATTCAACAACAACCTCAGCTTTGAAAAACACCAACAAATTCAACTGCAACCTCAACATTCAAAAACTCCAACAATTTGAATAACAAACTCAACAATGAATAACACCAACAAATTCAACTGCAACCACAATTTTGAAAAACACAAAAAAATTCAAAAAAAAACATTGAATACATCCAAAAATTCAACAACAACCGCAACATTGAAAAACACCAAAATATTCAACAACAACCTCAACTTTGAAAAGCACAATCCAATTCCAAAACCTCAACATTGAAAAGCACCGAAAAATTCAACTACAACCTCAATATTGTTAATCACCACCAAATTCAACTATAACCTCAACATTCAAAAACACCAACAAATTCAACCAAAACCTCAACAATGAAAAACACCAAAAAATTCAACAACAACCTCAAATTTGAAAAACACCAACAAATTCAACAAACTCAACATTGAAAAACGCCAACAAATTCAACAACAACCTCATGTTTGAAAAACTCCAACAAATTCAACAACTTCCTCAACAATGAAAAACGGCAAAAAATTCAACAACAACCTCAACATTCAAAAACACCAACAATTTCAACAACAACCTCAATAATGAAAAACATCAAAAAATTCAACACCATCCTCAACAATGAAAAACACCAAAAAAATTCAACAACAACCTCAACAATGTAAAACAGGAAAAAAATCAATAAAAACCTCAACATTGAAAAACTCCAAGAATTTCAACAATTACCACAACAATGAAAAACACCAAAAAATTCGACAATAAACTCAATATTGAAAATCACCATCAAATTCAACAAAAACCACAACAATGAAAAACAAAAATAAAATTCAACAACAACCTCAATTTTGAAAAACACCAACAGATTTATCAACCTCAACATTCAAATACACCAACAAATTCAACAACAACCTCTGCTTTGAAAAACACCAACAAATTCAACTGCAACCACAATTTTGAAAAATACAAAAAGATTCAAAAAAAACATTGAATACACAAAAAAATTCAACAACAACCTCAACATTGAAAAACACCAAAATATTCAACAACAATCTCAACTTTGAAAAGCACGATCCAATTCCAAAACCTCAACATTGAAAAGCACCAAAAAATTCAATTACAACCTCAATATTGTTAATCACCAACAAATTCTACTACAACTTCAACATTCAAAAACACCTACAAATTCAACAAAAACCTCAACAATGGAAAACAACAACAAATTCATCATAAACCTCAACAATGAAAAACACCAACAAATTCAACTACAACCTCAACATTCAAAAACACCAACAAATTCAACAAAAACCTCAACAATGGAAAACACCAACAAATTCATCATAAACCTCAAAAATGAAAAACACCAAAAAATTCATCAACAACCTCAACATTCAAAAGCACCAACAAATTCAACAACCTCAACATTGAAGAACTCCAAGAAATACAACAACAACCTCAACAATGAAAAACACCAAAAAATACAACAACAAATCCAACATTGAAAAACTCCAACAAATTCAACATCAACCTCAATATTGAAAATCACCAACAAATTCAACAATGAAAAACACCAAAAAAATTCAACAACAACCTCAACAATGAAAAACACAAATAAAAATCAATAAACACCTCAACATTGAAAAACACCAAAAAATTCCACAACAACCTCAAAAATGAAAAACACCAAAAAATTCAACAACAACCTCAACATTCAAAAACACCAAAAAATAAATACAACAACCTCAACATTCAAAAACGCCAACAAATACTGGCAAAACCACAACAATGAAAAACACCAAAAAATTCAACAACAAACTCAACTTTGAAAAACAGCAACAAATACAACAACCTCCACATTGAAAAACACCAACAAATTCAACAACAACCTCAACATTGAAAAACACCAACAATTTCAACAACAACCTCAATAATGAAAAACATCAAAAAATTCAACAACATCCTCAAAAATGAAAAACACCAAAAAAATTCAACAACAACCTCAACAATGAAAAATAGGAAAAAAATCAATAAAAACCTCAACATTGAATAGCTCCAAGAATTTCAACAATTACCACAACAATGAAAAACACCAAAAAATTCGAAAACAAACTCAATATTGAAAATAACCATCAAATTCAACAAAAACCTCAACAATGAAAAACACCAATAAAATTCATCAACAACCTCAATTTTGAAAAACACCAACAGATTTCACAACCTCAACATTGAAATACACCAACAAATTCAACAACAAACTCAGCTTTGAAAAACACCAACAAATTCAACTGCAACCTCAACATTCAAAAACTCCAACAATTTGAATAACAAACTCAACAATGAAAAACACCAAAAAATTCAACTGCAACCACAATTTTGAAAAATACAAGAAGATTCAAAAAAAAACATTGAATACAACAAAAAATTCAACAACAACCACAACATTGAAAAACACCAAAATATTCAACAACAACCTCAACATTGAAAAGCACGATCCAATTCCAAAACATCAACATTGAAAAGCACCGAAAAATTCAACTACAACCTCAATATTGTTAATCACCAACAAATTCAACTACAACCTCAACATTCAAAAACACCAACAAATTCAACCAAAACCTCAACAATGAAAAACACCAAAAAATTCAACAACAACCTCAAATTTGAAAAACACCAACAAATTGAACAAACTCAACATTGAAAAACGCCAACAAATTCAACAACAACCTCAACATTGAAAAACACCAAAAAATACAACAACAAATCCAACATTGAAAAACACCAACAAATTCAAAATCAACCTCAATATTGAAAATCACCAACAAATTCAACAATGAAAAACACCAAAAAAACTCAACAACAACCTCAACAATGAAAAACACAAATAAAAATCAATAGACACCTCAACATTGAAAAGCACCAAAAAATTCCACAACAACCTCAACAATGAAAAACACCAAAAAATTCAACAACAACCTCAACATTCAAAAACACCAAAAAATAAATACAACAACCTCAACATTCAAAAACGCCAACAAATACTGGCAAAACCTCAACAATGAAAAACACCAAAAAATTCAACAACAAACTCAACTTTGAAAAACAGCAACAAATACAACAACCTCCACATTGAAAAACACCAACAAATTCATCAACAACCTCAATTTTGAAAAACACCAACAGATTTCACAACCTCAACATTCAAATACACCAACAAATTCAACAACAACCTCAGCTTTGAAAAACACCAACAAATTCAACTGCAACCTCAACATTCAAAAACTCCAACAATTTGAATAACAAACTCAACAATGAAAAACACCAACAAATTCAACAGCAACCACAATGTTGAAAAACACAAAAAAATTCAAAAAAAAACATTGAATACATCCAAAAATTCAACAACAACCGCAACATTGAAAAACACCAAAATATTCAACAACAACCTCAACTTTGAAAAGCACAATCCAATTCCAAAACCTCAACATTGAAAAGCACCGAAAAATTCAACTACAACCTCAATATTGTTAATCACCAACAAATTCAACTACAACCTCAACATTCAAAAACACCAACAAATTCAACCAAAACCTCAACAATGAAAATCACCAAAAAATTCAACAACATCCTCAAAATTGAAAAACACCAACAAATTCAACAAACTCAACATTGAAAAACGCCAACAAATTCAACAACAACCTCATGTTTGAAAAACTCCAACAAATTCAACAACTTCCTCAACAATGAAAAACGGCAAAAAATTCAACAACAACCTCAACATTCAAAAACACCAACAATTTCAACAACAACCTCAATAATGAAAAACATCAAAAAATTCAACACCATCCTCAACAATGAAAAACACCAAAAAAACTCAACAACAACCTCAACAATGTAAAACAGGAAAAAAATCAATAAAAACCTCAACATTGAAAAACACCAAAAAATTCCACAAAAACCTCAACAATGAAAAACACCAAAAAATTCAACAACAACCTCAACTGTGAAAATCACCAGCAAATTCAACAACCTCAACATTGAAAAACTCCAACAAATTCCACAACAACCTCAACAATGAAAAACACCAAAAAATTCAACAACAACCTCAACATTCAAAAACACCAAAAAATAAATACAACAACCTCAACATTCAAAAACGCCAACAAATACTGGCAAAACCTCAACAATGAAAAACACCAAAAAATTCAACAACAACCTCAACATTCAAAAACACCAACAATTTCAACAACAACCTCAATAATGAAAAACATCAAAAAATTCAACACCATCCTCAACAATGAAAAACACCAAAAAAACTCAACAACAACCTCAACAATGTAAAACAGGAAAAAAATCAATAAAAACCTCAACATTGAAAAACACCAAAAAATTCCACAAAAACCTCAACAATGAAAAACACCAAAAAATTCAACAACAACCTCAACTGTGAAAATCACCAGCAAATTCAACAACCTCAACATTGAAAAACTCCAACAAATTCCACAACAACCTCAACAATGAAAAACACCAAAAAATTCAACAACAACCTCAACATTCAAAAACACCAAAAAATAAATACAACAACCTCAACATTCAAAAACGCCAACAAATACTGGCAAAACCTCAACAATGAAAAACACCAAAAAATTCAACAACAAACTCAACTTTGAAAAACAGCAACAAATACAACAACCTCCACATTGAAAAACACCAACAAATTCATCAACAACCTCAATTTTGAAAAACACCAACAGATTTCACAACCTCAACATTCAAATACACCAACAAATTCAACAACAACCTCAGCTTTGAAAAACACCAACAAATTCAACTGCAACCTCAACATTCAAAAACTCCAACAATTTGAATAACAAACTCAACAATGAAAAACACCAACAAATTCAACAGCAACCACAATTTTGAAAAACACAAAAAAATTCAAAAAAAAACATTGAATACATCCAAAAATTCAACAACAACCGCAACATTGAAAAACACCAAAATATTCAACAACAACCTCAACTTTGAAAAGCACAATCCAATTCCAAAACCTCAACATTGAAAAGCACCGAAAAATTCAACTACAACCTCAATATTGTTAATCACCAACAAATTCAACTACAACCTCAACATTCAAAAACACCAACAAATTCAACCAAAACCTCAACAATGAAAATCACCAAAAAATTCAACAACATCCTCAAAATTGAAAAACACCAACAAATTCAACAAACTCAACATTGAA
Source organism: Cetorhinus maximus (assembly GCF_964194155.1). Classification (NCBI taxonomy): domain Eukaryota; kingdom Metazoa; phylum Chordata; class Chondrichthyes; order Lamniformes; family Cetorhinidae; genus Cetorhinus; species Cetorhinus maximus. Next base: position 824,245 of record NC_135905.1, read on the forward strand.
AAACGCCAACAAATTCAACAACAACCTCATGTTTGAAAAACTCCAACAAATTCAACAACTTCCTCAACAATGAAAAACGGCAAAAAATTCAACAACAACCTCAACATTCAAAAACACCAACAATTTCAACAACAACCTCAATAATGAAAAACATCAAAAAATTCAACACCATCCTCAACAATGAAAAACACCAAAAAAACTCAACAACAACCTCAACAATGTAAAACAGGAAAAAAATCAATAAAAACCTCAACATTGAAAAACACCAAAAAATTCCACAAAAACCTCAACAATGAAAAACACCAAAAAATTCAACAACAACCTCAACTGTGAAAATCACCAGCAAATTCAACAACCTCAACATTGAAAAACTCCAACAAATTCCACAACAACCTCAACAATGAAAAACACCAAAAAATTCAACAACAACCTCAACATTCAAAAACACCAAAAAATAAATACAACAACCTCAACATTCAAAAACGCCAACAAATACTGGCAAAACCTCAACAATGAAAAACACCAAAAAATTCAACAACAACCTCAACATTCAAAAACACCAACAATTTCAACAACAACCTCAATAATGAAAAACATCAAAAAATTCAACACCATCCTCAACAATGAAAAACACCAAAAAAACTCAACAACAACCTCAACAATGTAAAACAGGAAAAAAATCAATAAAAACCTCAACATTGAAAAACACCAAAAAATTCCACAAAAACCTCAACAATGAAAAACACCAAAAAATTCAACAACAACCTCAACTGTGAAAATCACCAGCAAATTCAACAACCTCAACATTGAAAAACTCCAACAAATTCCACAACAACCTCAACAATGAAAAACACCAAAAAATTCAACAACAACCTCAACATTCAAAAACACCAAAAAATAAATACAACAACCTCAACATTCAAAAACGCCAACAAATACTGGCAAAACCTCAACAATGAAAAACACCAAAAAATTCAACAACAAACTCAACTTTGAAAAACAGCAACAAATACAACAACCTCCACATTGAAAAACACCAACAAATTCATCAACAACCTCAATTTTGAAAAACACCAACAGATTTCACAACCTCAACATTCAAATACACCAACAAATTCAACAACAACCTCAGCTTTGAAAAACACCAACAAATTCAACTGCAACCTCAACATTCAAAAACTCCAACAATTTGAATAACAAACTCAACAATGAAAAACACCAACAAATTCAACTGCAACCACAATTTTGAAAAACACAAAAAAATTCAAAAAAAAACATTGAATACATCCAAAAATTCAACAACAACCGCAACATTGAAAAACACCAAAATATTCAACAACAACCTCAACTTTGAAAAGCACAATCCAATTCCAAAACCTCAACATTGAAAATCACCGAAAAATTCAACTACAACCTCAATATTGTTAATCACCAACAAATTCAACTACAACCTCAACATTCAAAAACACCAACAAATTCAACCAAAACCTCAACAATGAAAATCACCAAAAAATTCAACAACATCCTCAAAATTGAAAAACACCAACAAATTCAACAAACTCAACATTGAAAAACGCCAACAAATTCAACAACAACCTCATGTTTGAAAAACTCCAACAAATTCAACAACTTCCTCAACAATGAAAAACGGCAAAAAATTCAACAACAACCTCAACATTCAAAAACACCAACAATTTCAACAACAACCTCAATAATGAAAAACATCAAAAAATTCAACACCATCCTCAACAATGAAAAACACCAAAAAAACTCAACAACAACCTCAACAATGTAAAACAGGAAAAAAATCAATAAAAACCTCAACATTGAAAAACTCCAAGAATTTCAACAATTACCACAACAATGAAAAACACCAAAAAATTCGACAATAAACTCAATATTGAAAATCACCATCAAATTCAACAAAAACCTCAACAATGAAAAACAAAAATAAAATTCAACAACAACCTCAATTTTGAAAAACACCAACAGATTTATCAACCTCAACATTCAAATACACCAACAAATTCAACAACAACCTCTGCTTTGAAAAACACCAACAAATTCAACTGCAACCTCAACATTCAAAAACTCCAACAATTTGAATAACAAACTCAACAATGAAAAACACCAACAAATTCAACTGCAACCACAATTTTGAAAAATACAAAAAGATTCAAAAAAAAACATTGAATACACAAAAAAATTCAACAACAACCTCAACATTGAAAAACACCAAAATATTCAACAACAATCTCAACTTTGAAAAGCACGATCCAATTCCAAAACCTCAGCATTGAAAAGCACCAAAAAATTCAATTACAACCTCAATATTGTTAATCACCAACAAATTCTACTACAACTTCAACATTCAAAAACACCTACAAATTCAACAAAAACCTCAACAATGGAAAACAACAACAAATTCATCATAAACCTCAACAATGAAAAACACCAACAAATTCAACTACAACCTCAACATTCAAAAACACCAACAAATTCAACAAAAACCTCAACAATGGAAAACACCAACAAATTCATCATAAACCTCAAAAATGAAAAACACCAAAAAATTCATCAACAACCTCAACATTCAAAAGCACCAACAAATTCAACAACCTCAACATTGAAGAACTCCAAGAAATACAACAACAACCTCAACAATGAAAAACACCAAAAAATACAACAACAAATCCAACATTGAAAAACACCAACAAATTCAACATCAACCTCAATATTGAAAATCACCAACAAATTCAACAATGAAAAACACCAAAAAAATTCAACAACAACCTCAACAATGAAAAACACAAATAAAAATCAATAAACACCTCAACAATGAAAAACACCAAAAAATTCCACAACAACCTCAAAAATGAAAAACACCAAAAAATTCAACAACAACCTCAACATTCAAAAACACCAAAAAATAAATACAACAACCTCAACATTCAAAAACGCCAACAAATACTGGCAAAAACACAACAATGAAAAACACCAAAAAATTCAACAACAAACTCAACTTTGAAAAACAGCAACAAATACAACAACCTCCACATTGAAAAACACCAACAAATTCAACAACAACCTCAACATTGAAAAACACCAACAATTTCAACAACAACCTCAATAATGAAAAACATCAAAAAATTCAACAACATCCTCAACAATGAAAAACACCAAAAAAATTCAACAACAACCTCAACAATGAAAAATAGGAAAAAAATCAATAAAAACCTCAACATTGAATAGCTCCAAGAATTTCAACAATTACCACAACAATGAAAAACACCAAAAAATTCGAAAACAAACTCAATTTTGAAAAACACCAACAGATTTCACAACCTCAACATTCAAATACACCAACAAATTCAACAACAACCTCAGCTTTGAAAAACACCAACAAATTCAACTGCAACCTCAACATTCAAAAACTCCAACAATTTGAATAACAAACTCAACAATGAAAAACACCAACAAATTCAACTGCAACCACAATTTTGAAAAATACAAAAAGATTCAAAAAAAAACATTGAATACAACAAAAAATTCAACAACAACCGCAACATTGAAAAACACCAAAATATTCAACAACAACCTCAACATTGAAAAGCACGATCCAATTCCAAAACATCAACATTGAAAAGCACCGAAAAATTCAACTACAACCTCAATATTGTTAATCACCACCAAATTCAACTACAACCTCAACATTCAAATACACCAACATATTCAACCAAAACCTCAACAATGAAAAACACCAAAAAATTCAACAACAACCTCAAATTTGAAAAACACCAACAAATTCAACAAACTCAACATTGAAAAACGCCAACAAATTCAACAACAACCTCAACATTGAAAAACTCCAACAAATTCAACAACTTCCTCAACAATGAAAAACGCCAATAAATTCAACAACAACCTCAACATTCAAAAACATCAACAATTTCAACAACAACCTCAAAAATGAAAAACATCAAAAAATTCAACAACACCCGCAACAATGAAAAACACCAAAAAAATTCAACAACAACCTCAACAATGTAAAACAGGAAACAAATCAATAGAAACCTCAACATTGAAAAACTCCAAGAATTTCAACAATTACCACAACAATGAAAAACACCAAAAAAATTCGACAGCAAACTCAATATTGAAAATCACCATCAAATTCAACAAAAACCTCAACAATGAAAAACAAGAATAAAATTCAACAACAACCTCAATTTTGAAAAACACCAACAGATTTAACAACCTCAACATTCAAATACACCAACAAAATCAACAACACCCTCAGCTTTGAAAAACACCAACAAATTCAACTGCAACCTCAACATTCAAAAACTCCAACAATTTGAATAACAAACTCAACAATGAAAAACACCAACAAATTCAACTGCAACCACAATTTTGAAAAATACAAAAAGATTCAAAAAAAACATTGAATAAACCAAAAAATTCAACAACAACCGCAACATTGAAAAACACCAAAATATTCAACAACAACCTCAACTTTGAAAAGCAGATCCAATTCCAAAACCACAACATTGAAAAGCACCAAAAAATTCAACTACAACATCAATATTGTTAATCACCCACAAATTCAACTACAACCTCAACATTCAAAAACACCTACAAATTCAACAAAAACCACAACAATGGAAAACAACAACAAATTCATCATAAACCTCAACAATGAAAAGCACGAAAAAATTCAACAACAACCTCAACATTCAAAAACACCAACAATTTCAACAACAACCTCAGCAATGCATAACATCAAAAAATTCAACAACATCCTCAACAATGAAAAACACCAAAAAATTCAACAACAACCTCAACAATGAAAAACACCAATAAAAATCAACAAACACCTCAACATTGAAAAACACCAAAAAATTCCACAAAAACCTCAACAATGAAAAACACCAAAGAATTCAACAACAACCTCAACTGTGAAAATCACCAGCAAATTCAACAACCTCAACATTGAAAAACTCCAACAAATTCAACAACAACTTCAACAATGAAAAGCACCAAAAAATTCAACAACAACCTCAACATTCAATAACACCAACAATTTCACCAACAACCTCAGCAATGATTAACATCAAAAAATTCAACAACATCCTCAACAATGAAAAACACCAAAAAAAGTTCAACAACAACCTCAACAATGAAAAACACAAATAAAAATCAATAGACACCTCAACATTGAAAAGCACCAAAAAATTCCACAACAACCTCAACAATGAAAAACACCAAAAAAATCAACAACAACCTCAACATTCAAAAGCACCAAAAAATAAATACAACAACCTCAACATTCAAAAACGCCAACAAATACTGGCAAAACCTCAACAATGAAAAACACCAAAAAATTCAACAACAAACTCAACTTTGAAAAACAGCAACAAATACAACAACCTCCACATTGAAAAACACCAACAAATTCATCAACAACCACAATTTTAAAAAACACCAACAGATTTATCAACCTCAACATTCAAATACACCAACAAATTCAACAACAATCTCAGCTTTGAAAAACACCAACAAATTCAACTGCAACCTCAACATTCAAAAACTCCAACAATTTGAATAACAAACTCAACAATGAAAAACACCAACAAATTCAACTGCAACCACAATTTTGAAAAACACAAAAAAATGCAAAAAAAAAACATTGAATACATCCAAAAATTCAACAACAACCTCAAATTTGAAAAACACCAACAAATTCAACAAACTCAACATTGAAAAACGCCAACAAATTCAACAACAACCTCAACATTGAAAAACTCCAACAAGTTCAACAACTTCCTCAACAATGAAAAACGGCAAAAAATTCAACAACAACCTCAACATTCAAAAACACAAACAATTTCAACAACAACCTCAATAATGAAAAACATCAAAAAATTCAACAACATCCTCAACAATGAAAAACACCAAAAAAATTCAACAACAACCTCAACAATGAAAAATAGGAAAAAAATCAATAAAAACCTCAACATTGAATAACTCCAAGAATTTCAACAATTACCACAACAATGAAAACCACCAAAAAATTCGACAATAAACTCAATATTGAAAATCACCATCAAATTCAACAAAAACCTCAACAATGAAAAACAAAAATAAAATTCAACAACAACCTCAATTTTGAAAAACACCAACAGATTTATCAACCTCAACATTCAAATACACCAACAAATTCAACAACAACCTCTGCTTTGAAAAACACCAACAAATTCAACTGCAACCTCAACATTCAAAAACTCCAACAAATTGAATAACAAACTCAACAATGAAAAACACCAACAAATTCAACTGCAACCTCAATTTTGAAAAATACAAAAAGATTCAAAAAAAACATTGAATACACAAAAAAATTCAACAACAACCTCAACATTGAAAAACATCAAAATATTCAACAACAATCTCAACTTTGAAAAGCACGATCCAATACCAAAACCTCAACATTGAAAAGCACCAAATATTCAACTACAACCTCAATATTGTTAATCACCAACAAATTCAACTACAACTTCAACATTCAAAAACACCTACAAATTCAACAAAAACCTCAACAATGGAAAACAACAACAAATTCATCATAAACCTCAACAATGAAAAACACCAACAAATTCAACTACAACCTCAACATTCAAAAACACCAACAAATTCAACAAAAACCTCAACAATGGAAAACACCAACAAATTCATCAACAACCTCAACATTCAAAAGCACCAACAAATTCAACAACCTCAACATTGAAGAACTCCAAGAAATACAACAACAACCTCAACAATGAAAAACACCAAAAAATACAACAACAAATCCAACATTGAAAAGCACCAACAAATTCAACATCAACCTCAATATTGAAAATCACCAACAAATTCAACAATGAAAAACACCAAAAAAATTCAACAACAACCTCAACAATGAAAAACACAAATAAAAATCAATAAACACCTCAACATTGAAAAACACCAAAAAATTCCACAACAACCTCAAAAATGAAAAACACCAAAAAATTCAACAACAACCTCAACATTCAAAAACACCAAAAAATAAATACAACAACCTCAACATTCAAAAACGCCAACAAATACTGGCAAAACCACAACAATGAAAAACACCAAAAAATTCAACAACAAACTCTACTTTGAAAAACAGCAACAAATACAACAACCTCCACATTGAAAAACACCAACAAATTCAACAACAACCTCAACATTGAAAAACACCAACAATTTCAACAACAACCTCAATAATGAAAAACATCAAAAAATTCAACAACATCCTCAACAATGAAAAACACCAAAAAAATTCAACAACAACCTCAACAATGAAACATAGGAAAAAAATCAATAAAAACCTCAACATTGAATAACTCCAAGAATTTCAACAATTACCACAACAATGAAAAACACCAAAAAAATTCGAAAACAAACTCAATATTGAAAATCACCATCAAATTCAACAAAAACCTCAACAATGAAAAACACCAATAAAATTCATCAACAACCTCAATTTTGAAAAACACCAACAGATTTCACAACCTCAACATTCAAAAACTCCAACAATTTGAATAACAAACTCAACAATGAAAAACACCAAAAAATTCAACTGCAACCACAATTTTGAAAAATACAAAAAGATTAAAAAAAAATCATTGAATACATCAAAAAATTCAACAACCGCAACATTGAAAAACACCAAAATATTCAACAACAATCTCAACTTTGAATAGCACGATCCAATTCCAAAACATCAACATTGAAAAGCACCGAAAAATTCAACTACAACCTCAATATTGTTAATCACCAACAAATTCAACTACAACCTCAACATTCAAAAACACCAACAAATTCAACCAAAACCTCAACAATGAAAAACACCAAAAAATTCAACAACAACCTCAAATTTGAAAAACACCAACAAATTCAACAAACTCAACATTGAAAAACGCCAACAAATTCAACAACAACCTCAACATTGAAAAACTCCAACAAATTCAACAACTTCCTCAACAATGAAAAACGCCAAAAAATTCAACAACAACCTCAACATTCAAAAACACCAACAATTTCAACAACAACCTCAATAATGAAAAACATCAAAAAATTCAACAACACCCTCAACAATGAAAAACACCAAAAAAATTCAACAACAACCTCAACAATGTAAAACAGGAAAAAAATCAATAGAAACCTCAACATTGAATAACTCCAAGAATTTCAACAATTACCACAACAATGAAAAACACCAAAAAATTCGAAAACAAACTCAATATTGAAAATCACCATCAAATTCAACAAAAACCTCAACAATGAAAAACACCAATAAAATTCATCAACAACCTCAATTTTGAAAAACCCCAACAGATTTCACAACCTCAACATTCAAATACACCAACAAATTCAACAACAACCTCAGCTTTGAAAAACAACAACAAATTCAACTGCAACCTCAACATTCAAAAACTCCAACAATTTGAATAACAAACTCAACAATGAAAAACACCAAAAAATTCAACTGCAACCACAATTTTGAAAAATACAAAAAGATTCAAAAAAAAACATTGAATACAACAAAAAATTCAACAACAACCGCAACATTGAAAAACACCAAAATATTCAACAACAACCTCAACATTGAAAAGCACGATTCAATTCCAAAACATCAACATTGAAAAGCACCGAAAAATTCAACTGCAACCACAATTTTGAAAAATACAAAAAGATTCAAAAAAAAACATTGAATACATCAAAAAATTCAACAACATCCTCAACAATGAAAAACACCAAAAAATTCAACAACAACCTCAAGAATGAAAAACACCAATAAAAATCAATAAACACCTCAACATTGAAGAACTCCAAGAAATTCCACAAAAGCCTCAACAATGAAAAACACCAAAAAATTCAACAACAACCTCAACTGTGAAAATCACCAGCAAATTCAACAACCTCAACATTGAAAAACTCCAACAAATTCAACAACTTCCTCAACAATGAAAAACGCCAAAAAATTCAACAACAACCTCAGCATTCAAAAACACCAACAATTTCTACAACAACCTCAATAATGAAAAACATCAAAAAATTCAACAACACCCTCAACAATGAAAAACACCAAAAAAATTCAACAACAACCTCAACAATGTAAAACAGGAAAAAAATCAATAGAAACCTCAACATTGAATAACTCCAAGAATTTCAACAATTACCACAACAATGAAAAACACCAAAAAATTCGAAAACAAACTCAATATTGAAAATCACCATCAAATTCAACAAAAACCTCAACAATGAAAAACACCAATAAAATTCATCAACAACCTCAATTTTGAAAAACCCCAACAGATTTCACAACCTCAACATTCAAATACACCAACAAATTCAACAACAACCTCAGCTTTGAAAAACACCAACAAATTCAACTGCAACCTCAACATTCGAAAACTCCAACAATTTGAATAACAAACTCAACAATGAAAAACACCAAAAAATTCAACTGCAACCACAATTTTGAAAAATACAAAAAGATTCAAAAAAAAACATTGAATACAACAAAAAATTCAACAACAACCGCAACATTGAAAAACACCAAAATATTCAACAACAACCTCAACATTGAAAAGCACGATCCAATTCCAAAACATCAACATTGAAAAGCACCGAAAAATTCAACTACAACCTCAATATTGTTAATCACCAACAAATTCAACTACAACCTCAACATTCAAAAACACCAACATATTCAACCAAAACCTCAACAATGAAAAACAACAAAAAATTCAACAACAACCTCAAATTTGAAAAACACCAACAAATTCAACAAACTCAACATTGAAAAACGCCAACAAATTCAACAACAACCTCAACATTGAAAAACTCCAACAAATTCAACAACTTCCTCAACAATGAAAAACGCCAAAAAATTCAACAACAACCTCAACATTCAAAAACACCAACAATTTCAACAACAACCTCAATAATGAAAAACATCAAAAAATTCAACAACACCCGCAACAATGAAAAACACCAAAAAAATTCAACAACAACCTCAACAATGTAAAACACGAAAAAAATCAATAGAAACCTCAACATTGAAAAACTCCAAGAATTTCAACAATTACCACAACAATGAAAAACACCAAAAAATTCGACAGCAAACTCAATATTGAAAATCACCATCAAATTCAACAAAAACCTCAACAATGAAAAACAAAAATAAAATTCAACAACAACCTCAATTTTGAAAAACACCAACAGATTTAACAACCTCAACATTCAAATACACCAACAAGTTCAACAACACCCTCAGCTTTGAAAAACACCAACAAATTCAACTGCAACCTCAACATTCAAAAACTCCAACAATTTGAATAACAAACTCAACAATGAAAAACACCAACAAATTCAACTGCAACCACAATTTTGAAAAATACAAAAAGATTCAAAAAAAACATTGAATAAAGCAAAAAATTCAACAACAACCGCAACATTGAAAAACACCAAAATATTCAACAACAACCTCAACTTTGAAAAGCACGATCCAATTCCAAAACCTCAACATTGAAAAGCACCAAAAAATTCAACTACAACATCAATATTGTTAATCACCAACAAATTCAACTACAACCTCAACATTCAAAAACACCTACAAATTCAACAAAAACCACAACAATGGAAAACAACAACAAATTCATCAAAAACCTCAACAATGAAAAGCACGAAAAAATTCAACAACAACCTCAACATTCAAAAACACCAACAATTTCAACAACAACCTCAGCAATGAATAACATCAAAAAATTCAACAACATCCTCAACAATGAAAAACACCAAAAAATTCAACAACAACCTCAACAATGAAAAACACCAATAAAAATCAATAAACACCTCAACATTGAAGAACTCCAAGAAATTCCACAAAAGCCTCAACAATGAAAAACACCAAAAAATTCAACAACAACCTCAACTGTGAAAATCACCAGCAAATTCAACAACCTCAACATTGAAAAACGCTAACAAATTCAACAACAACCTCAACATTGAAAAACTCCAACAAATTCAACAACAACTTCAACAATGAAAAGCACCAAAAAATTCAACAACAACCTCAACATTCAAAAACACCAACAATTTCACCAACAACCTCAGCAATGATTAACATCAAAAAATTCAACAACATCCTCAACAATGAAAAACACCAAAAAAATTCCACAGCAACCTCAACAATGAAAAACACAGATAAAAATCAATAAACACCTCAACATTGAAAAACACCAAAAAATTCCACAACAACCTCAACAATGAAAAACACCAAAAAATTCAACAACAACCTCAACATTCAAAAACACCAAAAAATAAATACAACAACCTCAACATTCAAAAACGCCAACAAATTTGGCAAAACCTCAACAATGAAAAACACCAAAAAATTCAACAACAAACTCAACTTTGAAAAACAGCAACAAATACAACAACCTCCACATTGAAAAACACCAACAAATTCAACAACAACCTCAACATTGAAAAACTCAAACCAATTCAACAACAACCTCAACATTGAAAAACACCAAAAAATTCAACAACAACATCAACATTCAAAAACACCAACAATTTCAACAACAACCTCAATAATGAAAAACATCAAAAAATTCAACAACATCCTCAACAATGAAAAACACCAAAAAAATTCAACAACAACCTCAACAATGAAAAATAGTAAAAAAATCAATAATAACCTCAACATTGAATAACTCCAATAATTTCAACAATTACCACAACAATGAAAAAAACCAAAAAATTCGAAAACAAACTCAATATTGAAAATCACCATCAAATTCAACAAAAACCTCAACAATGAAAAACACCAATAAAAATCATCAACAACCTCAATTTTGAAAATCACCAACAGATTTCACAACCTCAACATTCAAATACACCAACAAATTCAACAACAACCTCAGCTTTGAAAAACACCAAAAAATACAACAACAAATCCAACATTGAAAAACACCAACAAATTCAACATCAACCTCAATATTGAAAATCACCAACAAATTCAACAATGAAAAACATCCAAAAATTCAACAACAACCTCAGCAATGAAAAACACCAAAAAATTCAACAACAAAGTGAACATTGAAAATCACCAACAAATTCAACAACAACCTCAACTTTGAAAAACACCAACAAATTCAAAAACCTCAACATGGAAAAACACCAACAAATTCAACCACAACCTCAACATTGAAAATCACCAAAAAATTCAACAACAACCTCAACATTCAATAACACCAAACAATAAAAACAACAACCTCAACATTCAAAAACACCAACAAATTCAACCAAAACCTCAACAATGAAAAACACCTAAAAAATCAACAACAACCACAACATTGAAAAATACAAAAAGATTCAAAAAAAAACATTGGATGCACCAAAAAATTCAACAACAACCTCAACATTGAAAAACAACAAAATATTCAATAACAACCTCAACTTTGAAAAGCACGATCCAATTGGAAAACCTCAACATTGAAAATCACCAAAAAATTTCAACTTCAACCTCAATATTGTTAATCACCAACAAATCCAACTACAACCTCAACATTCAAAAACACCAACAAATTCAACAAAAACCTCAACAATGGAAAACACCAACAAATTCATCAAAAACCTCAACAATTAAAAACACCAACAAATTCAACTACAACCTCAACATTCAAAAACATCAACAAATTCAACAAAAACCACAACAATGGAAAACACCAACAAATTGATCAAACACCTCAAACATGAAAATCACCAAAAAATTCATCAACAACCTGAACATTCAAAAGCACAAACAAATTCAACAACCACAACATTGAAGAACTCCATGAAATACAACAACAACCTCAACAATGAAAAGCACCAAAAAATTCAACAACAACCCCAACATTGAAAAGCACCAACAAATTCAACAACAACCTCAATATTGAAAATCACCAACAAATTCAACAATGAAAAACATCCAAAAAATTCTACAACAACAACCTCAACAATGAAAAACACCAAAAAATTCAACAACAACCTCAACATTGAAAAACACAAACAAATTCAACAACAACCTCAATATTGAAAATCAAAATCAAATTCAACAACAACCTCAACAATGAAAAACATCCAAAAATTCAACAACAACAACCTCAACATTCAAAAACACCAACAAATTAAAAAACAACCTCAACAATGAATAACACCAAAAAATTCATCAACAATCTCAACATTCAAAAAGAACAAAAAATTCAACGAAAACCTCAAAAATGAAAAACAACAAAAAATTCAACAACAACCTTTACTTTGAAAAACACCAACAAATTCAACAAAAACCTCAACAATGAAAAACACCAACATATTCAACTAAAAACCTCAACAATGAAAAGCACCAAAAAATTCTACAAAACCCACAATTTTGAAAAACTCCAACAGATTTAACAACCTCTACATTCAAATAAACCAACAAATTCAACAACAAACTCAGCTTTGACAAACACCAACAATTTCAACAACATCAACATTGAAAAACAGCAACAAATTCAACAACAACCTCAGCATTCAAAAACACCAAAAAATTCAACAACAACCTCAGCAATGAAAATCATCAAAAAATTCAACAACAACCTCAACCATGAAAAACACCAAAAAATTCAACAACAACCTCAACAATGAAAAACACCAAAAAATTCAACAAGAACCACAACATTCAATAACACCAAAAAATTCAACAACAAACTCAACATTCAAAAACACCAACAATTTCAGTAACAACCACAGCAATGAAAAACATCAAAAAATTCAACAACAACCTCAACAATGAAATACACCAAAAAAATCAATAATAACCTCAACATTGAAAAACACCAAGAATTTCAACAACTACCACAACAGTGAAAAACACCAAAAAATTTAACAACAAACTCAACATTGAAAATCACCATCAAATTCAACAAAAACCTCAACAATGAAATACACCAAAAAATTCAACATCAAACTCAATTTTGAAAAACACCAACAGATTTAACAACCTCAACATTCAAATACACCAACAAATTCAACAACAACCTCAGCTTTGAAAAACACCAACAAATTCAACGGCAACCACAAAATTGAAAAACTCCAACAATTTCAATAACAACCTCAACAATGAAAAACACCAAGACATTCAACAGCAACCTCAATTTTGAAAAATACAAAAATATTTAAAAAAAAACATTGAATACACCAGAAAATTCAACAACAACCTCAACATTGAAAAACACCAAAATATTCAAAAACAACCTCAACTTTGAAAAACACGATCCAATTCCAAAACCTCAACATTGAAAAGCACAAATAAATTCAAATACAACCTCAATATTGTTAATCACCAACAAATTCAACAAAAAGCTCAACAATGGAAACCACCAACAAATTCATCAAAAACCTCAACAATGAAAAATACCAACAAATTCAACTACAACCTCAACATTCAAAAACACCAACAAATTCATCAAAATCCTCAACAATGAAAAACACCAAAAAAATCATTAACAACATCAACATTCAAAAACTCCAACAAATTCAACAACCTCAACATTGAAGAACTCCAAGAAATTCAACAACAACCTCAACAATGAAAAACAACAAAAAATTCAACAACAACCCCAAAATTGAAAAACACCAACAAATTCAACAACAACCTCAACATTGAAAATCACCAACAAATTCAACAACAACCTCAACAATGAATAACATGAAAAAATTCAACAACAACAAGCTCAACAATGAAAAGCACCAAAAAATTCAACAACAACCTCAACATTGAAAAACAGCAACAAATTCCACAACAACCTTCATATTGAAAATCACCATCAAATTCAACAACAACCTCAACAATGAAAAACATCCAAAAATTCAAAAACAACAACCTAAACAATGAAAAACACCAAAACATTCAACAACAACCTCAACATTAATCAACATCAACAAATTCCACAACAACCTCAACAATGAAAAACACCAAAAAATTCAACATCAACCTCAATATTGAAAATCACCAACAAATTCAACAACAACTTCAACAATGAGAAACATGAAAAAATTCAACAACAACAACCTCAACAATGAAAAGCACGAAAAAATTCAACAACAACCTCAACATTCAAAAACACCAACAATTTCAACAACAACCTCAGCAATGAATAACATGAAAAAATTCAACAACATCCTCAACAATGAAAAACACCAAAATAATTCAACACCAACCTCAACAATTAAAAACACCAAAAAAATCAACAACAACGTCAACTTTGAAAAACACCAACAAATTCAACAACAACCTCAAAAATGAACATCACCAAAAAATTCAACAACAACCTCAACTTTCAAAAGCACCCAAAAATACAACAAAAACCTCAACAATGAAAAACACCAAAAAATTCAACAACAACCTCAACATTCAAAAACACCCAAAAATTCAACAACAACGTCAACAATGAAAAAGACTAATAAATTCAACAACAACCTCAAGAATGAAAAACACCAACAAATTCAACTACAAACTCAATAATGAAAATCACCAACAAATTCAACAACAACCTCAACAATGAAAAACACCAACATATTCAACAAAAACGTCAACAATGAAAAACATCAAAAAATTCAACAACAACCTCAATTTTGAAAAACGCCATTAGATTTAACAACCTCAACATTCAAATACACAAACAAATTCAACAACAACCTCAGCTTTGAAAATCACCAACAAATTTAACAACAACCTCAACAATGAAAAACACCAAAAAATTCAGCAACAACCTCAACTTGGAAAAACACCAAGAAATTCAACAACCACAACATTGAAAAACAGCAACAAATTCAACAACAACCTCAACATTGAAAAACTCCAACAAATTCAACAACAACCTCAACAATGAAAAACACCAAATAATTCAACAACAATCTAAACATTCAAAACACCAACAAATTCAACAACAACCTCAACATTCGAAAACACCAAGGAATTCAACAACAACCTCAACTTTGAAAAACGCCAACAAATTCAACAACCTCAACATTGAGAAACACCAACAAATTCAACTGCAAGCTCAACTTTGTAAAATACTAAAAAGATAAAAAAAAACAATTGATAACACCAATAAATTCAACAACATCAGCATTGAAAATCACCAACAAATTCAACAACAACTTCAATATTGAAAATCACCAACAAATTCAACAACAACCTCAACAATGAAAAACAACAATATATTCAACTAAAACCTCAACAATGAAAAACACCAAAAAAATCATTAACAACCTCAACATTCAAAAACTCCAACAAATTCAACAACCTCAACATTGAAGAACTCCAAGAAATTCAACAACAACCTCAACAATGAAAAACAACAAAAAATTCAACAACAACCCCAAAATTGAAAAACACCAACAAATTCAACAACAACCTCAACATTGAAATTCACCAACAAATTCAACAACAACCTCAACAATGAAAAACATGAAAAAATTCAACAACAACAACCTCAACAATGAAAAGCACCAAAAAATTCAACAACAACCTCAACATTGAAAAACAGCAACAAATTCCACAACAACCTTCATATTGAAAATCACCATCAAATTCAACAACAACCTCAACAATGAAAAACATCCAAAAATTCAAAAACAACAACCTAAACAATGAAAAACACCAAAACATTCAACAACAACCTCAACATTAATCAACACCAACAAATTCCACAACAACCTCAACAATGAAAAACACCAAAAAATTCAACAACAACCTCAATATTGAAAATCACCAACAAATTCAACAACAACCTCAACAATGAGAAACATGAAAAACTTCAACAACAACAACCTCAACAATGAAAAGCACGAAAAAATTCAACAACAACCTCAACATTCAAAAACACCAACAATTTCAACAACAACCTCAGCAATGAATAACATGAAAAAATTCAACAACATCCTCAACAATGAAAAACACCAAAATAATTCAACACCAACCTCAACAATTAAAAACACCAAAAAAATCAACAACAACATCAACTTTGAAAAACACCAACAAATTCAACAACAACCTCAAAAATGAACATCACCAAAAAATTCAACAACAACCTCAACTTTCAAAAGCACCCAAAAATACAACAAAAACCTCAACAATGAAAAACACCAAAAAATTCAACAACAACCTCAACATTCAAAAACACCCAAAAATTCAACAACAACGTCAACAATGAAAAAGACTAATAAATTCAACAACAACCTCAAGAATGAAAAACACCAACAAATTCAACTACAAACTCAATAATGAAAATCACCAACAAATTCAACAACAACCTCAACAATGAAAAACACCAACATATTCAACAAAAACGTCAACAATGAAAAACATCAAAAAATTCAACAACAACCTCAATTTTGAAAAACGCCATTAGATTTAACAACCTCAACATTCAAATACACAAACAAATTCAACAACAACCTCAGCTTTGAAAATCACCAACAAATTTAACAATAACCTCAACAATGAAAAACACCAAAAAATTCAGCAACAACCTCAACTTGGAAAAACACCAAGAAATTCAACAACCACAACATTGAAAAACAGCAACAAATTCAACAACAACCTCAACATTGAAAAACTCCAACAAATTCAACAACAACCTCAACAATGAAAAACACCAAATAATTCAACAACAATCTAAACATTCAAAACACCAACAAATTCAACAACAACCTCAACATTCGAAAACACCAAGGAATTCAACAACAACCTCAACTTTGAAAAACGCCAACAAATTCATCAACCTCAACATTGAGAAACACCAACAAATTCAACTGCAAGCTCAACTTTGTAAAATACTAAAATGATAAAAAAAAAACAATTGATAACACCAATAAATTCAACAACATCAGCATTGAAAATCACCAACAAATTCAACAACAACTTCAATATTGAAAATCACCAACAAATTCAACAACAACCTCAACAATGAAAAACAACAACATATTCAACTAAAACCTCAAAAATGAAAAACACCAAAAAATTCAACAACAACCTCAATTTTGAAAAACGCCAACAAATTCAACAACCTCAACATTGAGAAACACCAAAAAATTGAACTACAAACTCAAAATTGAAAATTACCATCAAATTCAACAAATAATCTCAACATTGAAAAACATCAAAAAATGCAACAATAATTGAACATTCCAAAACAGCAACAAATTCAACAAAAACCTCAACAATGAGAACACCAAAAAATTGAACAACAAGCACAACTTTGAAAAATATCAACAAATTCAACAACATCAACATTGAAAAACACCAACAAATTAAAGTGCAAACACAACTTTGAAAAATACAAAAAAGTTTAAAAAAATATATTGATAACAACAATAAATTCAACAACAACCTCAACAATGAAAACAGGCAAACAATTCAACAACAACGACCTCAACAATGAAAAACACCAAAAAATTCAACAACAACCTCAACATTGAAAAAATCCAACAATTTCAACAACAACCTCAAAAATGAAAAACACCAAAAGATTCAACAACAAACTCAACATTGAAAATCACAAACAAATTCAACAACAACCTCAACAATGAAAACCATCATAAAATTCAACAACAACCGCAACATTCAAAAACAACAACAAATTCAACAAAAAACTCAACAATGAAAAAAACCAAAAATTTCAAAAACAACTTAAACTTTGAAAAATACCAAAATATTCAACAACCTCAACATTGAGAAACAGCAACAAATTCAACTGCAACCTCAACTTTGAAAAATACAAAAAGATTCAAAAAAAAAACATTGAATACACCAATAAATTCAACAACAACCTCAATATTGAAAATCACCAAAAAATTCAACAACAACCTCAAGTTTGAAAAGCACTAACAAATTCAAAAACCTCAACATGGAAAAACACCAACAAATACAACTACAACCTCAATATTGAAAATCACCAACAAATTCAACAACAACATCAACAATGAAAAACACCAACATATTCCACAAAAAACTCAACAATGAAAAACACCAACAAATTCAACAAAAACCTCAATTTTGAAAAACACCAACAGATTTAAAAACCTCAACATTCAAATGCACCAACAAATTTAACAACAACCTCAACAATGAAAAACATCAAAAAATTCAACAAAAAGAACCTCAACAATGAAAAACACCAAACAATTCAACACCAACCTCAACATTCAAAAACAACAACAAATTCAACAACAACCTCAACAATGAAAAACACCAAAAAATTCAACAAGATCCTCAACATTCAGAAACACCAACAAATTCAACAGAAACCTCAACAATGAAAAACACCAAAAAATTCAACAACCACCTCAACTTTGGAAAACATCAAGAAATTCAAAAACCTCAACATTGAAAAAGACCAACAAATTCAACAGCAACCTCAACTTTGAAAAATACAAAAACGATTAAAATAATCCATTGATAACACCAATAAATTCAACAACCTCAACATTGAAAATAACCAACAAATTCAACATCAACCTCAGCAATGAAAAAAACCAACAATTCAACAACAACCTCAAAAATGAAAAACACCATCAATTTCAACAAGTACCGCAACAATGAAAAACATCAAAAAATTCAGCAACAAACTCAAAATTGAAAATAACCATAAAATTCAACAAAAATCCCAACATTGAAAAGCATCAAAAAATACAACAACAACATCAACATTCCAAAACACCAACAAATACAACAAAAACTTCAACAATGAAAACACTAAAAAGTTCAACAACAATCACAACTTTGAAAAACACCAACAAATTCAACAACCTCAACATTCAAAAACACCAACAAATTCAACAAAAACCTCAACATTGAAAAACATCAAAAAATTCAGCAACAACCTCAACTTTGAAAAACACCAACAAATTCAACTGCAACCTCCACTTTGAAAAATACAAAAAAGTTCAAGAAAAATCATTGATAGCACCAATAAATTCAACAAGATCCTTAATTTAGAAAATCACCAATAAATTCAACACAACCTCAACAATGAAAAACATCAAAAAAATTCAACAACAACAACAAACTCAACAATGAAAAACACCGAACAATTCAACAAAAATCTCAATATTCAAAGCATCAACAAATTCAACAGCAACATCAACATTCGAAAATACCAACAAATCCAACAACAACCTTCAACAATAAAAAACACCAACAAATTCAACAACAACCTCAGCAACGAAAAACAGCAAACAATTCAACAACAACGACCTCAACAATGAGAAACACCAAAAAATTCATCAACAACCACAGCAATGAAAAACAGGAATAAATTCAACAACAACGATATCATCAATGAAATATACCAAAAGATTCAACAACAACCTCAACATTGAAAAACTCCAAAAATTTCAACAACAACCTCAACAATGAAAAACACCAAAAAATTCAACAACAAACACAACATTAAAAATCACCAACAAATTCAACAACAACCTCAACAATGAAAAACATCAATAAATTCAACAACAACCTCAACATTCAAAAACAACAACAAATTCAACAAAAAACTCAACAATGAAAAACACCAAAAAATTCAACAACAACCTCAACTTTGAAAAACACCAAAAAATTCAACAACCTCAACATTGAGAAACACCAACAAATTCAACTGCAATCTCAACTTTGAACAATACATTAAGATTCAAAAAAAAAGATTGTATACACCAATAAATTCAACAGAAACCTCAATATTGAAAATCACCAAAAAATTCAAGAACAACCTCAACATTCAAGAACACCAAAATATTCAACAAGAACCTCAAATTTGAAAAACATCAACAAATTCAAAAACCACAACATGGAAAAAAACTAACAAATTCAACTACAACCTCAATATTGAAAATCACCAACAAATTAAACAACAACCTCAACAATGAAAAACACCAACAAATTCAACAAAAACCTCAACAATGAAAAACACCAAAAAATTCATCAACAACCTCAACATTCAAAAACAACAACAAATTCAACAAAAGCCTCAACAATGGAAAACACCAAAAAATTCAACAACAACCTCAACATTGAAAAACACCAACAAATTCAACAACAACCTCAACTTTCAAAACACCAACAAATTCAACAAAAACATCAACATTGAAAAACATCAAAAAATTTAACAACAATCTCAACTTTGAAAATCACCAACAAATTCAACTGCAACCTCAACTTTGAAAAATACAAAAAAGTTCAAGAAAAATCATTGATAACACCAATAAATTCAACAAGATACGTAATATTATAAATCAGCAATAAATTCAACAACAACCTCAACAATGAAAAACATCAAAAAACTCAACCACAACCTCAACATTCAAAAACACCAACAAATTCAACAACAACCTAAGCAATGAAAAACAACAAACAATTCAACAACAAAGACCTCAACAATGAAAAACACCAAAAAATTCATCCACAAACTCAGCGATGAAAAACAGGAATAAATTCAACAACAACGATCTCATCAAAGAAAAATACCAAAAGATTCAACAACAACCTCAACATTGAAAAACTCCACCAATTTCAACAACAACCTCAACAATGAAAAACACCAAAAAATTCAACAACAAACTCAACATTGAAAATTACGAACAAATTCAAACACAACCTCAACAATGAAAAACATCAATAAATTAAACAACAACCTCAACATTCAAAAACAACAACAAATTGAACATAAAACTCAACAACGAAAAACACCAGAAAATTCAACAACAACCTCAACTTTGAAAAACACCAAAAAATTCAACAACCTCAACAATGAGAAACACCAACAAATTCAATTGCAACCTCAACTTTGAAAAATACAATAAGACTCAAGAAAAACGTTGCATACACCAATAAATTAAAGAAAAACCTCAATATTGAAAATCACCAAAAAATTCAAGAACAACCTTAGCATTGAAGAACACCAAAATATTTAACAAAAAGCACAACTTTGAAAAACACCAACAAATTCAAAAGCCTCAACATGGAAAAACAGCAACAAATTCAACTACAACCTCAATATTGAAAATAACAAACAAATTCAACAACAACCTCAACAATGAAAAACACCAACAAATTCAACAAAAACCTCAACAATGAAAAACACCAATAAGTTCATCAAAAACATCAACATTCAAAAACACCAACAAATTCAACAAAAACCTCAACAATGAAAAACAACAAAAAATTCAACAACAACAAACTCAACATTGAAAAACACCAACAAATTCAACAACAACCTCAACATTCAAAAACACCAACATATTGAACAAAAAGCACAACATTGAAAAACATCATTAAATTCAACAACAACCTCAACTTTGAAAAACACCAACAAATTCAACTGCAACCTCAACTTTGAAAAATACAAAAAAGTTCAAAAAAATCATTGATAACATCAATAAATTTAACAAGATCCTTAATATTGAAAATCACCAATAAATTCAACAACAACCTCAACAATGAAAAACATCAAAAAATTCAACAACAACAACAACCTCAACAATGAAAAACACCGAATAATTCAACAAAAATCTCAATATTCAAAACACCAACAAATTCAACAAAAAACTCTACAATGAAAAACACCAAAAAATTTCAACAACAACGTCAACTTTGAAAAACACCAAAAAATTCAACAACCTCAACATTGAGAAACACCAACAAATTCAACTGCAACCTCAACTTTGAAAAATACAATAAGATTCAAAACAAAAGATTGAATACACCAATAAATTCAACAAAAACCTCAATACAGAAAATCAGCAAAAAATTCAAGAACAACCTCAACATTGAAGAACATCAAAATATTCAACAAGAACCTCAACTTTGAAAAACACCAACAAATTCAAAAACCCCTCAATATTGAAAATCAGCAAAAAATTCAACAACAACCTCAATATTGAAAAACACCAAAAAATTCAACAACAACCTCAACATTGAAAAACACCAACAAATTCAACAACAACCTCAACATTCAAAAACACCAACAAATTCAACAAAAACATCAACATTGAAAAACATCAAAAAATTTAACAACAATCTCAAATTTGAAAAACACCAACAAATTCAACTGCAACCTCAACTTTGAAAAATACAAAAAAGTTCAAGAAAAATCATTGATAACACCAATAAATTCAACAAGATCCGTAATATTGAAAATCAGCAATAAATTCAACAACCACCTCAACAATGAAAAACATCAAAAAATTCAACAACAACCACAACAATGAAAAACACCAAATAATTCAACAACAATCTCAATATTCAAAACACCAACAAAATCAACAACAACATCAATATTCGAAAATACCAACAAATTCAACAACAACCTGAACAATGAAAAACACCAAAAAATTCAACAACAACCTCAACATTCAAAAACACCAACAAATTCAACAACAACCTCAGCAATGAAAAACAACAAACAATTCAACAACAAAGACCTCAACAATGAAAAACACCAATAAA
Source organism: Cetorhinus maximus (assembly GCF_964194155.1). Classification (NCBI taxonomy): domain Eukaryota; kingdom Metazoa; phylum Chordata; class Chondrichthyes; order Lamniformes; family Cetorhinidae; genus Cetorhinus; species Cetorhinus maximus. Next base: position 847,850 of record NC_135905.1, read on the forward strand.
TTCATCCACAAACTCAGCAATTAAAAACAGCAAACAATTCAACAACAACGACCTCAACAATGAAAAACACCAAAAAATTCATCAACAACCACAGCTATGAAAAACAGGAATAAATTCAACAACAACGATATCATCAATGAAAAATACCAAAAGATTCAACAACAACCTCAACATTGAAAAACTCCAACAATTTCAACAACAACCTCAACAATGAAAAACACCAAAAAATTCAACAACAAACTCAACATTGAAAATCACCAACAAATTCAACAACAACCTCAACAATGAAAAACATCAATAAATTCAACAACAACCTCAACATTCAAAAACACCAACAAATTCTACTGCAACCTCAACTTTGGAAAATACTAAAAAGTTCAAGAAAAATCATTGATAACATCAATAAATTCAACAAGATCCTTAATATTGAAAATCACCAATAAATTCAACAACAACCTCAACAATGAGAAACATCAAAAAATTCAACAACAACCTCAACAATGAAAAACACCGAATAATTCAACAAAAATCTCAATATTCAAAACACCTACAAATTCAACAACAACATCAACATTTGAAAATACCAACAAATTCAACAGCAACCTCAACAATGAAAAACACCAACAAAATCAGCAACAACCTCAGCAATGAAAAACAGCAAACAATTCAACAACAACGACCTCAACAATGATAAACACCAAAAAATTCATCAACAACCACAGCAATGAAAAACAGGAATAAATTCAACAACAACGATATCATCAATGAAAAATACCAAAAGATTCAACAACAACCTCAACATTGAAAAACTCCAACAATTTCAACAACAACCTCAACAATGAAAAACACCAAAAAATTCAACAACAAACTCAACATTGAAAATCACCAACAAATTCAACAACAACCTCAACAATGAAAAACATCAATAAATTCAACAACAACCTCAACATTCAAAAACACCAACAAATTCTACTGCAACCTCAACTTTGGAAAATACAAAAAAGTTCAAGAAAAATCATTGATAACATCAATAAATTCAACAAGATCCTTAATATTGAAAATCACCAATAAATTCAAAAAGAACCTCAACAATGAAAAACATCAAAAAATTCAACAACAACCTCAACAATGAAAAACACCGAATAATTCAACAAAAATCTCTATATTCAAAACAACTACAAATTCAACAACAACATCAACATTCGAAAATACCAACAAATTCAACAACAACCTCAACAATGAAAAACACCAACAAAATCAGCAACAACCTCAGCAATGAAAAACAGCAAACAACTCAACAACAACGACCTCAACAATGAAAAACACCAAAAAAATTCATCAACAACCACAGCAATGAAAAACAGGAATAAATTCAACAACATCGATATCATCAATGAAAAATACCAAAAGATTCAACAACAACCTCAACATTGATAAACTCCAACAATTTCAACACAAACCTCAACAATGAAAAACACCAAAAAATTCAACAACAAACTCAACATTGAAAATCACCAACAAATTCAACAACAACCTCAACAATGAAAAACATCAATAAATTCAACAACAACCTCAACATTCAAAAACATCAACAAATACAACAAAAGCCTCAACAATGAAAAACACCAAAAAATTTCAAAAACAATGTCAACTTTGAAAAACACCAAAAAGTTCAACAACCTCAACATTGAGAAACACCAACAAATTCAACTGCAACCTCAACTTTGAAAAATACAATAAGATTCAAAAAAAAAAATTGAATACACCAATAAATTCAACAAAAACCTCAATATTGAAAATCACCAAAAAATTCAAGAAGAACCTCAACATTCAAGAACACCAAAATATTCAACAAGAACCTCAACTTTGAAAAACACCAACAAATTCAAAAACCCCAACATGGAAAAACACTAACAAAATCAACTACAACCTCAATATTGAAAATCATGAACAAATTCAACATCAACCTCAACAATGAAAAACACCAACAAATTCAACAAAAACCTCAACAATGAAAAACACCAAAAAATTCATCAACAACCTCAACATTCAAAAACAACAACAAATTCAACAAAAGCCTCAACAATGGAAAACACCAAAAAATTCAACAACAACCTCAACATTGAAAAAGACCAACAAATTCAACAACAACCTCAACATTCAAAAACACCAACAAATTCAACAAAAACATCAACATTGAAAAACATCAAAAAATTCAACAACAATCTCAACTTTGAAAAACACCAACAAATTCAACTGCAACCTCAACTTTGAAAAATACAAAAAAGTTCAAGAAAAATCATTGATAACACCAATAAATTCAACATGATCCGTAATATTGAAAATCAGCAATAAATTCAACAAACAACCTCAACAATGAAAAACATCAAAAAATTCAACAACAACGTCAACAATGAAAAATACCAAATAATTCAACAACAAACTCAATATTCAAAACACCAACAAAATCAACAACAAAATCAACATTCGAAAATACCAAAAAATTCAACAACAACCTCAACAATGAAAAACACTAAAAAATTCATCAACAACAACAACATTCAAAAACACCAACAAATTCAACAACAACCTCAGCAATGAAAAACAACAAACAATTCAACAACAAAGACCTCAACAATGAATAACACCAAAAAATTCATTCACAACCTCAGCAATGAAAAACAGGATTAAATTCAACAACAACGATCTCATCAATGAAAAATAGCAAAAGATTCAACAACAACCTCAACATTGAAAAAATCCAACAATTTCAACAACAACCTCAACAATGAAAAACACCAAAAAATTCATCAACAAACTCAACATTGAAAATCACCAACAAATTCAACAACAACCTCAACAATGAAAAACATCAATAAATTAAACAACAACCTCAACATTCAAAAACAACAACAAATTCAACATAAAACTCAACAACGAAAAACACCAAAAAATTCAACAACAACCTCAACTTTGAAAAACACCAAAAAAATTCAACAACCTCAACATTGAGAAACACCAACAAATTCAACTGCAACCCCAACTTTGAAAAATAAAAAAAGATTCAAAAAAAAAACATTGAATACACCAATAAATTCAACAAGAACCTCAATATTGAAAATCACCAAAAAATTCAAGAACAACCTCAAAATTGAAGAACCACAAAATATTTAACAAAAACCACAACTTTGAAAAACACCAACAAATTCAAAAACCTCAACATGGAAAAACACCAACAAATTCAACTACAACCTCAATATTGAAAATCACAAACAAATTCAACAACAACCTCAGCAATGAAAAACACCAACAAATTCAACAAAAACCTCAACAATGAAAAACACCAAAAAATTCATCAACAACCTCAACATTCAAAAACAACAAAAAATTCAACAAAAACCTCAACAATGAAAAACAACAAACAATTCAACAACAACCTCAACACTGAAAAACACCAACAAATTCAACAACAACCTCAACATTCAAAAACACCAACAAATTGAACAAAAACCTCATCTTTGAAAAACACCAACAAATTCAACTGCAACCTCAACTTTGAAAAATACAAAAAAGTTCAAGAAAAATCATTGATAACAACAATAAATTCAACAAGATCCTTAATATTGAAAATCACCAATAAATTCAACAACAACCTCAACAATGAAAACCATCAAACAATTCAACAACAACAACCTCAACAATGAAACACGCCAAATAATTCAACAACAATCTCAATATTCAAAACACCAACAAATTCGACAACAACCTCAAAATTCGAAAATACCAACAAATTCAACAACAACCTCAACAGTGAAAAACACCAAAAAATTCAACAACAACCTCAACATTCAAAAACACCAACAAATTCAACAACAACCACAGCAAGGAAAAACAGCAAACAATTCAACAAACAACGACCTCAACAATTAAAAACACCAAAAAATTCATCAACAACCTCAGCAATGAAAAACAGGAATAAATTCAAACAACAACGATCTCATCAATGAAAAATACCAAAAGATTCAACAACAACCACAACATTGATAAACTCCAACAATTTCAACAACAAACTCAACAATGAAAGACACCAAAAAATTCAACAACAACCTCAACATTCAAAAACAACAACAAATTCAACAAAAACTCAACAATGAAAAGCACCAAAAAATTCAACAACAACCTCAACTTTGAAAAACACCAAAAAGTTCAACAACCTCAACATTGAGAAACAGCAACAAATTCAAATGCAACCTCAACATTGAAAAATGCAATAAGATTCAAAAAAAATCATTGAATACACCAATAAATTCAACAACAACCTCAACATTGAAAAACACCAAAATATTCAACAACAACATCAACAATGAAAAACACGAACAAATTCAAAAACCTCAACATGGAAAAACACCAACAAATTCAACAACAACCTCAACACTGAAAACCAGCAACAAATTCAACAAAAACCTCAACAACGAAAAACACCAAAAAATTCATCAACAACATCAACATTCAAAAACACGAACAAATTCAACAACAACCTCAACAATGAAAAACACCAAAAAATTCAACAACAACCTCAACATTCAAAATCACCAACAAATTCAACAACAACCTCAGCAATGAAAAACAGCAAACAATTCAACAACAACGACCTCAACAATGATAAACACCAAAAAATTCATCAACAACCACAGCAATGAAAAACAGGAATAAATTCAACAACAACGATATCATCAATGAAAAATACCAAAAGATTCAACAACAACCTCAACATTGAAAAACTCCAACAATTTCAACAACAACCTCAACAATGAAAAACACCAAAAAATTCAACAACAAACTCAACATTGAAAATCACCAACAAATTTAACAACAACCTCAACAATGAAAAACATCAATAAATTCAACAACAACCTCAACATTCAAAAACACCAATAAATTCTACTGCAACCTCAACTTTGGAAAATACAAAAAAGTTCAAGAAAAATCATTGATAACATCAATAAATTCAACAAGATCCTTAATATTGAAAATCACCAATAAATTCAAAAACAACCTCAACAATGAAAAACATCAAAAAATTCAACAACAACCTCAACAATGAAAAACACCGAATAATTCAACAAAAATCTCTATATTCAAAACACCTACAAATTCAACAACAACATCAACATTTGAAAATACCAACAAATTCAACAACAACCTCAACAATGAAAAACACCAACAAAATCAGCAACAACCTCAGCAATGAAAAACAGCAAACAACTCAACAACAACGACCTCAACAATGAAAAACACCAAAAAAATTCATCAACAACCACAGCAATGAAAAACAGGAATAAATTCAACAACATCGATATCATCAATGAAAAATACCAAAAGATTCAACAACAACCTCAACATTGATAAACTCCAACAATTTCAACACAAACCTCAACAATGAAAAACACCAAAAAATTCAACAACAAACTCAACATTGAAAATCACCAACAAATTCAACAACAACCTCAACAATGAAAAACATCAATAAATTCAACAACAACCTCAACATTCAAAAACATCAACAAATACAACAAAAGCCTCAACAATGAAAAACACCAAAAAATTTCAAAAACAATGTCAACTTTGAAAAACACCAAAAAGTTCAACAATCTCAACATTGAGAAACACCAACGAATTCAACTGCAACCTCAACTTTGAAAAATACAATAAGATTCAAAAAAAAAATTGAATACACCAATAAATTCAACAAAAACCTCAATATTGAAAATCACCAAAAAATTCAAGAAGAACCTCAACATTCAAGAACACCAAAATATTCAACAAGAACCTCAACTTTGAAAAACACCAACAAATTCAAAAACCCCAACATGGAAAAACACTAACAAAATCAACTACAACCTCAATATTGAAAATCATGAACAAATTCAACATCAACCTCAACAATGAAAAACACCAACAAATTCAACAAAAACCTCAACAATGAAAAACACCAAAAAATTCATCAACAACCTCAACATTCAAAAACAACAACAAATTCAACAAAAGCCTCAACAATGGAAAACACCAAAAAATTCAACAACAACCTCAACATTCAAAAACACCAACAAATTCAACAAAAACATCAACATTGAAAAACATCAAAAAATTCAACAACAATCTCAACTTTGAAAAACACCAACAAATTCAACTGCAACCTCAACTTTGAAAAATACAAAAAAGTTCAAGAAAAATCATTGATAACACCAATAAATTCAACAAGATCCGTAATATTGAAAATCAGCAATAAATTCAACAACAACCTCAACAATGAAAAACATCAAAAAATTCAACAACAACGTCAACAATGAAAAATACCAAATAATTCAACAACAAACTCAATATTCAAAACACCAACAAAATCAACAACAAAATCAACATTCGAAAATACCAAAAAATTCAACAACAACCTCAACAATGAAAAACACTAAAAAATTCATCAACAACAACAACATTCAAAAACACCAACAAATTCAACAACAACCTCAGCAATGAAAAACAACAAACAATTCAACAACAAAGACCTCAACAATGAATAACACCAAAAAATTCATTCACAACCTCAGCAATGAAAAACAGGATTAAATTCAACAACAACGATCTCATCAATGAAAAATAGCAAAAGATTCAACAACAACCTCAACATTGAAAAAATCCAACAATTTCAACAACAACCTCAACAATGAAAAACACCAAAAAATTCATCAACAAACTCAACATTGAAAATCACCAACAAATTCAACAACAACCTCAACAATGAAAAACATCAATAAATTAAACAACAACCTCAACATTCAAAAACAACAACAAATTCAACATAAAACTCAACAACGAAAAACACCAAAAAATTCAACAACAACCTCAACTTTGAAAAACACCAAAAAAATTCAACAACCTCAACATTGAGAAACACCAACAAATTCAACTGCAACCTCAACTTTGAAAAATAAAAAAAGATTCAAAAAAAAAACATTGAATACACCAATAAATTCAACAAGAACCTCAATATTGAAAATCACCAAAAAATTCAAGAACAACCTCAAAATTGAAGAACCACAAAATATTTAACAAAAACCACAACTTTGAAAAACACCAACAAATTCAAAAACCTCAACATGGAAAAACACCAACAAATTCAACTACAACCTCAATATTGAAAATCACAAACAAATTCAACAACAACCTCAGCAATGAAAAACACCAACAAATTCAACAAAAACCTCAACAATGAAAAACACCAAAAAATTCATCAACAACCTCAACATTCAAAAACAACAAAAAATTCAACAAAAACCTCAACAATGAAAAACAACAAACAATTCAACAACAACCTCAACACTGAAAAACACCAACAAATTCAACAACAACCTCAACATTCAAAAACACCAACAAATTGAACAAAAACCTCATCTTTGAAAAACACCAACAAATTCAACTGCAACCTCAACTTTGAAAAATACAAAAAAGTTCAAGAAAAATCATTGATAACAACAATAAATTCAACAAGATCCTTAATATTGAAAATCACCAATAAATTCAACAACAACCTCAACAATGAAAAACATCAAAAAATTCAACAACAACAACAACCTCAACAATGAAAAACACCGAATAATTCAACAAAAATCTCAATATTCAAAACACCAACAAATTCAACAAAAAACTCTACAATGAAAAACACCAAAAAATTTCAACAACAACGTCAACTTTGAAAAACACCAAAAAATTCAACAACCTCAACATTGAGAAACACCAACAAATTCAACTGCAACCTCAACTTTGAAAAATACAATAAGATTCAAAACAAAAGATTGAATACACCAATAAATTCAACAAAAACCTCAATACAGAAAATCAGCAAAAAATTCAAGAACAACCTCAACATTGAAGAACATCAAAATATTCAACAAGAACCTCAACTTTGAAAAACACCAACAAATTCAAAAACCCCTCAATATTGAAAATCAGCAAAAAATTCAACAACAACCTCAATATTGAAAAACACCAAAAAATTCAACAACAACCTCAACATTGAAAAACACCAACAAATTCAACAACAACCTCAACATTCAAAAACACCAACAAATTCAACAAAAACATCAACATTGAAAAACATCAAAAAATTTAACAACAATCTCAAATTTGAAAAACACCAACAAATTCAACTGCAACCTCAACTTTGAAAAATACAAAAAAGTTCAAGAAAAATCATTGATAACACCAATAAATTCAACAAGATCCGTAATATTGAAAATCAGCAATAAATTCAACAACCACCTCAACAATGAAAAACATCAAAAAATTCAACAACAACCACAACAATGAAAAACACCAAATAATTCAACAACAATCTCAATATTCAAAACACCAACAAAATCAACAACAACATCAATATTCGAAAATACCAACAAATTCAACAACAACCTGAACAATGAAAAACACCAAAAAATTCAACAACAACCTCAACATTCAAAAACACCAACAAATTCAACAACAACCTCAGCAATGAAAAACAACAAACAATTCAACAACAAAGACCTCAACAATGAAAAACACCAATAAATTCATCCACAAACTCAGCAATTAAAAACAGCAAACAATTCAACAACAACGACCTCAACAATGAAAAACAACAAAAAATTCATCAACAACCACAGCTATGAAAAACAGGAATAAATTCAACAACAACGATATCATCAATGAAAAATACCAAAAGATTCAACAACAACCTCAACATTGAAAAACTCCAACAATTTCAACAACAACCTCAACAATGAAAAACACCAAAAAATTCAACAACAAACTCAACATTGAAAATCACCAACAAATTCAACAACAACCTCAACAATGAAAAACATCAATAAATTCAACAACAACCTCAACATTCAAAAACACCAACAAATTCTACTGCAACCTCAACTTTGGAAAATACTAAAAAGTTCAAGAAAAATCATTGATAACATCAATAAATTCAACAAGATCCTTAATATTGAAAATCACCAATAAATTCAACAACAACCTCAACAATGAGAAACATCAAAAAATTCAACAACAACCTCAACAATGAAAAACACCGAATAATTCAACAAAAATCTCAATATTCAAAACACCTACAAATTCAACAACAACATCAACATTTGAAAATACCAACAAATTCAACAGCAACCTCAACAATGAAAAACACCAACAAAATCAGCAACAACCTCAGCAATGAAAAACAGCAAACAATTCAACAACAACGACCTCAACAATGATAAACACCAAAAAATTCATCAACAACCACAGCAATGAAAAACAGGAATAAATTCAACAACAACGATATCATCAATGAAAAATACCAAAAGATTCAACAACAACCTCAACATTGAAAAACTCCAACAATTTCAACAACAACCTCAACAATGAAAAACACCAAAAAATTCAACAACAAACTCAACATTGAAAATCACCAACAAATTCAACAACAACCTCAACAATGAAAAACATCAATAAATTCAACAACAACCTCAACATTCAAAAACACCAACAAATTCTACTGCAACCTCAACTTTGGAAAATACAAAAAAGTTCAAGAAAAATCATTGATAACATCAATAAATTCAACAAGATCCTTAATATTGAAAATCACCAATAAATTCAAAAAGAACCTCAACAATGAAAAACATCAAAAAATTCAACAACAACCTCAACAATGAAAAACACCGAATAATTCAACAAAAATCTCTATATTCAAAACAACTACAAATTCAACAACAACATCAACATTCGAAAATACCAACAAATTCAACAACAACCTCAACAATGAAAAACACCAACAAAATCAGCAACAACCTCAGCAATGAAAAACAGCAAACAACTCAACAACAACGACCTCAACAATGAAAAACACCAAAAAAATTCATCAACAACCACAGCAATGAAAAACAGGAATAAATTCAACAACATCGATATCATCAATGAAAAATACCAAAAGATTCAACAACAACCTCAACATTGATAAACTCCAACAATTTCAACACAAACCTCAACAATGAAAAACACCAAAAAATTCAACAACAAACTCAACATTGAAAATCACCAACAAATTCAACAACAACCTCAACAATGAAAAACATCAATAAATTCAACAACAACCTCAACATTCAAAAACATCAACAAATACAACAAAAGCCTCAACAATGAAAAACACCAAAAAATTTCAAAAACAATGTCAACTTTGAAAAACACCAAAAAGTTCAACAACCTCAACATTGAGAAACACCAACAAATTCAACTGCAACCTCAACTTTGAAGAATACAATAAAATTCAAAAAAAAACATTGAATACACCAATAAATTCAACAAAAACCTCAATATTGAAAATCACCAAAAAATTCAAGAACAACCTCAACATTGAAGAACACCAAAATATTTAACAAAAACCACAACTTTGAAAAACACCAACAAATTCAAAAACCTCAACATGGAAAAAAACCAACAAATTCAAGTACAACCTCAATATTGAAAATCACAAACAAATTCAAGAACAACCTCAACAATGAAAAACACCAACAAATTCAACAAAAACCTCAACAACGAAAAACACCAAAAAATTCATCAACAACCTCAACATTCAAAAACACCAACAAATTCAACAACAACCTCAACAATGAAAAACACCAAAAAATTCAACAACAACCTCAACATTCAAAAACACCAACAAATTCAGCAACAACCTCAGCAAGGAAAAACAGCAAACAATTCAACAACAACGACCTCAAAAATCAAAAACACCAAAAATTCATCAACAACCTCAGCAATGAAAAACAGGAATAAATTCAACAACAACGATCTCATCAATGAAAAATACCAAAAGATTCAACAACAACCTCATCATTGAAAAACTCCAACAATTTCAACAACAACCTCAACAATGAAAAACACCAAAAAATTTAACAACAAACTCAACATTGAAAATAACGAACAAATTCAACAACAACCTCAACATTAAAAATCAACAACAAATTCAACAAAAAACTCAACAATGAAAAGCATCAAAAAATTCAACAACCTCAACATTGAGAAACACCAACAAATTCAAATGCAACCTCAACTTTGAAAAATGCAACAAGATTCAAAAAAAACATTCAATACACCAATAAATTGAACAACAACCTCAATATTGAAAATCAGCAAAAAATTCAACAACAACCTCAACATTGAAAAACACCAAAATATTCAACAACAACCTCAACAATGAAAAACACCAACAAATTCAAAAACCTCAACATGGAAAAACACCAACAAATTCAACTACAACCTCAATATTGAAAATCACCAACAAATTCAACAACAACCTCAACACTGAAAAACACCAACAAATTCAACAAAAACCTCAACAACGAAAAACACCAAAAAATTCATCAACAACCTCAACATTCAAAAACAACAACAAATTCAACAACAACCTCAACAATGAAAAACACCAAAAAATTCAACAAAAACCTCAACAACGAAAAACACCAAAAAATTCATCAACAACATCAACATTCAAAAACACGAACAAATTCAACAACAACCTCAACAATGAAAAACAACAAAAAATTCAACAACAACCTCAACATTCAAAAACACCAACAAATTCAACAACAACCTCAGCAAGGAAAAGCAGCAAACAATTCAACAACAACGACCTCAAAAATCAATAACACAAAAAAATTCATCAACAACCTCAGCAATGAAAAACAGGAGCAAATTCAACAACAACGATCTCATCAATGAAAAATACCAAAAGATTCAACAACAACCTCAACATTGAAAAACTCCACCAATTTCAACAACAACCTCAACAATGAAAAACACCAAAAAATTCAACAACAAACTCAACATTGAAAATTACGAACAAATTCATACACAACCTCAACAATGAAAAACATCAATAAATTAAAAAACAACCTCAACATTCAAAAACAACAACAATTGAACATAAAACTCAACAACGAAAAACACCAAAAAATTCAACAACAACCTCAACTTTGAAAAACACCAAAAAATTCAACAACCTCAACATTGAGAAACACCAACAAATTCAACTGCAACCTCAACTTTGAAGAATACAATAAAATTCAAAAAAAAAAACATTGAATACACCAATAAATTCAACAAAAACCTCAATATTGAAAATCACCAAAAAATTCAAGAACAACCTCAACATTGAAGAACACCAAAATATTTAACAAAAACCACAACTTTGAAAAACACCAACAAATTCAAAAACCTCAACATGGAAAAAAACCAACAAATTCAAGTACAACCTCAATATTGAAAATCACAAACAAATTCAAGAACAACCTCAACAATGAAAAACACCAACAAATTCAACAAAAACCTCAACAACGAAAAACACCAAAAAATTCATCAACAACCTCAACATTCAAAAACACCAACAAATTCAACAACAACCTCAACAATGAAAAACACCAAAAAATTCAACAACAACCTCAACATTCAAAAACACCAACAAATTCAGCAACAACCTCAGCAAGGAAAAACAGCAAACAATTCAACAACAACGACCTCAAAAATCAAAAACACCAAAAATTCATCAACAACCTCAGCAATGAAAAACAGGAATAAATTCAACAACAACGATCTCATCAATGAAAAATACCAAAAGATTCAACAACAACCTCATCATTGAAAAACTCCAACAATTTCAACAACAACCTCAACAATGAAAAACACCAAAAAATTTAACAACAAACTCAACATTGAAAATAACGAACAAATTCAACAACAACCTCAACATTAAAAATCAACAACAAATTCAACAAAAAACTCAACAATGAAAAGCATCAAAAAATTCAACAACCTCAACATTGAGAAACACCAACAAATTCAAATGCAACCTCAACTTTGAAAAATGCAACAAGATTCAAAAAAAACATTCAATACACCAATAAATTGAACAACAACCTCAATATTGAAAATCAGCAAAAAATTCAACAACAACCTCAACATTGAAAAACACCAAAATATTCAACAACAACCTCAACAATGAAAAACACCAACAAATTCAAAAACCTCAACATGGAAAAACACCAACAAATTCAACTACAACCTCAATATTGAAAATCACCAACAAATTCAACAACAACCTCAACACTGAAAAACACCAACAAATTCAACAAAAACCTCAACAACGAAAAACACCAAAAAATTCATCAACAACCTCAACATTCAAAAACAACAACAAATTCAACAACAACCTCAACAATGAAAAACACCAAAAAATTCAACAACAACCTCAACATTCAAAAACACCAGCAAATTCAACAACCTCAACATTGAAAAAGACCAACAAATTCAACAACAACCTCAACTTTGAAAAATACAAAAATGATAAAAAAAAACCATTGACGAGAATAATAAATTCAACAACCTCAACATTGAAAATCACCAACTAATTCAACAACATCCTCAGCAATGAAAAACATCAAAAAATTCAATAAGAACCTCAAGAATGAAAAACAGCAACAAATTCAACTACAACCTCAATATTGAAAATCACCAACAAATTCATCAACAACATCAACAATGAAAAACACCAACGTATTCAACAAAAAAGTCAACAATGAAAAACATCAAAAAATTCAACAACAACCTCAATTTTGAAAAACGCCATTAGATTTAAGAACCTCAACATTCAAATACAGAAACAAATTCAACAACAACCTCAGCTTTGAAAATCACCAACAAATTTAACAACAACCTCAACAATGAAAAACACGAAAAAATTCAGCAACAACCACAACTTGGAAAAACACCAACAAATTCAACAACCACAACATTGAAAAACACCAACAAATTCAACAACAACCTCAACATTGAAAAACTCCAACAAATTCAACAACAACCTCAACAATGAAAAACATCAAATAATTCAACAACAATCTCAACATTCAAAACACCAACAAATTCAACAACAACCTCAAGATTCGAAAACACCAAAAAATTCAACAACAACCTCAACTTTGAAAAACGCCAACAAATTCAACAACCTCAACATTGAGAAACACCAACAAATTCAACTGCAAGCTCAACTTTGAAAAATACTAAAAAGATTAAAAAAAAACATTGATAACACCAATAAATTCAACAACCTCAGCATTGAAAATCACCAACAAATTCAACAACAACTTCAATATTGAAAATCACCAACAAATTCAACAACAACCTCAATTTTGAAAAACGCCATTAGATTTAAGAACCTCAACATTCAAATACACAAACAAATTCAACAACAACCTCAGCTTTGAAAATCACCAACAAATTTAACAACAACCTCAACAATGAAAAACACGAAAAAATTCAGCAACAACCACAACTTGGAAAAACACCAACAAATTCAACAACCTCAGCATTGAAAATCACCAACAAATTCAACAACAACTTCAATATTGAAAATCACCAACAAATTCAACAACAACCTCAACAATGAAAAACACCAACATATTCAACTAAAAACCTCAACAATGAAAAGCACCAAAAAATTCTACAAAACCCACAATTTTGAAAAAACTCCAACAGATTTAACAACCTCTACATTCAAATAAACCAACAAATTCAACAACAAACTCAGCTTTGACAAACACCATCAATTTCAACAACCTCAACATTGAAAAACAGCAACAAATTCAACAACAACCTCAACTTTTAAAAATACAAAAAGGTTCAACAAAATAAAAATTGATAACACCAACAAATTCAACAACAACCTCAATATTGAAAATCCCCAACAAATTCAACAACAACCTCAGCAATGAAAAACAGCAAACAATTCAACAACAATGACCTCAACAATGAAAAACAGCAAAAAATTCATCAACAACCACAGCAATGAAAAACAGCAATAAATTCAACAACAACGATATCATCAATGAAAAATACCAAAAGATTCAACAACAACCTCAACATTGAAAAACTCCAAAAATTTCAACAACAACCTCAACAATGAAAAACAACAAAAAATTCAACAACAAACACAACATTGAAAATCACCAAAAAATTCAACAGCAACCTCAACAATGAAAAACATCAATAAATTCAACAAAAACCTCGACATTCAAAAACAACAACAAATTCAAAAGAAAACTCAACAATGAAAAACACCAAAAAATTTCAACAACAACGTCAACTTTGAAAAACACCAAAAAATTCAACAAGCTCAACATTGAGAAACACCAACAAATTCAACTGCAACCTCAACTTTGAAAAATACAATAAGATTCAAAAAAATAAGATTGAATACACCAATAAATTCAACAAAAACCTCAATACAGAAAATCACCAAGAAATGCAAGAACAACCTCAACATTGAAGAAGACCAAAATATTCAACAAGAGCCTCAACTTTGAAAAGCACCAACAAATTCAAAAACTCCAAAATGGAAAAACACTAACAAATTCAACTACAACCTCAATATTGAAAATCACAAACAAATTCAACAATAACCTCAACAATGAAAAACACCAACAAATTCAACAAAAACCTCAACAATGAAAAACACCAAAAAATTCATCAACAACCTCAACATTCAAAAACACCAAAAAATTCAACAACCTCAACATTGAGATACACCAACAAATTCAACTGCAACCTCAACTTTGAAAAATGCAAAAAGATTCAAAAAAAATCATTGAATACACCAATAAATTCAACAACAACCTCAATATTGAAAATCAGCAAAAAATTCAACAACAACCTCAATATTGAAAAACACCAACAAATTCAACAACAACCTCAACATTCAAAAACACCAACAAATTCAACAAAAACATCAACATTGAAAAACATCAAAAAATTTAAAAACAATCTCAAATTTGAAAAACACCAACAAATTCAACTGCAACCTCAACTTTGAAAAATACAAAAAAGTGCAAGAAAAATGATTGATAACACCAATAAATTCAACAAGATCCGTAATATTGAAAATCAGCAATAAATTCAACAACCACCTCTACAATGAAAAACATCAAAAAATTCAACAACAACCACAACAATGAAAAACACCAAATAATTCAACAACAATCTCAATATTCAAAACACCAACAAAATCAACAACAACATCAACATTCGAAAATACCAACAAATTCAACAACAACCTGAACAATGAAAAACACCAAAAAATTCAACAACAACCACAACAATGAAAAACACCAAATAATTCAACAACAATCTCAATATTCAAAACACCAACAAAATCAACAACAACATCAACATTCGAAAATACCAACAAATTCAACAACAACCTGAACAATGAAAAACACCAAAAAATTCAACAACAACCTCAACATTCAAAAACACCAACAAATTTAACAACAACCTCAGCAATGAAAAACAACAAACAATTCAACAACAAAGAATTCAACAATGAAAAACACCAATAAATTCATCCACAAACTCAGCAATGAATAACAGGAATAAATTCAACAACAACGATCTCATCAATGAAAAATATCAAAAGATTCAACAACAACCTCAACATTGAAAAAATCCACCAATTTCAACAACATCCTCAACAATGAAAAACACCAAAAAATTCAACAACAAACTCAACATTGAAAATTACGAACAAATTCAAACACAACCTCAACAAAGAAAAACATCAATAAATTAAACAGCAACCTCAACTTTCAAAAACAACAACAAATTCAACATAAAACTCAACAACGAAAAACACCAAAAAATTCAACAACAACCTCAACTTTGAAAAACACCAAAAAATTCAACAACCTCAACATTGAGAAACACCAACAAATTCAACTGCAACCTCAACTTTGAAAAATACAATAAGATTCAAAAAAAAAACATTGAATACACCAATAAATTCAACAAAAACCTCAATATTGAATATCACCAAAAAATTCAAAAACAACCTCAACATTGAAAAACACCAAAAAAATTTAACAGAAACCACAACATTGAAAAACACCAACAAATTCAAAAACCTCAACATGGAAAAAAACCAACAAATTCAACTACAACCTCAATATTGAAAATCACAAACAAATTCAAGAACAACCTCAACAATGAAAAACACCAACAAATTCAACAAAAACCTCAACAATGAAAAACATCAAAAAATTCATCAACAACCTCAACATTCAAAAACACCAACAAATTCAACAACAACCTCAACAATGAAAAACAACAAAAATTCAACAACAACCTCAACATTCAAAAACACCAAGAAATTGAACAAAAACTACAACATTGAAAAACATCAATAAATTCAACAACAACCTCAACTTTGAAAAACACCAACAAATTCTACTGCAACCTCAACTTTGGAAAATACAAAAACGTTCAAGAAAAATCATTGATAAAATCAATAAATTCAACAAGATCCTTAATATTGAAAATCACCAATAAATTCAACAACAACCTCAACAATGAAAAACATCAAAAAATTCAACAACAACCTCAACAATGAAAAACACCGAATAATTCAACAAAAATCTCTATATTCAAAACACCTACAAATTCAACAACAACATCAACATTCGAAAATACCAACAAATTCAACAACAACCTCAACAATGAAAAACACCAACAAAATCAGCAACAACCTCAGCAATGAAAAACAGCAAACAACTCAACAACAACGACCTCAACAATGAAAAACACCAAAAAAATTCATCAACAACCACAGCAATGAAAAACAGGAATAAATTCAACAACATCGATATCATCAATGAAAATTACCAAAAGATTCAACAACAACCTCAACATTGATAAACTCCAACAATTTCAACACAAACCTCAACAATGAAAAACACCAAAAAATTCAACAACAAACTCAACATTGAAAATCACCAACAAATTCAACAACAACCTCAACAATGAAAAACATCAATAAATTCAACAACAACCTCAACATTCAAAAACATCAACAAATACAACAAAAGCCTCAACAATGAAAAACACCAAAAAATTTCAAAAACAATGTCAACTTTGAAAAACACCAAAAAGTTCAACAACCTCAACATTGAGAAACACCAACAAATTCAACTGCAACCTCAACTTTGAAAAATACAATAAGATTCAAAAGAAAAAATTGAATACACCAATAAATTCAACAAAAACCTCAATATTGAAAATCACCAATAAATTCAAGAAGAACCTCAACATTCAAGAACACCAAAATATTCAACAAGAACCTCAACTTTGAAAAACACCAACAAATTCAAAAACCCCAACATGGAAAAACACTAACAAAATCAACTAGAACCTCAATATTGAAAATCATGAACAAATTCAACATCAACCTCAACAATGAAAAACACCAACAAATTAAACAAAAACCTCAACAATGAAAAACACCAAAAAATTCATCAACAACCTCAACATTCAAAAACAACAACAAATTCAACAAAAGCCTCAACAATGGAAAACACCAAAAAATTCAACAACAACCTCAACATTGAAAAAGACCAACAAATTCAACAACAACCTCAACATTCAAAAACATCAACAAATTCAACAAAAACATCAACATTGAAAAACATCAAAAAATTCAACAACAATCTCAACTTTGAAAAACACCAACAAATTCAACTGCAACCTCAACTTTGAAAAATACAAAAAAGTTCAAGAAAAATCATTGATAACACCAATAAATTCAACAAGATCCGTAATATTGAAAATCAGCAATAAATTCAACAACAACCTCAACAATGAAAAACATCAAAAAATTCAACAACAACGTCAACAATGAAAAATACCAAATAATTCAACAACAAACTCAATATTCAAAACACCAACAAAATCAACAACAAAATCAACATTCGAAAATACCAAAAAATTCAACAACAACCTCAACAATGAAAAACACTAAAAAATTCATCAACAACAACAACATTCAAAAACACCAACAAATTCAACAACAACCTCAGCAATGAAAAACAACAAACAATTCAACAACAAAGACCTCAACAATGAATAACACCAAAAAATTCATTCACAACCTCAGCTATGAAAAACAGGATTAAATTCAACAACAACGATCTCATCAATGAAAAATAGCAAAAGATTCAACAACAACCTCAACATTGAAAAAATCCAACAATTTCAACAACAACCTCAACAATGAAAAACACCAAAAAATTCAACAACAAACTCAACATTGAAAATCACCAACAAATTCAACAACAACCTCAACAATGAAAAACATCAATAAATTAAACAACAACCTCAACATTCAAAAACAACAACAAATTCAACATAAAGCTCAACAACGAAAAACACCAAAAAATTCAACAACAACCTCAACTTTGAAAAACACCAAAAAAATTCAACAACCTCAACATTGAGAAACACCAACAAATTCAACTGCAACCTCAACTTTGAAAAATAAAAAAAGATTCAAAAAAAAAACATTGAATACACCAATAAATTCAACAAGAACCTCAATATTGAAAATCACCAAAAAATTCAAGAACAACCTCAAAATTGAAGAACCACAAAATATTTAACAAAAACCACAACTTTGAAAAACACCAACAAATTCAAAAACCTCAACATGGAAAAACACCAACAAATTCAACTACAACCTCAATATTGAAAATCACAAACAAATTCAACAACAACCTCAGCAATGAAAAACACCAACAAATTCAACAAAAACCTCAACAATGAAAAACACCAAAAAATTCATCAACAACCTCAACATTCAAAAACAACAAAAAATTCAACAAAAACCTCAACAATGAAAAACAACAAACAATTCAACAACAACCTCAACACTGAAAAACACCAACAAATTCAACAACAACCTCAACATTCAAAAACACCAACAAATTGAACAAAAACCTCATCTTTGAAAAACACCAACAAATTCAACTGCAACCTCAACTTTGAAAAATACAAAAAAGTTCAAGAAAAATCATTGATAACAACAATAAATTCAACAAGATCCTTAATATTGAAAATCACCAATAAATTCAACAACAACCTCAACAATGAAAAACATCAAACAATTCAACAACAACAACCTCAACAATGAAACACACCAAATAATTCAACAACAATCTCAGTATTCAAAACACCAACAAATTCGACAACAACCTCAAAATTCGAAAATACCAACAAATTCAACAACAACCTCAACAGTGAAAAACACCAAAAAATTCAACAACAACCTCAACATTCAAAAACACCAACAAATTCAACAACAACCACAGCAAGGAAAAACAGCAAACAATTCAACAAACAACGACCTCAACAATTAAAAACACCAAAAAATTCATCAACAACCTCAGCAATGAAAAACAGGAATAAATTCAAACAACAACGATCTCATCAATGAAAAATACCAAAAGATTCAACAACAACCACAACATTGAAAAACTCCAACAATTTCAACAACAAACTCAACAATGAAAGACACCAAAAAATTCAACAACAACCTCAACATTCAAAAACAACAACAAATTCAACAAAAACTCAACAATGAAAAGCACCAAAAAATTCAACAACAACCTCAACTTTGAAAAACACCAAAAAGTTCAACAACCTCAACATTGAGAAACAGCAACAAATTCAAATGCAACCTCAACATTGAAAAATGCAATAAGATTCAAAAAAAATCATTGAATACACCAATAAATTCAACAACAACCTCAACATTGAAAAACACCAAAATATTCAACAACAACATCAACAATGAAAAACACGAACAAATTCAAAAACCTCAACATGGAAAAACACCAACAAATTCAACAACAACCTCAACACTGAAAACCAGCAACAAATTCAACAAAAACCTCAACAACGAAAAACACCAAAAAATTCATCAACAACATCAACATTCAAAAACACGAACAAATTCAACAACAACCTCAACAATGAAAAACACCAAAAAATTCAACAACAACCTCAACATTCAAAAACACCAACAAATTCAACAACAACCTCAGCAAGGAAAAACAGCAAACAATTCAACAACAACGACCTCAAAAATCAAAAACACAAAAAAATTCATCAACAACCTCAGCAATGAAAAACAGGAGTAAATTCAACAACAACGATCTCATCAATGAAAAATACCAAAAGATTCAACAACAACCTCAACATTGAAAAACTCCACCAATTTCAACAACAACCTCAACAATGAAAAACACCAAAAAATTCAACAACAAACTCAACATTGAAAATTACGAACAAATTCATACACAACCTCAACAATGAAAAACATCAATAAATTAAAAAACAACCTCAACATTCAAAAACAACAACAATTGAACATAAAACTCAACAACGAAAAACACCAAAAAATTCAACAACAACCTCAACTTTGAAAAACACCAAAAAATTCAACAACCTCAACATTGGGAAACACCAACAAATTCAACTGCAACCTCAACTTTGAAGAATACAATAAAATTCAAAAAAAAAAACATTGAATACACCAATAAATTCAACAAAAACCTCAATATTGAAAATCACCAAAAAATTCAAGAACAACCTCAACATTGAAGAACACCAAAATATTTAACAAAAACCACAACTTTGAAAAACACCAACAAATTCAAAAACCTCAACATGGAAAAAAACCAACAAATTCAAGTACAACCTCAATATTGAAAATCACAAACAAATTCAAGAACAACCTCAACAATGAAAAACACCAACAAATTCAACAAAAACCTCAACAACGAAAAACACCAACAAATTCGACAACAACCTCAAAATTCGAAAATACCAACAAATTCAACAACAACCTCAACAGTGAAAAACACCAAAAAATTCAACAACAACCTCAACATTCAAAAACACCAACAAATTCAACAACAACCACAGCAAGGAAAAACAGCAAACAATTCAACAAACAACGACCTCAACAATTAAAAACACCAAAAAATTCATCAACAACCTCAGCAATGAAAAACAGGAATAAATTCAAACAACAACGATCTCATCAATGAAAAATACCAAAAGATTCAACAACAACCACAACATTGAAAAACTCCAACAATTTCAACAACAAACTCAACAATGAAAGACACCAAAAAATTCAACAACAACCTCAACATTCAAAAACAACAACAAATTCAACAAAAACTCAACAATGAAAAGCACCAAAAAATTCAACAACAACCTCAACTTTGAAAAACACCAAAAAGTTCAACAACCTCAACATTGAGAAACAGCAACAAATTCAAATGCAACCTCAACATTGAAAAATGCAATAAGATTCAAAAAAAATCATTGAATACACCAATAAATTCAACAACAACCTCAACATTGAAAAACACCAAAATATTCAACAACAACATCAACAATGAAAAACACGAACAAATTCAAAAACCTCAACATGGAAAAACACCAACAAATTCAACAACAACCTCAACACTGAAAACCAGCAACAAATTCAACAAAAACCTCAACAACGAAAAACACCAAAAAATTCATCAACAACATCAACATTCAAAAACACGAACAAATTCAACAACAACCTCAACAATGAAAAACACCAAAAAATTCAACAACAACCTCAACATTCAAAAACACCAACAAATTCAACAACAACCTCAGCAAGGAAAAACAGCAAACAATTCAACAACAACGACCTCAAAAATCAAAAACACAAAAAAATTCATCAACAACCTCAGCAATGAAAAACAGGAGTAAATTCAACAACAACGATCTCATCAATGAAAAATACCAAAAGATTCAACAACAACCTCAACATTGAAAAACTCCACCAATTTCAACAACAACCTCAACAATGAAAAACACCAAAAAATTCAACAACAAACTCAACATTGAAAATTACGAACAAATTCATACACAACCTCAACAATGAAAAACATCAATAAATTAAAAAACAACCTCAACATTCAAAAACAACAACAATTGAACATAAAACTCAACAACGAAAAACACCAAAAAATTCAACAACAACCTCAACTTTGAAAAACACCAAAAAATTCAACAACCTCAACATTGGGAAACACCAACAAATTCAACTGCAACCTCAACTTTGAAGAATACAATAAAATTCAAAAAAAAAAACATTGAATACACCAATAAATTCAACAAAAACCTCAATATTGAAAATCACCAAAAAATTCAAGAACAACCTCAACATTGAAGAACACCAAAATATTTAACAAAAACCACAACTTTGAAAAACACCAACAAATTCAAAAACCTCAACATGGAAAAAAACCAACAAATTCAAGTACAACCTCAATATTGAAAATCACAAACAAATTCAAGAACAACCTCAACAATGAAAAACACCAACAAATTCAACAAAAACCTCAACAACGAAAAACACCAAAAAATTCATCAACAACCTCAACATTCAAAAACACCAACAAATTCAACAACAACCTCAACAATGAAAAACACCAAAAAATTCAACAACAACCTCAACATTCAAAAACACCAACAAATTCAGCAACAACCTCAGCAAGGAAAAACAGCAAACAATTCAACAACAACGACCTCAAAAATCAAAAACACCAAAAATTCATCAACAACCTCAGCAATGAAAAACAGGAATAAATTCAACAACAACGATCTCATCAATGAAAAATACCAAAAGATTCAACAACAACCTCATCATTGAAAAACTCCAACAATTTCAACAACAACCTCAACAATGAAAAACACCAAAAAATTTAACAACAAACTCAACATTGAAAATAACGAACAAATTCAACAACAACCTCAACATTAAAAATCAACAACAAATTCAACAAAAAACTCAACAATGAAAAGCATCAAAAAATTCAACAACCTCAACATTGAGAAACACCAACAAATTCAAATGCAACCTCAACTTTGAAAAATGCAACAAGATTCAAAAAAAACATTCAATACACCAATAAATTGAACAACAACCTCAATATTGAAAATCAGCAAAAAATTCAACGACAACCTCAACATTGAAAAACACCAAAATATTCAACAACAACCTCAACAATGAAAAACACCAACAAATTCAAAAACCTCAACGTGCAAAAACACCAACAAATTCAACTACAACCTCAATATTGAAAATCACCAACAAATTCAACAACAACCTCAACACTGAAAAACACCAACAAATTCAACAAAAACCTCAACAACTAAAAACACCAAAAAATTCATCAACAACCTCAACATTCAAAAACAACAACAAATTCAACAAAAACCTCAACAATGAAAAACATCAAAAAATTCATCAACAACCTCAACATTCAAAAACACCAACAAATTCAACAAAAACCTCAACAATGAAAAACAACAAAAATTCAACAACAACCTCAACATTCAAAAACACCAAGAAATTGAACAAAAACCACAACATTGAAAAACATCAATAAATTCAACAACAACCTCAACTTTGAAAAACACCAACAAATTCTACTGCAACCTCAACTTTGGAAAATACAAAAACGTTCAAGAAAAATCATTGATAAAATCAATAAATTCAACAAGATCCTTAATATTGAAAATCACCAATAAATTCAACAACAACCTCAACAATGAAAAACATCAAAAAATTCAACAACAACCTCAACAATGAAAAACACCGAATAATTCAACAAAAATCTCTATATTCAAAACACCTACAAATTCAACAACAACATCAACATTCGAAAATACCAACAAATTCAACAACAACCTCAACAATGAAAAACACCAACAAAATCAGCAACAACCTCAGCAATGAAAAACAGCAAACAACTCAACAACAACGACCTCAACAATGAAAAACACCAAAAAAATTCATCAACAACCACAGCAATGAAAATACAGGAATAAATTCAACAACATCGATATCATCAATGAAAAGTACCAAAAGATTCAACAACAACCTCAACATTGATAAACTCCAACAATTTCAACACAAACCTCAACAATGAAAAACACCAAAAAATTCAACAACAAACTCAACATTGAAAATCACCAACAAATTCAACAACAACCTCAACAATGAAAAACATCAATAAATTCAACAACAACCTCAACATTCAAAAACATCAACAAATACAACAAAAGCCTCAACAATGAAAAACACCAAAAAATTTCAAAAACAATGTCAACTTTGAAAAACACCAAAAAGTTCAACAACCTCAACATTGAGAAACACCAACAAATTCAACTGCAACCTCAACTTTGAAAAATACAATAAGATTCAAAAAAAAAATTGAATACACCAATAAATTCAACAAAAACCTCAATATTGAAAATCACCAAAAAATTCAAGAAGAACCTCAACATTCAAGAACACCAAAATATTCAACAAGAACCTCAACTTTGAAAAACACCAACAAATTCAAAAACCCCAACATGGAAAAACACTAACAAAATCAACTACAACCTCAATATTGAAAATCATGAACAAATTCAACATCAACCTCAACAATGAAAAACACCAACAAATTCAACAAAAACCTCAACAATGAAAAACACCAAAAAATTCATCAACAAACTCAACATTCAAAAACAACAACAAATTCAACAAAAGCCTCAACAATGGAAAACACCAAAAAATTCAACAACAACCTCAACATTGAAAAAGACCAACAAATTCAACAACAACCTCAACATTCAAAAACACCAACAAATTCAACAAAAACATCAACATTGAAAAACATCAAAAAATTCAACAACAATCTCAACTTTGAATAACACCAACAAATTTAACTGCAACCTCAACTTTGAAAAATACAAAAAAGTTCAAGAAAAATCATCGATAACACCAATAAAATCAACAAGATCCGTAATATTGAAAATCAGCAATAAATTCAACAACAACCTCAACAATGAAAAACATCAAAAAATTCAACAACAACGTCAACAATGAAAAATACCAAATAATTCAACAACAAACTCAATATTCAAAACACCAACAAAATCAACAACAAAATCAACATTCGAAAATACCAAAAAATTCAACAACAACCTCAACAATGAAAAACACTAAAAAATTCATCAACAACAACAACATTCAAAAACACCAACAAATTCAACAACAACCTCAGCAATGAAAAACAACAAACAATTCAACAACAAAGACCTCAACAATGAATAACACCAAAAAATTCATTCACAACCTCAGCTATGAAAAACAGGATTAAATTCAACAACAACGATCTCATCAATGAAAAATAGCAAAAGATTCAACAACAACTTCAACATTGAAAAAATCCAACAATTTCAACAACAACCTCAACAATGAAAAACACCAAAAAATTCAACAAGAACCTCAATATTGAAAATCACCAAAAAATTCAAGAACAACCTCAAAATTGAAGAACCACAAAATATTTAACAAAAACCACAACTTTGAAAAACACCAACAAATTCAAAAACCTCAACATGGAAAAACACCAACAAATTCAACTACAACCTCAATATTGAAAATCACAAACAAATTCAACAACAACCTCAGCAATGAAAAACACCAACAAATTCAACAAAAACCTCAACAATGAAAAACACCAAAAAATTCATCAACAACCTCAACATTCAAAAACAACAAAAAATTCAACAAAAACCTCAACAATGAAAAACAACAAACAATTCAACAACAACCTCAACACTGAAAAACACCAACAAATTCAACAACAACCTCAACATTCAAAAACACCAACAAATTGAACAAAAACCTCATCTTTGAAAAACACCAACAAATTCAACTGCAACCTCAACTTTGAAAAATACAAAAAAGTTCAAGAAAAATCATTGATAACAACAATAAATTCAACAAGATCCTTAATATTGAAAATCACCAATAAATTCAACAACAACCTCAACAATGAAAAACATCAAACAATTCAACAACAACAACCTCAACAATGAAACACACCAAATAATTCAACAACAATCTCAATATTCAAAACACCAACAAATTCGACAACAACCTCAAAATTCGAAAATACCAACAAATTCAACAACAACCTCAACAGTGAAAAACACCAAAAAATTCAACAACAACCTCAACATTCAAAAACACCAACAAATTCAACAACAACCACAGCAAGGAAAAACAGCAAACAATTCAACAAACAACGACCTCAACAATTAAAAACACCAAAAAATTCATCAACAACCTCAGCAATGAAAAACAGGAATAAATTCAAACAACAACGATCTCATCAATGAAAAATACCAAAAGATTCAACAACAACCACAACATTGAAAAACTCCAACAATTTCAACAACAAACTCAACAATGAAAGACACCAAAAAATTCAAAAACAACCTCAACATTCAAAAACAACAACAAATTCAACAAAAACTCAACAATGAAAAGCACCAAAAAATTCAACAACAACCTCAACTTTGAAAAACACCAAAAAGTTCAACAACCTCAACATTGAGAAACAGCAACAAATTCAAATGCAACCTCAACATTGAAAAATGCAATAAGATTCAAAAAAAATCATTGAATACACCAATAAATTCAACAACAACCTCAACATTGAAAAACACCAAAATATTCAACAACAACATCAACAATGAAAAACACGAACAAATTCAAAAACCTCAACATGGAAAAACACCAACAAATTCAACAACAACCTCAACACTGAAAACCAGCAACAAATTCAACAAAAACCTCAACAACGAAAAACACCAAAAAATTCATCAACAACATCAACATTCAAAAACACGAACAAATTCAACAAGAACCTCAATATTGAAAATCAGCAAAAAATTCAACGAACAACCTCAATATTGAAAAACACCAAAAAATTCAACAACAACCTCAACATTGAAAAACACCAACAAATTCAACAACAACCTCAACATTCAAAAACACCAACAAATTCAACAAAAACATCAACATTGAAAAACATCAAAAAATTTAAAAACAATCTCAAATTTGAAAAACACCAACAAATTCAACTGCAACCTCAACTTTGAAAAATACAAAAAAGTGCAAGAAAAATGATTGATAACACCAATAAATTCAACAAGATCCGTAATATTGAAAATCAGCAATAAATTCAACAACCACCTCAACAATGAAAAACATCAAAAAATTCAACAACAACCACAACAATGAAAAACACCAAATAATTCAACAACAATCTCAATATTCAAAACACCAACAAAATCAACAACAACATCAACATTCGAAAATACCAACAAATTCAACAACAACCTGAACAATGAAAAACACCAAAAAATTCAACAACAACCTCAACATTCAAAAACACCAACAAATTCAACAACAACCTCAGCAATGAAAAACACCAAAAAATTCAACAACAACCTCAACATTCAAAAACACCAACAAATTCAGCAACAACCTCAGCAAGGAAAAACAGCAAACAATTCAACAACAACGACCTCAAAAATCAAAAACACCAAAAATTCATCAACAACCTCAGCAATGAAAAACAGGAATAAATTCAACAACAACGATCTCATCAATGAAAAATATCAAAAGATTCAACAACAACCTCATCATTGAAAAACTCCAACAATTTCAACAACAACCTCAACAATGAAAAACACCAAAAAATTTAACAACAAACTCAACATTGAAAATAACGAACAAATTCAACAACAACCTCAACATTAAAAATCAACAACAAATTCAACAAAAAACTCAACAATGAAAAGCATCAAAAAATTCAACAACCTCAACATTGAGAAACACCAACAAATTCAAATGCAACCTCAACTTTGAAAAATGCAACAAGATTCAAAAAAAACATTCAATACACCAATAAATTGAACAACAACCTCAATATTGAAAATCAGCAAAAAATTCAACAACAACCTCAACATTGAAAAACACCAAAATATTCAACAACAACCTCAACAACGAAAAACACCAAAAAATTCATCAACAACCTCAACATTCAAAAACAACAACAAATTCAACAACCACAACATTGAAAAACACCAACAAATTCAACAACAACCTCAACATTGAAAAACTCCAACAAATTCAACATCAACCTCAACAATGAAAAACACCAAATAATTCAACAACAATCTCAACATTCAAAACACCAACAAATTCAACAACAACCTCAAGATTCGAAAACACCAAAAAATTCAACAACAACCTCAACTTTGAAAAACGCCAACAAATTCAACAACCTCAACATTGAGAAACACCAACAAATTCAACTGCAAGCTCAACTTTGAAAAATACTAAAAAGATCAAAAAAAAACCATTGATAACACCAATAAATTCAACAACCTCAGCATTGAAAATCACCAACAAATTCAACAACAACTTCAATATTGAAAATCACCAACAAATTCAACAACAACC
Source organism: Cetorhinus maximus (assembly GCF_964194155.1). Lineage (NCBI taxonomy): Eukaryota > Metazoa > Chordata > Chondrichthyes > Lamniformes > Cetorhinidae > Cetorhinus > Cetorhinus maximus. The sequence goes on from NC_135905.1 coordinate 877,167, forward strand.
TCAACAATGAAAAACACCAACATATTCAACTAAAAACCTCAACAATGAAAAGCACCAAAAAATTCTACAAAACCCACAATTTTGAAAAACTCCAACAGATTTAACAACCTCTACATTCAAATAAACCAACAAATTCAACAACAAACTCAGCTTTGACAAACACCAACAATTTCATCAACCTCAACATTGAAAAACAGCAACAAATTCAACAACAACCTCAACTTTTAAAAATACAAAAAGGTTCAACAAAATAAAAATTGATAACACCAACAAATTCAACAACAACCTCAATATTGAAAATCCCCAACAAATTCAACAACAACCTCAGCAATAAAAAACAGCAAACAATTCAACAACAATGACCTCAACAATGAAAAACAGCAAAAAATTCATCAACAACCACAGCAATGAAAAACAGCAATAAATTCAACAACAACGATATCATCAATGAAAAATACCAAAAGATTCAACAACAACCTCAACATTGAAAAACTCCAAAAATTTCAACAACAACCTCAACAATGAAAAACAACAAAAAATTCAACAACAAACACAACATTGAAAATCACCAAAAAATTCAACAACAACCTCAACAATGAAAAACATCAATAAATTCAACAACAACCTCGACATTCAAAAACAACAACAAATTCAACAGAAAACTCAACAATGAAAAACACCAAAAAATTTCAACAACAACGTCAACTTTGAAAAACACCAAAAAATTCAACAAGCTCAACATTGAGAAACACCAACAAATTCAACTGCAACCTCAACTTTGAAAAATACAATAAGATTCAAAAAAATAAGATTGAATACACCAATAAATTCAACAAAAACCTCAATACAGAAAATCACCAAGAAATGCAAGAACAACCTCAACATTGAAGAAGACCAAAATATTCAACAAGAACCTCAACTTTGAAAAGCACCAACAAATTCAAAAACTCCAAAATGGAAAAACACTAACAAATTCAACTACAACCTCAATATTGAAAATCACCAACAAATTCAACAACAACCTCAACAATGAAAAACACCAACAAATTCAACAAAAACCTCAACAATGAAAAACACCAAAAAATTCATCAACAACCTCAACATTCAAAAACACCAAAAAATTCAACAACAACCTCAACTTTGAAAAACACCAAAAAATTCAACAACCTCAACATTGAGAAACACCAACAAATTCAACTGCAACCTCAACTTTGAAAAATGCAAAAAGATTCAAAAAAAATCATTGAATACACCAATAAATTCAACAACAACCTCAATATTGAAAATCAGCAAAAATTCAACAACAACCTCAATATTGAAAAACACCAAAAAATTCAACAACAACCTCAACATTGAAAAACACCAACAAATTCAACAACAACCTCAACATTCAAAAACACCAACAAATTCAACAAAAACATCAACATTGAAAAACATCAAAAAATTTAAAAACAATCTCAAATTTGAGAAGCACCAACAAATTCAACTGCAACCTCAACTTTGAAAAATACAAAAAGGTGCAAGAAAAATGATTGATAACACCAATAAATTCAACAAGATCCGTAATATTGAAAATCAGCAATAAATTCAACAACCACCTCAACAATGAAAAACATCAAAAAATTCAACAACAACCACAACAATGAAAAACACCAAATAATTCAACAACAATCTCAATATTCAAAACACCAACAAAATCAACAACAACATCAACATTCGAAAATACCAACAAATTCAACAACAACCTGAACAATGAAAAACACCAAAAAATTCAACAACAACCTCAACATTCAAAAACACCAACAAATTCAACAACAACCTCAGCAATGAAAAACAACAAACAATTCAACAACAAAGAATTCAACAATGAAAAACACCAATAAATTCATCCACAAACTCAGCAATGAATAACAGGAATAAATTCAACAACAACGATCCCATCAATGAAAAATATCAAAAGATTCAACAACAACCTCAACATTGAAAAAATCCACCAATTTCAACAACATCCTCAACAATGAAAAGCACCAAAAAATTCAACAACAAACTCAACATTGAAAATTACGAACAAATTCAAACACAACCTCAACAAAGAAAAACATCAATAAATTAAACAGCAACCTCAACATTCAAAAACAACAACAAATTCAACATAAAACTCAACAACGAAAAACACCAAAAAATTCAACAACAACCTCAACTTTGAAAAACACCAAAAAATTCAACAACCTCAACATTGAGAAACACCAACAAATTCAACTGCAACCTCAACTTTGAAAAATACAATAAGATTCAAAAAAAAACATTGAATACACCAATAAATTCAACAAAAACCTCAATATTGAAAATCACCAAAAAATTCAAAAACAACCTCAACATTGAAAAACACCAAAATATTTAACAAAAACCACAACATTGAAAAACACCAACAAATTCAAAAACCTCAACATGGAAAAAAACCAACAAATTCAACTACAACCTCAATATTGAAAATAACAAATAAATTCAAGAACAACCTCAACAATGAAAAACACCAACAAATTCAACAAAAACCTCAACAATGAAAAACATCAAAAAATTCATCAACAACCTCAACATTCAAAAACACCAACAAATTCAACAACAACCTCAACAATGAAAAACACCAAAAAATTCAACAACAACCTCAACTTTGAAAAACACCAACAAATTCTACTGCAACCTCAACTTTGGAAAATACAAAAAAGTTCAAGAAAAATCATTGATAAAATCAATAAATTCAACAAGATCCTTAATATTGAAAATCAGCAATAAATTCAACAACAACCTCAACAATGAAAAACATCAAAACATTCAACAACAACCTCAACAATGAAAAACACCGAATAATTCAACAAAAATCTCAATATTCAAAACACCTACAAATTCAACAACAACATCAACATTCGAAAATACCAACAAATTCAACAACAACCTCAACAATGAAAAACACCAACAAAATCAGCAACAACCTCAGCAATGAAAAACAGCAAACAATTCAACAACAACGACCTCACCAAGGAAAAACACCAAAAAATTCATCAACAACCAAAGCAATGAAAAACAGGAATAATTTCAACAACAACGATATCATCAATGAAAAATACCAAAAGTTTCAACAACAACCTCAACATTGAAAAACTCCAACAATTTCAACAACAACCTCAACAATGAATAACAACAAAAAATTCAACAGCAAACTCAACATTGAAAATTACGAACAAATACATCAACAATCTCAACAATGAAAAACATCAATAAATTAAACAACAACCTCAACATTCAAAAACAACAACAAATTCAACATAAAACTCAACAACGAAAAACACCAAAAAATTCAACAACAACCTCAACTTTGAAAAACACCAAAAAATTCAACAACCTCAACATTGAGAAACACCAGCAAATTCAACTGCAACCTCAACTTTGAAAAATAAAATAAGATTCAAAAAAAAAACATTGAATACACCAATAAATTCAACAAGAACCTCAATATTGAAAATCACCAAAAAATGCAAGAACAACCTCAACATTGAAGAACAACAAAATATTTAACAAAAACCACAACTTTGAAAAACACCAACAAATTCAAAAACCTCAACATGGAAAAACACCAACAAATTCAACTACATCCTCAGCAATGAAAAACACCAACAAATTCAACAAAAACCTCAACAATGAAAAACACCAAAAAATTCATCAACAACCTCAACATTCAAAAACACCAACAAATTCAACAACAACCTCAGCAATGTAAAACACCAACAAATTCAACAAAAACCTCAACAATGAAAAACACCAAAAAATTCATCAACAACCTCAACATTCAAAAACACCAACAAATTCAACAAAAACCTCAACAATGAAAAACAACAAAAAATTCAACAACAACCTCAACACTGAAAAACACCAACAAATTCAACAACAACCTCAACATTCAAAAACACCAACAAATTGAACAAAAACCTCATCTTTGAAAAACAACAACAAATTCAACTGCAACCTCAACTTTGAAAAATACAAAAAAGTTCAAGAAAAATCATTGATAACAACAATAAATTCAACAAGATCCTTAATATTAAAAATCACCAATAAATTCAACAACAACCTCAACAATGAAAAACATCAAACAATTCAACAACAACAACCTCAACAATGAAACACACCAAATAATTCAACAACAATCTCAATATTCAAAACACCAACAAATTCAACAACAACCTCAAAATTCGAAAATACCAACAAATTCAACAACAACCTCAACAGTGAAAAACACCAAAAAATTTAACAACAACCACAGCAAGTAAAAACAGCAAACAATTCAACAACAACGACCTCAACATTGAAAAACAGCAAAAAATTCATCAACAACCACAGCAATGAAAAATACCAAAAGATTCAACAACAACCTCAACATTGAAAAACTCCAAAAATTTCAACAACAACCTCAACAATGAAAAACACCAAAAAATTCAACATCAAACACAACATTGAAAATCACCAACAAATTCAACATCAACCTCAACAATGAAAAACACCAAATAATTCAACAACAATCTCAACATTCAAAACACCAACAAATTCAACAACAACCTCAAGATTCGAAAACACCAAAAAATTCAACAACAACCTCAACTTTGAAAAACGCCAACAAATTCAACAACCTCAACATTGAGAAACACCAACAAATTCAACTGCAAGCTCAACTTTGAAAAATACTAAAAAGATCAAAAAAAAACCATTGATAACACCAATAAATTCAACAACCTCAGCATTGAAAATCACCAACAAATTCAACAACAACTTCAATATTGAAAATCACCAACAAATTCAACAACAACCTCAACAATGAAAAACACCAACATATTCAACTAAAAACCTCAACAATGAAAAGCACCAAAAAATTCTACAAAACCCACAATTTTGAAAAACTCCAACAGATTTAACAACCTCTACATTCAAATAAACCAACAAATTCAACAACAAACTCAGCTTTGACAAACACCAACAATTTCATCAACCTCAACATTGAAAAACAGCAACAAATTCAACAACAACCTCAACTTTTAAAAATACAAAAAGGTTCAACAAAATAAAAATTGATAACACCAACAAATTCAACAACAACCTCAATATTGAAAATCCCCAACAAATTCAACAACAACCTCAGCAATAAAAAACAGCAAACAATTCAACAACAATGACCTCAACAATGAAAAACAGCAAAAAATTCATCAACAACCACAGCAATGAAAAACAGCAATAAATTCAACAACAACGATATCATCAATGAAAAATACCAAAAGATTCAACAACAACCTCAACATTGAAAAACTCCAAAAATTTCAACAACAACCTCAACAATGAAAAACAACAAAAAATTCAACAACAAACACAACATTGAAAATCACCAAAAAATTCAACAACAACCTCAACAATGAAAAACATCAATAAATTCAACAACAACCTCGACATTCAAAAACAACAACAAATTCAACAGAAAACTCAACAATGAAAAACACCAAAAAATTTCAACAACAACGTCAACTTTGAAAAACACCAAAAAATTCAACAAGCTCAACATTGAGAAACACCAACAAATTCAACTGCAACCTCAACTTTGAAAAATACAATAAGATTCAAAAAAATAAGATTGAATACACCAATAAATTCAACAAAAACCTCAATACAGAAAATCACCAAGAAATGCAAGAACAACCTCAACATTGAAGAAGACCAAAATATTCAACAAGAACCTCAACTTTGAAAAGCACCAACAAATTCAAAAACTCCAAAATGGAAAAACACTAACAAATTCAACTACAACCTCAATATTGAAAATCACCAACAAATTCAACAACAACCTCAACAATGAAAAACACCAACAAATTCAACAAAAACCTCAACAATGAAAAACACCAAAAAATTCATCAACAACCTCAACATTCAAAAACACCAAAAAATTCAACAACAACCTCAACTTTGAAAAACACCAAAAAATTCAACAACCTCAACATTGAAAAACACCAACAAATTCAACTGCAACCTCAACTTTGAAAAATGCAAAAAGATTCAAAAAAAATCATTGAATACACCAATAAATTCAACAACAACCTCAATATTGAAAATCAGCAAAAATTCAACAACAACCTCAATATTGAAAAACACCAAAAAATTCAACAACAACCTCAACATTGAAAAACACCAACAAATTCAACAACAACCTCAACATTCAAAAACACCAACAAATTCAACAAAAACATCAACATTGAAAAACATCAAAAAATTTAAAAACAATCTCAAATTTGAAAAACACCAACAAATTCAACTGCAACCTCAACTTTGAAAAATACAAAAAGGTGCAAGAAAAATGATTGATAACACCAATAAATTCAACAAGATCCGTAATATTGAAAATCAGCAATAAATTCAACAACCACCTCAACAATGAAAAACATCAAAAAATTCAACAACAACCACAACAATGAAAAACACCAAATAATTCAACAACAATCTCAATATTCAAAACACCAACAAAATCAACAACAACATCAACATTCGAAAATACCAACAAATTCAACAACAACCTGAACAATGAAAAACACCAAAAAATTCAACAACAACCTCAACATTCAAAAACACCAACAAATTCAACAACAACCTCAGCAATGAAAAACAACAAACAATTCAACAACAAAGAATTCAACAATGAAAAACACCAATAAATTCATCCACAAACTCAGCAATGAATAACAGGAATAAATTCAACAACAACGATCTCATCAATGAAAAATATCAAAAGATTCAACAACAACCTCAACATTGAAAAAATCCACCAATTTCAACAACATCCTCAACAATGAAAAGCACCAAAAAATTCAACAACAAACTCAACATTGAAAATTACGAACAAATTCAAACACAACCTCAACAAAGAAAAACATCAATAAATTAAACAGCAACCTCAACATTCAAAAACAACAACAAATTCAACATAAAACTCAACAACGAAAAACACCAAAAAATTCAACAACAACCTCAACTTTGAAAAACACCAAAAAATTCAACAACCTCAACATTGAGAAACACCAACAAATTCAACTGCAACCTCAACTTTGAAAAATACAATAAGATTCAAAAAAAAACATTGAATACACCAATAAATTCAACAAAAACCTCAATATTGAAAATCACCAAAAAATTCAAAAACAACCTCAACATTGAAAAACACCAAAATATTTAACAAAAACCACAACATTGAAAAACACCAACAAATTCAAAAACCTCAACATGGAAAAAAACCAACAAATTCAACTACAACCTCAATATTGAAAATAACAAATAAATTCAAGAACAACCTCAACAATGAAAAACACCAACAAATTCAACAAAAACCTCAACAATGAAAAACATCAAAAAATTCATCAACAACCTCAACATTCAAAAACACCAACAAATTCAACAACAACCTCAACAATGAAAAACACCAAAAAATTCAACAACAACCTCAACATTCAAAAACACCAAGAAATTGAACAAAAACCACAACATTGAAAAACATCAATAAATTCAACAACAACCTCAACTTTGAAAAACACCAACAAATTCTACTGCAACCTCAACTTTGGAAAATACAAAAAAGTTCAAGAAAAATCATTGATAAAATCAATAAATTCAACAAGATCCTTAATATTGAAAATCAGCAATAAATTCAACAACAACCTCAACAATGAAAAACATCAAAAAATTCAACAACAACCTCAACAATGAAAAACACCGAATAATTCAACAAAAATCTCAATATTCAAAACACCTACAAATTCAACAACAACATCAACATTCGAAAATACCAACAAATTCAACAACAACCTCAACAATGAAAAACACCAACAAAATCAGCAACAACCTCAGCAATGAAAAACAGCAAACAATTCAACAACAACGACCTCACCAATGAAAAACACCAAAAAATTCATCAACAACCAAAGCAATGAAAAACAGGAATAATTTCAACAACAACGATATCATCAATGAAAAATACCAAAAGTTTCAACAACAACCTCAACATTGAAAAACTCCAACAATTTCAACAACAACCTCAACAATGAATAACAACAAAAAATTCAACAGCAAACTCAACATTGAAAATTACGAACAAATACATCAACAATCTCAACAATGAAAAACATCAATAAATTAAACAACAACCTCAACATTCAAAAACAACAACAAATTCAACATAAAACTCAACAACGAAAAACACCAAAAAATTCAACAACAACCTCAACTTTGAAAAACACCAAAAAATTCAACAACCTCAACATTGAGAAACACCAACAAATTCAACTGCAACCTCAACTTTGAAAAATAAAATAAGATTCAAAAAAAAAACATTGAATACACCAATAAATTCAACAAGAACCTCAATATTGAAAATCACCAAAAAATGCAAGAACAACCTCAACATTGAAGAACAACAAAATATTTAACAAAAACCACAACTTTGAAAAACACCAACAAATTCAAAAACCTCAACATGGAAAAACACCAACAAATTCAACTACATCCTCAGCAATGAAAAACACCAACAAATTCAACAAAAACCTCAACAATGAAAAACACCAAAAAATTCATCAACAACCTCAACATTCAAAAACACCAACAAATTCAACAACAACCTCAGCAATGTAAAACACCAACAAATTCAACAAAAACCTCAACAATGAAAAACACCAAAAAATTCATCAACAACCTCAACATTCAAAAACACCAACAAATTCAACAAAAACCTCAACAATGAAAAACAACAAAAAATTCAACAACAACCTCAACACTGAAAAACACCAACAAATTCAACAACAACCTCAACATTCAAAAACACCAACAAATTGAACAAAAACCTCATCTTTGAAAAACAACAACAAATTCAACTGCAACCTCAACTTTGAAAAATACAAAAAAGTTCAAGAAAAATCATTGATAACAACAATAAATTCAACAAGATCCTTAATATTGAAAATCACCAATAAATTCAACAACAACCTCAACAATGAAAAACATCAAACAATTCAACAACAACAACCTCAACAATGAAACACACCAAATAATTCAACAACAATCTCAATATTCAAAACACCAACAAATTCAACAACAACCTCAAAATTCGAAAATACCAACAAATTCAACAACAACCTCAACAGTGAAAAACACCAAAAAATTTAACAACAACCACAGCAAGTAAAAACAGCAAACAATTCAACAACAACGACCTCAACATTGAAAAACAGCAAAAAATTCATCAACAACCACAGCAATGAAAAATACCAAAAGATTCAACAACAACCTCAACATTGAAAAACTCCAAAAATTTCAACAACAACCTCAACAATGAAAAACACCAAAAAATTCAACAACAAACACAACATTGAAAATCACCAACAAATTCAACAACAACCTCAACAATGAAAAACATCAATAAATTCAACAACAACCTCAACATTCAAAAACAAAAACAAATTCAACAAAAAACTCAACAATGAAAAACACCAAAAAATTTCAACAACAACGTCAACTTTGAAAAACACCAAAAAATTCAACAACCTCAACATTGAGAAACACCAACAAATTCAACTGCAACCTCAACTTTGAAAAATACAATAAGATTCAAAAAAAAAAGATTGAATACACCAATAAATTCAACAAAAACCTCAATACAGAAAATCACCAAAAAATTCAAGAACATCCTCAACATTGAAGAACACCAAAATATTCAACAAGAACCTCAACTTTGAAAAACACCAACAAATTCAAAAACCCCAAAATGGAAAAACACTAACAAATTCAACTACAACCTCAATATTGAAAATCACCAACAAATTCAACAACAACCTCAACAATGAAAAACACCAACAAATTCAACAAAAACCTCAACAATGAAAAACACCAAAAAATTCATCAACAACCTCAATATTGAAAATCAGCAAAAAATTCAACAACAGCCTCAACATTGAAAATCACCAAAAAATTCAACAACAACCTCAACATTGAAAAACACCAACAAATTCAACAACAACCTCAACATTCAAAAACACCAACAAATTCAACAAAGGCATCAACATTGAAAAACATCAAAAAATTTAACAACAATCTCAAATTTGAAAAACACCAACAAATTCAACTGCAACCACAACTTTGAAAAATACAAAAAAGTTCAAGAAAAATCATTGATAACACCAATAAATTCAAAAAGATCCGTAATATTGAAAATCAGCAATAAATTCAACAACCACCTCAACAATGAAAAACATCAAAAAATTCAACCACAACCACAACAATGAAAAACAACAAATAATTCAACAAAAATCTCAATATTCATAACACCAACAAAATCAACAACAACATCAACATTCGAAAATACCAACAAATTCAACAACAACCTGAACAAAGTAAAACACCAAAAAATTCAACAACAACCTCAACATTCAAAAACACCAACAAATTCAACAGCAACCTCAGCAATGAAAAACAACAAACAATTCAACAACAAAGAATTCAACAATGAAAAACACCAATAAATTCATCCACAAACTCAGCAATGAAAAACAGGAATAAATTCAACAACAACGATATAATCAATGAAAAATATCAAAAGATTCAACAACAACCTCAACATTGAAAAACTCCACCAATTTGAACAACAACCTCAACAATGAAAAACACCAAAAAATTCAACAACAACCTCAACATTCAAAATTACGAACAAATTCAAACACAACCACAAATTCAACAACAACCTGAACAATGAAAAACACCAAAAAATTCAACAACAACCTCAACATTAATAAACACCAACAAATTCAACAACAACCTCAGCAATGAAAAACAACAAACAATTCAACAACAAAGAATTCAACAATGAAAAACACCAATAAATTCATCCACAAACTCAGCAATGAAAAACAGGAATAAATTCAACAACAACGATCTCATCAATGAAAAATATCAAAAGATTCAACAACAACCTCAACATTGAAAAAATCCACCAATTTCAACAACAACCTCAACAATGAAAAACACCAAAAAATTCAACAACAAACTCAACATTGAAAATTACGAACAAATTCAACCACAACCTCAACAAAGAAAAACATCAATAAATTAAACAACAACCTCAGCTTTGAAAATCACCAACAAATTTAACAACAACCTCAACAATGAAAAACACCAAAAAATTCAGCAACAACCTCAACTTGGAAAAACACCAACAAATTCAACAACCACAACATTGAAAAACACCAACAAATTCAACAACAACCTCAACATTGAAAAACTCCAACAAATTCAACAACAACCTCAACAATGAAAAACACCAAATAATTCAACAACAATCTCAACATTCAAAACACCAACAAATTCAACAACAACCTCAACATTCGAAAACACCAAAAAATTCAACAACAACCTCAACTTTGAAAAACGCCAACAAATTCAACAACCTCAACATTGAGAAACACCAACAAATTCAACTGCAAGCTCAACTTTGAAAAATACTAAAAAGATCAAAAAAAACCCATTGATAACACCAATAAATTCAACAACCTCAGCATTGAAAATCACCAACAAATTCAACAACAACATCAATATTGAAAATCACCAACAAATTCAACAACAACCTCAACAATGAAAAACAACAACATATTCTACTAAAACCTCAACAATGAAAAACACCAAAAAATTCTACAACAACCTCAATTTTGAAAAACTCCAACAGATTTAACAACCTCTACATTCAAATAAACCAACAAATTCAACAACAAACTCAGCTTTGACAAACACCAACAATTTCAACAACCTCAACATTGAAAAACACCAACAAATTCAACAACAACCTCAACTTTTAAAAATACAAAAAGGTTCAACAAAATAAAAATTGATAACACCAACAAATTCAACAACAACCTCAATATTGAAAATCCCCAACAAATTTTACAACAACCTCAACAATGAAAAACATCAAAAAATTCAACAACAACCACAACAATGAAAAACATCAACCATTTCAACAAAAACCTGAACAATTAAAAACACCAAAAAATACAACAACAACCTCAACTTTGAAAAACACCAACAAATTCAATAACCTCAACATTGAAAAACACCAACAAATTCAACAAGAACCTCAACAATGAAAACACCAACAAATTCAACAAGTACCGCAACAAAAAAAAACACCAAAAAATTCAACAACAAACTCAAAATTGAAAATTACCATCAAATTCAACAAATAATCTCAACATTGAAAAACATCAAAAAATGCAACAACAATTGAACATTCCAAAACAGCAACAAATTCAACAAAAACCTCAACAATGAGAACACCAAAAAATTCAACAACAAGCACAACGTTGAAAAATATCAACAAATTCAACAACATCAACATTGAAAAGCACCAACAAATTAAAGTGCAAACACAACTTTGAAAAATACAAAAAAGTTTAAAAAAAAACATTGATAACACCAATAAATTCAACAACAACCTCAACAATGAAAACAGGCAAACAATTCAACAACAACGACCTCAACAATGAAAAACACCAAAAAATTCAACAACAACCTCAACATTGAAAAAATCCAACAATTTCAACAACAACCTCAAAAATGAAAAACACCAAAAGATTCAACAACAAACTCAACATTGAAAATCACAAACAAATTCAACAACAACCTCAACAATGAAAACCATCAAAAAATTCAACAACAACCGCAACATTCAAAAACAACAACAAATTCAACAAAAAACTCAACAATGAAAAAAACCAAAAATTTCAAAAACAACTTAAACTTTGAAAAATACCAAAAAAATCAACAACCTCAACATTGAGAAACAGCAACAAATTCAACTGCAACCTCAACTTTGAAAAATACAAAAAGATTCAAAAAAAAACATTGAATACACCAATAAATTCAACAACAACCTCAATATTGAAAATCACCAAAAAATTCAACAACAACCTCAAGTTTTAAAAGCACTAACAAATTCAAAAACCTCAACATGGAAAAACACCAACAAATTCAACAACAACCTCAACATTCAAAAACACCAACAAATTCAACAAAAACATCAACATTGAAAAACATCAAAAAATCTAACAACAATCTCAAATTTGAAAAACACCAACAAATTCAACTGCAACCTCAACTTTGAAAAATACAAAAAAGTTCAAGAAAAATCATTGATAACATCAATAAATTCACAAGATCCGTAATATTGAAAATCAGCAATAAATTCAACAACCACCTCAACAATGAAAAACATCAAAAAATTCAACAACAACCACAACAATGAAAAGCACCAAATAATTCAACAACAATCTCAATATTCAAAACACCAACAAAATCAACAACAACATCAACATTCGAAAATACCAACAAATTCAACAACAACCTCAACAATGAAAAACACCAAAAAATTCAACAACAACCTCAACATTCAAAAACACCAACAAATTCAACAACAACCTCAGCAATGAAAAACAACAAACAATTCAACAACAAAGAATTCAACAATGAAAAACACCAATAAATTCATCCACAAACTCAGCAATGAAAAACAGGAATAAATTCAACAACAACGATCTCATCAATGAAAAATATCAAAAGATTCAACAACAACCTCAACAAAGAAAAACATCAATAAATTAAACAACAACCTCAGCTTTGAAAATCACCAACAAATTTAACAACAACCTCAACAATGAAAAACACCAAAAAATTCAGCAACAACCTCAACTTGGAAAAAAACCAACAAATTCAACAACCACAACATTGAAAAACACCAACAAATTCAACAACAACCTCAACATTGAAAAACTCCAACAAATTCAACAACAACCTCAACAATGAAAAACACCAAATAATTCAACAACAATCTCAACATTCAAAACACCAACAAATTCAACAACAACCTCAACATTCGAAAACACCAAAAAATTCAACAACAACCTCAACTTTGAAAAACGCCAACAAATTCAACAACCTCAACATTGAGAAACACCAACAAATTCAACTGCAAGCTCAACTTTGAAAAATACTAAAAAGATCAAAAAAAAACCATTGATAACACCAATAAATTCAACAACCTCAGCATTGAAAATCACCAACAAATTCAACAACAACTTCAATATTGAAAATCACCAATAAATTCAACAACAACCTCAACAATGAAAAACAACAACATATTCTACTAAAACCTCAACAATGAAAAACACCAAAAAATTCTACAACAACCTCAATTTTGAAAAACTCCAACAGATTTAACAACCTCTACATTCAAATAAACTAACAAATTCAACAACAAACTCAGCTTTGACAAACACCAACAATTTCAACAACCTCAACATTGAAAAACAGCAACAAATTCAACAACAACCTCAACTTTTAAAAATACAAAAAGGTTCAACAAAATAAAAATTGATAACACCAACAAATTCAACAACAACCTCAATATTGAAAATCCCCAACAAATTTTACAACAACCTCAACAATGAAAAACATCCAAAAATTCAACAACAACCACAACAATGAAAAAATCAACCATTTCAACAAAAACCTTAACAATTAAAAACACCAAAAAATACAACAACAACCTCAACTTTGAAAAAGACCAACAAATTCAATAACCTCAACATTGAAAAACACCAACAAATTCAACAAGAACCTCAACAATGAAAAACACCAACAAATTCAACAAGTACCGCAACAAAAAAAAACACCAAAAAATTCAACAAAAAACTCAAAATTGAAAATTACCATCAAATTCAACAAATAATCTCAACATTGAAGAACATCAAAAAATGCAACAACAATTGAACATTCCAAAACAGTAACAAATTCAACAAAAACCTCAACAATGAGAAAACCAAAAAATTCAACAACAAGCACAACTTTGAAAAATACCAACAAATTCAACAACATCAACATTGAAAACCACCAACAAATTAAAGTACAAACACAACTTTGAAAAATACAAAAAAGTTTAAAAAAAAACATTGATAACACCAATAAATTCAACAACAACCTCAACAATGAAAACAGGCAAACAATTCAACAACAACGACCTCAACAATGAAAAACACCAAAAAATTTAACAACAACCTCAACATTGAAAAAATCCAACAATTTCAACAACAACCTCAAAAATGAAAAACACCAAAAAATTCAACAACAAACTCAACATTGAAAATCACAAACAAATTCAACAACAACCTCAACAATGAAAACCATCAAAAAATTCAACAACAACCACAACATTCAAAAACAACAACAAATTCAACAAAAAACTCAACAATGAAAAACACCAAAAAATTCAACAACAACCTCAACTTTGAAAAACACCAAAAAAATTCAACAACCTCAACATTGAGAAACACCAACAAATTCAACTGCAACCTCAACTTTGAAAAATACAAAAAGATTCAAAAAAAAACATTGAATACACCAATAAATTCAACAACAACCTCAATATTGAAAATCACCAAAAAATTCAACAACAACCTCAAGTTTGAAAAGCACTAACAAATTCAAAAACCTCAACATGGAAAAACACCAACAAATACAACTACAACCTCAATATTGAAAATCACCAACAAATTCAACAACAACATCAACAATGAAAAACACCAACATATTCCACAAAAAACTCAACAATGAAAAACACCAACAAATTCAACAAAAACCTCAATTTTGAAAAACACCAACAGATTTAAAAACCTCAACATTCAAATACACCAAGAAATTTAACAACAACCTCAACAATGAAAAAACATCAAAAAATTCAACAAAAAGAACCTCAACAATGAAAAACACCAAACAATTCAACACCAACCTCAACATTCAAAAACAACAACAAATTCAACAACAACCTCAACAATGAAAAACAACAAAAAATTCAACAAGATCCTCAACATTCAGAAACACCAACAAATTCAACAAAAACCTCAACAATGAAAAACACCAAAAAATTCAACAACAACCTCAACTTTGGAAAACATCAAGAAATTCAACAACCTCAACATTGAAAAAGACCAACAAATTCAACAGCAACCTCAACTTTGAAAAATACAAAAACGATTAAAATTAACCATTGATAACACCAATAAATTCAACAACCTCAACATTGAAAATAACCAACAAATTCAACATCAACCTCAGCAATGAAAAAAACCAACAATTCAACAACAACCTCAAAAATGAAAAACACCATCAAATTCAACAAGTACCGCAACAATGAAAAACATCAAAAAATTGAACAACAAACTCAAAATTGAAAATAACCATAAAATTCAACAAAAATCTCAACATTGAGAAACATCAAAAAATACAACAACAACCTCAACATTCCAAAACACCAACAAATTCAACAAAAACCTCAACAATGAAAACACTAAAAAGTTCAACAACAATCACAACTTTGAACAACACCAACAAATTCAACAACCTCAACATTCAAAAACACCAACAAATTCAACAAAAACCTCAACATTGAAAAACATCAAAAAATTCATCAACAACCTCAATTTTGAAAAACACCAACAAATTCAACTGCAACCTCAACTTTGAAAAATACAAAAAAGTTCAAGAAAAATCATTGATAGCACCAATAAATTCAACAAGATCCTTAATTTTGAAAATCACCAATAAATTCAACACAACCTCAACAATGAAAAACATCAAAAAAATTCAACAACAACAACAACCTCAACAATGAAAAACACCGAACAATTCAACAAAAATCTCAATATTCAAAGCATCAACAAATTCAACAACAACATCAACATTCGAAAATACCAACAAATTCAACAACAACCTCAACAATGAAAAACACCAACAAATTCAACAACAACCTCAGCAATGAAAAACAGCAAACAATTCAACAACAATGATCTCAACAATGAAAAACAGCAAAAAATTCAACAACAACCACAGCAATGAAAAACAGCAATAAATTCAACAACAACGATATCATCAATGAAAAATACCAAAATATTCAACAACAACCTCAACATTGAAAATCTCCAAAAATTTGAACAACAACCTCAACAATGAAAAACACCAAAAAATTCAACAACAAACACAACATTGAAAATCACCAACAAATTCAACAACAACCTCAACAATGAAAAACATCAATAAATTCAACTACAACCTCAACATTCAAAAACAATTACAAATTCAACAAAAAACTCAACAATGAAAAACACCAAAAAATTTCAACAACAACGTCAACTTTGAAAAACACCAAAAAATTCAACAACCTCAACATTGAGAAACACTAACAAATTCAACTGCAACCTCAACTTTGAAAAATTCAATAAGATTCAAAAAAAAAAGATTGAATACACCAATAAATTCAACAAAAACATCAATACAGAAAATCACCAAAAAATTCAAGAACATCCTCAACATTGAAGAACACCAAAATATTCTACAAGAACCTCAACTTTGAAAAACACCAACAAATTCAAAAACCCCAAAATGGAAAAACACTAACAAATTCAACTACAACCTCAATATTGAAAATCACCAACAAATTCAACAACAACATCAACAATGAAAAACACCAACATATTCCACAAAAAACTCAACAATGAAAAACACCAACAAATTCAACAAAAACCTCAATTTTGAAAAACACCAACAGATTTAAAAACCTCAACATTCAAATACACCAAGAAATTTAACAACAACCTCAACAATGAAAAAACATCAAAAAATTCAACAAAAAGAACCTCAACAATGAAAAACACCAAACAATTCAACACCAACCTCAACATTCAAAAACAACAACAAATTCAACAACAACCTCAACAATGAAAAACAACAAAAAATTCAACAAGATCCTCAACATTCAGAAACACCAACAAATTCAACAAAAACCTCAACAATGAAAAACACCAAAAAATTCAACAACAACCTCAACTTTGGAAAACATCAAGAAATTCAACAACCTCAACATTGAAAAAGACCAACAAATTCAACAGCAACCTCAACTTTGAAAAATACAAAAACGATTAAAATTAACCATTGATAACACCAATAAATTCAACAACCTCAACATTGAAAATAACCAACAAATTCAACATCAACCTCAGCAATGAAAAAAACCAACAATTCAACAACAACCTCAAAAATGAAAAACACCATCAAATTCAACAAGTACCGCAACAATGAAAAACATCAAAAAATTGAACAACAAACTCAAAATTGAAAATAACCATAAAATTCAACAAAAATCTCAACATTGAGAAACATCAAAAAATACAACAACAACCTCAACATTCCAAAACACCAACAAATTCAACAAAAACCTCAACAATGAAAACACTAAAAAGTTCAACAACAATCACAACTTTGAACAACACCAACAAATTCAACAACCTCAACATTCAAAAACACCAACAAATTCAACAAAAACCTCAACATTGAAAAACATCAAAAAATTCATCAACAACCTCAATTTTGAAAAACACCAACAAATTCAACTGCAACCTCAACTTTGAAAAATACAAAAAAGTTCAAGAAAAATCATTGATAGCACCAATAAATTCAACAAGATCCTTAATTTTGAAAATCACCAATAAATTCAACACAACCTCAACAATGAAAAACATCAAAAAAATTCAACAACAACAACAACCTCAACAATGAAAAACACCGAACAATTCAACAAAAATCTCAATATTCAAAGCATCAACAAATTCAACAACAACATCAACATTCGAAAATACCAACAAATTCAACAACAACCTCAACAATGAAAAACACCAACAAATTCAACAACAACCTCAGCAATGAAAAACAGCAAACAATTCAACAACAATGAAAAACAGCAAAAAATTCAACAACAACCACAGCAATGAAAAACAGCAATAAATTCAACAACAACGATATCATCAATGAAAAATACCAAAATATTCAACAACAACCTCAACATTGAAAATCTCCAAAAATTTGAACAACAACCTCAACAATGAAAAACACCAAAAAATTCAACAACAAACACAACATTGAAAATCACCAACAAATTCAACAACAACCTCAACAATGAAAAACATCAATAAATTCAACTACAACCTCAACATTCAAAAACAATTACAAATTCAACAAAAAACTCAACAATGAAAAACACCAAAAAATTTCAACAACAACGTCAACTTTGAAAAACACCAAAAAATTCAACAACCTCAACACTGAGAAACACTAACAAATTCAACTGCAACCTCAACTTTGAAAAATTCAATAAGATTCAAAAAAAAAAGATTGAATACACCAATAAATTCAACAAAAACATCAATACAGAAAATCACCAAAAAATTCAAGAACATCCTCAACATTGAAGAACACCAAAATATTCTACAAGAACCTCAACTTTGAAAAACACCAACAAATTCAAAAACCCCAAAATGGAAAAACACTAACAAATTCAACTACAACCTCAATATTGAAAATCACCAACAAATTCAACAAAAACCTCAACAATGAAAAACACCAACAAATTCAACAAAAACCTCAACAATGAAAAACACCAAAAAATTCATCAACAACCTCAATATTGAAAATCAGCAAAAAATTCAATAACCTCAACATTGAGAAACACCAACAAATTGAACTGCAACCTCAATATTCAAAACACCAACAAAATCAACAACAACATCAACATTCGAAAATACCAACAAATTCAACAACAACCTCAACAATGAAAAACACCAAAAAATTCATCAACAACCTCAGCAATGAAAAACAGGAATAAATTCAACAACAACGATCTCATCAATGAAAAATACCAAAAGATTCAACCACAACCTCAACATTGAAAAACTCCAACAATTTCAACAACAACCTCAACATTGAAAAACATCAATAAATTCAACAACAACCTCAACACTCAAAAACAACAACAAATTCAACATAAAACTCAACAACGAAAAACACCAAAAAATTCATCAACAACCACAACTTTGAAAAAAACCAAGAATCTCAACAACCTCAACATTGAGAAACACGAACAAATTCAACTGCAACATCAACTTTGAAAAATACAATAAGATTAAAAAAAAAAACATTGAATACACCAATAAATTCAACAAAACCTCAATATTGAAAATCACCAAAAAATTCAAGAACAACCTCAACATTGAAGAACACCAAAATATTCAACAAAAACCTCAACTTTGAAAAACACCACCAAATTCAAAAACCTCAACATGGAAAAACACCAATAAATTCAACTACAACCTCAATATTGAAAATCACCAACAAATTCAACAACAACCTCAACAATGAAAAACACCTACAAATTCAACAAAAACCTCAACAATGAAAAACACCAAAAAATTCATCAACAACCTCAACATTCAAAAACACCAACAAATTCAACAAAAACCTCAACAATGAAAAACACCAAAAAATTCATCAACAACCTCAACATTCAAAAACACCAAAAAATTCAACAACAACCTCAACTTTGAAAAACACCAAAAAATTCAACAACCTCAACATTGAGAAACACCAAAAAATTCAAATGCAACCTCAACTTTGAAAAATGCAAAAAGATTCAAAAAAAATCATTGAATACACCAATAAATTCAACAACAACCTCAATATTGAAAATCAGCAAAAAATTCAACAACAACCTCAATATTGAAAAACACCAAAAAATTCAACAACAACCTCAACATTGAAAAACACCAACAAATTCAACAACAACCTCAACATTCAAAAACACCAACAAATTCAACAAAAACATCAACATTGAAAAACATCAAAAAATTTATCAACAATCTCAACTTTGAAAAACACCAACAAATTCAACTGCAACCTCAACTTTGAAAAATACAAAAAAGTTCAAGAAAAATCATTGATAACACCAATAAATTCAACAAGATCCGTAATATTGAAAATCAGCAATAAATTCAACAACCACCTCAACAATGAAAAACATCAAAAAATTCAACAACAACCACAACAATGAAAAACACCAAATAATTCAACAACAATCTCAATATTCAAAACACCAACAAAATCAACAGCAACATCAACATTCGAAAATACCAACAAATTCCACAACAACCAGAACAATGAAAAACACCAAAAAATTCAACAACAACCTCAACATTCAAAAACACCAACAAATTCAACAACAACCTCAGCAATGAAAAACAACAAACAATTCAACAACAAAGAATTCAACAATGAAAAACACCAATAAATTCATCCACAAACTCAGCAATGAAAAACAGGAATAAATTCAAGAACAACGATCTCATCAATGAAAAATATCAGAAGATTCAACAACAACCTCAACATTGAAAAAATCCACCAATTTCAACAACAACCTCAACAATGAAAAACACCAAAAAATTCAGCAACAACCTCAACATTGAAAAACATCAAAAAAATTCATTAACAACCTCAACTTTGAAAAACACCAAAAAATTCAACAACCTCAACATTGAGAAACACCAACAAATTCAACTGCAACCTCAACTTTGAAAAATGCAATAAGATTCAAAAAAAAAACATTGAATACACCAATAAATTCAACAAAAACCTCAATATTGAAAATCACCAAAAAATTCAAGAACAACCTCAACATTGAAAATTACGAACAAATTCAAACACAACCTCAACAAAGAAAAACATCAATAAATTAAACAACAACCTCAACATTCAAAAACAACAACAAATTCAACATAATACTCAACAACGAAAAACACCAAAAAATTCAACAACAACCTCAACTTTGAAAAACACCAAAAAATTCAACAACCTCAACATTGGGAAACACCAACAAATTCAACTGCAACCTCAACTTTGAAAAATACAATAAGATTCAAAAAAAACCATTGAATACACCAATAAATTCAACAAAAACCTCAATATTGAAAATCACCAAAAAATTCAAGAACAACCTCAACATTGAAGAACACCAAAATATTTAACAAAAACCACAACTTTGAAAAACACCAACAAATTCAAAAACCTCAACATGGAAAAAAACCAACAAATTCAACTACAACCTCAATATTGAAAATCACAAACAAATTCAGGAACAACCTCAACAATGAAAAACACCAACAAATTCAACAAAAACCTCAACAATGAAAAACATCAAAAAATTCATCAACAACCTCAACATTCAAAAACACCAACAAATTCAACAAAAACCTCAACAATGAAAAACAACAAAAATTCAACAACAACCTCAACATTGAAAAACACCAACAAATTCAACAACAACCTCAACATTCAAAAACACCAAGAAATTGAACAAAAATCACAACATTGAAAGACATCAATAAATTCAACAAGAACCTCAACTTTGAAAAACACCAACACATTCTACTGCAACCTCAACTTTGGAAAATACAAAAAAGTTCAAGAAAAATCATTGATAACATCAATAAATTCAACAAGATCCTTAATATTGAAAATCACCAATAAATTCAACAACACCCTTAACAATGAAAAACATCAAAAAAATTCAACAACAACCTCAACAATGAAAAACACCGAATAATTCAACAAAAATCTAAATATTCAAAACACCTACAAATTCAACAACAACATCAACATTCGAAAATACCAACAAATTCAACAACAACCTCAACAATGAAAAACACCAACAAAATCAGCAACAACCTAAGCAATGAAAAACAGCAAACAATTCAACAACAACGACCTGAACAATGAAAAACACCAAAAAATTCATCAACAACCACAGCAATGAAAAACAGGAATAAATTCAACAACAACGATCTCATCAATGAAAAATACCAAAAGATTCAACAACAACCTCAACATTGAAAAACTCCAACAATTTCAACAAGAACCTCAACAATGAAAAACACCAACAAATTCAACAAGTACCGCAACAAAAAAAAACACCAAAAATTCAACAAAAAACTCAAAATTGAAAATTACCATCAAATTCAACAAATAATCTCAACATTGAAAAACATCAAAAAATGCAACAACAATTGAACATTCCAAAACAGCAACAAATTCAACAAAAACCTCAACAATGAGAACACCAAAAAATTCAACATCAAGCACAACTTTGAAAAATACCAACAAATTCAACAACATCAACATTGAAAAACACCAACAAATTAAAGTGCAAACACAACTTTGAAAAATACAAAAAAGTTTAAAAAAAAACATTGATAACACCAATAAATTCAACAACAACCTCAACAATGAAAACAGGCAAACAATTCAACAACAACGACCTCAACAATGAAAAACACCAAAAAATTCAACAACAACCTCAACATTGAAAAAATCCAACAATTTCAACAACAACCTCAAAAATGAAAAACACCAAAAAATTTAACAACAAACTCAACATTGAAAATCACAAACAAATTCAACAACAACCTCAACAATGAAAACCATCAAAAAATTCAACAACAACCGCAACATTCAAAAACAACAACAAATTCAACAAAAAACTCAACATAGAAAAAAACCAAAAATTTCAAAAACAACTTAAACTTTGAAAAATACCAAAAAATTCAACAACCTCAACATTGAGAAACAGCAACAAATTCAACTGCAACCTCAACTTTGAAAAATACAAAAAGATTAAAAAAAAAACATTGAATACACCAATAAATTCAACAACAACCTCAATATTGAAAATCACCAAAAAATTCAACAACAACCTCAAGTTTGAAAAGCACTAACAAATTCAAAAACCTCAACATGGAAAAACACCAACAAATTCAACAACAACCTCAACATTCAAAAACACCAACAAATTCAACAAAAACATCAACATTGAAAAACATCAAAAAATTTAACAACAATCTCAAATTTGAAAAACACCAACAAATTCAACTGCAACCTCAACTTTGAAAAATACAAAAAAGTTCAAGAAAAATCATTGATAACATCAATAAATTCACAAGATCCGTAATATTGAAAATCAGCAATAAATTCAACAACCACCTCAACAATGAAAAACATCAAAAAATTCAACAACAACCACAACAATGAAAAGCACCAAATAATTCAACAACAATCTCAATATTCAAAACACCAACAAAATCAACAACAACATCAACATTCGAAAATACCAACAAATTCAACAACAACCTCAACAATGAAAAACACCAAAAAATTCAACAACAACCTCAACATCAAAAACACCAACAAATTCAACAACAACCTCAGCAATGAAAAACAACAAACAATTCAACAACAAAGAATTCAACAATGAAAAACACCAATAAATTCATCCACAAACTCAGCAATGAAAAACAGGAATAAATTCAACAACAACGATCTCATCAATGAAAAATATCAAAAGATTCAACAACAACCTCAACATTGAAAAAATCCACCAATTTCAACAACAACCTCAACAATGAAAAACACCAAAAAATTCAACAACAAACTCAACATTGAAAATTACGAACAAATTCAAACACAACCTCAACAAAGAAAAACATCAATAAATTAAACAACAACCTCAGCTTTGAAAATCACCAACAAATTTAACAACAACCTCAACAATGAAAAACACCAAAAAATTCAGCAACAACCTCAACTTGGAAAAACACCAACAAATTCAACAACAACCTCAACATTGAAAAACTCCAACAAATTCAACAACAACCTCAACAATGAAAAACACCAAATAATTCAACAACAATCTCAACATTCAAAACACCAACAAATTCAACAACAACCTCAACATTCGAAAACACCAAAAAATTCAACAACAACCTCAACTTTGAAAAACGCCAACAAATTCAACAACCTCAACATTGAGAAACACCAACAAATTCAACTGCAAGCACAACTTTGAAAAATACTAAAAAGATCAAAAAAAAACCATTGATAACACCAATAAATTCAACAACCTCAGCATTGAAAATCACCAACAAATTCAACAACAACTTCAATATTGAAAATCACCAACAAATTCAACAACAACCTCAACAATGAAAAACAACAACATATTCTACTAAAACCTCAACAATGAAAAACACCAAAAAATTCTACAACAACCTCAATTTTGAAAAACTCCAACAGATTTAACAACCTCTACATTCAAATAAACCAACAAATTCAACAACAAACTCAGCTTTGACAAACACCAACAATTTCAACAACCTCAACATTGAAAAACACCAGCAAATTCAACAACAACCTCAACTTTTAAAAATACAAAAAGGTTCAACAAAATAAAAATTGATAACACCAACAAATTCAACAACAACCTCAATATTGAAAATCCCCAACAAATTTTACAACAACCTCAACAATGAAAAACATCCAAAAATTCAACAACAACCACAACAATGAAAAACATCAACCATTTCAACAAAAACCTTAACAATTAAAAACACCAAAAAATACAACAACAACCTCAACTTTGAAAAGACCAACAAATTCAATAACCTCAACATTGAAAAACACCAACAAATTCAACAAGAACCTCAACAATGAAAAACACCAACAAATTCAACAAGTACCGCAACAAAAAAAAAACACCAAAAAATTCAACAAAAAACTCAAAATTGAAAATTACCATCAAATTCAACAAATAATCTCAACATTGAAAAACATCAAAAAATGCAACAACAATTGAACATTCCAAAACAGCAACAAATTCAACAAAAACCTTAACAATGAGAACACCAAAAAATTCAACAACAAGCACAACTTTGAAAAATACCAACAAATTCAACAACATCAACATTGAAAACCTCCAACAAATTAAAGTACAAACACAACTTTGAAAAATACAAAAAAGTTTAAAAAAAAACATTGATAACACCAATAAATTCAACAACAACCTCAACAATGAAAACAGGCAAACAATTCAACAACAACGACCTCAACAATGAAAAACACCAAAAAATTCAACAACAACCTCAACATTGAAAAAATCCAACAATTTCAACAACAACCTCAAAAATGAAAAACACCAAAAAATTCAACAACAAACTCAACATTGAAAATCACAAACAAATTCAACAACAACCTCAACAATGAAAACCATCAAAAAATTCAACAACAACCACAACATTCAAAAACAACAACAAATTCAACAAAAAACTCAACAATGAAAAAAACCAAAAATTTCAAAAACAACTTAAACTTTGAAAAATACCAAAAAATTCAACAACCTCAACATTGAGAAACAGCAAAAAATTCAACTGCAACCTCAACTTTGAAAAATACAAAAAGATTCAAAAAAAAACATTGAATACACCAATAAATTCAACAACAACCTCAATATTGAAAATCACCAAAAAATTCAACAACAACCTCAAGTTTGAAAAGCACTAACAAATTCAAAAACCTCAACATGAAAAAACACCAACAAATACAACTACAACCTCAATATTGAAAATCACCAACAAATTCAACAACAACATCAACAATGAAAAACACCAACATATTCCACAAAAAACTCAACAATGAAAAACACCAACAAATTCAACAAAAACCTCAATTTTGAAAAACACCAACAGATTTAAAAACCTCAACATTCAAATACACCAACAAATTTAACAACAACCTCAACAATGAAAAAACATCAAAAAATTCAACAAAAAGAACCTCAACAATGAAAAACACCAAACAATTCAACACCAACCTCAACATTCAAAAACAACAACAAATTCAACAACAACCTCAACAGTGAAAAACAACAAAAAATTCAACAAGATCCTCAACATTCAGAAACACCAACAAATTCAACAAAAACCTCAACAATGAAAAACACCAAAAAATTCAACAACAACCTCAACTTTGGAAAACATCAAGAAATTCAACAACCTCAACAATGAAAAAGACCAACAAATTCAACAGCAACCTCAACTTTGAAAAATACAAAAACGATTAAAAATAACCATTGATAACACCAATAAATTCAACAACCTCAACATTGAAAATAACCAACAAATTCAACATCAACCTCAGCAATGAAAAAAACCAACAATTCAACAACAACCTCAAAAATGAAAAACACCATCAAATTCAACAAGTACCGCAACAATGAAAAACATCAAAAAATTGAACAACAAACTCAAAATTGAAAATAACCATAAAATTCAACAAAAATCTCAACATTGAGAAACATCAAAAAATACAACAACAACCACAACATTCCAAAACAACAACAAATTCAACAAAAAACTCAACAATGAAAAACACCAAAAAATTCAACAACAACCTCAACTTTGAAAAACACCAAAAAATTCAACAACCTCAACATTGAGAAACACCAACAAATTCAACTGCAACCTCAACTTTGAAAAATAAAATAAGATTCAAAAAAAAACATTGAATACACCAATAAATTCAACAAGGACCTCAATATTGAAAATCACCAAAAAATTCAAGAACAACCTCAACATTGAAGAACAACCAAATATTTAACAAAAACCACAACTTTGAAAAACACCAACAAATTCAAAAACCTCAACATGGAAAAACACCAACAAATTCAACTACAACCTCAATATTGAAAATCACAAACAAATTCAACAACAACCTCAGCAATGAAAAACACCAACAAATTCAACAAAAACCTCAACAATGAAAAACACCAAAAAATTCATCAACAACCTCAACATTCAAAAACACCAACAAATTTTTCATTCTTGAGGTTGTTGTTGAATTTTTTGATGTTTTTCTTTGCTGAGGTTGTTGTTGAATTTGTTGGTATTTTCGAATGTTGATGTTGTTGTTGAATTTGTAGGTGTTTTGAATATTGAGATTTTTTTTGAATTATTCGGTGTTTTTCATTGTTGAGGTTGTTGTTGAATTTTTTGATGTTTTTCATTGTTGAGGTTGTTGTTGAATTTATTGGTGATTTTCAATATTAAGGATCTTGTTGAATTTATTGATGTTATCACTGATTTTTCTTGAACTTTTTTGTATTTTCCAAAGTTGAGGTTGCAGTAGAATTTGTTGGTGTTTTTCAAAGTTGAGGTTGTTGTTGAATTTATTGATGTCTTTCAATGTTGTGGTTTTTGTTCAATTTCTTGGTGTTTTTGAATGCTGAGGTTGTTGTTGAATTTGTTGGTGTTTTTCAATGTTGAGGTTGTTGCTGAATTTTTGTTGTTTTTCATTGTTGAGGTTTTTGTTGAATTTGTTGGTGTTTTTGAATGTTGAGGTTGTTGATGAATTTTTTGATGTTTTTCATTGTTGATGTTTTTGTTGAATTTGTTGGTGTTTTTCATTGTTGAGGTTGTTCTTGAATTTGTTTGTGATTTTCAATATTGAGGTTGTAGTTGAATTTGTTGGTTTTTTTCCATGTTGAGGTTTTTGAATTTGTTGGTGTTTTTCAAAGTTGTGGTTTTTGTTAAATATTTTGGTGTTCTTCAATGTTGAGGTTGTTCTTGAATTTTTTGGTGATTTTCAATATTGAGGTTTTTGTTGAATTTATTGGTGTATTCAATGTTTTTTTTTTGAATCTTATTGTATTTTTCAAAGTTGAGGTTGCAGTTGAATTTTTTTGGTGTTTTTCAAAGTTGAGGTTGTTGTTGAATTTTTTGGTGTTTTTCGTTGTTGAGTTTTATGTTGAATTTGTTGTTGTTTTTGAATGTTGAGGTTGTTGTTTAATTTATTGATGTTTTTCTTTGTTGAGGTTGTGTTTGAATTTGTTCGTAACTTGCAATGTTGAGTTTGTTGTTGAATTTTTTGGTGTTTTTCATTGTTGAGGTTGTTGTTGAAATTGGTGGAGTTTTTCAATGTTGAGGTTGTTGTTGAATCTTTTGATATTTTTCATTGATGAGATCGTTGTTGTTGAATTTCTTCCTGTTTTTCATTGCTGAGTTTGTGGATGAATTTATTGGTGTTTTTCATTGTTGAATTCTTTGTTGTTGAATTGTTTGTTGTTTTTCATTGCTGAGGTTGTTGTTGAATTTGTTGGTGTTTTTGATGTTGAGGTTGTTGTTGAATTTTTTGGTGTTTTTCATTGTTCAGGTTGTTGTTGAATTTGTTGGTATTTTCGAATGTTGATGTTGTTGTTGATTTTGTTGGTGTTTTGAATATTGAGATTGTTGTTGAATTATTTGGTGCTTTTCATTGTTGTGGTTGTTGTTGAATTTTTTGATGTTTTTCATTGTTGAGGTGGTTGTTGAATTTATTGCTGATTTTCAATATTACGGATCTTGTTGAATTTATTGGTGTTATCAATGATTTTTCTTGAACTTTTTTGTATTTTTCAAAGTTGAGGTTGCAGTTGAATTTGTTGGTGTTTTTCAAATTTGAGATTGTTGTTAACTTTTTTGATATTTTTCAATGTTGATGTTGTTGTTGAATTTGTTGGTGTTTTTGAATGTTGAGGTTGTTGTTGAATTTGTTGGTGTTTTTCCATGTTGAGGTTTTTGAATTTGTTAGTGCTTTTCAAACTTGAGGTTGTTGTTGAATTTTTTGGTGATTTTCAATATTGAGGTTGTTGTTGAATTTATTGGTGTATTCAATGTTTTTTTTTTAATCTTTTTGTATTTTTCAAAGTTGAGGTTGCAGTTGAATTTGTTGCTGTTTCTCAATGTTGAGGTTGTTGAATTTTTTGGTATTTTTCAAAGTTTAAGTTGTTTTTGAAATTTTTGGTTTTTTTCATTGTTGAGTTTTTTGTTGAATTTGTTGTTGTTTTTGAATGTTGCGGTTGTTGTTGAATTTTTTGATGGTTTTCATTGTTGAGGTTGTTGTTGAATTTGTTTGTGATTTTCAATGTTGAGTTTGTTGTTGAATCTTTTGGTGTTTTTCATTTTTGAGGTTGTTGTTGAAATTGTTGGATTTTTTCAATGTTGAGGTTGTTGTTGAATTTTTTGGTGTTTTTCATTGTTTAGGTCGTTTTTGCTGAATTGTTTGCCTGTTTTCATTGTTGAGGTTGTTGTTGAATTTATTGGTGTTATCAATGTTTTTTTTTAAACTTTTTTGTATTTTTCAAAGTTGTGTTTGCACTTTAATTTGTTCGTGTTTTTCAATGTTGATGTTGTTGAATTTGTTGGTATTTTTCAAAGTTGTGCTTGTTGTTGAATTTTTTGGTGTTCTCATTGTTGAGGTTTTTGTTGAATTTGTTACTGTTTTGGAATGTTCAATTGTTGTTGCATTTTTTGATGTTTTTCAATGTTGAGATTATTTGTTGAATTTGATGGTAATTTTCAATTTTGAGTTTGTTGTTGAATTTTTTGGTGCTTTTTTTTTGTTGCGGTACTTGTTGAATTTGTTGGTGTTTTTCATTGTTGAGGTTCTTGTTGAATTTGTTGGTGTGTTTCAATGTTGAGGTTATTGAATTTGTTGGTGTTTTTCAAAGTTGAGGTTGTTGTTGTATTTTTTGGTGTTTTTAATTGTTCAGGTTTTTGTTGAAATGGTTGGTGTTTTTCATTGTTGTGGTTGTTGTTGAATTTTTTGATGTTTTTCATTGTTGAGGTTGTTGAAAAATTTGTTGGGGATTTTCAATATTGAGGTTGTTGTTGAATTTGTTGGTGTTATCAATTTATATTTTGTTGAACCTTTTTGTATTTTTAAAAGTTGAGGTTGTTGTTGAATTTGTTGCTGTTTTTCAATGTTGAGGTTGTTGAAATTGTTGGTGTTTGTCAAAGCTGAGTTTGTTGTTGAATTTGTTGGTTTATTTGAATGTAGAGGTTGTTAAAACTGTTGGAGTTTTTCAAAATTGAGGTTGTTGTAGAATTTTTTGGTGTTTTTCATTGTTGAGGTTTTAGTAGAATATGTTGTTGTTTTTCATTGTTGAGGTTGTTGTTGAATTTGTTGGTGATTTTCAATATTGAAGTTGTTGTTGAATTTGTTGGTGATTTTCAATGCTGAGGTTGTTGAATTTATTGGTGTTATCAATGGTTTTTTTTTGATCTTTTTAGTATTTTTCAAAGTTGAGCTTGCAGTTGAATTTGTTGGTGTTTCTCAATGTTGAGGTTGTTGAATTTGTTGGCGTTTTTCAAAGTTGAGGTTGTTGTTGAATTTTTTGGTGTTTTCGCTTGTTGAGGTTGTTGAATTTGTTGGTGTTTTGAATGTTGAGATTGTTGTTGAATTATTTGGTGTTTTTCATTGTTGAGGTTGTTGTTGAATTTGTTGGAGTTTTTCAAAGTTGAGGTTGTTGTTGAATTTGTTGGTGTTTTTCAATGTTGTGGTTGTTGAATTTGTTGGTGTTTTTCCAAGTTGAGGTTGTTGCTGAATTTTTTGGTGTTTTTCATTGTTGAGGTTGTTGTTAAATTTGTTGGTGATTTTCAAAGCTGAGGTTGTTGTTGAATTTGTTTATGTATTTGAATGTTGAGGTTGTTAAATCTAATGGCGTTTTTTAAAATTAAGGTTGTTGTTGAATTTTTTGATATTTTTCATTGTTGACTTTTTTGTTGAATATGTTGGTGTTTTTCATTGTTGAGGTTGTTGTTGAATTTGTTGGTGATTTTCAATATTGAGGTTGTAGTTGAATTTGTTGGTGTTTTTCATTCTTTAGGTTGTTGTTGAATTTTTTGGTGTTTTTCATTGTTGACGTTGTTGTTGAATTTTTGGGTGTTTTTGAATGTTGAGGTTGTTGTTGAATTTTTAGGTGTTGTTCATTGTTGAGGTTGTTGTTGAATTTGTTGGTGTTTTTC
This sequence comes from Cetorhinus maximus, assembly GCF_964194155.1. Classification (NCBI taxonomy): domain Eukaryota; kingdom Metazoa; phylum Chordata; class Chondrichthyes; order Lamniformes; family Cetorhinidae; genus Cetorhinus; species Cetorhinus maximus. Next base: position 908,825 of record NC_135905.1, read on the forward strand.
AAAGTTGACGTTGTTGTTGATTTTTTTGGTGCTTTTCATTGTTGAGGTTGTTGTTGAATTTGTTGGTGTTTTTGAATGTTGAGGTTGTTGATGAATTCTTTGGTGTTTTTCATTGGTGTTGAATTTGTTGGTGTTTTCGAATGTTGAGGTTGTTGTTGAATTTGTTGGTGATTCTCAATATTGAGGTTATAGTTGAATTTGTTGGTGTTTTTCCATGTTGAGATTTTTGAATTTGTTGGTGTTTTTCAAAGTTGAGGTAGTTGTTGAATATTTTGGTGTTTTTCAATGTTAATGTTCTTGTTGACTTTATTGGTGTTATCAATGATTTTGCTTGAACTTTTTTGAAGTTTTCAAAGTTGAGGTTGCAGTTGAATTTTTTAATATTTTTCATTTCTGAGGTTGTTATTGAATTTGTTGGTGATTTTCAATGTTGAGTTTGTTGCGAATTTTTTGGTGTTTTTCATTGTTGAGGTTGTTGTTGAAATTGTTGGAGTTATTCAATGTTGAGGTTGTTGTTGATTTTTTCGGTGTATTTCATTGTTGAGGTCGATGTTGTTGAATTGTTTGCCTGTTTTCATTGTTGAGGTTGTTGATGAATTTGTTGGTGATTTTCAATATTGAGGTTGTTGTTGAATTTATTGGTGTTATCAATGTTTTTTTTTAAACTTTTTTGTATTTTTCAAAGTTGTATTTGCACTTTAATTTGTTGGTGTTTTTCAATGTTGATGTTGTTGAATTTTTGGTATTTTTCAAAGTTGTGCTTGTTGTTGAATTTTATTGTGTTCTCATTGTTGAGGTTTTTGTTGAATTTGTTGCTGTTTTGGAATGTTCAATTGTTGTTGCATTTTTTGATGTTTTTCAATGTTGAGATTTTTTGTTGAATTTGATGGTAATTTTCAATTTTGATTTTGTTGTTTAATTTTTGGTGTTTTATTTGTTGCGGTACTTGTTGAATTTGTTGGTGTTTTTCATTGTTGAGGTTCTTGTTGAATTTGTTGGTGTTTTTCAATGTTGAGGTTATTGAATTTGTTGGTCTTTTTCAAAGTTGAGGTTGTTGTTGAATTTTTTGGTGTTTTTAATTGTTCAGGTTTTTGTTGAAATGGTTGGTGTTTTTCATTGTTGTGGTTGTGGTTGAATTTTTTGATGTTTTTCATTGTTGAGGTTGTTGTAAAATTTGTTGGGGATTTTCAATATTGAGGTTGTTGTTGAATTTGTTGGTGTTATCAATTTTTATTTTGTTGAACCTTTTTGTATTTTTATAAGTTGAGGTTGTTGTTGAATTTGCTGGTGTTTTTCAATGTTGAGGTTGTTGAAATTGTTGGTGTTTGTCAAAGCTGAGTTTGTTGTTGAATTTGTTAGTTTATTTGAATGTAGAGGTTGTTAAATCTGTTGGTGTTTTTCAAAATTGAGGTTGTTGTTGAATTGTTTGGTGTTTTTCATTGTTGAGGTTTTAGTAGAATATGTTGTTGTTTTTCATTGTTGAGGTTGTTGTTGAATTTGTTGGTGATTTTCAATATTGATGTTGTTGTTGAATTTGTTGGTGATTTTCAATGCTGAGGTTGTTGAATTTATTGGTGTTATCAATGGTTTTTTTTTGATCTTTTTAGTATTTTTCAAAGTTGAGCTTGCAGTTGAAGTTGTTGGTGTTTCTCAATGTTGAGGTTGTTGAATTTGTTGGCGTTTTTCAAAGTTGAGGTTGTTGTTGAATTCCTTGGTGTTTTCGCTTGTTGAGGTTGTTGTTGAATTTGTTGGTGTTTTGAATGTTTAGATTGTTGTTGAATTATTTGGTGTTTTTCATTGTTGAGGTTGTTGTTGAATTTGTTGGAGTTTTTCAATGTTGAGGTTGTTGTTGAATTTGTTGGTGTTTTTCAATGTTGTGGTTGTTGAATTCCTTGGTGTTTTCGAATGTTGAGGTTGTTGTTGAATTTGTTGGTGTTTTGAATGTTTAGATTGTTGTTGAATTATTTGGTGTTTTTCATTGTTGAGGTTGTTGTTGAATTTGTTGGTGTTTTTCAATGTTGTGGTTGTTGAATTTCTTGGTGTTTTTCCAAGTTGAGGTTGTTGCTGAATTTTTTGGTGTTTTTCATTGTTGAGGTTGTTGTTAAATTTGTTGGTGATTTTCAAAGCTGAGGTTGTTGTTGAATTTGTTTGTGTATTTGAATGTTGAGGTTGTTAAATCTAATGGCGTTTTTCAAAATTGAGGTTGTAGTTGAATTTTTTGATGTTTTTCATTGTTGACGTTTTTGTTGAATATGTTGGTGTTTTTCATTGTTGAGGTTGTTGTTGAATTTGTTGATGATTTTCAATATTGAGGTTGTAGTTGAATTTGTTGGTGTTTTTCATTCTTGAGGTTGTTGTTGAATTTTTTGGTCTTTTTCATTGTGGACGTTGTTGTTGAATTTTTGGGTGTTTTTGAATGTTGACGTTGTTGTTGAATTTTTTGGTGTTTTTCATTGTTGAGGTTTTTGTTGTATTTTTGGGTGCTTTTGAAAGTTGAGGTTGTTGTTGAATTTTTTGGTGATGTTCATTTTTGAGGTTGTTGTTGAATTTGTTGGTGTTTTTCAAAGTTGACGTTGTTGTTGATTTTTTTGGTGTTTTTAATTGTTGAGGTTTTTGTTGAATTTGTTGTCGTGTTTGAATGTTGAGGTTGTGGTTGAATTTTTTGGTGCTTTTCATTGTTGAGGTTGTTGTTGAATTTGTTGGTGTTTTTGAATGTTGAGGTTGTTGATGAATTCTTTGGTGTTTTTCATTGCTGAGATTGGTGTTGAATTTGTTGGTGTTTTCGAATGTTGAGGTTGTTGTTGAATTTGTTGGTGATTCTCAATATTGAGGTTGTAGTTGAATTTGTTGGTGTTTTTCCATGTTGAGATTTTTGAATTTGTTGGTGTTTTTCAAAGTTGAGCTAGTTGTTGAATATTATGTTGTTTTTCAATGTTAATGTTCTTTTTGAATTTATTGGTGTTATCAATGATTTTGCTTGAAATTTTTTGAAGTTTTCAAAGTTGAGGTTGCAGTTGAATTTGTCGGTGTTTTTCAAAGTTGAGGTTTTTGAATTGTTGGTGTTTTTCAAAGCTGAGGTTGTTGTTGAATTTTTTAATATTTTTCATTGCTGAGGTTGTTGTTGAATTTGTTGGAGTTTTTCAATGTTGAGTTGTTGAATTTTTCGGTGTTTTTCATTGTTGAGGTCGATGTTGTTGAATTGTTTGCCTGTTTTCATTGTTGAGGTTGTTGATGAATTTGTTGATGATTTTCAATATTGAGGTTGTTGTTGAATTTATTGGTGTTATCAATGTTTTTTTTTAAACTTTTTTGTATTTTTCAAAGCTGAGTTTGCCCTTTAATTTGTTAGTGTTTTTTAATGTTGATGTTGTTGAATGTCTTGGTGATTTTCAAAGTTGTGATTGTTGTTGCATTTTTTGATGTTTTTCAATGTTGACATTTTTGTTGAATTTGATGGTGATTTTCAATTTTGAGTTTGTTGTTGAATTTTGTGGTGTTTTTCATTGTTGCGGTACTTGTTGAATTTGTTGGTGTTTTTCATTGTTGAGGTTCTTGTTGAATTTGTTGGTGATTTTCAATGTTAAGGTGGTTGAATTTATTGGTGTTATCAATGGTTTTTTTTGATCTTATTTGTATTTTTCAAAGTTGAGGTTGCAGTTGAATTTGATGCTGCTTTTCAATGTTGAGTTTGTTGAATTTATTTGTGTTTTTCAAAGTTGATGTTGTTGTTGAATTTTTTGGTGTTTTTCATTGTTGAGGTTTTTGTTGAATTTGTTGGTGTTTTTGAATGTTGAGGTTGTTGTTGAATTTTTGTGTGTTTTTCATTCTTGAGGTTGTTGTTGAATTTGTTGCTGATTTTGATTGCTGACGTTGTTGTTGAATTTGTTGGTGTTTTTCAATGTTGTGGTTTTTGAATTTGTGGGCATTTTTCAAAGTTGACGTTGTTGTTGAATTTTTTGGTCTTTTTAATTGTTGAGGTTTTTGTTGAATTTGCTGGTGTTTTTGAATGTTGAGGTTGTTGATGAATTTTTTGGTGTTTTTCATTGTTGAGGTTGTCGTTGAATTTTTTGGTGTTTTCGAATGTTGGGGTTGTTGTTGAATTTGTCGGTGATTTTCGATATTGAGGTTGTAGTTGAATTTGTTGGTGTTTTTCCATTTTGAGGTTTTTGAATTTGTTGGTGTTTTTCAAAGTTGAGGTTGTTGTTGAATATTTTGGTGTTTTTCAATGTTAAGGTTCTTGTTGAATTTATTGGTGTTATCAATGATATTTCTTGAACTTCTTTGTATTTTTCAAAGTTGAGGTTGCAGTTGAATTTGTTGGTGTTTTTCAAAGTTGAGGTTGTTCAATTTGTTGGTGTTTTTCAATGTTGAGGTTGTTGTTGAATTTTTTGGTGTTTTTCATTGTTGAGGTTGTCGTTGAATTTTTTGGTGTTTTCGAATGTTGGGGTTGTTGTTGAATTTGTCAGTGATTTTCGATATTGAGGTTGTAGTTGAATTTGTTGGTGTTTTTCCATTTTGAGGTTTTTGAATTTGTTGGTGTTTTTCAAAGTTGAGGTTGTTGTTGAATATTTTGGTGTTTTTCAATGTTAAGGTTCTTGTTGCATTTATTGGTGTTATCAATGATATTTCTTGAACTTCTTTGTATTTTTCAAAGTTGAGGTTGCAGTTGAATTTGTTGGTGTTTTTCAAAGTTGAGGTTGTTGAATTTGTTGGTGTTTTTCAAAGTTGAGGTTGTTGTTGAATTTTTTGATGTTTTTCAATGTGGAGGTTTTTGTTGAATATGTTGTTGTTTTTCATTGTTGAGGTTGTTGTTGAATTTGTTGGTGATTTTCAATATTGAAGTTGTTGTTGAATTTGTTGGTGATTTTCAATGTTGAGATTTTTGAATTTGTTGGTGTTTTTCAAAGTTGAGCTAGTTGTTGAATATTATGTTGTTTTTCAATGTTAATGTTCTTGTTGAATTTATTGGTGTTATCAATGATTTTGCTTGAACTTTTTTGAAGTTTTCAAAGTTGAGGTTGCAGTTGAATTTGTCGGTGTTTTTCAAAGTTGAGGTTTTTGAATTGTTGGTGTTTTTCAAAGTTGAGGTTGTTGTATTTATTGGTGTTATCAATGGTTTTTTTTATCTTTTTAGTATTTTCAAAGTTGAGCTTGCAGTTGAATTTGTTGGTGTTTCTCAATGTTGAGGTTGTTGAATTTGTTGGCGTTTTTCAAAGTTAAGGTTGTTGTTGAATTCCTTGGTTTTTTCGAATGTTGAGGTTGTTGTTGAATTTGTTGGTGTTTTGAATGTTTAGATTGTTGTTGAATTATTTGGTGTTTTTCATTGTTGAGGTGGTTGTTGAATTTGTTGAAGTTTTTCAATGTTGAAGTTGTTGTTGAATTTTTTGGTGTTTTACTTTGTTGAGGTCGTTGTTGTTGAATTGTTTGCCTGTTTACATTGTTGAGGTTGTTGATGAATTTGGTCGTGATTTTCAATATTGAGGTTGTTGCTGAATTTATTGGTGTTATCAATGTTTTTTTTAAACTTTTTTGTATTTTTCAAAGTTGTGTTTGCACTTTAATTTGTTGGTGTTTTTCAATGTTGATGTTGTTGAATTTGTTGGTATTTTTCAAAGTTGTGCTTGTTGTTGAATTTTTTGGTGTTCTCATTGTTGAGGTTTTTGTTGAATTTGTTGCTGTTTTGGAATGTTCAATTGTTGTTGCATTTTTTGATGTTTTTCAATGTTGAGATTATTTGTTGAATTTGATGGTAATTTTCAATTTTGAGTTTGTTGTTGAATTTTTTGATGTTTTTTTTTGTTGCGGTACTTGTTGAATTTGTTGGTGTTTTTCATTGTTGAGGTTGTTGATGAATTTTTTGATGTTTTTCAATGTTGAGGTTTTTGTTGAATTTGTTGGTGTTTTTGAATGTTGAGGTTGTTGAATTTGTTGGTGTTGTTCAAAGTTGTGATTGTTGTTGAACTTTTTAGTGTTTTCATTGTTGAGGTTTTTGTTGAATTTGTTGGTGTTTTGGAATGTTGAGGTTTTTGTTGTATTTTTTGATGTTTCTCAATGTTGAGATTTTTGTTGAATTTTATGGTTATTTTCAATTTTGAGTTTGTTGTTCAATTTTTTGATGTTTTTCATTGTTGCGATACTTGTTGAATTTGATGGTGTTTTTCATTTTTGAGGTTGTTGTTGAATTGTTGGTTTTTTTCATTGCCGAGGTTGATGTTGAATTTGTTGGTTATTTTCAATGTTGAGGTTGTTGCATTTATTGGTGTTATCAATGGTTTATTTTAATCGTTTTTGTATTTTTCAAAGTTGAGGTTGCTGTTGAATTTGTTGGTCTTTTTCAATGTTAAGGTCGTTGAATTTCTTGATGGTTTCCAAAGTTGAGGTTGTTGTTGAATTTTTTGGTGTTTTTCATTGTTGAGGTTTTTGTTGAATTTGTTGGTGTTTCTGAATGTTGAGGATCTTGTTGAATTTTTTGTTGTTTTTCATTGTTGAGGTTGTTGTTGAATTTGTTGTTGTTTTTGAATGTTGAGGTTGGTGTTGAATTGTTTGGTGTTTTTCATTGTTGAGGTTCTTTTTGTTGAATTTTTTGATGTTTTTCATTGTTGAGGTTGTTGTTAAATTTGTTGGTGTATTTGAATGTTGAGGTTTTTAAATCTGTTGGTGTTTTTCAAAATTGAGGTTGTTGTTGAATTTGTTTGTGTTTTTCATTGTTGAGTTTTTTGTGGAATATGTTGGTGTTTTTCATTGTTGATGTTGTTGTTGAATTTGTTGGTGATTTTCAATATTGAGGTTGTAGTTGTATTTGTTGGTGTTTTTTCATGTTGAGGTTTTTGAATTTGTTAGTGCTTTTCAAACTTGAGGTTGTTGTTGAATTTTTTGGTGATTTTCAATATTGAGGTTGTTGTTGAATTTATTGGTGTATTCAATGTTTTTTTTTGAATCTTTTTGTATTTTTCAAAGTTGAGGTTGCAGTTGAATTTGTTGCTGTTTCTCAATGTTGAGGTTGTTGAATTTTTTGGTATTTTTCAAAGTTTAAGTTGTTTTTGAAATTTTTGGTTTTTATCATTGTTGAGTTTTTTGTTGAATTTGTTGTTGTTTTTGAATGTTGCGGTTGTTGTTGAATTTTTTGATGGTTTTCATTGTTGAGGTTGTTGTTGAATTTGTTTGTGATTTTCAATGTTGAGTTTGTTGTTGAATCTTTTGGTGTTTTTCATTTTTGAGGTTGTTGTTGAAATTGTTGGATTTTTTCAATGTTGAGGTTGTTGTTGAATTTTTTGGTGTTTTTCATTGTTGAGGTCGTTGTTGTTGAATTGTTTGCCTGTTTTCATTGTTGAGGTTGTTGTTGAATTTATTGGTGTTATCAATGTTTTTTTTAAACTTTTTTGTATTTTTCAAAGTTGTGTTTGTACTTTAATTTGTTGGTGGTTTTCAATGTTGATGTTGTTGAATTTGTTGGTATTTTTCAAAGTTGTGCTTGTTGTTGAATATTTTGGTGTTCTCATTGTTGAGGTTTTTGTTGAATTTGTTGCTGTTTTGGAATGTTCAATTGATGTTGCATTTTTTGCTGTTTCTCAATGTTGAGATTATTTGTTGAATTTGATGGTAATTTTCAATTTTGAGTTTTTTGTTGAATTTTTTGGTGTTTTTTTTTGTTGCGGTACTTGTTGAATTTGTTGGTGTTTTTCATTGTTGAGGTTCTTGTTGAATTTGTTGGTGTTTTTCAATGTTGAGGTTATTGAATTTGTTGGTGTTTTTCAAAATTGAGGTTGTTGTTGTATTTTTTGGTGTTTTTAATTGTTCAGGTTTTTGTTGAAATGGTTGGTGTTTTTCATTGTTGTGGTTGTTGTTGAATTTTTTGATGTTTTTCATTGTTGAGGTTGTTGTAAAATTTGTTGGGGATTTTCAATATTGAGGTTGTTGTTGAATTTGTTGGTGTTATCAATTTATATTTTGTTGAACCTTTTTGTATTTTTAAAAGTTGAGGTTGTTGTTGTATTTGTTGGTGTTTTTCAATGTTGAGGTTGTTGAAATTGTTGGTGTTTGTCAAAGCTGAGTTTGTTGTTGAATTTGTTGGTTTATTTGAATGTAGAGGTTGTTAAAACTGTTGGAGTTTTTCAAAATTGAGGTTGTTGTAGAATTTTTTGGTGTTTTTCATTGTTGAGGTTTTAGTAGAATATGTTGTTGTTTTTCATTGTTGAGGTTGTTGTTGAATTTGTTGGTGATTTTCAATATTGAAGTTGTTGTTGAATTTGTTGGTGATTTTCAATGCTGAGGTTGTTGAATTTATTGGTGTTATCAATGGTTTTTTTTTGATCTTTTTAGTATTTTTGAAAGTTGAGCTTGCAGTTGAATTTGTTGGTGTTTCTCAATGTTGAGGTTGTTGAATTTGTTGGCGTTTTTCAAAGTTGAGGTTGTTGTTGAATTTTTTGGTGTTTTCACTTGTTGAGGTTGTTGAATTTGTTGGTGTTTTGAATGTTGAGATTGTTGTTGAATTATTTGGTGTTTTTCATTGTTGAGGTTGTTGTTGAATTTGTTGGAGTTTTTCAATGTTGAGGTTGTTGTTGAATTTGTTGGTGTTTTTCAATGTTGTGGTTGTTGAATTTGTTGGTGTTTTTCCAAGTTGAGGTTGTTGCTGAATTTTTTGGTGTTTTTCATTGTTGAGGTTGTTGTTAAATTTGTTGGTGATTTTCAAAGCTGAGGTTGTTGTTGAATTTGTTTATGTATTTGAATGTTGAGGTTGTTAAATCTAATGGCGTTTTTTAAAATTGAGGTTGTTGTTGAATTTTTTGATGTTTTTCATTGTTGACTTTTTTGTTGAATATGTTGGTGTTTTTCATTGTTGAGGTTGTTGTTGAATTTGTTGGTGTTTTTCATTCTTTAGGTTGTTGTTGAATTTTTTGGTGTTTTTCATTGTTGACGTTGTTGTTGAATTTTTGGGTGTTTTTGAATGTTGAGGTTGTTGTTGAATTTTTAGGTGTTGTTCATTGTTGAGGTTGTTGTTGAATTTGTTGGTGTTTTTCAAAGTTGACGTTGTTGTTGATTTTTTTGGTGCGTTTCATTGTTGAGGTTGTTGTTGCATTTGTTGGTGTTTTTGAATGTTGAGGTTGTTGATGAATTCTTTGGTGTTTTTCATTGGTGTTGAATTTGTTGGTGTTTTCGAATGTTGAGGTTGTTGTTGAATTTGTTGGTGATTCTCAATATTGAGGTTATAGTTGAATTTGTTGGTGTTTTTCCATGTTGAGATTTTTGAATTTGTTGGTGTTTTTCAAAGTTGAGGTAGTTGTTGAATATTTTGGTGTTTTTCAATGTTAATGTTCTTGTTGACTTTATTGGTGTTATCAATGATTTTGCTTGAACTATTTTGAAGTTTTCAAAGTTGAGGTTGCAGTTGAATTTTTTAATATTTTTCATTGCTGAGGTTGTTATTGAATTTGTTGGTGATTTTCAATGTTGAGTTTGTTGCGAATTTTTTGGTGTTTTTCATTGTTGAGGTTGTTGTTGAAATTGTTGGAGTTATTCAATGTTGAGGTTGTTGTTGAATTTTTCGGTGTATTTCATTGTTGAGGTCGATGTTGTTGAATTGTTTGCCTGTTTTCATTGTTGAGGTTGTTGATGAATTTGTTGGTGATTTTCAATATTGAGGTTGTTGTTGAATTTATTGTTGTTATCAATGTTTTTTTTTAAACTTTTTTGTATTTTTCAAAGTTGTATTTGCACTTTAATTTGTTGGTGTTTTTCAATGTTGATGTTGTTGAATTTTTGGTATTTTTCAAAGTTGTGCTTGTTGTTGAATTTTATTGTGTTCTCATTGTTGAGGTTTTTGTTGAATTTGTTGCTGTTTTGGAATGTTCAATTGTTGTTGCATTTTTTGATGTTTTTCAATGTTGAGATTTTTTGTTGAATTTGATGGTAATTTTCAATTTTGATTTTGTTGTTTAATTTTTGGTGTTTTATTTGTTGCGGTACTTGTTGAATTTGTTGGTGTTTTTCATTGTTGAGGTTCTTGTTGAATTTGTTGGTGTTTTTCAACGTTGAGGTTATTGAATTTGTTGGTCTTTTTCAAAGTTGAGGTTGTTGTTGAATTTTTTGGTGTTTTTAATTGTTCAGGTTTTTGTTGAAATGGTTGGTGTTTTTCATTGTTGTGGTTGTTGTTGAATTTTTTGATGTTTTTCATTGTTGAGGTTGTTGTAAAATTTGTTGGGGATTTTCAATATTGAGGTTGTTGTTGAATTTGTTGGTGTTATCAATTTTTATTTTGTTGAACCTTTTTGTATTTTTATAAGTTGAGGTTGTTGTTGAATTTGTTGGTGTTTTTCAATGTTGAGGTTGTTGAAATTGTTGGTGTTTGTCAAAGCTGAGTTTGTTGTTGAATTTGTTAGTTTATTTGAATGTAGAGGTTGTTAAATCTGTTGGTGTTTTTCAAAATTGAGGTTGTTGTTGAATTGTTTGGTGTTTTTCATTGTTGAGGTTTTAGTTGAATATGTTGTTGTTTTTCATTGTTGAGGTTGTTGTTGAATTTGTTGGTGATTTTAAATGTTGAGGTTGTGGTTGAATTTGTTGGTGTTTTTCCATGTTGAGGTTGTTGTTGAATTTGTTGGTGATTTTCAATGTTCACTTTGTTGTTGAATTTTTTGGTGTTTTTCATTGCTGAGGTTGTTGTGGAATTTTTGGATGTTTTTCATTGTTGAATTTGTTGGTGATTTTCAATATTGAGGTTGATGTTGAATTTGTTGGTGTTTTTCAATGTTGGATTTGTTGTTGTATTTTTTGGTGTTTTTCATTGTTGAGGTTGTTGTTGTATTTCTTGGAGTTCTTCAATGTTGAGGTTGTTGAATTTGTTGGTGCTTTTGAATGTTGAGGTTGTAGTTGAATTTGTTGGTGTTTTTCATTGTTGAGGTTGTAGTTGACTTTGTTGGTGTTTTTCATTGTTGAGGTTTTTGATGAATTTGTTGGTGTTTTCCATTGTTGAGGTTTTTGTTGAATTTGTTGGTGTTTTTGAATGTTGAGGTTGTAGTTGGATTTGTTGGTGATTTACAATATTGAGGTTGTAGTTGAATTTTTTGGTGCTTTTCAATGTTGAGGTTTTGCAATTGGATCGTGCTTTTCAAAGTTGAGGTTGTTATTGAATATTTTGTTGTTTTTCAATGTTGAGGTTGTTGTTGAATTTTTTGGTGTATCCAATGTTTTTTTTTGAATCTTTTTGTATTTTTCAATGTTGTGGTTGTTGTTGATTTTTTTGGTGTTTTTCATTGTTGAGGTTTTGGTTGAATTTGTTGGTGTTTTTGAATGTTGAGGTTGTTGTTTTTATTGTTTGGTGTTATTGAATGTTGAGGTTTTTGTTGAATTTTTTGGTGATTTTCAATGTTGAGGTTGTTGTTGAATTTGTTGGTGATTTTCAATGTTCAGTTTGTTGTTGAATTTTTTGGTGTTTTTCATTGCTGAGGTTGTTGTTGAATTTTTGGATGTTTTTCATTGTTGAATTTGTTGGTGATTTTCAATATTGAGGTTGATGTTGAATTTGTTGGTGTTTTTCATTGTTGAGGTTTTTGATGAATTTGTTGTTGTTTTCCATTGTTGAGGTTTTTGTTGAATTTGTAGGTGTTTTTGAATGTTGAGGTTGTAGTTGAATTTGTTGGTGCTTTTCAATGTTGAGGTTTTGGAATTGGATCGTGCTTTTCAAAGTTGAGGTTGTTGTTGAATATTTTGGTGTTTTTCAATTTTGAGGTTGTTGTTGAATTTTTTTGTGTATTCAATGTTTTTTTTTAATCTTTTTGTATTTTTCAAAATTGTGGTTGCAGTTGAATTTGTTGGTGTTTTTCATTGTTGAGTTTGTTATTCAAATTGTTGGAGTTTTTGAATGTTGAGGTTGCAGTTGAATTTGTTGGTGATTTTCAAAGCTGAGGTTGTTGTTGAATTTGTTTGTGTATTTGAATGTTGAGGTTGTTAAATCTAATGGCGTTTTTCAAAATTGAGGTTGTAGTTGAATTTTTTGATGTTTTTCATTGTTGACGTTTTTGTTGAATATGTTGGTGTTTTTCATTGTTGAGGTTGTTGTTGAATTTGTTGGTGATTTTCAATATTGAGGTTGTAGTTGAATTTGTTGGTGTTTTTCATTCTTGAGGTTGTTGTTGAATTTTTTGGTCTTTTTCATTGTGGACGTTGTTGTTGAATTTTTGGGTGTTTTTGAATGTTGACGTTGTTGTTGAATTTTTTGGTGTTTTTCATTGTTGAGGTTTTTGTTGTATTTTTGGGTGCTTTTGAAAGTTGAGGTTGTTGTTGAATTTTTTGGTGATGTTCATTTTTGAGGTTGTTGTTGAATTTGTTGGTGTTTTTCAAAGTTGACGTTGTTGTTGATTTTTTTGGTGTTTTTAATTGTTGAGGTTTTTGTTGAATTTGTTGTCGTGTTTGAATGTTGAGGTTGTGGTTGAATTTTTTGGTGCTTTTCATTGTTGAGGTTGTTGTTGAATTTGTTGGTGTTTTTGAATGTTGAGGTTGTTGATGAATTCTTTGGTGTTTTTCATTGCTGAGATTGGTGTTGAATTTGTTGGTGTTTTCGAATGTTGAGGTTGTTGTTGAATTTGTTGGTGATTCTCAATATTGAGGTTGTAGTTGAATTTGTTGGTGTTTTTCCATGTTGAGATTTTTGAATTTGTTGGTGTTTTTCAAAGTTGAGCTAGTTGTTGAATATTATGTTGTTTTTCAATGTTAATGTTCTTTTTGAATTTATTGGTGTTATCAATGATTTTGCTTGAAATTTTTTGAAGTTTTCAAAGTTGAGGTTGCAGTTGAATTTGTCGGTGTTTTTCAAAGTTGAGGTTTTTGAATTGTTGGTGTTTTTCAAAGCTGAGGTTGTTGTTGAATTTTTTAATATTTTTCATTGCTGAGGTTGTTGTTGAATTTGTTGGAGTTTTTCAATGTTGAGTTGTTGAATTTTTCGGTGTTTTTCATTGTTGAGGTCGATGTTGTTGAATTGTTTGCCTGTTTTCATTGTTGAGGTTGTTGATGAATTTGTTGATGATTTTCAATATTGAGGTTGTTGTTGAATTTATTGGTGTTATCAATGTTTTTTTTTAAACTTTTTTGTATTTTTCAAAGCTGAGTTTGCCCTTTAATTTGTTAGTGTTTTTTAATGTTGATGTTGTTGAATGTCTTGGTGATTTTCAAAGTTGTGATTGTTGTTGCATTTTTTGATGTTTTTCAATGTTGACATTTTTGTTGAATTTGATGGTGATTTTCAATTTTGAGTTTGTTGTTGAATTTTGTGGTGTTTTTCATTGTTGCGGTACTTGTTGAATTTGTTGGTGTTTTTCATTGTTGAGGTTCTTGTTGAATTTGTTGGTGATTTTCAATGTTAAGGTGGTTGAATTTATTGGTGTTATCAATGGTTTTTTTTGATCTTATTTGTATTTTTCAAAGTTGAGGTTGCAGTTGAATTTGATGCTGCTTTTCAATGTTGAGTTTGTTGAATTTATTTGTGTTTTTCAAAGTTGATGTTGTTGTTGAATTTTTTGGTGTTTTTCATTGTTGAGGTTTTTGTTGAATTTGTTGGTGTTTTTGAATGTTGAGGTTGTTGTTGAATTTTTGTGTGTTTTTCATTCTTGAGGTTGTTGTTGAATTTGTTGCTGATTTTGATTGCTGACGTTGTTGTTGAATTTGTTGGTGTTTTTCAATGTTGTGGTTTTTGAATTTGTGGGCATTTTTCAAAGTTGACGTTGTTGTTGAATTTTTTGGTCTTTTTAATTGTTGAGGTTTTTGTTGAATTTGCTGGTGTTTTTGAATGTTGAGGTTGTTGATGAATTTTTTGGTGTTTTTCATTGTTGAGGTTGTCGTTGAATTTTTTGGTGTTTTCGAATGTTGGGGTTGTTGTTGAATTTGTCGGTGATTTTCGATATTGAGGTTGTAGTTGAATTTGTTGGTGTTTTTCCATTTTGAGGTTTTTGAATTTGTTGGTGTTTTTCAAAGTTGAGGTTGTTGTTGAATATTTTGGTGTTTTTCAATGTTAAGGTTCTTGTTGAATTTATTGGTGTTATCAATGATATTTCTTGAACTTCTTTGTATTTTTCAAAGTTGAGGTTGCAGTTGAATTTGTTGGTGTTTTTCAAAGTTGAGGTTGTTCAATTTGTTGGTGTTTTTCAATGTTGAGGTTGTTGTTGAATTTTTTGGTGTTTTTCATTGTTGAGGTTGTCGTTGAATTTTTTGGTGTTTTCGAATGTTGGGGTTGTTGTTGAATTTGTCAGTGATTTTCGATATTGAGGTTGTAGTTGAATTTGTTGGTGTTTTTCCATTTTGAGGTTTTTGAATTTGTTGGTGTTTTTCAAAGTTGAGGTTGTTGTTGAATATTTTGGTGTTTTTCAATGTTAAGGTTCTTGTTGAATTTATTGGTGTTATCAATGATATTTCTTGAACTTCTTTGTATTTTTCAAAGTTGAGGTTGCAGTTGAATTTGTTGGTGTTTTTCAAAGTTGAGGTTGTTGAATTTGTTGGTGTTTTTCAAAGTTGAGGTTGTTGTTGAATTTTTTGATGTTTTTCAATGTGGAGGTTTTTGTTGAATATGTTGTTGTTTTTCATTGTTGAGGTTGTTGTTGAATTTGTTGGTGATTTTCGATATTGAAGTTGTTGTTGAATTTGTTGGTGATTTTCAATGTTGAGATTTTTGAATTTGTTGGTGTTTTTCAAAGTTGAGCTAGTTGTTGAATATTATGTTGTTTTTCAATGTTAATGTTCTTGTTGAATTTATTGGTGTTATCAATGATTTTGCTTGAACTTTTTTGAAGTTTTCAAAGTTGAGGTTGCAGTTGAATTTGTCGGTGTTTTTCAAAGTTGAGGTTTTTGAATTGTTGGTGTTTTTCAAAGTTGAGGTTGTTGTATTTATTGGTGTTATCAATGGTTTTTTTTATCTTTTTAGTATTTTTCAAAGTTGAGCTTGCAGTTGAATTTGTTGGTGTTTCTCAATGTTGAGGTTGTTGAATTTGTTGGCGTTTTTCAAAGTTGAGGTTGTTGTTGAATTCCTTGGTGTTTTCGAATGTTTAGATTGTTGTTGAATTATTTGGTGTTTTTCATTGTTGAGGTGGTTGTTGAATTTGTTGAAGTTTTTCAATGTTGAAGTTGTTGTTGAATTTTTTGGTGTTTTTCATTGTTGAGGTCGTTGTTGTTGAATTGTTTGCCTGTTTACATTGTTGAGGTTGTTGATGAATTTGGTCGTGATTTTCAATATTGAGGTTGTTGTTGAATTTATTGGTGTTATCAATGTTTTTTTTTAAACTTTTTTGTATTTTTCAAAGTTGTGTTTGCACTTTAATTTGTTGGTGTTTTTCAATGTTGATGTTGTTGAATTTGTTGGTATTTTTCAAAGTTGTGCTTGTTGTTGAATTTTTTGGTGTTCTCATTGTTGAGGTTTTTGTTGAATTTGTTGCTGTTTTGGAATGTTCAATTGTTGTTGCATTTTTTGATGTTTTTCAATGTTGAGATTATTTGTTGAATTTGATGGTAATTTTCAATTTTGAGTTTGTTGTTGAATTTTTTGGTGTTTTTTTTTGTTGCGGTACTTGTTGAATTTGTTGGTGTTTTTCATTGTTGAGGTTCTTGTTGAATTTGTTGGTGTTTTTCAATGTTGAGGTTATTGAATTTGTTGGTCTTTTTCAAAGTTGAGGTTGTTGATGAATTTTTTGGTGTTTTTAATTGTTCAGGTTTTTGTTGAAATGGTTGGTGTTTTTCATTGTTGTGGTTGTTGTTGAATTTTTTGATGTTTTTCATTGTTGAGGTTGTTGTAAAATTTGTTGGGGATTTTCAATATTGAGGTTGTTGTTGAATTTGTTGGTGTTATCAATTTTTATTTTGTTGAACCTTTTTGTATTTTTATAAGTTGAGGTTGTTGTTGAATTTGTTGGTGTTTTTCAATGTTGAGGTTGTTGAAATTGTTGGTGTTTGTCAAAGCTGAGTTTGTTGTTGAATTTGTTAGTTTATTTGAATGTAGAGGTTGTTAAATCTGTTGGAGTTTTTCAAAATTGAGGTTGTTGTTGAATTTTTTGGTGTTTTTCATTGTTGAGGTTTTAGTTGAATATGTTGTTGTTTTTCATTGTTGAGGTTGTTGTTGAATTTGTTGGTGATTTTCAATATTGAAGCTGTTGTTGAATTTGTTGGTGATTTTCAATGTTGAGGTTGTTGAATTTATTGATGTTATCAATGTTTTTTTTTTATCTTTTTAGTATTTTTCAAAGTTGAGCTTGCAGTTGAATTTGTTGGTGTTTCTCAATGTTGAGGTTGTTGAATTTGTTGGCGTTTTTCAAAGTTGAGGTTGTTGTTGAATTCCTTGGTGTTTTCGAATGTTGAGGTTGTTGTTGAATTTGTTGGTGTTTTGAATGTTTAGATTGTTGTTAAATTATTTGGTGTTTTTCATTGTTGAGGTTGTTGTTGAATTTGTTGGAGTTTTTCAATGTTGAGGTTGTTGTTGAATTTGTTGGTGTTTTTCAATGTTGTGGTTGTTTAATTTCTTGGTGTATTTTCCAAGTTGAGGTTGTTGCTGAATTTTTTGGTGTTTTTCATTGTTGAGGTTGTTGTTAAATTTGTTGGTGATTTTCAAAGCTGAGGTTGTTGTTGAATTTGTTTGTGTATTTGAATGTTGAGGTTGTTAAATCTAATGGCGTTTTTCAAAATTGAGGTTGTAGTTGAATTTTTTGATGTTTTTCAAAGTTGACGTTTTTGTTGAATATGTTGGTGTTTTTCATTGTTGAGGTTGTTGTTGAATTTGTTGGTGATTTTCAATATTGAGGTTGTAGTTGAATTTGTTGGTGTTTTTCATTCTTGAGGTTGTTGTTGAATTTTTTGGTCTTTTTCATTGTGGACGTTGTTGTTGAATTTTTGGGTGTTTTTGAATGTTGACGTTGTTGTTGAATTTTTTGGTGTTTTTCATTGTTGAGGTTTTTGTTGTATTTTTGGGTGCTTTTGAAAGTTGAGGTTGTTGTTGAATTTTTTGGTGATGTTCATTTTTGAGGTTGTTGTTGAATTTGTTGGTGTTTTTCAAAGTTGACGTTGTTGTTGATTTTTTTGGTGTTTTTAATTGTTGAGGTTGGTGTTGATTTTTTTGGTGTTTTTAATTGTTGAGGTTGGTGTTGAATTTTTTTGGTGTTTTTCATTGTTGAGGATGTTGTTGAATTTTTTCATGTTATTCATTGTTGAGGTTGTTGTTGAAATTGTTGGTGTTTTTGAATGTTGAGGTTGTTGTTGAATTTTTTCGTGCTTTTCATTGTTGAGGTTGTTGTTGTTGAATTTTTTCATGTTTCTCATTGTTGAGGTTATTGTTGAATTTGTTGGTGATTTTCAATATTGAGGTTGTTGTTGAATTTTTTGGTGTTTTTCATTGTTGAGGTTGTTGTGGAATTTGTTGGTGTTGATTAATGTTGAGGTTGTTGTTGAATGTTTTGGTGTTATTCATTGTTTAGGTTGTTGTTTTTGAATTTTTGGATGTTTTTCATTGTTGAGGTTGTTGTTGAATTTGATGGTGATTTTCAATATGAAGGTTGTTGTGGAATTTGTTGGTGTTTTTCAATGTTGAGGTTGTTGTTGAATTTTTTGGTGCTTTTCATTGTTGAGGTTGTTGTTGTTGAATTTTTTCATGTTTTTCATTGTTGAGGTTGTTGTTGAATTTGTTGGTGATTTTCAATGTTGAGGTTGTTGTTGCATTTGTTGGTGTTTTTCAATTTTGGGGTTGTTGTTGAATTTTTTGGTGTTTTTCATTGTTGAGGTTGTTGTTGAATTTCTTGGAGTTCTTCAATGTTGAGGTTGTTGAATTTGTTGGAGTTTTTGAATGTTGAGGTTGTTAATGTTTTTTTTGGTGTTTTTCATTGTTGAGGATTTTGATGAATTTGTTGGTGTTTTTGAATGTTGAGGTTGTAGTTGAATTTGTTGGTATTTTTCATTGTTGAGGTTTTTGATGAATTTGTTGGTGGTTTCCATTGTTGAGCTTTTTGTTGAATTTGTTGGTGATTAACAATATTGAGGTTGTATTTGAATTTATTTGTGCTTTTCAATGTTGAGGTTTTGGAATTGGATCGTGTTTTTCAAAGTTGAGGTTGTTTTTGAATATTTTGGTGTTTTTCAATGTTGAGGTTGTTGTTGAATTTTCTGGTGTATTCAATGTTTTTTTTTAAATATTTTTGTATTTTTCAAAATTGAGGTTGCTGTTGAATTTCTTGGTGTTTTTCATTGTTGAGGTTGTTATTGAAATTGTTGGAGTTTTTCAATTTTGTGGTTGCCGTTGAATTTGTTGGTGTTTTTCAAAGCTGAGGTTGTTGTTGAATTTGTTGGTGTATTTGAATGTTGAGGTTGTTAAATCTGTTGGTGTTTTTCAAAATTGAGTTTTATGTTGAATTTTTTGGTGTATTTCATTGTTGAGGTTTATGTTGAATTTGATGGTGATTTTCAATGTTGAGTTTGTTGTCGAATTTTTTGGTGTTTTTCACTGTTGTGGTAGTTGTTGAAATTCTTGGTGTTTTTCAATGTTGAGGTTATTATTGATTTTTTTGGTGTTTTTCATTGTTGAGGTTGTTGTTGAATTTATTGATGTTTTTCATTGCTGTGGTTGTTGCTGAAATTGATGGTGTTTTTGAATGTTGAGTTTGTTGTTGAATTTTTTGGTGTTATTGAATGTTGTGGTTCTTGTTGAATTTTTTGGTGTTTTTCATTGTTGAGGTTGTTGTTGAATTTTTTGGTGTTTTTCATGGTTGAGGTTGTTGTTGAATTTTTTGATGATTTTCATTGCTGAGGTTGTTGTTGAATTTTTTGGTGTTTTTGAATGCTGAGGTTGTTGTTGATTTTTTTGCTGTTTTTCATTTTTGAGGTTTTCGTTGAATTTTTTGGTCTTTTTGAATTTTGAGATTGTTGATGAATTTTTTGATGTTATTCATTGTTGAGGTTGTATTTGAATTTGCTGGTGTTTTTGAATGTTGAGGTTGTTGTTGTTGAATTTTTGGATGTTTTTCATTGTTGAGGTTGTTGTTGAATTTGATGGTGAGTTTCAATATTGAGGTTGTTGTTGAATTTGTTTGTGTTTTTCAATATTGAGGTTGTTGTTGAATTTTTTGGTGTTTTTCATTGTTGAGGTTGTTGTTGTAGAATTTTTTGGATGTTTTTCATTGTTGAATTTGTTGGTGATTTTCAATATTGAGGTTGTTGTTGAATTTGTTGGTGTTTTTCAATGTTGGGGTTGTTGTTGAATTTTTTGGTGCTTTTCATTGTTGAGGTTGTTGTTGTATTTCATGGAGTTCTTCAATGTTGTGGTTGTTGAATTTGTTTGTGCTTTTGAATGTTCAGGTTGTTGATGATTTTTCGGTGATTTTCATGTTTGAGGTGTTTGATGAATTTGTTGGTGTTTTCCATTGTTGTGGTTTTTGTTGAATTTGTTGATGTTTTTGAATGTTGAGGTTGTAGTTGAATTTGTTGGTGTTTTTCATTGTTGAGGTTTTTGATGAATTTGTTGGTGTTTTCCATTGTTGAGGTTTTTCTTGAATTTGTTGGTGTTTTTGAATGTTGAGGTTGTAGTTGGATTTGTTGGTGATTAATAATATTGAGGTTGTAGTGGAATTTTTTGGTGCTTTTCAATGTTGAGGTTTTGCAATTGGATCGTGCTTTTCAAAGTTGAGGTTGTTATTGAATATTTTGTTGTTTTTCAATGTTGAGGTTGTTGTTGAATTTTTTGCTGCATCCAATGATTTTTTTCGAATCTTTTTGTATTTTTCAATGTTGTGGTTGTTGTTGATTTTTTTGGTGTTTTTCATTGTTGAGGTTTTGGTTGAATTTGTTGGTGTTTTTGAATGTTGAGGTTGTTGTTTTTATTGTTTGGTGTTATTGAATGTTGAGGTTGTTGTTGAATTTTTTGGTGATTTTAAATGTTGAGGTTGTGGTTGAATTTGTTGGTGTTTTTCCATGTTGAGGTTGTTGTTGAATTTGTTGGTGATTTTCAATGTTCACTTTGTTGTTGAATTTTTTGGTGTTTTTCATTGCTGAGGTTGTTGTGGAATTTTTGGATGTTTTTCATTGTTGAATTTGTTGGTGATTTTCAATATTGAGGTTGATGTTGAATTTGTTGGTGTTTTTCAATGTTGGATTTGTTGTTGTATTTTTTGGTGTTTTTCATTGTTGAGGTTGTTGTTGTATTTCTTGGAGTTCTTCAATGTTGAGGTTGTTGAATTTGTTGGTGCTTTTGAATGTTGAGGTTGTAGTTGAATTTGTTGGTGTTTTTCATTGTTGAGGTTGTAGTTGACTTTGTTGGTGTTTTTCATTGTTGAGGTTTTTGATGAATTTGTTGGTGTTTTCCATTGTTGAGGTTTTTGTTGAATTTGTTGGTGTTTTTGAATGTTGAGGTTGTAGTTGGATTTGTTGGTGATTTACAATATTGAGGTTGTAGTTGAATTTTTTGGTGCTTTTCAATGTTGAGGTTTTGCAATTGGATCGTGCTTTTCAAAGTTGAGGTTGTTATTGAATATTTTGTTGTTTTTCAATGTTGAGGTTGTTGTTGAATTTTTTGGTGTATCCAATGTTTTTTTTTGAATCTTTTTGTATTTTTCAATGTTGTGGTTGTTGTTGATTTTTTTGGTGTTTTTCATTGTTGAGGTTTTGGTTGAATTTGTTGGTGTTTTTGAATGTTGAGGTTGTTGTTTTTATTGTTTGGTGTTATTGAATGTTGAGGTTTTTGTTGAATTTTTTGGTGATTTTCAATGTTGAGGTTGTTGTTGAATTTGTTGGTGATTTTCAATGTTCAGTTTGTTGTTGAATTTTTTGGTGTTTTTCATTGCTGAGGTTGTTGTTGAATTTTTGGATGTTTTTCATTGTTGAATTTGTTGGTGATTTTCAATATTGAGGTTGATGTTGAATTTGTTGGTGTTTTTCATTGTTGAGGTTTTTGATGAATTTGTTGTTGTTTTCCATTGTTGAGGTTTTTGTTGAATTTGTAGGTGTTTTTGAATGTTGAGGTTGTAGTTGAATTTGTTGGTGCTTTTCAATGTTGAGGTTTTGGAATTGGATCGTGCTTTTCAAAGTTGAGGTTGTTGTTGAATATTTTGGTGTTTTTCAATTTTGAGGTTGTTGTTGAATTTTTTTGTGTATTCAATGTTTTTTTTTAATCTTTTTGTATTTTTCAAAATTGTGGTTGCAGTTGAATTTGTTGGTGTTTTTCATTGTTGAGTTTGTTATTCAAATTGTTGGAGTTTTTGAATGTTGAGGTTGCAGTTGAATTTGTTGGTGATTTTCAAAGCTGAGGTTGTTGTTGAATTTGTTTGTGTATTTGAATGTTGAGGTTGTTAAATCTAATGGCGTTTTTCAAAATTGAGGTTGTAGTTGAATTTTTTGATGTTTTTCATTGTTGACGTTTTTGTTGAATATGTTGGTGTTTTTCATTGTTGAGGTTGTTGTTGAATTTGTTGGTGATTTTCAATATTGAGGTTGTAGTTGAATTTGTTGGTGTTTTTCATTCTTGAGGTTGTTGTTGAATTTTTTGGTCTTTTTCATTGTGGACGTTGTTGTTGAATTTTTGGGTGTTTTTGAATGTTGACGTTGTTGTTGAATTTTTTGGTGTTTTTCATTGTTGAGGTTTTTGTTGTATTTTTGGGTGCTTTTGAAAGTTGAGGTTGTTGTTGAATTTTTTGGTGATGTTCATTTTTGAGGTTGTTGTTGAATTTGTTGGTGTTTTTCAAAGTTGACGTTGTTGTTGATTTTTTTGGTGTTTTTAATTGTTGAGGTTTTTGTTGAATTTGTTGTCGTGTTTGAATGTTGAGGTTGTGGTTGAATTTTTTGGTGCTTTTCATTGTTGAGGTTGTTGTTGAATTTGTTGGTGTTTTTGAATGTTGAGGTTGTTGATGAATTCTTTGGTGTTTTTCATTGCTGAGATTGGTGTTGAATTTGTTGGTGTTTTCGAATGTTGAGGTTGTTGTTGAATTTGTTGGTGATTCTCAATATTGAGGTTGTAGTTGAATTTGTTGGTGTTTTTCCATGTTGAGATTTTTGAATTTGTTGGTGTTTTTCAAAGTTGAGCTAGTTGTTGAATATTATGTTGTTTTTCAATGTTAATGTTCTTTTTGAATTTATTGGTGTTATCAATGATTTTGCTTGAAATTTTTTGAAGTTTTCAAAGTTGAGGTTGCAGTTGAATTTGTCGGTGTTTTTCAAAGTTGAGGTTTTTGAATTGTTGGTGTTTTTCAAAGCTGAGGTTGTTGTTGAATTTTTTAATATTTTTCATTGCTGAGGTTGTTGTTGAATTTGTTGGAGTTTTTCAATGTTGAGTTGTTGAATTTTTCGGTGTTTTTCATTGTTGAGGTCGATGTTGTTGAATTGTTTGCCTGTTTTCATTGTTGAGGTTGTTGATGAATTTGTTGATGATTTTCAATATTGAGGTTGTTGTTGAATTTATTGGTGTTATCAATGTTTTTTTTTAAACTTTTTTGTATTTTTCAAAGCTGAGTTTGCCCTTTAATTTGTTAGTGTTTTTTAATGTTGATGTTGTTGAATGTCTTGGTGATTTTCAAAGTTGTGATTGTTGTTGCATTTTTTGATGTTTTTCAATGTTGACATTTTTGTTGAATTTGATGGTGATTTTCAATTTTGAGTTTGTTGTTGAATTTTGTGGTGTTTTTCATTGTTGCGGTACTTGTTGAATTTGTTGGTGTTTTTCATTGTTGAGGTTCTTGTTGAATTTGTTGGTGATTTTCAATGTTAAGGTGGTTGAATTTATTGGTGTTATCAATGGTTTTTTTTGATCTTATTTGTATTTTTCAAAGTTGAGGTTGCTTTTGAATTTGATGCTGCTTTTCAATGTTGAGTTTGTTGAATTTATTTGTGTTTTTCAAAGTTGATGTTGTTGTTGAATTTTTTGGTGTTTTTCATTGTTGAGGTTTTTGTTGAATTTGTTGGTGTTTTTGAATGTTGAGGTTGTTGTTGAATTTTTGTGTGTTTTTCATTCTTGAGGTTGTTGTTGAATTTGTTGCTGATTTTGATTGCTGACGTTGTTGTTGAATTTGTTGGTGTTTTTCAATGTTGTGGTTTTTGAATTTGTGGGCATTTTTCAAAGTTGACGTTGTTGTTGAATTTTTTGGTCTTTTTAATTGTTGAGGTTTTTGTTGAATTTGCTGGTGTTTTTGAATGTTGAGGTTGTTGATGAATTTTTTGGTGTTTTTCATTGTTGAGGTTGTCGTTGAATTTTTTGGTGTTTTCGAATGTTGGGGTTGTTGTTGAATTTGTCGGTGATTTTCGATATTGAGGTTGTAGTTGAATTTGTTGGTGTTTTTCCATTTTGAGGTTTTTGAATTTGTTGGTGTTTTTCAAAGTTGAGGTTGTTGTTGAATATTTTGGTGTTTTTCAATGTTAAGGTTCTTGTTGAATTTATTGGTGTTATCAATGATATTTCTTGAACTTCTTTGTATTTTTCAAAGTTGAGGTTGCAGTTGAATTTGTTGGTGTTTTTCAAAGTTGAGGTTGTTCAATTTGTTGGTGTTTTTCAATGTTGAGGTTGTTGTTGAATTTTTTGGTGTTTTTCATTGTTGAGGTTGTCGTTGAATTTTTTGGTGTTTTCGAATGTTGGGGTTGTTGTTGAATTTGTCAGTGATTTTCGATATTGAGGTTGTAGTTGAATTTGTTGGTGTTTTTCCATTTTGAGGTTTTTGAATTTGTTGGTGTTTTTCAAAGTTGAGGTTGTTGTTGAATATTTTGGTGTTTTTCAATGTTAAGGTTCTTGTTGAATTTATTGGTGTTATCAATGATATTTCTTGAACTTCTTTGTATTTTTCAAAGTTGAGGTTGCAGTTGAATTTGTTGGTGTTTTTCAAAGTTGAGGTTGTTGAATTTGTTGGTGTTTTTCAAAGTTGAGGTTGTTGTTGAATTTTTTGATGTTTTTCAATGTGGAGGTTTTTGTTGAATATGTTGTTGTTTTTCATTGTTGAGGTTGTTGTTGAATTTGTTGGTGATTTTCGATATTGAAGTTGTTGTTGAATTTGTTGGTGATTTTCAATGTTGAGATTTTTGAATTTGTTGGTGTTTTTCAAAGTTGAGCTAGTTGTTGAATATTATGTTGTTTTTCAATGTTAATGTTCTTGTTGAATTTATTGGTGTTATCAATGATTTTGCTTGAACTTTTTTGAAGTTTTCAAAGTTGAGGTTGCAGTTGAATTTGTCGGTGTTTTTCAAAGTTGAGGTTTTTGAATTGTTGGTGTTTTTCAAAGTTGAGGTTGTTGTATTTATTGGTGTTATCAATGGTTTTTTTTATCTTTTTAGTATTTTTCAAAGTTGAGCTTGCAGTTGAATTTGTTGGTGTTTCTCAATGTTGAGGTTGTTGAATTTGTTGGCGTTTTTCAAAGTTGAGGTTGTTGTTGAATTCCTTGGTGTTTTCGAATGTTTAGATTGTTGTTGAATTATTTGGTGTTTTTCATTGTTGAGGTGGTTGTTGAATTTGTTGGCGTTTTTCAATGTTGAGGTTGATGTTGAATTTTTTGGTGTTTTACCTTGTTGAGATTGTTGTTGAAATTGTTGAAGTTTTTCAATGTTGAAGTTGTTGTTGAATTTTTTGGTGTTTTTCATTGTTGAGGTCGTTGTTGTTGAATTGTTTGCCTGTTTACATTGTTGAGGTTGTTGATGAATTTGGTCGTGATTTTCAATATTGAGGTTGTTGTTGAATTTATTGGTGTTATCAATGTTTTTTTTTAAACTTTTTTGTATTTTTCAAAGTTGTGTTTGCACTTTAATTTGTTCGTGTTTTTCAATGTTGATGTTGTTGAATTTGTTGGTATTTTTCAAAGTTGTGCTTGTTGTTGAATTTTTTGGTGTTCTCATTGTTGAGGTTTTTGTTGAATTTGTTGCTGTTTTGGAATGTTCAATTGTTGTTGCATTTTTTGATGTTTTTCAATGTTGAGATTATTTGTTGAATTTGATGGTAATTTTCAATTTTGAGTTTGTTGTTGAATTTTTTGGTGTTTTTTTTTGTTGCGGTACTTGTTGAATTTGTTGGTGTTTTTCATTGTTGAGGTTCTTGTTGAATTTGTTGGTGTTTTTCAATGTTGAGGTTATTGAATTTGTTGGTCTTTTTCAAAGTTGAGGTTGTTGATGAATTTTTTGGTGTTTTTAATTGTTCAGGTTTTTGTTGAAATGGTTGGTGTTTTTCATTGTTGTGGTTGTTGTTGAATTTTTTGATGTTTTTCATTGTTGAGGTTGTTGTAAAATTTGTTGGGGATTTTCAATATTGAGGTTGTTGTTGAATTTGTTGGTGTTATCAATTTTTATTTTGTTGAACCTTTTTGTATTTTTATAAGTTGAGGTTGTTGTTGAATTTGTTGGTGTTTTTCAATGTTGAGGTTGTTGAAATTGTTGGTGTTTGTCAAAGCTGAGTTTGTTGTTGAATTTGTTAGTTTATTTGAATGTAGAGGTTGTTAAATCTGTTGGAGTTTTTCAAAATTGAGGTTGTTGTTGAATTTTTTGGTGTTTTTCATTGTTGAGGTTTTAGTTGAATATGTTGTTGTTTTTCATTGTTGAGGTTGTTGTTGAATTTGTTGGTGATTTTCAATATTGAAGCTGTTGTTGAATTTGTTGGTGATTTTCAATGTTGAGGTTGTTGAATTTATTGATGTTATCAATGTTTTTTTTTTATCTTTTTAGTATTTTTCAAAGTTGAGCTTGCAGTTGAATTTGTTGGTGTTTCTCAATGTTGAGGTTGTTGAATTTGTTGGCGTTTTTCAAAGTTGAGGTTGTTGTTGAATTCCTTGGTGTTTTCGAATGTTGAGGTTGTTGTTGAATTTGTTGGTGTTTTGAATGTTTAGATTGTTGTTAAATTATTTGGTGTTTTTCATTGTTGAGGTTGTTGTTGAATTTGTTGGAGTTTTTCAATGTTGAGGTTGTTGTTGAATTTGTTGGTGTTTTTCAATGTTGTGGTTGTTTAATTTCTTGGTGTATTTTCCAAGTTGAGGTTGTTGCTGAATTTTTTGGTGTTTTTCATTGTTGAGGTTGTTGTTAAATTTGTTGGTGATTTTCAAAGCTGAGGTTGTTGTTGAATTTGTTTGTGTATTTGAATGTTGAGGTTGTTAAATCTAATGGCGTTTTTCAAAATTGAGGTTGTAGTTGAATTTTTTGATGTTTTTCAAAGTTGACGTTTTTGTTGAATATGTTGGTGTTTTTCATTGTTGAGGTTGTTGTTGAATTTGTTGGTGATTTTCAATATTGAGGTTGTAGTTGAATTTGTTGGTGTTTTTCATTCTTGAGGTTGTTGTTGAATTTTTTGGTCTTTTTCATTGTGGACGTTGTTGTTGAATTTTTGGGTGTTTTTGAATGTTGACGTTGTTGTTGAATTTTTTGGTGTTTTTCATTGTTGAGGTTTTTGTTGTATTTTTGGGTGCTTTTGAAAGTTGAGGTTGTTGTTGAATTTTTTGGTGATGTTCATTTTTGAGGTTGTTGTTGAATTTGTTGGTGTTTTTCAAAGTTGACGTTGTTGTTGATTTTTTTGGTGTTTTTAATTGTTGAGGTTGGTGTTGATTTTTTTGGTGTTTTTAATTGTTGAGGTTGGTGTTGAATTTTTTTGGTGTTTTTCATTGTTGAGGATGTTGTTGAATTTTTTCATGTTATTCATTGTTGAGGTTGTTGTTGAAATTGTTGGTGTTTTTGAATGTTGAGGTTGTTGTTGAATTTTTTCGTGCTTTTCATTGTTGAGGTTGTTGTTGTTGAATTTTTTCATGTTTCTCATTGTTGAGGTTATTGTTGAATTTGTTGGTGATTTTCAATATTGAGGTTGTTGTTGAATTTTTTGGTGTTTTTCATTGTTGAGGTTGTTGTGGAATTTGTTGGTGTTGATTAATGTTGAGGTTGTTGTTGAATGTTTTGGTGTTATTCATTGTTTAGGTTGTTGTTTTTGAATTTTTGGATGTTTTTCATTGTTGAGGTTGTTGTTGAATTTGATGGTGATTTTCAATATGAAGGTTGTTGTGGAATTTGTTGGTGTTTTTCAATGTTGAGGTTGTTGTTGAATTTTTTGGTGCTTTTCATTGTTGAGGTTGTTGTTGTTGAATTTTTTCATGTTTTTCATTGTTGAGGTTGTTGTTGAATTTGTTGGTGATTTTCAATGTTGAGGTTGTTGTTGCATTTGTTGGTGTTTTTCAATTTTGGGGTTGTTGTTGAATTTTTTGGTGTTTTTCATTGTTGAGGTTGTTGTTGAATTTCTTGGAGTTCTTCAATGTTGAGGTTGTTGAATTTGTTGGAGTTTTTGAATGTTGAGGTTGTTAATGTTTTTTTTGGTGTTTTTCATTGTTGAGGATTTTGATTAATTTGTTGGTGTTTTTGAATGTTGAGGTTGTAGTTGAATTTGTTGGTATTTTTCATTGTTGAGGTTTTTGATGAATTTGTTGGTGGTTTCCATTGTTGAGCTTTTTGTTGAATTTGTTGGTGATTAACAATATTGAGGTTGTATTTGAATTTATTTGTGCTTTTCAATGTTGAGGTTTTGGAATTGGATCGTGTTTTTCAAAGTTGAGGTTGTTTTTGAATATTTTGGTGTTTTTCAATGTTGAGGTTGTTGTTGAATTTTCTGGTGTATTCAATGTTTTTTTTTAAATATTTTTGTATTTTTCAAAATTGAGGTTGCTGTTGAATTTCTTGGTGTTTTTCATTGTTGAGGTTGTTATTGAAATTGTTGGAGTTTTTCAATTTTGTGGTTGCCGTTGAATTTGTTGGTGTTTTTCAAAGCTGAGGTTGTTGTTGAATTTGTTGGTGTATTTGAATGTTGAGGTTGTTAAATCTGTTGGTGTTTTTCAAAATTGAGTTTTATGTTGAATTTTTTGGTGTATTTCATTGTTGAGGTTTATGTTGAATTTGATGGTGATTTTCAATGTTGAGTTTGTTGTCGAATTTTTTGGTGTTTTTCACTGTTGTGGTAGTTGTTGAAATTCTTGGTGTTTTTCAATGTTGAGGTTATTATTGATTTTTTTGGTGTTTTTCATTGTTGAGGTTGTTGTTGAATTTATTGATGTTTTTCATTGCTGTGGTTGTTGCTGAAATTGATGGTGTTTTTGAATGTTGAGTTTGTTGTTGAATTTTTTGGTGTTATTGAATGTTGTGGTTCTTGTTGAATTTTTTGGTGTTTTTCATTGTTGAGGTTGTTGTTGAATTTTTTGGTGTTTTTCATGGTTGAGGTTGTTGTTGAATTTTTTGATGATTTTCATTGCTGAGGTTGTTGTTGAATTTTTTGGTGTTTTTGAATGCTGAGGTTGTTGTTGATTTTTTTGCTGTTTTTCATTTTTGAGGTTTTCGTTGAATTTTTTGGTCTTTTTGAATTTTGAGATTGTTGATGAATTTTTTGATGTTATTCATTGTTGAGGTTGTATTTGAATTTGTTGGTGTTTTTGAATGTTGAGGTTGTTGTTGTTGAATTTTTGGATGTTTTTCATTGTTGAGGTTGTTGTTGAATTTGATGGTGATTTTCAATATTGAGGTTGTTGTTGAATTTGTTTGTGTTTTTCAATATTGAGGTTGTTGTTGAATTTTTTGGTGTTTTTCATTGTTGAGGTTGTTGTTGTAGAATTTTTTGGATGTTTTTCATTGTTGAATTTGTTGGTGATTTTCAATATTGAGGTTGTTGTTGAATTTGTTGGTGTTTTTCAATGTTGGGGTTGTTGTTGAATTTTTTGGTGCTTTTCATTGTTGAGGTTGTTGTTGTATTTCATGGAGTTCTTCAATGTTGTGGTTGTTGAATTTGTTTGTGCTTTTGAATGTTCAGGTTGTTGATGATTTTTTGGTGATTTTCATGTTTGAGGTGTTTGATGAATTTGTTGGTGTTTTCCATTGTTGTGGTTTTTGTTGAATTTGTTGATGTTTTTGAATGTTGAGGTTGTAGTTGAATTTGTTGGTGTTTTTCATTGTTGAGGTTTTTGATGAATTTGTTGGTGTTTTCCATTGTTGAGGTTTTTCTTGAATTTGTTGGTGTTTTTGAATGTTGAGGTTGTAGTTGAATTTGTTGGTGATTAATAATATTGAGGTTGTAGTTGAATTTTTTGGTGCTTTTCAATGTTGAGGTTTTGCAATTGGATCGTGCTTTTCAATGTTGAGGTTGTTGTTGAATTTTTTGCTGCATCCAATGATTTTTTTCGAATCTTTTTGTATTTTTCAATGTTGTGGTTGTTGTTGATTTTTTTGGTGTTTTTCATTGTTGAGGTTTTGGTTGAATTTGTTGGTGTTTTTGAATGTTGAGGTTGTTGTTTTTATTGTTTGGTGTTATTGAATGTTGAGGTTGTTGTTGAATTTTTTGGTGATTTTAAATGTTGAGGTTGTGGTTGAATTTGTTGGTGTTTTTCCATGTTGAGGTTGTTGTTGAATTTGTTGGTGATTTTCAATGTTCACTTTGTTGTTGAATTTTTTGGTGTTTTTCATTGCTGAGGTTGTTGTGGAATTTTTGGATGTTTTTCATTGTTGAATTTGTTGGTGATTTTCAATATTGAGGTTGATGTTGAATTTGTTGGTGTTTTTCAATGTTGGATTTGTTGTTGTATTTTTTGGTGTTTTTCATTGTTGAGGTTGTTGTTGTATTTCTTGGAGTTCTTCAATGTTGAGGTTGTTGAATTTGTTGGTGCTTTTGAATGTTGAGGTTGTAGTTGAATTTGTTGGTGTTTTTCATTGTTGAGGTTGTAGTTGACTTTGTTGGTGTTTTTCATTGTTGAGGTTTTTGATGAATTTGTTGGTGTTTTCCATTGTTGAGGTTTTTGTTGAATTTGTTGGTGTTTTTGAATGTTGAGGTTGTAGTTGGATTTGTTGGTGATTTACAATATTGAGGTTGTAGTTGAATTTTTTGGTGCTTTTCAATGTTGAGGTTTTGCAATTGGATCGTGCTTTTCAAAGTTGAGGTTGTTATTGAATATTTTGTTGTTTTTCAATGTTGAGGTTGTTGTTGAATTTTTTGGTGTATCCAATGTTTTTTTTTGAATCTTTTTGTATTTTTCAATGTTGTGGTTGTTGTTGATTTTTTTGGTGTTTTTCATTGTTGAGGTTTTGGTTGAATTTGTTGGTGTTTTTGAATGTTGAGGTTGTTGTTTTTATTGTTTGGTGTTATTGAATGTTGAGGTTTTTGTTGAATTTTTTGGTGATTTTCAATGTTGAGGTTGTTGTTGAATTTGTTGGTGATTTTCAATGTTCAGTTTGTTGTTGAATTTTTTGGTGTTTTTCATTGCTGAGGTTGTTGTTGAATTTTTGGATGTTTTTCATTGTTGAATTTGTTGGTGATTTTCAATATTGAGGTTGATGTTGAATTTGTTGGTGTTTTTCATTGTTGAGGTTTTTGATGAATTTGTTGTTGTTTTCCATTGTTGAGGTTTTTGTTGAATTTGTAGGTGTTTTTGAATGTTGAGGTTGTAGTTGAATTTGTTGGTGCTTTTCAATGTTGAGGTTTTGGAATTGGATCGTGCTTTTCAAAGTTGAGGTTGTTGTTGAATATTTTGGTGTTTTTCAATGTTGAGGTTGTTGTTGAATTTTTTTGTGTATTCAATGTTTTTTTTTAATCTTTTTGTATTTTTCAAAATTGTGGTTGCAGTTGAATTTGTTGGTGTTTTTCATTGTTGAGTTTGTTATTCAAATTGTTGGAGTTTTTGAATGTTGAGGTTGCAGTTGAATTTGTTGGTGTTTATCAAAGCAGAGGTTGTTGTTGAATTTGTTGGTGTATTTGAATGTTGAGGTTGATAAATCTGTTGGTGTTTTTCAAAGTTGAGGTTGTTGTTGAATTTTATTTTTGTTTTTCATTGTTGAGGTTTTTGTTGAATTTGATCGTGATTTTCAATATTGAGTTTGTTGTCGAATTATTTGGTGTTTTTCATTGTTGTGGTAATTGTTGAAATTCTTGGAGTTTTTCAATGTTGAGGTTTTTATTGATTTTTTTCCTGTTTTACATTGTTGAGGTTGTTGTTGAATTTTTTTGGTGTTTTTCATTATTGAGGATGTTGTTGAATTTTTTGATGTTTTTCATTATTGAGGTTGTTGTTGAAATTGTTGGTGTTTTTGAATATTGAGGTTGTTGTTGAACTTTTTGGCGTTTTTCATTGTTGAGGTTTTGGTTGAATTTGTTGGTGTTTTTGAATGTTGAGGTTGTAGTTGAATTTGTTGGTGATTAACAATATTGAGGTTGTAGTTGAATTTTTCGGTGCTTTTCAATGTTGTGGTTTTGGAATTGGATCGTGCTTTTCAATGTTGAAGTTGTTGTTGAATATTTTGGTGTTTTTCAATGTTGCGGTTGTTGTTGAATTTTTTGATGTATTCAATGTTTTTTTTTTAATCTTTTTGTATTTTTCAAAATTGTGGTTGCAGTTGAATTTTTTGGTGTTTTTCATTGTTGAGTTTGTTATTCAAATTGTTGGAGTTTTTGAATGTTGAGGTTGCAGTTGAATTTGTTGGTGTTTTTCAAAGCTGAGGTTGTTGTTGAATTTGTTGGTGTATTTGAATGTTGAGGCTGTGAAATCTGTTGGTGATTTTCAAAATTGAGGTTGTTGATGATTTTTATTGGTGTTTTTCATTGTTGAGGTTTTTGTTGAATTTGATGGTGATTTTCAATATTGAGTTTGTTTTCGATTTTTTTGGTGTTTTTCATTGTTGTGGTAAATGTTGAAATTCTTGGAGTTATTCAATGTTGAGGTTTTTATTGATTTTTTTCCTATTTTTCATTGTTGAGGTTGTTGTTGAATTTTTTTGGTGTTTTTCATTGTTGAGGATGTTGTTCAATTTTTTGATGTTTTTCATTATTGAGGTTGTTGTTGAAATTGTTGGTGTTTTTGAATGTTGAGGTTGTTGTTGAATTTTTTGGTGTTTTTCATTGTTGAGGTTGTTGTTGAATTGGTTGGAGTTTTTCAATGTTGAGGTTGTTGTTGAATTTGTTGGTGTTTTTCAATGTGGAGGTTGTTGTATTTGTTGCTGTTTTTCAAAGTTGAGTTTGTTGTTGAATTTTTTGGTGTTTTTCATTGTTGTGGTAATTGTTGAAATTCTTGGAGTTATTCAATGTTGAGGTTTTTATTGATTTTTTTTCCTATTTTTCATTGTTGAGGTTGTTGTTGAATTTTTTTTGGTGTTTTTCATTGTTGAGGATGTTGTTGAATTTTTTGATGTTTTTCATTATTGAGGTTGTTGTTGAAATTGTTGGTGTTTTTCAATGTTGAGGTTGTTGTTGAATTTTTTGGCGTTTTTCATTGTTGAGGAAGTTGTTGAATTTGTTGGTGTTTTTCAATGTTGAGGTTGTTGTTGAATTTTTTGATGTTTTTCATTGCTGAGGTTGTTGTTGAATTTGTTGGTGTTTTTGAATGTTGAGGTTGTTGAATTTTTTGGTGTTTTTCATTGTTGAGGTTGTTGTTGAATTTGTAGGAGTTTTTCAATGTTGAGGTTGTTGTTGAATTTGTTGGTGTTTTTCAATGTGGTGGTTGATGTATTTGTTGCTGTTTTTCAAAGTTGAGTTTGTTGTTGAATTTTTTGGTGTTTTTCATTGTTGAGGTTTTGCCAGTATTTGTTGGTGTTTTTGAATGTTGAGGTTGTTGTATTTATTTTATGGTGTTTTTGAATGTTGAGGTTGTTGTTGAATTTTTTGGTGTTTTTCATTGTTGAGGTTGTTGTGGAATTTTTTGGTGTTTTTCAATGTTGAGGTGTTTATTGATTTTTATTTGTGTGATTCATTGTTGAGGTTGTTGTTGAATTTTTTAGGTGTTTTTCATTGTTGAGGATGTTGTTGAATTTTTTGATGTTAATCATTGCTGAGGTTGTTGTTGAAATTGTTGGTGTTTATGAATGTTGAGGTTGTTGTTGAATTTTTTGGTGCTTTTCATTGTTGAGGTTGTTGTTGAATTTGTTGGAGTTTTTCAATGTTGGGGTTGTTGTTGAATTTGTTAGCGTTTTTCAATGTTGAGGTTGTTGAATTTGCTGGTGATTTTCACAGTTGAGGTTGTTGTTGAATTTTTTGGTGTTTTTCATTGTTGAGGTTTTTGTGGAATTTTTTGGTGTTTTTCAATGTTGAGGTGTTTATTGATTTTTATTGGTGTTTTTCATTGTTGAGGTTGCTGTTGAATTTTTTTGGTGTTTTTCATTGTTGAGGATGTTGTTGAATTTTTTGATGTTATTCATTGCTGAGGTTGTTGTTGAAATTGTTGGTGTTTTTGAATGTTGAGGTTGTTGTTGAATTTTTTGGTGTTTTTCATTGTTGAGGTTGTTGTTGAATTTTTTGGAGTTTTTCACTGTTGATGTTGTTGTTGAATTTGTTAGCGTTTTTCAATGTTGAGGTTGTTGAATTTGCTGGTGATTTTCAAAGTTGAGGTTGTTGTAGAATTTTCTGCTGTTTTTCATTGTTGAGGTTTTGGTTGAATTTGTTGGTGTTTTTGAATGTTGAGGTTGTTGTTTTTATTATTTGGTGTTTTTGAATGTTAAGGTTTTTTTTGAAGTTTTATGTTGTTTTTCATTGTTGAGGTTGTTGTTGAATTTTTTGATGTTTTTCATTGCTGAGGTTGTTGTTCAAATTGTTCGTGTTTTTCAATGTTTAGGTTGTTGAATTTGTTGGTGTTTTTCAAAGTTGAGGTTGTTGAATTTTTTCGTGTTTCTCATTGTTGAGGTTTTTGTTGAATTTGTTGTTATTTTTGAATATTGAGGTTGTTGTTGAATTTTTTGATGTTTTTAAATGTTGAGGTTGTTGTAGAAATTGCTGCTCATTTTCAATGTTGAGGTTGTTGAATTTGTTCGTGTTTTTCAAAGTTGAGGTTGTTTTTGAATTTTTTGGTGTTTTTCATTGTTGAGGTTTTTGTTGAACTTTTTGGTATTTTTGAATGTTGACCTTGTTGAATGTGTTGGTGTTTTTCAAAGCTGAGGTTGTTGTAGATTATTTTGGTCGTATTCAATGTTGAGGTTGTTGTTGAACTTGTTGGGAATTTTCAATATTGCGGTTGTTTTTTGAATTTATTTGCGAATTGAATGTTTTTTTTTAAATCTTTTTGTATTTTTCAAAGTTGAGGTTGTATTTGAATTTGTTACTATTTTTCAATGTTGAGGTTGTTGCATTTGTGGTTGTTTTTCAAAGTTGAGGTTGTTGTTGATTTTTTTGGTGTTTTTCATTTTTGCGGTTGTTGAATTTGTTGTTGTTTTTGAATGTTTAGCTTGTTGTTGAATTTGTTGGTGATTTTCAATGTTGAGGTTTTTGAATTTATTGGTCTTTTTCAAAGTTGAGGTTGTTGAATATGTTGCTGTTTTTCATAGTTGAGGTTGTTGATGAATTTGTTGCTCTATTTCAATGTTGACGTTGTTGCATTTGTTGGTGTTTTTCAAAGTTCAGGTTGCTGTTGAATTTTTCGGTGTTTTTCATTGTTGAGGTAGTTGTTGAATTAAGGTGTTTTTGAATGTTGAGGTTGTTGTTGAAGTTGTTGGTGATTTTGAATGTTGAGGTTGTTGAATTTATTTGTGTTTTTCAATGTTGAGATTGTTGTTGAATTTGTTGGTGATTATCAATATTGAGGTTGTAGTTGAATTCGTTGCTGTATTTCAATGTTGAGGTTGTTGAATTTGTTGGTGATTTTCAACGTTGAGTTTGTCGTTGAATTTTATTGTTGTTTTTCTTTGTTGAGGTTGTTGTTGAAATTGTTTGAGTTTTTCAATGTTGAGGTTTTTGATGAATTTTTTGGTGTTTTTCAAAGTTGAGGTTGTTGTTGTTGAATTTTTTGATGTTTTTCATTGTTGAGGTTGTTGTTAAATTTGTTGGTTATTTTCAATATTGAGGTTGTTGTTGAATTTATTGGTGTTATCAATGTTGAATTTGTTGGTGAATTATTTGGTGTTTTTGATTGTTGAGGTTGTTGTTGAATTCATTGGTGTTATCAATGGTTTTTTTTGAACTTCTTTGTATTTTTCAAAGTTGATGTTGCCCTTGAATTTGTTGGTGTTTTTCAATGTTGAGGTTGTTGAATTTGTTGGTGTTTTTCAAGGTTGAGGTTGTTGCTGAATTTTTGATGATTTTCATTGTAGAAGTTGTTGTTGAATTTGTTGGTGTATTTCATTGTTGAGGTTGTTGTTGAATTGTCGGTGATTTTCAATATTGAGGTTGTTGTTGAATTTATTGGTGTTATCAATGTTTTTTTTAAAACTTATTTGTATTTTTCAAAGTTGTGGTTGCAGTTGAATTTGTTGGTGTTTCTCAATGTTGAGGTTGTTGAATTTGTTGGTGATTTTCAAAGATGAGGTTGTTGTTGAATTCGTAGGTGATTTTCAATGTTGGGGTTGTTGTTGAATTTTTTGGTGTTTTTCATTGTTGAGGTTGTTGTTGAATTTGTTGTTGTTTTTCAGTATTGAGGTTGTTTCTGAATTTGTTGGTGTTTTTGAATATTGAGGTTGTTGTTGAATTTTTTGGTGTTTTTCATTGTTGAGGTTGTTGTTGAATTTGTTGGAGTTTTTCAATGTTGAGATTGTTGTTGTATTTGTTGGTATTTTTCAAAGTTGAGGTTGCAGTTGAATTTGTTCGTGTTTTTCAAATTTGAGGTTGTTGTTGCATTTTTTGGTATGTTTCATTGTTGGGGTTTTTGTTGAATTTGTTGGTGGTTTTGAATGTTGAGGTTGTTGTTGAATTTGTTGGTGTTTTTCATTGTTGAGGTTGTGGTTGAATTTGTTGGAGTTATTCATTGTCGAGGCTGTTGTTGTATTTGTTGGTGATTTTCAGCAATGAGGTTGTTGTTTTATTTGTTGCTGTTTTTCAAAGTTGAAGTTGTTGTTGAATTTTTTGGTGTTTTTCATTGTTGAGGTTGTCGTTGAATTTGTTGGTGTTTTTGAATGTTGAGGTTGTTTTTGAATTTGTTCGTTGTTTTCAGTATTGATGTTGTTATTGAATTTGTTGGTGTTTTTCAATGTTGTGGTTGTTGTTGAATTTTTTGATGTTTTTAATTCTTGAGGTTGTTGTTGAATTTGTTGGAGTTTATCAATGTTGAGGTTGTTGAATTTTTTGGTGTTTATCAAAGTTGAGGATGATGGTGAATTTTTTGGTGTTTTTCATTTTGGAGGTTTTTGTTGAATTCATTGGTGTAATCAATGCTTTTTTTTGACCTTTTTTGTATTTTTCAAAGTTGATGTTGCACTTGAATTTGTTGGTGTACTTCAATGTTGAGGTTGTTGAATTTGTTGGTGTTTTTCAAAGTTGAGGTTGTTGCTGAATTTTATGGTGTATTTCATTGTTGATGTTGTTGTTGAATTTGTTGGTGTTTTTCATTGTTGAGGTTGTTGTTGAATTTGTCGGTGATTTTCAATATTGAGGTTGTTGTTGAATTTATTGGTGTTATCAATTTTTTTTAAAAACATTTTTGTATTTTTCAAAGTTGTGGTTGCAGTTGAATTTGTTGGTGTTTTTCAATGATGAGGTTAGTGTTGAATTCGTGGGTGATTTTCAATGTTGGGGTTGTTGTTGAATTTTTTGGTGTTTTTCATTGTTGAGGCTGTTGTTGAATTTATTGATGTTTTCCAGTATTGAGGTTGTTGTTGAATTTGTTGGTGTTTTTGATTATTGAGCTTGTTGTAGAATTTTTTGGTGTTTTTCATTGTTGAGGTTGTTGTTGAATTTGTTGGAGTTTTTCAATGTTGAGGTTGTTGTTGTATTTGTTGGTATTTTTCAAAGTTGAGGTTGCAGTTGAATTTGTTGGTGTTTTTCAAAGTTGAGGTTGTTGTTGCATTTCTTGGTGTGTTTCATTGTTGAGGTTTTTGTTGAATTTGTTGGTGGTTTTGAATGTTGAGGCTGTTGTTGAATTTGTTGTTGTTTTTCATTGTTAAGGTTGTTCAATTTGTTGGAGTTTTTCATTGATGAGGTTGTTGTTGTATTTGTTGGTGATTTTCAGCATTGAGGTTGCTGTTTTATTTGTTGCTGTTTTTCAAAGTTGAAGTTGTTGTTGCATTTTTTGGTGTTTTTCATTGTTGAGGTTGTCGGTGAATTTGTTGTTGTTTTGCAATGTTGAGGTTGTTTATGAATTTCTTGGTCATTTTTAATAATGTGGTTGTTGTTGAATTTATTGGTGTTATCAATGGTTATTTTTTAACTTTTTTGTATTTTTCAAAGTTGAGGTTGCAGTTGAATTTGTTGGTGTTTTTCCAAGTTGAGGTTGTTGTTGAATTTTTGATGTTTTTCATTGTTGAGCTTTTTTTTGAATTTTTGGTGTTTTTCAAAGTTGAAGTTGTAGTTGAATTTTTTGGTGTATTTCATTGTTGAGGTTGTCGGTGAATTTGTTGGTGTTTTTGAATGTTGAGGTTGTTGTTGAATTCGTTTTTGTTTTTCAGTATTGAGGTTGTTATTGAATTTGTTGGTGTTTTTCAATGTTGTGGTTGTTGTTAAATTTTTTGGTGTTTTTAATTGTTGAGGTTGTTGTTGAATTTGTTGGAGT
The DNA here is from genome assembly GCF_964194155.1 of Cetorhinus maximus. Taxonomy (NCBI): domain Eukaryota; kingdom Metazoa; phylum Chordata; class Chondrichthyes; order Lamniformes; family Cetorhinidae; genus Cetorhinus; species Cetorhinus maximus. Next base: position 946,189 of record NC_135905.1, read on the forward strand.
TTTTCAATGTTGATGTTGTTGAATTTTTGGTGTTTATCAAAGTTGAGGATGTTGGTGAATTTTTTGGTGTTTTTCAGTGTTGAGGTTGTTGTTGAATTCATTGGTGTTGTCAATGGTTTTTTTTGAACTCTTTTGTATTTTTCAAAGTTGATGTTGCACTTGAATTTGTTGGTGTTTTTCAATGTTGAGGTTGTTGAATTTGTTGGTGTTTTTCAAAGTTACGGTTGTTGCTGAATTTTTTGGTGTTTTTCATTGTTGAAGTTGTTGTTGAATATGTTGGTGTTTATCAAAGTTGAGGTTGTTGCTGAATTTTTTGGTGCTTTTCAAAGTTGCGATTGTTGCTGAATTTTTTGGTATTTTTCATTGTTGAAGTTGTTGTTGAATTTGTTGGTGTTTTTTATTGTTGAGGTTGTTGTTGAATTTGTCGGTGATTTTCAATATTGAGATTGTTGTTGAATTTATTGGTGTTATCAATGTTTTTTTTTAAACTTTTTTGTATTTTTCAAAGTTGTTGTTGCAGTTGAATTTGTTGGTGTTTTTGAATGTTGAGGTTGTTGAATTTGTTGATGTTTATCAAAGATGAGGTTGTTGTTGAATTCGTTGGTGATTTTCAATGTTGGGGTTTTTGTTGAATTTTATGGTGTTTTTCATTGTGGAGGTAGTTGTTGAATTTGTTGGTGTTTTTCAGTATTGAGGTTGTTGTTGTATTTGTTGGTATTTTTGAAAGTTGAGGTTGCAGTTGAATTTGTTGATGTTTTTAAAGTTGAGGTTGTTGTTGCATTTTTTGGTGTGTTTCTTTATTGAGGTTTTTGTTGAATTTGTTGGTGGTTTTGAATGTTGAGGTTGTTGTTGAATTTTTTGGTGTTTTTCATTGTTGAGATTGTTGTTGAATTTGTTCGAGTTTTTCATTGTTGAGGTTGTTGTTGTATTTGTTTGTGATTTTCAGCATTGAGGTTGTTGTTTTATTTGTTACTGGTTTTGAAAGTTGAAGTTGTTGTTGAATTTTTTGGTGTTCTTCATTGTTGAGGTTGTCGTTGAATTTGTTGGTGTTTTTGAATGTTGAGGTTGTTGTTGAATTTGTTGGTGTTTTTCAGTATTGAGGGTGTTGTTGAATTTGTTGGTGTTTTTCAATGTTGTGGTTGTTGTTGAATTTTTTGGTGTTTTTAATTGTTGAGGTTGTTGTTGAATTTGTTGGAGTTTTTAAATGTTGAGGTTGTTGAATTTGTTGGTGTTTTTCAAAGCTAGGGATGTTGTTGAATTTTTTGGTGTTTTTCATTGTTGAGGTTGTTGTTGAATTTATTGGTGTTATCAATGTTTTTTTTGAACTTTTTTGCATTTTTCAAAGTTGATGTTGCACTCGAATTTGTCGGTGTTTTTCAATGATGAGGTTGTTGAATTTGTTGGTGATTTTCAAAGTTGAGGTTGTTGCTGAATTTTTTGGTGTTTTTCATTGTTGAAGTTGTTGTTGTATTTGTTGGTGTTTTTCATTGTTGAGGTTGTTGTTGAATTTTTCTGTGTTTTCATTATTGAGGTTGTTGTTGAATTAGTTCGTGATTTTCAATGTTGTGGTTGTTGTTGAATTTTTTGGTGTTTTTCATTGTTGAGGTTGTTGTTGAATTTGTTGGCGTTTTTCAATGTTGAGGTTTTTGAATTTGTTCTCGTTTATCAAAGTTGAGATTGTTGTTGAATTTTTTGTTGTATTTCATTGTTGAGGTTGCAGTTGAATTTGTTGGTGTTTTTCAATGTTGAGGTTGTTGAGTTTGTTGGTGTTTTTCAAAGATGAGGTTGTTTTTGAATTATTTGGTGTTTTTCATTTTTGAGGTTTTTTTGAACTTGTTGGTGTTTTTGATAGTTGAGTTTGTTGTTGAATTGTGTGGTGATTTTCAATGTTGAGTTTGTTGTTGAATTTTTTGGTGTTTATCATTGTTGCAGTTGTTGTTCAAATTGTTGGAGTTTTTCAATGTTGAGGTTGTTGTTGATCTTTTTGGTGTTATTCATTGTTGTGGTTGTTGTTGTTGAATTTTATGCTGTTTTGCATTGTTCAGGTTGTAGATGTTGAATTTTTTGATGTCTTTCCTTGCTGAGGTTGTTGTTGAATTTGTTGGAGATTTTCAATGTTGAGTTTGTTGTTGAATGTGTTGGTGTTTTGCAATATTGAGGTTTTTGTTGAATTTGTTGGTGATTTTCAATATTGAGGTTGTTCTTGAATCTTTTGGTGCTATCAATGGTTTTTGTAACTTTTTTGTATTTTTCAAAGTTGAGGTTGCAGTTGAATTCGTTGGTGGTTTTCAATGTTGAGTTTGTTGTTGAATTTTTTTCCTATTTTTCATTGTTGAGGTTTTTGTTGAATTTTTTGGTGTTTTTGAATATCGAGGTTGTTGTCGAATTTTTTGGTGTTTTTCATTGTTGAGGTTGTTTTTGAATTTGTTGGAGTTTTTCAATGTTGAGGTTGTTGTTGTATTTGTTGGTATTTTTCAAAGTTGACTTTGCAGTGGAACTTGTTGGTGTTTTTGAAAGTTGAGGTTTTGTTGCATTTTTTGGTATTTTTCATTGTTGAGGTTGTTGTTGTTGAATTTGTTGGTGTTTTTAAATTTTGAGGTTGTTGAATTTGTTGGTGTATTTCATTGTTGAGTTTGTTGTTGAATTTGCTGGTGTTTTGGATTGTGGAGATTGTTGTTGAATTTGTTGGTGATTTTCAATATTGAGCTTGTTGTTGAATTTATTAGTGTTATCGATGTATTTTTTTTTAACTTTTTAGTATTTTTCAAAGTTGATGATGCAGTTGAATTTGTTGGTGTTTTTCAATGTTGAAGTTTTTGAATTTGTTGGTGTTTTTCAAAGTTGAGGTTGCTGTGGAATTTGTTGGTGTTATCAATATTTATATTGTTCAAATTTTTTGTATTTTTCAAAGTTGAGGTTGCAGTTAAATTTGTTGCTGTTTTTCAATGTTGAGGTTGTTGAATTTGTTGGTGTTTTTGAAAGTTGAGGTTGTCGTTGAACTTTTTTGTCTTTTTCATTGTTGCGGTTGTTGCTGAAATTGTTGGAGTGTTTCAATGTTGAGGTTGTTGATCTTTTGGTGTTTTTCATTGCTTTGGTTGTTGTTGTTGAATTTTTTGATGTTTTTCATTGTTCAGGAAGTTGCTGTTTAATGTTATGATATTTGTCTTTGCTGAGGTTGTTGTTGAATTTGTTGGTGATTTTCAATGTTGAGTTTGTTGTTGAATGTGTTCGTGTTTTGCAATGTTGAGGTTTTTGTTGAATTTGTTGGTGATTTTCAATATTGAGGTTGTTGTTGAATTTATTGGTGTTATCAATGGTTTTTTTTAACTTTTTGTATTTTTCAATGTTGAGGTTGTTGTTGTATTTGTTGGTATTATTTCAAAGTTGAGGTTGCTGTTGAATTTGTTGGTGTTTTTCAAAGTTGAGTTTGTTGTTGCATTTTTTGGTGTTTTTCATTGTTGAGGTTTTTGTTGAATTTGTTGGTGGTTTTAAATGTTTAGGTTGTTGTTGAATTTTTTGATGTTTTTCATTGTTGAGGTTGTTGTTGAATTTGTTGGTGTTATCAACGGTATTTTTTGAACTTTTTTGTATTTTTCAAAGTTGATGATGCAGTTGAAATTGTTGGTGATTTTCAATGTTGAGGTTGTTGAATTTGTTCGTCTTTTTCAAAGTTGAGGTTGCTTTTGTATTTTTTGGTTATATGCAATAGTGACGTTCTTGTTGAATTTGTTGGTTTTATCAATATTTATTTTGATGAAATTTTTTGTAATTTTTAAAGTTGAGGTTATTGTTGAGTTTAATGGTGTTTTTGAAAATTGAGGTTGTTGTTGAATTTTTTCGTGTTTTTCATTGTTGAGGATGTTGTTGAATTTGTTGGTGTTTTTGATTGTTGAGGTTGTTATTGAATTAGTTGGTTTTTTGCAAAGTTGAGGCTGTTGTTGAATTTTTTGATGTTTTTCATTGTTGAGGTTGTTGTTGATCATTTTGGCGTTTTTCAATGTTGAGGTTGTTGTTGTTGAATTTTTTGGTGTTTTTCATTGTTGAAGTTGTTGTTGTTGAATTTGTTGTTGATTATCATTGTTGAGGTTGTTGTTGAATTTGTTGGTGATTTTCAATGTTGTGTTTGTTGAATTTTTTTGTGTTTTTCATTGTTGAGGTTGTTGTTGAATTGGTTTGGTATTTTTCATTGTTGAGGTTTTTGTTGAATTTGTTGGTGTTTTTGAATATTGAGGCTGTTGTTGAATTTGTTGGTTCTTTTCATTGTTGAGGTTGTTGTTGAATGTGTTGGTGTTTTGCAATGCTATGGTTTTTGTTGTACTTGTTGGTGATTTTCAAAATTGAGGTTGTTGTTGAATATATTGATGTTATCAATGGTTTTTTTAAAACTTTTTTGAATTTTTCAAAGTTGAGGTTGCAGTTGAATTTGTTGGTGTTTTTCAATGTTGTCGTTGTTGAATTTGTTGGTGTTTTTCATTGTTGAGGTTGTTGTTGAATTTTTTTGGTATTTTTCATTGTTGAGGTTTTTGTTGAATTTGTTGGTGTTTTTGAATATGAGGTTGTTGTTGAATTTTTTGGTGTTTTTCATTGTTGAGGTTGTTGTTGAATTTGTTGGAGTCTTTCAATCTTGAGGTTGTTGTTATATTTGTTGGTATTTTTCAAAGTTGAGGTTGCAGTTGAATTTGTTGGTGTTTTCAAAATTGAGGTTGTTGTTGCATTTTTTGTTGTTTTTCACTGTTGAGGTTTTTGTTGAATTTGTTGGTGGTTTTGAATGTTTAGGTTGTTGCTGAATTTTTTGATGTTTTTCATTGTTGAGGTTGTTGTTGAATTTGTTGGTGTTTTTGAATGTTGAGGTTGTTGTTGTTGAATTTTTGGATGTTTTTCATTGTTGATGTTGTTGTTGAATTAGATGGTGATTTTCAATATTGAGGTTGTTGTTGAATTTGTAGGTGTTTTTCAATGTTGAGGTTGTTGTTGAATTTTTTGGTGTTTTTCATTGTTGAGGTTGTTGTTGTTGAATGTTTGGATGTTTTTCATTGTTGAATTTTTTGGTGTTTTTCATTGTTGAGGTTGTTGAATTTGTTTGTGCTTCTGAATGTTCAGGTTGTTGATGAATTTTTTGTTGTTTTTCATATTTGAGGTTGTTGTTGAATTTGTTTGTGTTTTTGAATGTTGAGATTGTTGATGAATTTTTTGGTGTTTTTCATTTTTGAGGTTTTAGATGAATTTGTTTGTGTATTCCATTGTTGCAGGTTTTTGTTGAATTTGTTTGTTTTTTTGAATGTTGAGGTTGTAGTTGAATTTGTTGGTGTTTTTCATTGTTGAGGTTTTTGATGAATTTGTTGGTGTTTTCCAATGTTAATGTTATTGCTGAATTTGTTGGTGTTTTTGAATGTTGAGGTTGTGGTTGAATTTGTTGGTGATTAACAGTATTGAGGTTGTAGTTGAATTTTTTGGTGCTTTTCAATGTTGAGGTTTTGGAATTGGATCGTGCTTTTCAAAGTTGAGGTTGTTATTGAATATTTTGTTGATTTTCAATGTTGAGATTGTTGTTGAATTTTTTTTTGTATTCAATGTTTTTTTTTGAATCTTTTTGTATTTTTCAATGTTGAGGTTGTTGTTGATTTTTTTGGTGTTTTTCATTGTTGAGGTTTTGGTTGAATTTGTTGGTGTTTTTGAATATTGAGGTTGTTGTTTTTATTGTTTGTTATTGAATGTTGAGGTTCTTGTTGAATTTTTTGCTGATTTTCAATGTTGAGGTTGTGGTTGAATTTGTTGGTGTTTTTGAATGTTGAGGTTGTAATTGAATTTGTTGGTATTTTCCGTTGTTGAGGTTTTTGATGAATTTGTTGCTGGTTTCCATTGTTGAAGGTTTTGTTGAATTTGTTGGTGATTAACAATATTGAGGTTGTAGTTGAATTTTTTGGTGCTTTTCAATGTTGAGGTTTAGGAATTGGATCGTGTTTTTCAAAGTTGAGGTTGTTTGTGAATATTTTGGTGTTTTTCAATGTTGAGGGTGTTGTTAAATTTTTTGGTGCTTTCATTGTTGAGGTTTTTGTTGAATTTGATGGTGATTTTCAATGTTGAGTTTGTGTTGAATTTTTTGGTGTTTTTCATTGATGTGTTAGTTGTTGAAATTCTTGGAGTTTTTCAATGTTGAGGTTTTTATTGATATTTTTGGTGTTTTTCATTGTTGAGGTTGTTGTTGAATTTATTGATGTTTTTCATTGCTTTGGTTGTTGTTGAAATTGTTGGTGTTTTTCATTGTTGAGGTTGTTGTTCAATTTGTTGGAGGTTTTTCAATGTTGAGGTTATTGTTGAATTTGTTGGTGTTTTTCAATGATGAGGTTGTTGAATTTGTTGGAGTTTTTCAAAGTTGAGGTTGTTGTTGATATTTTTGGTGCATTTCATTGTTGAGGTTTTGTTTGAATTGATTGGTGTTTTTGAATGTTGAGGTTGTTGTTGAATTTTTTGGTGTATTCAATGTACTTTTTTGAATCTTTTTGTGTTTTTCAAAATTGAGCTTGCAGTTGAATATCTTGGTGTTTTTCATTGTTGAGGTTGTTATTGAAATTGTTGGAGTTTTTCTATGTTGAGGTTGCCGTTGAATTTGATGCCGTTTTCAAAGTTGAGGTTGTTGTTGAATTTGTTGGTGTAATTGAATGTTGAGGTTCTTAAATCTGTTGGTGTTTTTCAAAATTGAGGTTATTGTTGAATTTTTTGGTGTTTTCAATTGTTGTGGTAGTTGTTGAAAAACTTGGAGTTTTTCAATGTTGAGGTTTTTATTGATCTTTTTTGGTGTTTTTCATTGTTGAGGTTGTTATTGAATTTTTTTGGTGTTTTTCATTGTTGAGGTTGTTGTTGAATTTATTGATGTTTTTCATTGCTGTGGTTGTTGTTGAAATTGTTGGTGTTTTTGAATGTTGCGGTTGTTGTTGTTGAATTCATTGGTGTTTTTCATTGTAGAGGTTGTTGTTGAACTTGTTGGAGGTTTTCAATGTTGAGGTTATTGTTGAATTTGTTGGTGTTTTTCAATGATGAGGTTGTTGAATTTGCTGGAGTTTTTCAAAGTTGCGGTTGTTGTTGATTTTTTTGGTTTTTTCATTGTTGAGGTTTTGGTTGAATTTGTTGGTGTTTTTGAATGTTGAGGTTGTTGCTTTTATCTTTTGGTGTTATTGAATGTAGAGGTTCTTGTTGAATTTTTTGGTGTTTTTCATTGTTGAGGTTGTTGTTGAATTTTTTGGTGTTTTTCATTGTTGAGGTTGTTGTTGTTGAATTTTTGGATGTCTTTCATTGTTGAATTTGTTGGTGATTTTCAATATTGAGGTTGTTGTTGAATTTGTTGGTGTTTTTCAATGTTGGGGTTGTTGTTGAATTTTTTGGTGTTTTTCATTGTTGAGGTTGTTGTTGTATTTCTTGGAGTTCTTCAATGTTGAGGTTGTTGAATTTGTTGGTGCTTTTGAATGTTAAGGTTGTTGATGAATTTATTGGTGTTTTACATTTATGAGGTTTTTGATGAATTTGTTGGTGTTTTCCATTGTTGAGGTTTTTGTTGAATTTGTTGGTGTTTTCCATTGCTGAGGTTTTTGTTGAATTTGTTGGTGTTTTTGAACTTTGAGGTTGTAGTTGAATTTGTTGGTGATTAACAATATTGAGGTTGTAGTTGAATTTTTTGGTGCTTTTCAATGTTGAGGTTTAGGAATTGGATCGTGCTGTTCAAAGTTGAGGTTGTTTCTGAATATTTTAATGTTTTTCAATGTTGAGGTTGTTGTTGAATTTTTTGGTGTATTCAATGTTTTTTTTTAATCTTTTTGTATTTTTCAAAATTGTGGTTGCAGTTGAATTTGTTGGTGTTTTTCATTGTTGAGTTTGTTATTCAAATTGTTGGAGTTTTTGAATGTTGAGGTTGCAGTTGAATTTGTTGGTGTTTTTCAATGTTGAGGTTGTTGTTGAATTTGTTGGTTTTTTTGAATGTTGAGGTTTTTAAATCTGTTGGTTTTTTTTTAAAATTGAGGTTGTTGTTGAATTTTATTGGTGTTTTTCATTGTTGAGGTTTTTGTTGAATTTGATGGTGATTTTCAATATTGAGTTTGTTGTCGAATTTTTTGGTGTTTTTCATTGTTGAGGTAATTGTTGAAATTCTTGGAGTTTTTCAATGTTGAGGTTTTATTGATTTTTTTCCTGTTTTTCATCGTTGAGGTTGTTGTTGAATTTTTTTGGTGTTTTTCATTATTGAGGTTGTTGTTGAAATTGTTGGTGTTTTATAATGTTGAGGTTGTTGAATTTGTTGGATTTTTTCAAAGATGAGTTTGTTGTTGAATTTTTTGGTGTTTTTCATTGTTGAGGTTGTTGTTGTTGTATTTTTTGGTGTTTTTCATTGTTGAGGTTGTTTTTGAATTTGTTGGTGTTGATTAATGTTGAGGTTGTTGTTGAATGTTTTGATGTTTTTCATTGTTGAGGTTGTTGTTGAACTTGTTGGAGGTTTTCAATGTTGAGGTTATTGTTGAATTTGTTGGTGTTTTTCAATGATGAGGTTGTTGAATTTGCTGGAGTTTTTCAAAGTTGAGGTTGTTGTTGATTTTTTTGGTTTTTTCATTGTTGAGGTTTTGGTTGAATTTGTTGGTGTTTTTGAATGTTGAGGTTGTTGTTTTTATCTTTTGGTGTTATTGAATGTTGAGGTTCTTGTTGAATTTGTTGGTGTTTTTCATTGTTGAGGTTGTTGTTGAATTTTTTGGTGTTTTTCAATGTTGAGGTTTTTGTTGAATTTGTTGGAGTTTTTGAATTATGAGGTTGTTGTTGAATTTGTTGGTGTTTTTCATGGTTGAGGTTGTTGTTGAATTTGTTGGTGTTTTTGAGTGCTGAGGTTGTTGTTGAATTTTTTGGTGCTTTTCACTTTTGAGGTTGTTGTTGAATATGTTGGTCTTTTTCAATGTTGAGGCTGTTGAATTTGTTGGAGTTTTTCAAAGTAGAGGTTGTTGTTGAATTTTTTGGTGTTCTTCATTTTTGAGGTTTTCGTTGAATTTTTTGGTCTTTTTGAGTGTTGTGATTGTTGATGAATTTTTTGGTGTTATTCATTGTTGAGGTTGTTTTTGAATTTGTTGGTGTTTTTGAATGTTGAGGTTGTTGTTGTTGAATTTTTGGATGTTTTTCATTGTTGTGGTTGTTGTTGAATTAGATGGTGATTTTCAATATTGAGGTTGTTGTTGAATTTGTAGGTGATTTTCAATGTTGAGGTTGTTGTTGAATTTTTGGGTGTTTTTCATTGTTGAGGTTGTTGTTGTTGAATGTTTGGATGTTTTTCATTGTTGAATTTTTTGGTGTTTTTCATTGTTGAGGTTGTTGAATTTGTTTGTGCTCTGAATGTTCAGGTTGTTGATGAATTTTTTGGTGTTTTTCATATTTGAGGTTGTTGTTGAATTTGTTTGTGTTTTTGAATGTTGAGGTTGTTGATGAATTTTTTGGTGTTTTTCATTTTTGAGGTTTTTGATGAATTTGTTTGTGTTTTCCATTGTTGCAGGTTTTTGTTGAATTTGTTTGTTTTTTTGAATGTTGAGGTTGTAGTTGAATTTGTTGGTGTTTTTCATTGTTGAGGTTTTTGATGAATTTGTTGGTGTTTTCCAATGTTGAGGTTATTGTTGAATTTGTTGGTGTTTTTGAATGTTGAGGTTGTGGTTGAATTTGTTGGTGATTAACAATATTGAGGTTGCATTTGAATTTTTTGGTGCTTTTCAATGTTGAGGTTTTGTAATTGGATCGTGCTTTTCAAAGTTGAGGTTGTTATTGAATATTTTTATTGATTTTCAATGTTGAGATTGTTGTTGATTTTTTTGGTGTTTTTCATTGTTGATGTTTTGGTTGAATTTGTTGGTGTTTTTGAATGTTGAGGTTGTTGTTTTTATTGTTTGGTGTTATTGAATGTTCAGGTTCTTGTTGAATTTTTTGCTGATTTTCAATGTTGAGGTTGTGGTTGAATTTGTTGGTGTTTTTCCATGTTGAGGTTTTTGAATTTGTTGGTGTTTTTCAAAGTTGAGGTTGTTGTTGAATTTGTTGGTGATTTTCAATGTTCAGTTTGTTGTTGAATTTTATTGGTGTTTTTCATTGTTGAGGTTGTTGTTGTTGAATTTTTGGATGTTTTTCATTGTTGAATTTGTTGGTGATTTTCAATATTGAGGTTGTTGTTGAATTTGTTGGTGTTTTTCATTGTTGGGGTTGTTGTTGAGTTTTTTGGTGTTTTTCATTGTTGAAGTTGTTGTTGTATTTCTTGGAGTTCTTCAATGTTGAGGTTGTTGAATTTGTTGGTGCTTTTGAATGTTGAGGTTGTTGATGAATTTTTTTGGTGTTTTTCATTTATGAGGTTTTTGATGAATTTTTTTGGTGTTTTCCATTGTTGAGGTTTTTGTATAATTTGTTGGTGTTTTCCATTGCTGAGGTTTTTGTTGAATTTGTTGGTGTTTTTGAAATTTGAGGTTGTAGTTGAATTTGTTGGTGATTAACAATATTGTGGTTGTAGTTGTATTTTTTGGTGCTTTTCAATGTTGAGGTTTAGGAATTGGATCGTGCTGTTCAAAGTTGAGGTTGTTTCTGAATATTTTGGTGTTTATCAATGTTGAAGTTGTTGTTGAATTTTTTGGTGTATTCAATTTTTTTTTTTGAATCTTTTTGTATTTTTCAAAATTGTGGATGCAGTTGAATTTGTTGGTGTTTTTCATTGTTGAGTTTGTTATTCAAATTGTTGAAGTTTTTGAATGTTGAGGTTGCAGTTGAATTTGTTGGTGTTTTTCAAAGCTGAGGTTGTTGTTGAATTGTTGGTGTATTTGAATGTTGAGGTTGTTACATCTGTTGGTGTTTTTCAAAATGACGTTGTTGTTGAATTTTAATGGTGTTTTTCATTGTTGAGGTTTTTGTTGAATTTGATGGTGATTTTCAATATTGAGTTTGTTGTCGAATTTTTTGGTGTTTTTCATTGTTGTGGTAATTGTTGAAATTCTTGGAGTTTTTCAATGTTGAGGTTTTTATAGATTTTTTTCCTGTTTTTCATCGTTGAGGTTGTTGTTGAATTTTTTTGGTGTTTTTCATTGTTGAGGATGTTGTTGAACTTTTTGATGTTTTTCATTATTGAGGTTATTGTTGAAATTGTTGGTGTTTTTTAATGTTGAGGTTGTTGAATTAGTGGGTTATTTTCAAAGATGAGTTTGTTGTTGAATTTTTTGGTGTATTTCATTGTTGAGGTTGTTTTTGTTGAATTTTTTGGTGCTTTTCATTGTTGAGGTTGTTGTTGAATTTGTTGGTGTTGATTAATGTTGAGGTTGTTGTTGAATGTTTTGGTGTTTTTCATTGTTGAGGTTGTTGTTTTTGAATTTTTGGATGTTTTTCATTGTTGAGGTTGTTGTTGAATTTGTTGGTGATTTTCAATATTGAGGTTGTTGTTGAATTTGTTGGTGTTTTTCAATGTTCAGGTTGTTGTTGAATTTTTTGGTGTTTTTCATTGTTGAGGTTGTTGTGGAATTTGATGCTTTTGATTAATGTTGAGGTTGTTGTTGACTGTTTTGGTGGTTTTCATTGTTGAGGTTGTTGTTTTTGTATTTTTGAATGTTTTTCATTGTTGAGGTTGTTGTTGAATTTGATGGTGATTTTCAATATTGAGGTTGTTGTTGAATTTGTTGTTGTTTTTTAATGTTGGGGTTGTTGTTGAATTTTTTGGTGTCTTTCATTGTTGAGGTTGTTGTTGTTGTTGAATTTTTTCATGTTTTTCATTGTTGAGGTTGTTGTTGAATTTGTTGGTGATTTTCAATATTGAGGTCGTTGTTGAATTTGTTGGTGTTTTTCAATGTTGGGGTTGTTGTTGAATTTTTTGGTGTTTTTCATTGTTGAGGTTGTTGTGGAATTTGTTGGTGTTTTCCATTGTTGAGGTTGTTGTTGTTGTTGAATTTTTTCATGTTTTTCATTGTTGAGGTTGTTGTTGAATTTGTTGGTGATTTTCAATATTGAGGTCGTTGTTGAATTTGCAGGTGTTTTTGAATGTTGAGGTTGTTGATGAATTTTTTGGTGTTTTTCATTGTTGAGGATTTTGAAGAATTTGTTGGTGTTTTCCATTGTTGAGGTTGTAGTTGAATTTGTTGGTATTTTTCATTTTTGAGGATTTTGATGAATTTGTTGGTGGTTTCCATTGTTGAGGTTTTTGTTGAATTTGTTGGTGATTAACAATATTGAGGTTGTAGTTGAATTTTTTTTTGTTTTTCAATGTTGAGGTTTTGGAATTGGATCGTGTTTTTCAAAGTTGAGGTTGTTTTTGAATATTTTGGTGTTTTGAATGCTGAGGTTGTTGTTGAATTTTTTGGTGTTTTTCATTGTTGAGGTTGTTGTTGAATAACTTGGTGTTTTTCAATGTTGAGGTTGTTGAATTTGTTGGTGTTTTTCAAAGTAGAGGTTTTTGATGAATTTTTTGGTGTTTATCATTTTTGAGGCTTTCGTTGAATTTGTTGGTGTTTTTGAATGTTGTGGTTGTTGTTTTTATTTTTCAGTGTTTTTCATTGTTGAGGTTTTTGTTGAATTTGTTGGAGATTTTCAATGTTGAGGTTGTTGTTGAATTTGTTGGTGTTTTTTTTAATGTTCATGTTGTTGAATTTGTTGGTTTTTTTCAAAGATGAGTTTGTTGTTGAATTTTTTTGGTGTTTTTCATTGTTGAGGTTGTTGTTGTTGAATTTTTGGATGTTTTTCATTGTTGAGGTTGTTGTTGAATTTGTCGGTGATTTTCAATATTGAGGTTGTTGTTGAATTTGTTGGTGTTTTTCAATGTTGGGGTTGTTGTTGTATTTGTTGGTGTAGATTAATGTTGAGGTTGTTGTTGAATGTTTTGGTGTTTTTCATTGTTGAGGTTGTTGTTGATGAATTTTTTCATGTTTTTCATTGTTGAGCTTGTTGTTGAAATTGTTGGTGATTTTCAATATTGAGGTTGTTGTTGAATTTGTTGGTGTTTTTCAATGTGGGGTTGTTGTTGAATTTTTTGGTGTTTTTCATTGTTGAGGTTGTTGTGGAATTTGTTGGTGTTGATAAATGTTGAGGTTGTTGTTGAATGTTTTGGTGTTTTTCATTGTTGAGGTTGTTGTTGAATTTGTTGGTGTTTTTGAATGTTGAGGTTGTAGTTGAATTTGTTGTTATTTTTCATTGCTGAGGTTTTTGATGAATTTGTTGCTGGTTTCCAATGTTGAAGGTTTTGTTGAATTTGTTGATGATTAACAATATTGAGGTTGTAGTTGAATTTATTGGTGCTTTTCAATGTTGAGGTTTACGAATTGGATCGTGTTTTTCAAAGTTGAGGATGTTTTTGAAAATTTTGGTGTTTTTCAATGTTGAGGGTGTTGTTGAATTTTTTTGGTGTTTTCATTGTTGAGGTTTTTGTTGAATTTGATGGTGATTTTCAATGTTGAGTTTGTGTTGAATTTTTTGGTGTTTTTCATTGATGTGGTAGTTGTTGAAATTCTTGGAGTTTTTCAATGTTGAGGTTCTTATTGATTTTTTTGGTGTTTTTCATTGTTGAGGTTGTTGTTGAATTTATTGATGTTTTTCATTGCTGTGGTTGTTGTTGAAATTGTTGGTGTTTTTGAATGTTGAGGTTGTTGTTGAATTTTTTGGTGTTTTTCATTGTTGCGGTTGTTGTTGAATTTGTTGGAGGTTTTCAAAGTTGAGGTTGTTGTTGATATTTTTGGTGCATTTCATTGTTGAGGTTTTGGTTGAATTTATTGGTGTTTTTGAATGTTGAGGTTCTTGTTGACTATTTTGGTGTTTTTCATTGTTGAGGTTGTTGTTGAATTTTTTGGTGTTTTTCAATGTTGAGGTTTTTGTTGAATTTGTTGGAGTTTTTGAATTTTGAGGTTGTTGTTGAATTTGATGGTGTTTTTCAATGTTGAGGTTGTTGTTGAATTTTTTGGTGTTTTTCAATGTTGAGGTTGCCGTTGAATTTGATGGTGTTTTCAAAGCTGAGGTTGTTGTTGAATTTGTTGGTGTATTTGAATGTTGAGGTTCTTTAATCTGTTGGTGTTTTTCAAAACTGAGGTTGTTGTTGAATTTTTTGGTGTTTTCAATTGTTGTGGTACTTGTTGAAATTCTTGGAATTTTTCAATGTATAGGTTTTTATTGATCTTTTTTGGTGTTTTTCATTGTTGAGGTTGTTATTGAATCTTTTTGTTGTTTTTCATTGTTGAGGTTGTTGTTGAATTTATTGATGTTTTTCATTGCTGTGGTTGTTGTTGAAATTGTTGGTGTTTTTGAATGTTGCGGTTGTTGTTGAATTTTTTGGTGTTTTTCATTGTTGAGGTTGTTGTTGAACTTGTTGGCGGTTTTCAATGTTGAGGTTATTGTTGAATTTGTTGGTGTTTTTCAATGATGAGGTTGTTGAATTGGCTGGAATTTTTCAAAGTTGAGGTTGTTGTTGATTTTTTTGGTGTTTTTCATTGTTGAGGTTTTGGTTGAATTTGTTGGTGTTTTTGAATGTTGAGGTTGTTGTTTTTATCTTTTGGTGTTATTTAATGTTGAGGTTCTTGTTGAAATTGTTGGTGTTTTTCATTGTTGAGGTTGTTGTTGAATTTTTTGGTGTTTTTCATTGTTGAGGTTTTTGTTGAATTTGTTGGAGTTTTTGAATCTTGAGGTTGTTCTTGAATTTGTTGGTGTTTTTCAATGTTGAGGTTGTTGTTGAATATTTTGGTGTTTTTCATTTTTGAGGTTTTCGTTGAATTTTTTGGTCTTTTTGAATGTTGTGATTGTTGATGAATTTTTTGGTGTTATTCATTGTTGAGGTTGTTTTTGAATTTGTTGGTGTTTTTGAATGTGGAGGTTGTTTTTGTTGAATTTTTGGATGTTTTTCATTGTTGAGGTTGTTGTTGAATTAGTTGGTGATTTTCAATATTGAGGTTGTTGTTGAATTTGTAGGTGTTTTTCAATGTTGAGGTTGTTGAATTTTTTGGTGTTTTTCATTGTTGTGGTTGTTGTTGTTGAATGTTTGGATGTTTTTCATTGTTGAATTTTTTGGTGTTTTTCATTGTTGAGGTTGTTGTTGTACTTCTTGGAGTTCTTCAATGTTGAGGTTGTTGAATTTGTTTGTGTTTTTGAATGTTCAGGTTGTTGATGAATTTTTTGGTATTTTTCATTTTTGAGCTTTTTGATGAATTTGCTGGTGTTTTCCATTGTTGAGGTTTTTGTTGAATTTGTTGGTGTTTTTGAATGTTGAGGTTGTTGATGAATTTTTTGGTGTTTTCCATATTTGAGGTTGTTGTTGAATTTGTTTGTGTTTTTGAATGTTGAGGTTGTTGATGAATTTTTTGGTGATTTTCATTTTTGAGGTTTTTGATGAGTTTGTTGGTGTTTTCCATTGTTGAGGTTTTTGTTGAATTTGTTTGTGTTTTTTAATGTTGAGGTTGTTGTTGAATTTTTTTGTGATTTTCATTGTTGAGGTTTTTGTTGAATTTGTTGGAGTTTTTGAATCTTGAGGTTGTGGTTGAATTTGTTGGTGATTAACAATATTGAGGTTGCAGTTGAATTTTTTGGTGCTTTTCAATGCTGAGGTTTTGGAATTGGATCGTTCTTTTCAAAGTTGAGGTTGTTATTGAATATTTTGTTGATTTTCAATGTTGAGATTGTTATTGAATTTTTAAGTGCATTCAATGTTTTTATTTGAATCTTTTTGTATTTTTCAATGTTGAGGTTTTTGATGATTTTTTTTGGTGATTTTCATTGTTGAGGTTGTTGTTGAGTTTTTTGGTGTTTTTCCATGTTGAGGTTTTTGAATTTGTTGGTGTTTTTCAAAGTTGAGGTTGTTGTTGAATTTGATGTTGATTTTCAATGTTCAGTTTGTTGTTGAATTTTTTGGTGTTTTTCATTGTTGAGGTTGTTGTTGTTGAATTTTTGGATGTTTTTCATTGTTGAATTTGTTGGTGATTTTCAATATTGAGATTGTTGTTGAATTTGTTGGTGTTTTTCAATGTTGGGGTTGTTGTTGAATTTTTTGGTGTTTTTCATTATTGAGGTTGTTGTTGAACTTGTTGGAGGTTTTCAATGTTGAGGTTGTTGTTGAATTTGTTGGTGTTTTTCAATGATGAGTTTGTTGAATTTGCTGGAGTTTTTCAAAGTTGAGGTTGTTGTTGATTTTTTTGTTTTTTTCATTGTTGAGGTTTTGGTTGAATTTGTTGGTGTTTTTGGATGTTGGGGTTGTTGTTTTTATCTTTTGGTGTTATTGAATGTTGAAGTTCTTGTTGAATTTTTTGGTGTTTTTCATTGTTGAGGTTGTTGTTGTTGAATTTTTTTGGTGTTTTTCAATGTTGAGGTTTTTGTTGAATTTGTTGGAGTTTTTGAATTTTGAGGTTGTTGTTGAATTTGTTGGTGTTTTTCATTGTTGAGGTTGTTGTTGAATTTTTTGGTGTTTTTCATGGTTGAGGTTGTTGTTGAATTTTTTGATGATTTTCATTGCTGAGGTTGTTGTTGAATTTGTTGGTGTTTTTGAATGCTGAGGTTGTTGTTGAATTTGTTGGTGTTTTTCATTGTTGAGGTTGTTGTTGAATTTTTTGGTGTTTTTCATGGTTGAGGTTGTTGTTGAATTTTTTGATGATTTTCATTGCTGAGGTTGTTGTTGAATTTGTTGGTGTTTTTGAATGCTGAGGTTGTTGTTGAATTTTTTGGTGTTTTTCACTTTTGAGGTTGTTGTTGAATATGTTGGTCTTTTTCAATGTTGAGGCTGTTGAATTTGTTGGTGTTTTTCAAAGTAGAGGTTGTTGTTGATTTTTTTGGTGTTTTTCATTTTTGAGGTTTTCGTTGAATTTTTTGGTCTTTTTGAATGTTGTGATTGTTGATGAATTTTTTGGTGTTATTCATTGTTGAGGTTGTTTTTGAATTTGTTGGTGTTTTTGAATGTTGAGGTTGTTGTTGTTGAATTTTTGGATGTTTTTCATTGTTGAGGTTGTTGTTGAATTAGATGGTGATTTTCAATATTGAGGTTGTTGTTGAAATTGTAGGAGTTTTTCAATGTTGAGGTTGTTGTTGAATTTTTTTGGTGTTTTTCATTGTTGAGGTTGTTGTTGTTGAATGTTTGGATGTTTTTCATTGTTGATTTTTTTGGTGTTTTTCAATGTTGAGGTTGTTGTTGTACTTCTTGGAGTTCTTCAATGATGAGGTTGTTGAATTTGTTTGTGCTTTTGAGTGTTCAGGTTGTTGATGAATTTATTGGTGTTTTTCATTTTTGAGCTTTTTGATGAATTTGCTGGTGTTTTCCATTGTTGAGGTTTTTGTTGAATTTGTTGGTCTTTTTGAATGTTGAGGTTGCTGATAAATTTTTTGGTGTTTTTCATAATTGAGGTTGTTGTTGAATTTGTTTGTGTTTTTGAATGTTGAGGTTGTTGATGAATTTTTTGGTGTTTTTCATTTTTGAGGATTTTGATGAATTTGTTGGTGTTTTCCATTGTTGAGGTTTTTGTTGAATTTGTTTGTGTTTTTGAATGTTGAGGTTGTAGTTGAATTTGTTGGTGTTTTTCATTGTTGAGGTTTTTGATGAATTTGTTGGTATTTTCCAATGTTGAAGTTTTTGTTGAATTTGTTTTTGTTTTTGAATGTTGAGGTTGTTGTTGAATTTTTTTGTGATTTTCATTGTTGAGGTTTTTGTTGAATTTGTTGGAGCTTTTGAATCTTGAGGTTGTTGTTTAATTTGTTGGTGTTTTTCAATGTTGAGGTTGTTGTTGAATTTTTTGGTGTTTTTCATTGTTGAGGTTGTTGTTGAATTTTTTGATGATTTTCATTGCTGAGGTTGTTGTTGAATTTGTTGGTGTTTTTGAATGCTGAGGTTGTTGTTGAATTTTTTGGTGTTTTTCACTTTTGAGGTTGTTGTTGAATATGTTGGTCTTTTTCAATGTTGAGGCTGTTGAATTGGTTGGTGTTTTTCAAAGTAGAAGTTGTTGTTGAACTTTTTGGTGTTTTTCATTTTTGAGGTTTTCGTTGAATTTTTTGGTCTTTTTGAATGTTGTGATTGTTGATGAATTTTTTGGTGTTATTCATTGTTGAGGTTGTTTTTGAATTTGTTTGTGTTTTTGAATGTTGAGGTTGTTGTTGTTGAATTTTTGGATGTTTTTCATTGTTGAGGTTGTTGTTGTTGAATTTTTGGATGTTTTTCATTGTTGAGGTTGTTGTTGTTGAATTTTTGGATGTTTTTCACTGTTGAATTTGTTGGTGATTTTCAATATTGAGGTTGTTGTTGAATTTGTAGGTGTTTTTCAATGTTGAGGTTGTTGATGAATTTTTTGGTGATTTTCATTTTTGAGGTTTTTGATGAATTTGTTGGTGTTTTCCATTGTTGAGGTTTTTGTTGAATTTGTTTGTGTTTTTTAATGTTGAGGTTGTAGATGAATTTGTTGGTGTATTTCATTGTTGAGGTTTTTGATGAATTTGTTGGTATTTTCCAATGTTGAGGTTATTGTTGAATTTGTTGGTGGTTTTGAATGTTGAGGTTGTGGTTGAATTTGTTGGTGATTAACAATATTGAGGTTGCAGTTGAATTTTTTGGTGCTTTTCAATGCTGAGGTTTTGGAATTGGATCGTGCTTTTCAAAGTTGAGGTTGTTATTGAATATTTTGTTGATTTTCAATGTTGAGATTGTTGTTGAATTTTTTGGTGTATTCAATATTTTTATTTGAATCTTTTTGTATTTTTCAATGTTGAGGTTTTTGTTGATTTTTTTGGTGTTTTTCATTGTTGAGGTTTTGGATGAATTTGTTGGTGTTTTTGAATGTTGAGGTTGTTGTTTTTATTGTTTGGTGTTATTGAATGTTGAGGTTCTTGTTGAATTTTTTGGTGATTTTCAATGTTGATGTTGTGGTTGAACTTGTTGGTGATTTTCTATGTTGAGGTGTTTGAATTTGTTGGTGTTTTTCAAAGTTGAGGTTGTTGTTGAATTTGTTGGTGATTTTCAATGTTCAGTTTGTTGTTGAATTTTTTGGTGTTTTTCATTGTTGAGGTTGTTGTTGTTGAATTTTTGGATGTTTTTCATTGTTGAATTTGTTGGTGATTTTCAATATTGAGGTTGTTGTTGAATTTGTTGGTGTTTTTCAATGTTGGGGTTGTTGTTGAATTTTTTGGTGTTTTTCATTGTTGAGGTTGTTGTTGTATTTCTTGCAGTTCTTCAATGTTGAGGTTGTTGAAATTGTTGGTGTTTTTCAATGTTGAGGTTTTTATTGATCTTTTTTGGTGTTTTTCATTGTCGAGGTTGTTATTGAATTTTTTTGGTGTTTTTCATTGTTGAGGTTGTTGTTGAATTTATTGATGTTTTTCATTGCTGTGGTTGTTGTTGAATTTGTAGGTGTTTTTCAATGTTGAGGTTGTTGTTGAATTTTTTGGTGTTTTTCATTGTTGAGGTTGTTGTTGTTGAATGTTTGGATGTTTTTCATTGCTGAATTTTTTGGTGTTTTTCATTGTTGAGGTTGTTGAATTTGTTTGTGCTTCTGAATGTTCAGGTTGTTGATGAATTTTTTGCTGTTTTTCATTTTTGAGGTTGTTGTTGAATTTGTTTGTGTTTTTGAATGTTGAGGTTGTTGATGAATTTTTTGGTGTTTTTCATTTTTAAGTTTTTTGATGAATTTGTTTGTGTTTCCATTGTTGCAGGTTTTTGCTGAATTTTTTTGTGTTTTTGAATGTTGAGGTTGTAGTTGAATTTGTTGGTGTTTTTCATTGTTGAGGTTTTTGAAGAATTTGTTGGTGTTTTCCAATGTTGAGGTTATTGTTGAATTTGTTGGTGTTTTTGAATGTTGAAGTTGTGGTTGAATTTGTTGGTGATTAACCATATTGAGGTTGTAGTTGAATTTTTTGGTGCTTTTCAATGTTGAGGTTTTGGAATTGGATCGTGCTTTTCAAAGTTGAGGTTGTTATTGAATATTTTGTTGATTTTCAATGTTGAGATTGTTGTTGAATTTTTTGGTGTATTCAATGTTTTTTTTTGAATCTTTTTGTATTTTTCAATGTTGAGGTTTTATTGTTTTATTTGGTGTTTTTCATTGTTGAGGTTTTGGTTGAATTTGTTGGTGTTTTTGAATGATGAGGTTGTTGTTTTTATTGTTTGTTGTTATTGAATGTTGAGGTTCTTGTTGAATTTTTTGGTGATTTTCAATGTTGAGGTTGTGGTTGAATTTGTAGGTGTTTTTCGATGTTGTGGTTTTTGAATTTGTTGGTGTTTTTGAAAGTTAAGGTTGTTGTTGAATTTGTTGGTGATTTTCAATGTTCAGGTTGTTGTTGAATTTTTTGGTGTTTCTCATTGTTGAGGTTGTTGTTGTTGAATTTCTTTATGTTTTTCATTGTTGAGGTTTTTGTTGAATTTGTTGGTGATTTTCAATATTGAGGTTGTTGTTGAATTTGTTGGTGTTTTTCAATGTTGAGGTTTTTATTGATCTTATTTGGTGTTTTTCATTGTTGAGGTTGTTATTGAATTTTTTTGGTGTTTTTCATTGTTGAGGTTGTTGTTGAATTTATTGATGTTTTTCATTGCTGTGGTAGTTGTTGAAATTCTTGGAGTTTTTCAATGTTGAGGTTTTTATTGATTTTTTTCCTGTTTTTCATCGTTGAGGTTGTTGTTGAACTTTTTGATGTTTTTCATTATTGAGGTTGTTGTTGAAATTGTTGTTGTTTTTTAATGTTGAGGTTATTGTTGAATTTTTTGGCGTTTTTCATTGTTGAGGATGTTGTTGAATATGTTGGAGTTTTTCAAGGTTGAGGTTGTTGTTGAATTTGTTGGTGATTTTGCATGTTGAGGCTGTACTTGAATTTGTTGGTGATGAACAATATTGAGGTTGTAGTTGAATTTTTTGGTGCTTTTTAATGCTGAGGTTTTGGAATTGGATCGTGATTTCAAAGTTGAGGTTGTTATTGAATATTTTGTTGTTTTTCAATGTTGAGGTGTTTATTGATTTTTATTGGTGTTTTTCATTGTTGAGGTTGTTGTTGAAATTGCTGGTGTTTTTGAATGTTGAGGTTGTTGTTGAATTTTTTGGTGCTTTTCAATGTTGAGGTTGTTGTTGAATTTGTTAGCGTTTTTCAATGTTGAGGTTGTTGAATTTGCTGGTGATTTTCAATGTTGAGGTTGTTGTTGTATTTGTTGAAGTTTTTCAATGTTGAGGTTGTTGTTGAATTTGTTGGAGTTTTTCAATGTTGAGATTGTTGTATTGGTTGGTGTTTTTCAATATTGTTGGTGTTTTTGAATGTTGAGGTTGTTGTATTAATTTTTTGGTGTTTTTCATTGTTGAGGTTGTTGTGGAATTTTTTGGTGTTTTTTATTGTTGAGGTTGTTGTTGAATTTTTTGATGTTTATCATTGCTGAGGTTGTTGTTGAAAATGTTGATGTTTTTGAATGTTGAGTTTGATGATGAATTTTTTGGTGTTATTCATTGTTGAGGTTGTTGTTGAATATGTTGGAGTTTTTCAATGTTGAGGTTGTTGTTGAATTTGTTGGTGTTTTTCAATGCTGAGGTTGCTGAATTTGTTGGTGTTTTTCAAAGTTGAGGCTGTTGTTGAATTTTTTGGTATTTTACATTGTTGAGTTTTTGGTTGAATTTGTTGGTGCTTTTCAATGTTGAGGTTGTTGGTTTTATTTTTTGGTGCTTTTGAATGTTGAGGTTGTTGTTGAATTTTTTGGTGTTTTTCATTGTTGAGGTTGTTGTTGAATTTGTTGGAGTTTTTCAATGTTGAGGTTGTTGAATTTGTTGTTGTTTTTCAAAGTTGAGGTTGCTGTTGTATTTTTTGGTGTTTTTCATTGTTGAGGTTTTGGTTGAATTTGATGGTGTATTTGAATGTTGAGGTTGTTGTTTTTATTTTATGTTGTTTTTGAATGTTTAGGTTGTTGTTGAATTTTTTGGTGTTTTTCAATGTTGAGGTTTTTATTGATTTTTTTTTTGCTGTTTTTCATT
Organism: Cetorhinus maximus; assembly: GCF_964194155.1. Lineage (NCBI taxonomy): Eukaryota > Metazoa > Chordata > Chondrichthyes > Lamniformes > Cetorhinidae > Cetorhinus > Cetorhinus maximus. The sequence continues at coordinate 968,109 of NC_135905.1, forward strand.
GTTGAGGTTGTTGATGAATTTTTTTGGTGTTTTTCATTGTTGAGGTTGTTGTTGAATTTTTTGATGTTTTTCATTGTTGAGGTTGTTGTTGAAATTGCTGGTGTTTGTGAATGTTGAGGTTGTTGAATTTTTTGATGTTTTTCATTGCTGAGGTTGTTGTTGAATTTGATGGTGATTTTCAATGTTGAGGTTGTTGTATTTATTGGTGTTATCAATGGTTTTTTTTGATCTTTTTTGTTTTTTTCACAGTTGAGGTTGCAGTTGAATTTGTTGGTGTTTTTCAATTTTGAGCTTGTTGAATTTGTTGGTGTTTTTCAAAGTTGAGGTTGTTGTTGAATTTGTTGGTGTTTTTCAATGCTGAGGTTGTTGAATTTGTTTGTGTTTTTCAAAGCTGAGGTTGTTGTTGAATTTGTTGGTGTATTTGAATGTTGACGTTGTTAAATCTGTTGGTGTTTTTCAAACTTAAGGTTGTTGTTGAATTTAATGGTGTTTTTCATTGTTGAGGTTTTTGTTGAATATGATGTTGATTTTCAATGTTGCGTTTGTTGTCGAATTTTTTGGTGTATTTCAATGTTGTGGTAGTTGTTGAAATTCTTGGAGTTTTTCAATGTTGATGTTTTTATTGATTTTTTTCGGTGGTTTTCATTGTTGTGTTTGTTGTTGAATTTTTTTGGTGCTTTTCATTGTTGAGGATGTTGTTGAATTTTTGGAAGTTATTCATTGCTGAGGTTGTTGTTGAAATTGTTGGTGATTTTGAATGTTGATGTTGTTGTTGAATTTGTTGTCGTTTTTCAATGTTGAGGTTGTAGAATTTGTTGGTGTTTTTCAAAGTTGATGTTGTTGTTGACCTTTTTGGTGTTTTTCATTGTTGAGGTTTTGGTTGAATTTGTTGGTGTTTTTGTTTGTTGAGGTTGCTGTTTTTATTTTTTTGTGTTATTGAATGTTAAGGTTGTTGTTGAATTTTATTGGTGTTTTTCATTGTTGAGGTTGTTGTTGAATTTTTAGATGTTGTTCATTGCTGAGGTTGTTGTTGAAACTGTTGGAGTTTTTCAATGTTGAGGTTGTTGTTGAATTTGTTGGAGTTTTTCAATGTTGGGATTGTTGTATTGGTTGGTGTTTTTCAATATTTTTGGAATTTTTGAATGTTGAGGTTGTTGTATTTATTTTTTGGTGTTTTTCATTGTTGAGGTTGTTGTGGAATTTTTTGGTGTTTTTCAATTTTGAGGTTTTTATTGATTTTTTTGTTGTTTTTCATTGTTGAGGTCGTTGTTGAATTTATTTGGTGTTTTTCATTGTTGAGGTTGTTGTTGAATTTTTTGATGTTTATCATTGCTGAGGTTGTTGTTGAAAATGTTGATGTTTTTGAATGTTGAGTTTGTTGATGAATTTTTTGGTGTTATTCATTGTTGAGGTTGTTGTTGAATATGTTGGAGTTTTTCAATGTTGAGGTTGTTGTTGAATTTTTCAATGCTGAGGTTGCTGAATTTGTTGGTGTTTTTCATTGTTGAGGTCGTTGTTGAATTTATTTGGCGTTTTTCAAAGTTGAGGCTGTTGTTGAATGTTTTGGTATTTTTCATTGTTGAGGTTTTGGTTGAATTTGTTGGTGTTTTTGAATGTTGAGGTTGTTGGTTTTATTTTTTGGTGCTTTTGAATGTTGAGGTTGTTGTTGAATTTTTTTTGGTGTTTTTCATCGTTGAGGTTGTTGTTGATTTTGTTGAAGTTTTTCAATGTTGAGGTTGTTGCTGAATTTGTTGGTGTTTTTCAATGTTGAGGTTGTTGAATTTGTTGGTGTTATTCAAAGTTGAGGTTGCCGTTGAATTTTTTGGTGTTTTTCATTGTTGAGGTTTTGGTTGAATTTGTTGCTGTATTTGAATGTTGAGGTTGTTGCTTTCATTTTATGTTGTTTTTGAATGTTGAAGTTGTTGTTGAATTTTTTGGTGTTTTTCATTGTTGAGGTTGTTGTGGAATTTTTTTGGTGTTTTTCAATGTTGAGGTATTTGTTGAATTTGTTGTTGTTTTTCAAATTTGAGGTTGATGTTGAATTTGTTGGTGTTTTTCATTCTTGATGTTGATGTTGAATTTTTGGGTGTTTTTCACTGTTGAGGTTGTTGTTGAATATGTTGGTCTTTTTCAATGTTGAGGCTGTTGAATTTGTTGGAGCTTTTCAAAGTATAGGTTGTTGTTGAATTTTTTGGTGTTTATCATTTTTGAGGTTTTCGTTGAATTTTTTGGTCTTTTTGAATGTTGAGATTGTTGATGAATTTTTTGGTGTTATTCATTGTTGAGGTTGTTTTTGAATTTGTTGGTGTTTTTGAATGTTGAGGTTGTTGTTGTTGAATTTTTGGATGTTTTTCATTGTTGAGGTTGTTGTTGAATTTTTGGTGCTTTTCAATGTTGAGGTTGTTGTTGAATTTGTTAGCGTTTTTCAATGTTGAGGTTGTTGAATTTGCTGGTGATTTTCAATGTTGAGGTTGTTGTTGTATTTGTTGAAGTTTTTCAATGTTGAGGTTGTTGTTGAATTTGTTGGAGTTTTTCAATGTTGAGATTGTTGTATTGGTTGGTGTTTTTCAATATTGTTGGTGTTTTTGAATGTTGAGGTTGTTGTATTAATTTTTTGGTGTTTTTCATTGTTGAGGTTGTTGTGGAATTTTTTGGTGTTTTTTATTGTTGAGGTTGTTGTTGAATTTTTTGATGTTTATCATTGCTGAGGTTGTTGTTGAAAATGTTGATGTTTTTGAATGTTGAGTTTGATGATGAATTTTTTGGTGTTATTCATTGTTGAGGTTGTTGTTGAATATGTTGGAGTTTTTCAATGTTGAGGTTGTTGTTGAATTTGTTGGTGTTTTTCAATGCTGAGGTTGCTGAATTTGTTGGTGTTTTTCAAAGTTGAGGCTGTTGTTGAATTTTTTGGTATTTTACATTGTTGAGGTTTTGGTTGAATTTGTTGGTGCTTTTCAATGTTGAGGTTGTTGGTTTTATTTTTTGGTGCTTTTGAATGTTGAGGTTGTTGTTGAATTTTTTGGTGTTTTTCATTGTTGAGGTTGTTGTTGAATTTGTTGGAGTTTTTCAATGTTGAGGTTGCTGTTGTATTTTTTGGTGTTTTTCATTGTTGAGGTTTTGGTTGAATTTGATGGTGTATTTGAATGTTGAGGTTGTTGTTTTTATTTTATGTTGTTTTTGAATGTTGAGGTTGTTGTTGAATTTTTTGGTGTTTTTCAATGTTGAGGTTTTTATTGATTTTTTTTTGCTGTTTTTCATTGTTGAGGTTGTTGATGAATTTTTTTTGGTGTTTTTCATTGTTGAGGTTGTTGTTGAATTTTTTGATGTTTTTCATTGTTGAGGTTGTTGTTGAAATTGCTGGTGTTTGTGAATGTTGAGGTTGTTGAATTTTTTGATGTTTTTCATTGCTGAGGTTGTTGTTGAATTTGTTGGTGATTTTCAATGTTGAGGTTGTTGTATTTATTGGTGTTATCAATGGTTTTTTTTGATCTTTTTTGTTTTTTTCACAGTTGAGGTTGCAGTTGAATTTGTTGGTGTTTTTCAAAGTTGAGGTTGTTGTTGAATTTGTTGGTGTTTTTCAATGCTGAGGTTGTTGAATTTGTTTGTGTTTTTCAAAGCTGAGGTTGTTGTTGAATTTGTTGGTGTATTTGAATGTTGACGTTGTTAAATCTGTTGGTGTTTTTCAAACTTAAGGTTGTTGTTGAATTTAATGGTGTTTTTCATTGTTGAGGTTTTTGTTGAATATGATGTTGATTTTCAATGTTGCGTTTGTTGTCGAATTTTTTGGTGTATTTCAATGTTGTGGTAGTTGTTGAAATTCTTGGAGTTTTTCAATGTTGATGTTTTTATTGATTTTTTTCGGTGGTTTTCATTGTTGTGCTTGTTGTTGAATTTTTTTGGTGCTTTTCATTGTTGAGGATGTTGTTGAATTTTTGGAAGTTATTCATTGCTGAGGTTGTTGTTGAAATTGTTGGTGTTTTTGAATGTTGAGGTTGTTGTTGAATTTGTTGTCGTTTTTCAATGTTGAGGTTGTAGAATTTGTTGGTGTTTTTCAAAGTTGAGGTTGTTGTTGACCTTTTTGGTGTTTTTCATTGTTGAGGTTTTGGTTGAATTTGTTGGTGTTTTTGTTTGTTGAGGTTGCTGTTTTTATTTTTTTGTGTTATTGAATGTTAAGGTTGTTGTTGAATTTTATTGGTGTTTTTCATTGTTGAGGTTGTTGTTGAATTTTTAGATGTTGTTCATTGCTGAGGTTGTTGTTGAAACTGTTGGAGTTTTTCAATGTTGAGGTTGTTGTTGAATTTGTTGGAGTTTTTCAATGTTGGGATTGTTGTATTGGTTGGTGTTTTTCAATATTTTTGGAATTTTTGAATGTTGAGGTTGTTGTATTTATTTTTTGGTGTTTTTCATTGTTGAGGTTGTTGTGGAATTTTTTGGTGTTTTTCAATTTTGAGGTTTTTATTGATTTTTTTGTTGTTTTTCATTGTTGAGGTCGTTGTTGAATTTATTTGGTGTTTTTCATTGTTGAGGTTGTTGTTGAATTTTTTGATGTTTATCATTGCTGAGGTTGTTGTTGAAAATGTTGATGTTTTTGAATGTTGAGTTTGTTGATGAATTTTTTGGTGTTATTCATTGTTGAGGTTGTTGTTGAATATGTTGGAGTTTTTCAATGTTGAGGTTGTTGTTGAATTTTTCAATGCTGAGGTTGCTGAATTTGTTGGTGTTTTTCATTGTTGAGGTCGTTGTTGAATTTATTTGGTGTTTTTCAAAGTTGAGGCTGTTGTTGAATTTTTTGGTATTTTTCATTGTTGAGGTTTTGGTTGAATTTGTTGGTGTTTTTGAATGTTGAGGTTGTTGGTTTTATTTTTTGGTGCTTTTGAATGTTGAGGTTGTTGTTGAATTTTTTTTGGTGTTTTTCATCGTTGAGGTTGTTGTTGATTTTGTTGAAGTTTTTCAATGTTGAGGTTGTTGCTGAATTTGTTGGTGTTTTTCAATGTTGAGGTTGTTGAATTTGTTGGTGTTATTCAAAGTTGAGGTTGCCGTTGAATTTTTTGGTGTTTTTCATTGTTGAGGTTTTGGTTGAATTTGTTGCTGTATTTGAATGTTGAGGTTGTTGCTTTCATTTTATGTTGTTTTTGAATGTTGAAGTTGTTGTTGAATTTTTTGGTGTTTTTCATTGTTGAGGTTGTTGTGGAATTTTTTGGTGTTTTTCAATGTTGAGGTATTTGTTGAATTTGTTGTTGTTTTTCAAATTTGAGGTTGATGTTGAATTTGTTGGTGTTTTTCATTATTGATGTTGATGTTGAATTTTTGGGTGTTTTTCACTGTTGAGGTTGTTGTTGAATATGTTGGTCTTTTTCAATGTTGAGGCTGTTGAATTTGTTGGAGCTTTTCAAAGTATAGGTTGTTGTTGAATTTTTTGGTGTTTATCATTTTTGAGGTTTTCGTTGAATTTTTTGGTCTTTTTGAATGTTGAGATTGTTGATGAATTTTTTGGTGTTATTCATTGTTGAGGTTGTTTTTGAATTTGTTGGTGTTTTTGAATGTTGAGGTTGTTGTTGTTGAATTTTTGGATGTTTTTCATTGTTGAGGTTGTTGTTGAATTTGATGATGATTTTCAATATTGAGGTTGTTGTTGAATTTGTTGGTGTTTTTCAATGTTGAGGTTGTTGTTGACTTTTTTGGTGTTTTTCATTGTTGTGGTTGTTGTTGATGAATTTTTGGATGTTTTTCATTGTTGAATTTGTTGGTGATTTTCAATGTTGAGGTTGTTGTTGAATTTTTTGGTGTTTTTCATTGTTGAGGTTGTTGTTGTATTTCTTGGAGTTCTTCAATGTTGAGGTTGTTGAATTTGTTTGTGCTTTTGAATGTTGAGGTTGTTGATGAATTTGTTGGTGTTTTTCATTTTTGCGGTTTTTGATGAATTTGTTGGTGTTTTCCATTGTTGAGGTTTTTGTTGAATTTGTTGGTGATTTTGCATGTTGAGGTTGTACTTGAATTTGTTGGTGATGAACAATATTGAGGTTGTAGTTGAATTTTTTGGTGCTTTTCAATGCTGAGGTTTTGGAATTGGATCGTGATTTCAAAGTTGAGGTTGTTATTGAATATTTTGTTGTTTTTCAATGTTGAGGTTGTTGTTGAAGTTTTTGGTGTATTCAATGTTTTTTTTTGAATCTTTTTGTATTTTCCAATGTTGAGGTTGTTGTTGATTTTTTTGTTGTTTTTCATTGTTGAGGTTTTGGTTGAATTTGTTGGTGTTTTTGAATGTTGATTTTGCAGTTGAATTTTTTGGTGTTTTTCAAAGCTGAAGTTGTTGTTGAATTTGTTGGTGTATCTGAATGTTGAGGTTGTTAAATCTGTTGTTGTTTTTCAAAATTGAGGTTGTTGTTGAATTTTATTGGTGTTTTTCATTGTTGAGGTTTTTGTTGAATTTGATGGAGTTTTTCAATATTGAGTTTGTTGTCGAATTTTTTGGTGTTTTTCATTGTTGTGGTAATTGTTGAAATTCTTGGAGTTTTTCAATGTTGAGGTTTTTATTGATTTTTTTCCTGTTTTTCATCGTTGAGGTTGTTGTTGAACTTTTTGATGTTTTTCATTATTGAGGTTGTTGTTGAAAGTGTTGTTGTTTTTTTAATGTTGAGGTTATTGTTGAATTTTTTGGCGTTTTTCATTGTTGAGGATGTTGTTGAATATGTTGGAGTTTTTCAAGGTTGAGGTTGTTGTTGAATTAGTTGGCGTTTTTCAATGTTGAGTTTGTTGAATTTGTTGCTGTTTTTCAAAGTTGAGATTGTTGTTGAATTTTTTGGTGTTTTTTATTGTTGAGGTTTTGGTTGAATTTGTTGGTGTTTTTGAATTTTGAGGTTGTTCTTTTTATTTTTTGGTGTTTTTGAATGATAAGGTTTTGTTGAATTTTTTTGGTGTTTTTCATTGTTGAGGTTTTTGTTGAATTTTTAGATGTTTTTCATTGCTGAGGTTGTTGTAAAAATTGTTGGTGTTTTTGAATGTTGAGGTTGTTGTTGAAATTTTTGGTGGTTTTCATTGTTGAGGTTGTTGTTGAATTTGTTGGAGTTTTTCAATGTTGAGGTTGTTGTTGAATTTGTTGGTGTTTTTCAATGTTGAGGTTGTTGTATTTGTTGCTGTTTTTCAAAGTTGAGTTTGTTGTTGAATTTTTTGGTGTTTTTCATTGCTGAGGTTTTGCCAGTATTTGTAGGTGTTTTTGAATGTTAAGGTTGTTGTATTTATTTTTTGGTGTTTTTGAATGTTGAGGTTGTTGTTGAATTTTTTGGTGTTTTTCATTGTTGAGGTTGTTGTTGAATTTTTTGGTGTTATTCAATGTTGAGGTGTTTATTGATTTTTATTGGTGTTTTTCATTGTTGAGGTTGTTGTTGAAATTGCTGGTGTTTTTGAATGTTGAGGTTGTTGTTGAATTTTTTGGTGCTTTTCAATGTTGAGGTTGTTGTTGAATTTGTTAGCGTTTTTCAATGTTGAGGTTGTTGAATTTGCTGGTGATTTTCAATGTTGAGGTTGTTGTTGAATTTGTTCGCGTTTTTCAATGTTGAGGTTGTTGAATTTGCTGGTGATTTTCAAAGTTGAGGTTGTTGTTGAATTTTCTGGTGTTTTTCATTGTTGAGGTTTTGGTTGAATTTGTTGGTGTTTTTGAATGTTGAGGTTGTTGTTTTTATTTTTTGGTGTTTTTGAATGTTAAGGTTTTTGTTGAATTTTCATGGTGTTTTTCATTGTTGAGGTTGTTGATGAGTTTTTTTGGTGTTTTTCATTGTTGAGGTTGTTGTTGAATTTTTTAAAGTTTTTCATTGCTGAGGTTGTTGTTCAAATTGTTGTCGTTTTTGAATGTTGAGGTTGTTGTTGAATTTGTTGTCGTTTTTCAATGTTGAGGCTGTTGAATTTGTTGGTGTTTTTCAAAGTTGAGGTTGTTGTTGACTTTTTTGGTGTTTTTCTTTGTTGAGGTTTTGGTTGAATTTGTTGGTGTTTTTGTTTGTTGAGGTTGTTGTTTTTATTTTTTGGTGTTATTGAATGTTAAGGTTGTTGTTGAATTTTATTGGTATTTTTCATTGTTGAGGTTGTTGTTGAATTTTCAGATGTTTTTCATTGCTGAGGTTGTTGTTGAAATTGTTGGTGCTTATGAATGTTGAGGTTGTTGTTTAATTTTTTGGAGTTATTCATTGTTGAGGTTGTTGTTGAATTTGTTGAAGTTTTTCAATGTTGAGGTTGTTGTTGAATTTGTTGGAGTTTTTCAATGTTGAGATTGTTGTATTGGTTGGTGTTTTTCAATATTGTTGGTGTTTTTGAATGTTGAGGTTGTTGTATTAATTTTTTGGTGTTTTTCATTGTTTGAGGTTGTTGTGGAATTTTTTGGTGTTTTTCATTGTTGAGGTTGTTGTTGAATTTTTTGATGTTTATCATTGCTGAGGTTGTTGTTGAAAATGTTGATGTTTTTGAATGTTGAGTTTGATGATGAATTTTTTGGTGTTATTCATTGTTGAGGTTGTTGTTGAATATGTTGGAGTTTTTCAATGTTGAGGTTGTTGTTGAATTTGTTGGTGTTTTTCAATGCTGAGGTTGCTGAATTTGTTGGTGTTTTTCAAAGTTGAGGCTGTTGTTGAATTTTTTGGTATTTTACATTGTTGAGGTTTTGGTTGAATTTGTTGGTGCTTTTCAATGTTGAGGTTGTTGGTTTTATTTTTTGGTGCTTTTGAATGTTGAGGTTGTTGTTGAATTTTTTGGTGTTTTTCATTGTTGAGGTTGTTGTTGAATTTGTTGGAGTTTTTCAATGTTGAGGTTGTTGCTGAATTTGTTGGTGTTTTTCAATGTTGAGGTTGTTGAATTTGTTGTTGTTTTTCAAAGTTGAGGTTGCTGTTGTATTTTTTGGTGTTTTTCATTGTTGAGGTTTTGGTTGAATTTGATGGTGTATTTGAATGTTGAGGTTGTTGTTTTTATTTTATGTTGTTTTTGAATGTTGAGGTTGTTGTTGAATTTTTTGGTGTTTTTCATTGTTGAGGTTGTTGTTGTATTTCTTGGAGTTCTTCAATGTTGAGGTTGTTGAATTTGTTTGTGCTTTTGAATGTTGAGGTTGTTGATGAATTTGTTGGTGTTTTTCATTTTTGCGGTTTTTGATGAATTTGTTGGTGTTTTCCATTGTTGAGGTTTTTGTTGAATTTGTTGGTGATTTTGCATGTTGAGGTTGTACTTGAATTTGTTGGTGATGAACAATATTGAGGTTGTAGTTGAATTTTTTGGTGCTTTTCAATGCTGAGGTTTTGGAATTGGATCGTGATTTCAAAGTTGAGGTTGTTATTGAATATTTTGTTGTTTTTCAATGTTGAGGTTGTTGTTGAAGTTTTTGGTGTATTCAATGTTTTTTTTTGAATCTTTTTGTATTTTCCAATGTTGAGGTTGTTGTTGATTTTTTTGTTGTTTTTCATTGTTGAGGTTTTGGTTGAATTTGTTGGTGTTTTTGAATGTTGATTTTGCAGTTGAATTTTTTGGTGTTTTTCAAAGCTGAAGTTGTTGTTGAATTTGTTGGTGTATCTGAATGTTGAGGTTGTTAAATCTGTTGTTGTTTTTCAAAATTGAGGTTGTTGTTGAATTTTATTGGTGTTTTTCATTGTTGAGGTTTTTGTTGAATTTGATGGAGTTTTTCAATATTGAGTTTGTTGTCGAATTTTTTGGTGTTTTTCATTGTTGTGGTAATTGTTGAAATTCTTGGAGTTTTTCAATGTTGAGGTTTTTATTGATTTTTTTCCTGTTTTTCATCGTTGAGGTTGTTGTTGAACTTTTTGATGTTTTTCATTATTGAGGTTGTTGTTGAAAGTGTTGTTGTTTTTTTAATGTTGAGGTTATTGTTGAATTTTTTGGCGTTTTTCATTGTTGAGGATGTTGTTGAATATGTTGGAGTTTTTCAAGGTTGAGGTTGTTGTTGAATTAGTTGGCGTTTTTCAATGTTGAGTTTGTTGAATTTGTTGCTGTTTTTCAAAGTTGAGATTGTTGTTGAATTTTTTGGTGTTTTTTATTGTTGAGGTTTTGGTTGAATTTGTTGGTGTTTTTGAATTTTGAGGTTGTTCTTTTTATTTTTTGGTGTTTTTGAATGATAAGGTTTTGTTGAATTTTTTTGGTGTTTTTCATTGTTGAGGTTTTTGTTGAATTTTTAGATGTTTTTCATTGCTGAGGTTGTTGTAAAAATTGTTGGTGTTTTTGAATGTTGAGGTTGTTGTTGAAATTTTTGGTGGTTTTCATTGTTGAGGTTGTTGTTGAATTTGTTGGAGTTTTTCAATGTTGAGGTTGTTGTTGAATTTGTTGGTGTTTTTCAATGTTGAGGTTGTTGTATTTGTTGCTGTTTTTCAAAGTTGAGTTTGTTGTTGAATTTTTTGGTGTTTTTCATTGCTGAGGTTTTGCCAGTATTTGTAGGTGTTTTTGAATGTTAAGGTTGTTGTATTTATTTTTTGGTGTTTTTGAATGTTGAGGTTGTTGTTGAATTTTTTGGTGTTTTTCATTGTTGAGGTTGTTGTTGAATTTTTTGGTGTTATTCAATGTTGAGGTGTTTATTGATTTTTATTGGTGTTTTTCATTGTTGAGGTTGTTGTTGAAATTGCTGGTGTTTTTGAATGTTGAGGTTGTTGTTGAATTTTTTGGTGCTTTTCAATGTTGAGGTTGTTGTTGAATTTGTTAGCGTTTTTCAATGTTGAGGTTGTTGAATTTGCTGGTGATTTTCAATGTTGAGGTTGTTGTTGAATTTGTTCGCGTTTTTCAATGTTGAGGTTGTTGAATTTGCTGGTGATTTTCAAAGTTGAGGTTGTTGTTGAATTTTCTGGTGTTTTTCATTGTTGAGGTTTTGGTTGAATTTGTTGGTGTTTTTGAATGTTGAGGTTGTTGTTTTTATTTTTTGGTGTTTTTGAATGTTAAGGTTTTTGTTGAATTTTCATGGTGTTTTTCATTGTTGAGGTTGTTGATGAGTTTTTTTGGTGTTTTTCATTGTTGAGGTTGTTGTTGAATTTTTTAAAGTTTTTCATTGCTGAGGTTGTTGTTCAAATTGTTGTCGTTTTTGAATGTTGAGGTTGTTGTTGAATTTGTTGTCGTTTTTCAATGTTGAGGTTGTTGAATTTGTTGGTGTTTTTCAAAGTTGAGGTTGTTGTTGACTTTTTTGGTGTTTTTCTTTGTTGAGGTTTTGGTTGAATTTGTTGGTGTTTTTGTTTGTTGAGGTTGTTGTTTTTATTTTTTGGTGTTATTGAATGTTAAGGTTGTTGTTGAATTTTATTGGTATTTTTCATTGTTGAGGTTGTTGTTGAATTTTCAGATGTTTTTCATTGCTGAGGTTGTTGTTGAAATTGTTGGTGCTTATGAATGTTGAGGTTGTTGTTTAATTTTTTGGAGTTATTCATTGTTGAGGTTGTTGTTGAATTTGTTGAAGTTTTTCAATGTTGAGGTTGTTGTTGAATTTGTTGGAGTTTTTCAATGTTGAGATTGTTGTATTGGTTGGTGTTTTTCAATATTGTTGGTGTTTTTGAATGTTGAGGTTGTTGTATTAATTTTTTGGTGTTTTTCATTGTTTGAGGTTGTTGTGGAATTTTTTGGTGTTTTTCATTGTTGAGGTTGTTGTTGAATTTTTTGATGTTTATCATTGCTGAGGTTGTTGTTGAAAATGTTGATGTTTTTGAATGTTGAGTTTGATGATGAATTTTTTGGTGTTATTCATTGTTGAGGTTGTTGTTGAATATGTTGGAGTTTTTCAATGTTGAGGTTGTTGAATTTGTTGGTGTTTTTCAATGCTGAGGTTGCTGAATTTGTTGGTGTTTTTCAAAGTTGAGGCTGTTGTTGAATTTTTTGGTATTTTACATTGTTGAGGTTTTGGTTGAATTTGTTGGTGCTTTTCAATGTTGAGGTTGTTGGTTTTATTTTTTGGTGCTTTTGAATGTTGAGGTTGTTGTTGAATTTTTTGGTGTTTTTCATTGTTGAGGTTGTTGTTGAATTTGTTGGAGTTTTTCAATGTTGAGGTTGTTGCTGAATTTGTTGGTGTTTTTCAATGTTGAGGTTGTTGAATTTGTTGTTGTTTTTCAAAGTTGAGGTTGCTGTTGTATTTTTTGGTGTTTTTCATTGTTGAGGTTTTGGTTGAATTTGATGGTGTATTTGAATGTTGAGGTTGTTGTTTTTATTTTATGTTGTTTTTGAATGTTGAGGTTGTTGTTGAATTTTTTGGTGTTTTTCAATGTTGAGGTTTTTATTGATTTTTTTTTGCTGTTTTTCATTGTTGAGGTTGTTGATGAATTTTTTGGTGTTTTTCATTGTTGAGGTTGTTGTTGAATTTTTTGATGTTTATCATTGCTGAGGTTGTTGTTGAAAATGTTGATGTTTTTGAATGTTGAGTTTGATGATGAATTTTTTGGTGTTATTCATTGTTGAGGTTGTTGTTGAATATGTTGGAGTTTTTCAATGTTGAGGTTGTTGTTGAATTTGTTGGTGTTTTTCAATGCTGAGGTTGCTGAATTTGTTGGTGTTTTTCAAAGTTGAGGCTGTTGTTGAATTTTTTGGTATTTTACATTGTTGAGGTTTTGGTTGAATTTGTTGGTGCTTTTCAATGTTGAGGTTGTTGGTTTTATTTTTTGGTGCTTTTGAATGTTGAGGTTGTTGTTGAATTTTTTGGTGTTTTTCATTGTTGAGGTTGTTGTTGAATTTGTTGGAGTTTTTCAATGTTGAGGTTGTTGCTGAATTTGTTGGTGTTTTTCAATGTTGAGGTTGTTGAATTTGTTGTTGTTTTTCAAAGTTGAGGTTGCTGTTGTATTTTTTGGTGTTTTTCATTGTTGAGGTTTTGGTTGAATTTGATGGTGTATTTGAATGTTGAGGTTGTTGTTTTTATTTTATGTTGTTTTTGAATGTTGAGGTTGTTGTTGAATTTTTTGGTGTTTTTCATTGTTGAGGTTGTTGTTGTATTTCTTGGAGTTCTTCAATGTTGAGGTTGTTGAATTTGTTTGTGCTTTTGAATGTTGAGGTTGTTGATGAATTTGTTGGTGTTTTTCATTTTTGCGGTTTTTGATGAATTTGTTGGTGTTTTCCATTGTTGAGGTTTTTGTTGAATTTGTTGGTGATTTTGCATGTTGAGGTTGTACTTGAATTTGTTGGTGATGAACAATATTGAGGTTGTAGTTGAATTTTTTGGTGCTTTTCAATGCTGAGGTTTTGGAATTGGATCGTGATTTCAAAGTTGAGGTTGTTATTGAATATTTTGTTGTTTTTCAATGTTGAGGTTGTTGTTGAAGTTTTTGGTGTATTCAATGTTTTTTTTTGAATCTTTTTGTATTTTCCAATGTTGAGGTTGTTGTTGATTTTTTTGTTGTTTTTCATTGTTGAGGTTTTGGTTGAATTTGTTGGTGTTTTTGAATGTTGATTTTGCAGTTGAATTTTTTGGTGTTTTTCAAAGCTGAAGTTGTTGTTGAATTTGTTGGTGTATCTGAATGTTGAGGTTGTTAAATCTGTTGTTGTTTTTCAAAATTGAGGTTGTTGTTGAATTTTATTGGTGTTTTTCATTGTTGAGGTTTTTGTTGAATTTGATGGAGTTTTTCAATATTGAGTTTGTTGTCGAATTTTTTGGTGTTTTTCATTGTTGTGGTAATTGTTGAAATTCTTGGAGTTTTTCAATGTTGAGGTTTTTATTGATTTTTTTCCTGTTTTTCATCGTTGAGGTTGTTGTTGAACTTTTTGATGTTTTTCATTATTGAGGTTGTTGTTGAAAGTGTTGTTGTTTTTTTAATGTTGAGGTTATTGTTGAATTTTTTGGCGTTTTTCATTGTTGAGGATGTTGTTGAATATGTTGGAGTTTTTCAAGGTTGAGGTTGTTGTTGAATTAGTTGGCGTTTTTCAATGTTGAGTTTGTTGAATTTGTTGCTGTTTTTCAAAGTTGAGATTGTTGTTGAATTTTTTGGTGTTTTTTATTGTTGAGGTTTTGGTTGAATTTGTTGGTGTTTTTGAATTTTGAGGTTGTTCTTTTTATTTTTTGGTGTTTTTGAATGATAAGGTTTTGTTGAATTTTTTTGGTGTTTTTCATTGTTGAGGTTTTTGTTGAATTTTTAGATGTTTTTCATTGCTGAGGTTGTTGTAAAAATTGTTGGTGTTTTTGAATGTTGAGGTTGTTGTTGAAATTTTTGGTGGTTTTCATTGTTGAGGTTGTTGTTGAATTTGTTGGAGTTTTTCAATGTTGAGGTTGTTGTTGAATTTGTTGGTGTTTTTCAATGTTGAGGTTGTTGTATTTGTTGCTGTTTTTCAAAGTTGAGTTTGTTGTTGAATTTTTTGGTGTTTTTCATTGCTGAGGTTTTGCCAGTATTTGTAGGTGTTTTTGAATGTTAAGGTTGTTGTATTTATTTTTTGGTGTTTTTGAATGTTGAGGTTGTTGTTGAATTTTTTGGTGTTTTTCATTGTTGAGGTTGTTGTTGAATTTTTTGGTGTTATTCAATGTTGAGGTGTTTATTGATTTTTATTGGTGTTTTTCATTGTTGAGGTTGTTGTTGAAATTGCTGGTGTTTTTGAATGTTGAGGTTGTTGTTGAATTTTTTGGTGCTTTTCAATGTTGAGGTTGTTGTTGAATTTGTTAGCGTTTTTCAATGTTGAGGTTGTTGAATTTGCTGGTGATTTTCAATGTTGAGGTTGTTGTTGAATTTGTTCGCGTTTTTCAATGTTGAGGTTGTTGAATTTGCTGGTGATTTTCAAAGTTGAGGTTGTTGTTGAATTTTCTGGTGTTTTTCATTGTTGAGGTTTTGGTTGAATTTGTTGGTGTTTTTGAATGTTGAGGTTGTTGTTTTTATTTTTTGGTGTTTTTGAATGTTAAGGTTTTTGTTGAATTTTCATGGTGTTTTTCATTGTTGAGGTTGTTGATGAGTTTTTTTGGTGTTTTTCATTGTTGAGGTTGTTGTTGAATTTTTTAAAGTTTTTCATTGCTGAGGTTGTTGTTCAAATTGTTGTCGTTTTTGAATGTTGAGGTTGTTGTTGAATTTGTTGTCGTTTTTCAATGTTGAGGTTGTTGAATTTGTTGGTGTTTTTCAAAGTTGAGGTTGTTGTTGACTTTTTTGGTGTTTTTCTTTGTTGAGGTTTTGGTTGAATTTGTTGGTGTTTTTGTTTGTTGAGGTTGTTGTTTTTATTTTTTGGTGTTATTGAATGTTAAGGTTGTTGTTGAATTTTATTGGTATTTTTCATTGTTGAGGTTGTTGTTGAATTTTCAGATGTTTTTCATTGCTGAGGTTGTTGTTGAAATTGTTGGTGCTTATGAATGTTGAGGTTGTTGTTTAATTTTTTGGAGTTATTCATTGTTGAGGTTGTTGTTGAATTTGTTGAAGTTTTTCAATGTTGAGGTTGTTGTTGAATTTGTTGGAGTTTTTCAATGTTGAGATTGTTGTATTGGTTGGTGTTTTTCAATATTGTTGGTGTTTTTGAATGTTGAGGTTGTTGTATTAATTTTTTGGTGTTTTTCATTGTTTGAGGTTGTTGTGGAATTTTTTGGTGTTTTTCATTGTTGAGGTTGTTGTTGAATTTTTTGATGTTTATCATTGCTGAGGTTGTTGTTGAAAATGTTGATGTTTTTGAATGTTGAGTTTGATGATGAATTTTTTGGTGTTATTCATTGTTGAGGTTGTTGTTGAATATGTTGGAGTTTTTCAATGTTGAGGTTGTTGTTGAATTTGTTGGTGTTTTTCAATGCTGAGGTTGCTGAATTTGTTGGTGTTTTTCAAAGTTGAGGCTGTTGTTGAATTTTTTGGTATTTTACATTGTTGAGGTTTTGGTTGAATTTGTTGGTGCTTTTCAATGTTGAGGTTGTTGGTTTTATTTTTTGGTGCTTTTGAATGTTGAGGTTGTTGTTGAATTTTTTGGTGTTTTTCATTGTTGAGGTTGTTGTTGAATTTGTTGGAGTTTTTCAATGTTGAGGTTGTTGCTGAATTTGTTGGTGTTTTTCAATGTTGAGGTTGTTGAATTTGTTGTTGTTTTTCAAAGTTGAGGTTGCTGTTGTATTTTTTGGTGTTTTTCATTGTTGAGGTTTTGGTTGAATTTGATGGTGTATTTGAATGTTGAGGTTGTTGTTTTTATTTTATGTTGTTTTTGAATGTTGAGGTTGTTGTTGAATTTTTTGGTGTTTTTCAATGTTGAGGTTTTTATTGATTTTTTTTTGCTGTTTTTCATTGTTGAGGTTGTTGATGAATTTTTTGGTGCTTTTCAATGTTGAGGTTGTTGTTGAATTTGTTAGCGTTTTTCAATGTTGAGGTTGTTGAATTTGCTGGTGATTTTCAATGTTGAGGTTGTTGTTGAATTTGTTAGCGTTTTTCAATGTTGAGGTTGTTGAATTAGCTGGTGATTTTCAAAGTTGAGGTTGTTGTTGAATTTTCTGGTGTTTTTCATTTTTGAGGTTTTGGTTGAATTTGTTGGTGTTTTTGAATGTTGAGGTTGTTGTTTTTATTTTTTGGTGTTTTTGAATGTTAAGGTTTTTGTTGAATTTTCATGGTGTTTTTCATTGTTGAGGTTGTTGATGAGTTTTTTTGGTGTTTTTCAGTGTTGAGGTTGTTGTTGAATTTTTTAAAGTTTTTCATTGCTGAGGTTGTTGTTCAAATTGTTGTCGTTTTTGAATGTTTAGGTTGTTGTTGAATTTGTTGTCGTTTTTCAATGTTGAGGTTGTTGAATTTGTTGGTGTTTTTCAAAGTTGAGGTTGTTGTTGACTTTTTTGGTGTTTTTCTTTGTTGAGGTTTTGGTTGAATTTGTTGGTGTTT
Source organism: Cetorhinus maximus (assembly GCF_964194155.1). Taxonomy (NCBI): domain Eukaryota; kingdom Metazoa; phylum Chordata; class Chondrichthyes; order Lamniformes; family Cetorhinidae; genus Cetorhinus; species Cetorhinus maximus. Next base: position 984,857 of record NC_135905.1, read on the forward strand.
TTGTTTGTTGAGGTTGTTGTTTTTATTTTTTGGTGTTATTGAATGTTAAGGTTGTTGTTGAATTTTATTGGTATTTTTCATTGTTGAGGTTGTTGTTGAATTTTCAGATGTTTATCATTGCTGAGGTTGTTGTTGAAAATGTTGATGTTTTTGAATGTTGAGTTTGATGATGAATTTTTTGGTGTTATTCATTGTTGAGGTTGTTGTTGAATATGTTGGAGTTTTTCAATGTTGAGGTTGTTGTTGAATTTGTTGGTGTTTTTCAATGCTGAGGTTGCTGAATTTGTTTGTTGTTTTTCAAAGTTGAGGCTGTTGTTGAATTTTTTGGTATTTTACATTGTTGAGGTTTTGGTTGAATTTGTTGGTGCTTTTCAATGTTGAGGTTGTTGGTTTTATTTTTTGGTGCTTTTGAATGTTGAGGTTGTTGTTGAATTTTTTGGTGTTTTTCATTGTTGAGGTTGTTGTTGAATTTGTTGGAGTTTTTCAATGTTGAGGTTGTTGCTGAATTTGTTGGTGTTTTTCAATGTTGAGGTTGTTGAATTTGTTGTTGTTTTTCAAAGTTGAGGTTGCTGTTGTATTTTTTGGTGTTTTTCATTGTTGAGGTTTTGGTTGAATTTGATGGTGTATTTGAATGTTGAGGTTGTTGTTTTTATTTTATGTTGTTTTTGAATGTTTAGGTTGTTGTTGAATTTTTTGGTGTTTTTCAATGTTGAGGTTTTTATTGATTTTTTTTTGCTGTTTTTCATTGTTGAGGTTGTTGATGAATTTTTTTGGTGTTTTTCATTGTTGAGGTTGTTGTTGAATTTTTTGATGTTTTTCATTGTTGAGGTTGTTGTTGAAATTGCTGGTGTTTGTGAATGTTGAGGTTGTTGAATTTTTTGATGTTATTCATTGCTGAGGTTGTTGTTGAATTTGTTGGTGATTTTCAATGTTGAGGTTGTTGTATTTATTGGTGTTATCAATGGTTTTTTTTGATCTTTTTTGTTTTTTTCACAGTTGAGGTTGCAGTTGAATTTGTTGGTGTTTTTCAATTTTGAGCTTGTTGAATTTGTTGGTGTTTTTCAAAGTTGAGGTTGTTGTTGAATTTGTTGGTGTTTTTCAATGCTGAGGTTGTTGAATTTGTTTGTGTTTTTCAAAGCTGAGGTTGTTGTTGAATTTGTTGGTGTATTTGAATGTTGACGTTGTTAAATCTGTTGGTGTTTTTCAAACTTAAGGTTGTTGTTGAATTTAATGGTGTTTTTCATTGTTGAGGTTTTTGTTGAATATGATGTTGATTTTCAATGTTGCGTTTGTTGTCGAATTTTTTGGTGTATTTCAATGTTGTGGTAGTTGTTGAAATTCTTGGAGTTTTTCAATGTTGATGTTTTTATTGATTTTTTTCGGTGGTTTTCATTGTTGTGTTTGTTGTTGAATTTTTTTGGTGCTTTTCATTGTTGAGGATGTTGTTGAATTTTTGGAAGTTATTCATTGCTGAGGTTGTTGTTGAAATTGTTGGTGTTTTTGAATGTTGAGGTTGTTGTTGAATTTGTTGTCGTTTTTCAATGTTGAGGTTGTAGAATTTGTTGGTGTTTTTCAAAGTTGAGGTTGTTGTTGACCTTTTTGGTGTTTTTCATTGTTGAGGTTTTGGTTGAATTTGTTGGTGTTTTTGTTTGTTGAGGTTGCTGTTTTTATTTTTTTGTGTTATTGAATGTTAAGGTTGTTGTTGAATTTTATTGGTGTTTTTCATTGTTGAGGTTGTTGTTGAATTTTTAGATGTTGTTCATTGCTGAGGTTGTTGTTGAAACTGTTGGAGTTTTTCAATGTTGAGGTTGTTGTTGAATTTGTTGGAGTTTTTCAATGTTGGGATTGTTGTATTGGTTGGTGTTTTTCAATATTTTTGGAATTTTTGAATGTTGAGGTTGTTGTATTTATTTTTTGGTGTTTTTCATTGTTGAGGTTGTTGTGGAATTTTTTGGTGTTTTTCAATTTTGAGGTTTTTATTGATTTTTTTGTTGTTTTTCATTGTTGAGGTCGTTGTTGAATTTATTTGGTGTTTTTCATTGTTGAGGTTGTTGTTGAATTTTTTGATGTTTATCATTGCTGAGGTTGTTGTTGAAAATGTTGATGTTTTTGAATGTTGAGTTTGTTGATGAATTTTTTGGTGTTATTCATTGTTGAGGTTGTTGTTGAATATGTTGGAGTTTTTCAATGTTGAGGTTGTTGTTGAATTTTTCAATGCTGAGGTTGCTGAATTTGTTGGTGTTTTTCATTGTTGAGGTCGTTGTTGAATTTATTTGGTGTTTTTCAAAGTTGAGGCTGTTGTTGAATTTTTTGGTATTTTTCATTGTTGAGGTTTTGGTTGAATTTGTTGGTGTTTTTGAATGTTGAGGTTGTTGGTTTTATTTTTTGGTGCTTTTGAATGTTGAGGTTGTTGTTGAATTTTTTTTGGTGTTTTTCATCGTTGAGGTTGCTGTTGATTTTGTTGAAGTTTTTCAATGTTGAGGTTGTTGCTGAATTTGTTGGTGTTTTTCAATGTTGAGGTTGTTGAATTTGTTGGTGTTATTCAAAGTTGAGGTTGCCGTTGAATTTTTTGGTGTTTTTCATTGTTGAGGTTTTGGTTGAATTTGTTGCTGTATTTGAATGTTGAGGTTGTTGCTTTCATTTTATGTTGTTTTTGAATGTTGAAGTTGTTGTTGAATTTTTTGGTGTTTTTCATTGTTGAGGTTGCTGTGGAATTTTTTGGTGTTTTTCAATGTTGAGGTATTTGTTGAATTTGTTGTTGTTTTTCAAATTTGAGGTTGATGTTGAATTTGTTGGTGTTTTTCATTATTGATGTTGATGTTGAATTTTTGGGTGTTTTTCACTGTTGAGGTTGTTGTTGAATATGTTGGTCTTTTTCAATGTTGAGGCTGTTGAATTTGTTGGAGCTTTTCAAAGTATAGGTTGTTGTTGAATTTTTTGGTGTTTATCATTTTTCAGGTTTTCGTTGAATTTTTTGGTCTTTTTGAATGTTGAGATTGTTGATGAATTTTTTGGTGTTATTCATTGTTGAGGTTGTTTTTGAATTTGTTGGTGTTTGTGAATGTTGAGGTTGTTGTTGTTGAATTTTTGGATGTTTTTCATTGTTGAGGTTGTTGTTGAATTTGATGATGATTTTCAATATTGAGGTTGTTGTTGAATTTGTTGGTGTTTTTCAATGTTGAGGTTGTTGTTGACTTTTTTGGTGTTTTTCATTGTTGTGGTTGTTGTTGATGAATTTTTGGATGTTTTTCATTGTTGAATTTGTTGGTGATTTTCAATGTTGAGGTTGTTGTTGAATTTTTTGGTGTTTTTCATTGTTGAGGTTGTTGTTGTATTTCTTGGAGTTCTTCAATGTTGAGGTTGTTGAATTTGTTTGTGCTTTTGAATGTTGAGGTTGTTGATGAATTTGTTGGTGTTTTTCATTTTTGCGGTTTTTGATGAATTTGTTGGTGTTTTCCATTGTTGAGGTTTTTGTTGAATTTGTTGGTGATTTTGCATGTTGAGGTTGTACTTGAATTTGTTGGTGATGAACAATATTGAGGTTGTAGTTGAATTTTTTGGTGCTTTTCAATGCTGAGGTTTTGGAATTGGATCGTGATTTCAAAGTTGAGGTTGTTATTGAATATTTTGTTGTTTTTCAATGTTGAGGTTGTTGTTGAAGTTTTTGGTGTATTCAATGTTTTTTTTTGAATCTTTTTGTATTTTCCAATGTTGAGGTTGTTGTTGATTTTTTTGTTGTTTTTCATTGTTGAGGTTTTGGTTGAATTTGTTGGTGTTTTTGAATGTTGATTTTGCAGTTGAATTTTTTGGTGTTTTTCAAAGCTGAAGTTGTTGTTGAATTTGTTGGTGTATCTGAATGTTGAGGTTGTTAAATCTGTTGTTGTTTTTCAAAATTGAGGTTGTTGTTGAATTTTATTGGTGTTTTTCATTGTTGAGGTTTTTGTTGAATTTGATGGAGTTTTTCAATATTGAGTTTGTTGTCGAATTTTTTGGTGTTTTTCATTGTTGTGGTAATTGTTGAAATTCTTGGAGTTTTTCAATGTTGAGGTTTTTATTGATTTTTTTCCTGTTTTTCATCGTTGAGGTTGTTGTTGAACTTTTTGATGTTTTTCATTATTGAGGTTGTTGTTGAAAGTGTTGTTGTTTTTTAATGTTGAGGTTATTGTTGAATTTTTTGGCGTTTTTCATTGTTGAGGATGTTGTTGAATATGTTGGAGTTTTTCAAGGTTGAGGTTGTTGTTGAATTAGTTGGCGTTTTTCAATGTTGAGTTTGTTGAATTTGTTGCTGTTTTTCAAAGTTGAGATTGTTGTTGAATTTTTTGGTGTTTTTTATTGTTGAGGTTTTGGTTGAATTTGTTGGTGTTTTTGAATTTTGAGGTTGTTCTTTTTATTTTTTGGTGTTTTCAAATGATAAGGTTTTGTTGAATTTTTTTGGTGTTTTTCATTGTTGAGGTTTTTGTTGAATTTTTAGATGTTTTTCATTGCTGAGGTTGTTGTAAAAATTGTTGGTGTTTTTGAATGTTGAGGTTGTTGTTGAAATTTTTGGTGGTTTTCATTGTTGAGGTTGTTGTTGAATTTGTTGGAGTTTTTCAATGTTGAGGTTGTTGTTGAATTTGTTGGTGTTTTTCAATGTTGAGGTTGTTGTATTTGTTGCTGTTTTTCAAAGTTGAGTTTGTTGTTGAATTTTTTGGTGTTTTTCATTGCTGAGGTTTTACCAGTATTTGTAGGTGTTTTTGAATGTTAAGGTTGTTGTATTTATTTTTTGGTGTTTTTGAAAGTTGAGGTTGTTGTTGAATTTTTTGGTGTTTTTCATTGTTGAGGTTGTTGTTGAATTTTTTGGTGTTTTTCAATGTTGAGGTATTTATTGATTTTTATTGGTGTTTTTCATTGCTGAGGTTGTTGTTGAAATTGCTGGTGTTTTTGAATGTTGAGGTTGTTGTTGAATTTTTTGGTGCTTTTCAATGTTGAGGTTGTTGTTGAATTTGTTAGCGTTTTTCAATGTTGAGGTTGTTGAATTTGCTGGTGATTTTCAATGTTGAGGTTGTTGTTGAATTTGTTAGCGTTTTTCAATGTTGAGGTTGTTGAATTTGCTGGTGATTTTCAAAGTTGAGGTTGTTGTTGAATTTTCTGGTGTTTTTCATTGTTGAGGTTTTGGTTGAATTTGTTGGTGTTTTTGAATGTTGAGGTTGTTGTTTTTATTTTTTGGTGTTTTTGAATGTTAAGGTTTTTGTTGAATTTTTATGGTGTTTTTCATTGTTGAGGTTGTTGATGAGTTTTTTTGGTGTTTTTCATTGTTGAGGTTGTTGTTGAATTTTTTAAAGTATTTCATTGCTGAGGATGTTGTTCAAATTGTTGTCGTTTTTGAATGTTGAGGTTGTTGTTGAATTTTTTGGTGTATTCAATGTACTTTTTTGAATCTTTTTGTGTTTTTCAAAATTGAGATTGCAGTTGAATATCTTGGTGTTTTTCATTGTTGAGGTTGTTATTGAAATTGTTGGAGTTTTTCTATGTTGAGGTTGCCGTTGAATTTGATGGTGTTTTCAAAGTTGAGGTTGTTGTTGAATTTGTTGGTGTAATTGAATGTTGAGGTTCTTAAATCTGTTGGTGTTTTTCAAAATTGAGGTTATTGTTGAATTTTTTGGTGTTTTCAATTGTTGTGGTAGTTGTTGAAAATCTTGGAGTTTTTCAATGTTGAGGTTTTTATTGATCTTTTTTGGTGTTTTTCATTGTTGAGGTTGTTATTGAATTTTTTTGGTGTTTTTCATTGTTGAGGTTGTTGTTGAATTTATTGATGTTTTTCATTGCTGTGGTTGTTGTTGAAATTGTTGGTGTTTTTGAATGTTGCGGTTGTTGTTGTTGAATTCATTGGTGTTTTTCATTGTAGAGGTTGTTGTTGAACTTGTTGGAGGTTTTCAATGTTGAGGTTATTGTTGAATTTGTTGGTGTTTTTCAATGATGAGGTTGTTGAATTTGCTGGAGTTTTTCAAAGTTGAGGTTGTTGTTGATTTTTTTGGTTTTTTCATTGTTGAGGTTTTGGTTGAATTTGTTGGTGTTTTTGAATGTTGAGGTTGTTGCTTTTATCTTTTGGTGTTATTGAATGTTGAGGTTCTTGTTGAATTTTTTGGTGTTTTTCATTGTTGAGGTTGTTGTTGAATTTTTTGGTGTTTTTCATTGTTGAGGTTGTTGTTGTTGAATTTTTGGATGTCTTTCATTGTTGAATTTGTTGGTGATTTTCAATATTGAGGTTGTTGTTGAATTTGTTGGTGTTTTTCAATGTTGGGGTTGTTGTTGAATTTTTTGGTGTTTTTCATTGTTGAGGTTGTTGTTGTATTTCTTGGAGTTCTTCAATGTTGAGGTTGTTGAATTTGTTGGTGCTTTTGAATGTTGAGGTTGTTGATGAATTTATTGGTGTTTTACATTTATGAGGTTTTTGATGAATTTGTTGGTGTTTTCCATTGTTGAGGTTTTTGTTGAATTTGTTGGTGTTTTCCATTGTTGAGGTTTTTGTTGAATTTGTTGGTGTTTTTGAAATTTGAGGTTGTAGTTGAATTTGTTGGTGATTAACAATATTGTGGTTGTAGTTGTATTTTTTGGTGCTTTTCAATGTTGAGGTTTAGGAATTGGATCGTGCTGTTCAAAGTTGAGGTTGTTTCTGAATATTTTGGTGTTTATCAATGTTGAAGTTGTTGTTGAATTTTTTGGTGTATTCAATTTTTTTTTTGAATCTTTTTGTATTTTTCAAAATTGTGGATGCAGTTGAATTTGTTGGTGTTTTTCATTGTTGAGTTTGTTATTCAAATTGTTGAAGTTTTTGAATGTTGAGGTTGCAGTTGAATTTGTTGGTGTTTTTCAAAGCTGAGGTTGTTGTTGAATTTGTTGGTGTATTTGAATGTTGAGGTTGTTAAATCTGTTGGTGTTTTTCAAAATTGAGGTTGTTGTTGAATTTTAATGGTGTTTTTCATTGTTGAGGTTTTTGTTGAATTTGATGGTGATTTTCAATATTGAGTTTGTTGTCGAATTTTTTGGTCTTTTTCATTGTTGTGGTAATTGTTGAAATTCTTGGAGTTTTTCAATGTTGAGGTTTTTATTGATTTTTTTCCTGTATTTCATCGTTGAGGTTGTTGTTGAACTTTTTGATGTTTTTCATTATTGAGGTTATTGTTGAAATTGTTGGTGTTTTTCATTGTTGAGGTTGTTGTTGTTGAATTTTTGGATGTCTTTCATTGTTGAATTTGTTGGTGATTTTCAATATTGAGGTTGTTGTTGAATTTGTTGGTGTTTTTCAATGTTGGGGTTGTTGTTGAATTTTTTGGTGTTTTTCATTGTTGAGGTTGTTGTTGTATTTCTTGGAGTTCTTCAATGTTGAGGTTGTTGAATTTGTTGGTGCTTTTGAATGTTGAGGTTGTTGATGAATTTATTGGTGTTTTACATTTATGAGGTTTTTGATGAATTTGTTGGTGTTTTCCATTGTTGAGGTTTTTGTTGAATTTGTTGGTGATTAACAATATTGAGGTTGTAGTTGAATTTTTTGGTGCTTTTCAATGTTGAGGTTTAGGAATTGGATCGTGCTGTTCAAAGTTGAGGTTGTTTCTGAATATTTTAATGTTTTTCAATGTTGAGGTTGTTGTTGAATTTTTTGGTGTATTCAATGTTTTTTTTTAATCTTTTTGTATTTTTCAAAATTGTGGTTGCAGTTGAATTTGTTGGTGTTTTTCATTGTTGAGTTTGTTATTCAAATTGTTGGAGTTTTTGAATGTTGAGGTTGCAGTTGAATTTGTTGGTGTTTTTCAAAGCTGAGGTTGTTGTTGAATTTGTTGGTTTTTTTGAATGTTGAGGTTGTTAAATCTGTTGGTGTTTTTCAAAATTGAGGTTGTTGTTGAATTTTATTGGTGTTTTTCATTGTTGAGGTTTTTGTTGAATTTGATGGTGATTTTCAATATTGAGTTTGTTGTCGAATTTTTTGGTGTTTTTCATTGTTGAGGTAATTGTTGAAATTCTTGGAGTTATTCAATGTTGAGGTTTTATTGATTTTTTTCCTGTTTTTCATCGTTGAGGTTGTTGTTGAATTTTTTTGGTGTTTTTCATTATTGAGGTTGTTGTTGAAATTGTTGGTGTTTTATAATGTTGAGGTTGTTGAATTTGTTGGATTTTTTCAAAGATGAGTTTGTTGTTGAATTTTTTGGTGTTTTTCATTGTTGAGGTTGTTGTTGTTGTATTTTTTGGTGTTTTTCATTGTTGAGGTTGTTTTTGAATTTGTTGGTGTTGATTAATGTTGAGGTTGTTGTTGAATGTTTTGATGTTTTTCATTGTTGAGGTTGTTGTTGAACTTGTTGGAGGTTTTCAATGTTGAGGTTATTGTTGAATTTGTTGGTGTTTTTCAATGATGAGGTTGTTGAATTTGCTGGAGTTTTTCAAAGTTGAGGTTGTTGTTGATTTTTTTGGTTTTTTCATTGTTGAGGTTTTGGTTGAATTTGTTGGTGTTTTTGAATGTTGAGTTTGTTGCTTTTATCTTTTGGTGTTATTGAATGTTGAGGTTCTTGTTGAATTTGTTGGTGTTTTTCATTGTTGAGGTTGTTGTTGAATTTTTTGGTGTTTTTCAATGTTGAGGTTTTTGTTGAATTTGTTGGAGTTTTTGAATTTTGAGGTTGTTGTTGAATTTGTTGGTGTTTTTCATGGTTGAGGTTGTTGTTGAATTTGTTGGTGTTTTTGAATGCTGAGGTTGTTGTTGAATTTTTTGGTGCTTTTCACTTTTGAGGTTGTTGTTGAATATGTTGGTCTTTTTCAATGTTGAGGCTGTTGAATTTGTTGGTGTTTTTCAAAGTAGAGGTTGTTGTTGAATTTTTTGGTGTTCTTCATTTTTGAGGTTTTCGTTGAATTTGTTGGTCTTTTTGAGTGTTGTGATTGTTGATGAATTTTTTGGTGTTATTCATTGTTGAGGTTGTTTTTGAATTTGTTGGTGTTTTTGAATGTTGAGGTTGTTGTTGTTGAATTTTTGGATGTTTTTCATTGTTGTGGTTGTTGTTGAATTAGATGGTGATTTTCATTATTGAGGTTGTTGTTGAATTTGTAGGTGATTTTCAATGTTGAGGTTGTTGTTGAATTTTTGGGTGTTTTTCATTGTTGAGGTTGTTGTTGTTGAATGTTTGGATGTTTTTCATTGTTGAATTTTTTGGTGTTTTTCATTGTTGAGGTTGTTGAATTTGTTTGTGCTCTGAATGTTCAGGTTGTTGGTGAATTTTTTGGTGTTTTTCATATTTGAGGTTGTTGTTGAATTTGTTTGTGTTTTTGAATGTTGAGGTTGTTGATGAATTTTTTGGTGTTTTTCATTTTTGCAGGTTTTTGCTGAATTTGTTTGTTTTTTTGAATGTTGAGGTTGTAGTTGAATTTGTTGGTGTTTTTCATTGTTGAGGTTTTTGATGAATTTGTTGGTGTTTTCCAATGTTGAGGTTATTGTTGAATTTGTTGGTGTTTTTGAATGTTGAGGTTGTGGTTGAATTTGTTGGTGATTAACAATATTGAGGTTGCAGTTGAATTTTTTGGTGCTTTTCAATGTTGAGGTTTTGTAATTGGATCGTGCTTTTCAAAGTTGAGGTTGTTATTGAATATTTTTATTGATTTTCAATGTTGAGATTGTTGTTGATTTTTTTGGTGTTTTTCATTGTTGATGTTTTGGTTGAATTTGTTGGTGTTTTTGAATGTTGAGGTTGTTGTTTTTATTGTTTGGTGTTATTGAATGTTGAGGTTCTTGTTGAATTTTTTGCTGATTTTCAATGTTCAGTTTGTTGTTGAATTTTATTGGTGGTTTTCATTGTTGAGGTTGTTGTTGTTGAATTTTTGGATGTTTTTCATTGTTGAATTTGTTGGTGATTTTCAATATTGAGGTTGTTGTTGAATTTGTTGGTGTTTTTCATTGTTGGGGTTGTTGTTGAGTTTTTTGGTGTTTTTCATTGTTGAGGTTGTTGTTGTATTTCTTGGAGTTCTTCAATGTTGAGGTTGTTGAATTTGTTGGTGCTTTTGAATGTTGAGGTTGTTGATGAATTTTTTTGGTGTTTTTCATTTATGAGGTTTTTGATGAATTTGTTGGTGTTTTCCATTGTTGTGGTTTTTGCATAATTTGTTGGTGTTTTCCATTGCTGAGGTTTTTGTTGAATTTGTTGGTGTTTTTGAAATTTGAGGTTGTAGTTGAATTTGTTGGTGATTAACAATATTGTGGTTGTAGTTGTATTTTTTGGTGCTTTTCAATGTTGAGGTTTAGGAATTGGATCGTGCTGTTCAAAGTTGAGGTTGTTTCTGAATATTTTGGTGTTTATCAATGTTGAAGTTGTTGTTGAATTTTTTGGTGTATTCAATTTTTTTTTTGAATCTTTTTGTATTTTTCAAAATTGTGGATGCAGTTGAATTTGTTGGTGTTTTTCATTGTTGAGTTTGTTATTCAAATTGTTGAAGTTTTTGAATGTTGAGGTTGCAGTTGAATTTTTCGGTGTTTTTCAAAGCTGAGGTTGTTGTTGAATTTGTTGGTGTATTTGAATGTTGAGGTTGTTAAATCTGTTGGTGTTTTTCAAAATTGAGGTTGTTGTTGAATTTTAATGGTGTTTTTCATTGTTGAGGTTTTTGTTGAATTTGATGGTGATTTTCAATATTGAGTTTGTTGTCGAATTTTTTGGTGTTTTTCATTGTTGTGGTAATTGTTGAAATTCTTGGAGTTTTTCAATGTTGAGGTTTTTATAGATTTTTTTCCTGTTTTTCATCGTTGAGGTTGTTGTTGAACTTTTTGATGTTTTTCATTATTGAGGTTATTGTTGAAATTGTTGGTGTTTTTTAATGTTGAGGTTGTTGAATTAGTGGGTTATTTTCAAAGATGAGTTTGTTGTTGAATTTTTTGGTGTATTTCATTGTTGAGGTTGTTTTTGTTGAATTTTTTGGTGCTTTTCATTGTTGAGGTTGTTGTTGAATTTGTTGGTGTTGATTAATGTAGAGGTTGTTGTTGAATGTTTTGGTGTTTTTCATTGTTGAGGTTGTTGTTTTTGAATTTTTGGATGTTTTTCATTGTTGAGGTTGTTGTTGAATTTGTTGGTGATTTTCAATATTGAGGTTGTTGTTGAATTTGTTGGTGTTTTTCAATGTTCAGGTTGTTGTTGAATTTTTTGGTGTTTTTCATTGTTGAGGTTGTTGTGGAATTTGATGCTTTTGATTAATGTTGAGGTTGTTGTTAACTGTTTTGGTGGTTTTCATTGTTGAGGTTGTTGTTTTTGTATTTTTGAATGTTTTTCATTGTTGAGGTTGTTGTTGAATTTGATGGTGATTTTCAATATTGAGGTTGTTTTTGAATTTGTTGTTGTTTTTCAATGTTGGGGTTGTTGTTGAATTTTTTGGTGTCTTTCATTGTTGAGGTTGTTGTTGTTGTTGAATTTTTTCATGTTTTTCATTGTTGAGGTTGTTGTTGAATTTGTTGGTGATTTTCAATATTGAGGTCGTTGTTGAATTTGTTGGTGTTTTTCAATGTTGGGGTTGTTGTTGAATTTTTTGGTGTTTTTCATTGTTGAGGTTGTTGTGGAATTTGTTGGAGCTCTTCAATGTTGAGGTTGTTGAATTTGCAGGTGTTTTTGAATGTTGAGGTTGTTGATGAATTTTTTGGTGTTTTTCATTGTTGAGGATTTTGAAGAATTTGTTGGTGTTTTCCATTGTTGAGGTTGTAGTTGAATTTGTTGGTATTTTTCATTTTTGAGGATTTTGATGAATTTGTTGGTGGTTTCCATTGTTGAGGTTTTTGTTGAATTTGTTGGTGATTAACAATATTGAGGTTGTAGTTGAATTTTTTTTTGTTTTTCAATGTTGAGGTTTTGGAATTGGATCGTGTTTTTCAAAGTTGAGGTTGTTTTTGAATATTTTGGTGTTTTGAATGCTGAGGTTGTTGTTGAATTTTTTGGTGTTTTTCATTGTTGAGGTTGTTGTTGAATAACTTGGTGTTTTTCAATGTTGAGGTTGTTGAATTTGTTGGTGTTTTTCAAAGTAGAGGTTTTTGATGAATTTTTTGGTGTTTATCATTTTTGAGGCTTTCGTTGAATTTGTTGGTGTTTTTGAATGTTGTGGTTGTTGTTTTTATTTTTCAGTGTTTTTCATTGTTGAGGTTTTTGTTGAATTTGTTGGAGATTTTCAATGTTGAGGTTGTTGTTGAATTTGTTGGTGTTTTTTTTAATGTTCATGTTGTTGAATTTGTTGGTTTTTTTCAAAGATGAGTTTGTTGTTGAATTTTTTTGGTGTTTTTCATTGTTGAGGTTGTTGTTGTTGAATTTTTGGATGTTTTTCATTGTTGAGGTTGTTGTTGAATTTGTCGGTGATTTTCAATATTGAGGTTGTTGTTGAATTTGTTGGTGTATTTCATTGTTGAGGTTGTTGTTGATGAATTTTTTCATGTTTTTCATTGTTGAGCTTGTTGTTGAAATTGTTGGTGATTTTCAATATTGAGGTTGTTGTTGAATTTGTTGGTGTTTTTCAATGTTGGGGTTGTTGTTGAATTTTTTGGTGTTTTTCATTGTTGAGGTTGTTGTGGAATTTGTTGGTGTTGATAAATGTTGAGGTTGTTGTTGAATGTTTTGGTATTTTTCATTGTTGAGGTTGTTGTTGAATTTGTTGGTGTTTTTGAATGTTGAGGTTGTAGTTGAATTTGTTGTTATTTTTCATTGCTGAGGTTTTTGATGAATTTGTTGCTGGTTTCCAATGTTGAAGGTTTTGTTGAATTTGTTGAAGACTAACAATTTTGAGGTTGTAGTTGAATTTTTTGGTGCTTTTCAATGTTGAGGTTTACGAATTGGATCGTGTTTTTCAAAGTTGAGGATGTTTTTGAAAATTTTGGTGTTTTTCAATGTTGAGGGTGTTGTTGAATTTTTTTGGTGTTTTCATTGTTAAGGTTTTTGTTGAATTTGATGGTGATTTTCAATGTTGAGTTTGTGTTGAATTTTTTGGTGTTTTTCATTGATGTGGTAGTTGTTGAAATTCTTGGAGTTTTTCAATGTTGAGGTTTTTATTGATATTTTTGGTGTTTTTCATTGTTGAGGTTGTTGCTGAATTTATTGATGTTTTTCATTGCTGTGGTTATTGTTGAAATTGTTGGTGTTTTTGAATGTTGAGGTTGTTGTTGAATTTTTTGGTGTTTTTCATTGTTGCGGTTGTTGTTGAATTTGTTGGAAGTTTTTCAATGTTGAGGTTATTGTTGAATTTGTTTGTGTTTTTAAATGATGAGGTTGTTGAATTTGTTGGATGTTTTCAAAGTTGAGGTTGTTGTTGATATTTTTGGTGCATTTCATTGTTGAGGTTTTGGTTGAATTTATTGGTGTTTTTGAATGTTGAGGTTCTTGTTGACTATTTTGGTGTTTTTCATTGTTGAGGTTGTTGTTGAATTTTTTGGTGTTTTTCAATGTTGAGGTTTTTGTTGAATTTGTTGGAGTTTTTGAATTTTGAGGTTGTTGTTGAATTTGATGGTGTTTTTCAATGTTGAGGTTGTTGTTGAATTTTTTGGTGTTTTTCATGGTTGAGGTTGTTGTTGAATATTTTGGTGTTTTTCAATGTTGAGGTTGTTGTTGAATTTTTTGGTGCATTCAATGTTCTTTTTTGAATCTTTTTGTATTTTTAAAAATTGAGATTGCAGTTGAATATCTTGGTCTTTTTCATTGTTGAGGTTGTTATTGAAATTGTTGGAGTTTTTCAATGTTGAGGTTGCCGTTGAATTTGATGGTGTTTTCAAAGCTGAGGTTGTTGTTGAATTTGTTGGTGTATTTGAATGTTGAGGTTCTTTAATCTGTTGGTGTTTTTCAAAACTGAGGTTGTTGTTGAATTTTTTGGTGTTTTCAATTGTTGTGGTACTTGTTGAAATTCTTGGAATTTTTCAATGTATAGGTTTTTATTGATCTTGTTTGGTGTTTTTCATTGTTGAGGTTGTTATTGAATCTTTTTGTTGTTTTTCATTGTTGAGGTTGTTGTTGAATTTATTGATGTTTTTCATTGCTGTGGTTGTTGTTGAAATTGTTGGTGTTTTTGAATGTTGCGGTTGTTGTTGAATTTTTTGGTGTTTTTCATTGTTGAGGTTGTTGTTGAACTTGTTGGCGGTTTTCAATGTTGAGGTTATTGTTGAATTTGTTGGTGTTTTTCAATGATGAGGTTGTTGAATTGGCTGGAATTTTTCAAAGTTGAGGTTGTTGTTGATTTTTTTGGTGTTTTTCATTGTTGAGGTTTTGGTTGAATTTGTTGGTGTTTTTGAATGTTGAGGTTGTTGTTTTTATCTTTTGGTGTTATTTAATGTTGAGGTTCTTGTTGAATTTGTTGGTGTTTTTCATTGTTGAGGTTGTTGTTGAATTTTTTGGTGTTTTTCATTGTTGAGGTTTTTGTTGAATTTGTTGGAGTTTTTGAATCTTGAGGTTGTTGTTGAATTTGTTGGTGTTTTTCAATGTTGAGGTTGTTGTTGAATATTTTGGTGTTTTTCATTTTTGAGGTTTTCGTTGAATTTTTTGGTCTTTTTGAATGTTGTGATTGTTGATGAATTTTTTGGTGTTATTCATTGTTGAGGTTGTTTTTGAATTTGTTGGTGTTTTTGAATGTGGAGGTTGTTTTTGTTGAATTTTTGGATGTTTTTCATTGTTGAGGTTGTTGTTGAATTAGATGGTGATTTTCAATATTGAGGTTGTTGTTGAATTTGTAGGTGTTTTTCAATGTTGAGGTTGTTGAATTTTTTGGTGTTTTTCATTGTTGTGGTTGTTGTTGTTGAATGTTTGGATGTTTTTCATTGTTGAATTTTTTGGTGTTTTTCATTGTTGAGGTTGTTGTTGTACTTCTTGGAGTTCTTCAATGTTGAGGTTGTTGAATTTGTTTGTGTTTTTGAATGTTCAGGTTGTTGATGAATTTTTTGGTATTTTTCATTTTTGAGCTTTTTGATGAATTTGCTGGTGTTTTCCATTGTTGAGGTTTTTGTTGAATTTGTTGGTGTTTTTGAATGTTGAGGTTGTTGATGAATTTTTTGGTGTTTTTCATATTTGAGGTTGTTGTTGAATTTGTTTGTGTTTTTGAATGTTGAGGTTGTTGATGAATTTTTTGGTGATTTTCATTTTTGAGGTTTTTGATGAATTTGTTGGTGTTTTCCATTGATGAGGTTTTTGTTGAATTTGTTTGTGTTTTTTAAAGTTGAGGTTGTTGTTGAATTTTTTTGTGATTTTCATTGTTGAGGTTTTTGTTGAATTTGTTGGAGTTTTTGAATCTTGAGGTTGTGGTTGAATTTGTTGGTGATTAACCATATTGAGGTTGCAGTTGAATTTTATGGTGCTTTTCAATGCTGAGGTTTTGGAATTGGATCGTGCTTTTCAAAGTTGAGGTTGTTATTGAATATTTTGTTGATTTTCAATGTTGAGATTGTTATTGAATTTTTAAGTGCATTCAATGTTTTTATTTGAATCTTTTTGTATTTTTCAATGTTGAGGTTTTTTTTTTATTTTTTTTGGTGATTTTCATTGTTGAGGTTTTGGTTGAATTTGTTGGTGTTTTTGAATGTTGAGGTTGTTGTTTTTATTGTTTGGTGTTATTGAATGTTGACGTTCTTGTTGAATTTTTTGGTGATTTTCAATGTTGAGGTTGTTGTTGTGTTTTTTGGTGTTTTTCCATGTTGAGGTGTTTGAATTTGTTGGTGTTTTTCAAAGTTGAGGTTGTTGTTGAATTTGATGTTGATTTTCAATGTTCAGTTTGTTGTTGAATTTTTTGGTGTTTTTCATTGTTGAGGTTGTTGTTGTTGAATTTTTGGATGTTTTCATTGTTGAATTTGTTGGTGATTTTCAATATTGAGATTGTTGTTGAATTTGTTGGTGTTTTTCAATGTTGGGGTTGTTGTTGAATTTTTTTGGTGTTTTTCATTGTTGAGGTTGTTGTTGAACTTGTTGGAGGTTTTCAATGTTGAGGTTGTTGTTGAATTTGTTGGTGTTTTTCAATGACGAGTTTGTTGAATTTGCTGGAGTTTTTCAAAGTTGAGGTTGTTGTTGATTTTTTTGTTTTTTTCATTGTTGAGGTTTTGGTTGAATTTGTTGGTGTTTTTGGATGTTGGGGTTGTTGTTTTTATCTTTTGGTGTTATTGAATGTTGAAGTTCTTGTTGAATTTTTTGGTGTTTTTCATTGTTGAGGTTGTTGTTGTTGAATTTTTTGGTGTTTTTCAATGTTGAGGTTTTTGTTGAATTTGTTGGAGTTTTTGAATTTTGAGGTTGTTGTTGAATTTGTTGGTGTTTTTCATTGTTGAGGTTGTTGTTGAATTTTTTGGTGTTTTTCATGGTTGAGGTTGTTGTTGAATTTTTTGATGATTTTCATTGCTGAGGTTGTTGTTGAATTTGTTGGTGTTTTTGAATGCTGAGGTTGTTGTTGAATTTTTTGGTGTTTTTCACTTTTGAGGTTGTTGTTGAATATGTTGGTCTTTTTCAATTTTGAGGCTGTTGAATTTGTTGGTGTTTTTCAAAGTAGAGGTTGTTGTTGATTTTTTTGGTGTTTTTCATTTTTGAGGTTTTCGTTGAATTTTTTGGTTTTTTTGATTGTTGTGATTGTTGATGAATTTTTTGGTGTTATTCATTGTTGAGGTTGTTTTTGAATTTGTTGGTGTTTTTGAATGTTGAGGTTGTTGTTGTTGAATTTTTGGATGTTTTTCATTGTTGAGGTTGTTGTTTTTATTGTTTGGTGTTATTGAATGTTGAGGTTCTTGTTGAATTTTTTGGTGATTTTCAATGTTGAGGTTGTGGTTGAACTTGTTGGTGTTTTTCCATGTTGAGGTGTTTGAATGTGTTGGTGTTTTTCAAAGTTGAGGTTGTTGTTGAATTTGTTGGTGATTTTCAATGTTCAGTTTGTTGTTGAATTTTTTTGGTGTTTTTCATTGTTGAGGTTGTTGTTGTTGAATTTTTGGATGTTTTTCATTGTTGAATTTGTTGGTGATTTTCAATATTGAGGTTGTTGTTGAATTTGTTGGTGTTTTTCAATGTTGGGGTTGTTGTTGAATTTTTTGGTGTTTTTCATTGTTGAGGTTGTTGTTGTATTTCTTGGAGTTCTTCAATGTTGAGGTTGTTGAAATTGTTGGTGTTTTTCAATGTTGAGGTTTTTATTGATCTTTTTTGGTGTTTTTCATTGTTGAGGTTGTTATTGAATTTTTTTGGTGTTTTTCATTGTTGAGGTTGTTGTTGAATTTATTGATGTTTTTCATTGCTGTGGTTGTTGTTGAATTTGTAGGTGTTTTTCAATGTTGAGGTTGTTGTTGAATTTTTTGGTGTTTTTCATTGTTGAGGTTGTTGTTGTTGAATGTTTATGGATGTTTTTCATTGCTGAATTTTTTGGTGTTTTTCATTGTTGAGGTTGTTGAATTTGTTTGTGCTTCTGAATGTTCAGGTTGTTGATGAATTTTTTGCTGTTTTTCATATTTGAGGTTGTTGTTGAATTTGTTTGTGTTTTTGAATGTTGAGTTTGTTGATGAATTTTTTGGTGTTTTTCATTTTTAAAGTTTTTGATGAATTTGTTTGTGTTTCCATTGTTGCAGGTTTTTGTTGAATTTTTTTGTGTTTTTGAATGTTGAGGTTGTAGTTGAATTTGTTGGTGTTTTTCATTGTTGAGGTTTTTGAAGAATTTGTTGGTGTTTTCCAATGTTGAGGTTTTTGTTGAATTTGTTGGTGTTTTTGAATGTTCAAGTTGTGGTTGAATTTGTTGGTGATTAACAATATTGAGGTTGTAGTTGAATTTTTTGGTGCTTTTCAATGTTGAGGTTTTGGAATTGGATCGTGCTTTTCAAAGTTGAGGTTGTTATTGAATATTTTGTTGATTTTCAATGTTGAGATTGTTGTTGAATTTTTTGGTGTATTCAATGTTTTTTTTTGAATCTTTTTGTATTTTTCAATGTTGAGGTTTTTGTTGATTTATTTGGTGTTTTTCATTGTTGAGGTTTTGGATGAATTTGTTGGTGTTTTTGAATGATGAGGTTGTTGTTTTTATAGTTTGTTGTTATTGAATGTTGAGGTTCTTGTTGAATTTTTTGGTGATTTTCAATGTTGAGGTTGTGGTTGAATTGGTTGGTGTTTTTCCATGTTGAGGTTTTTGAATTTGTTGGTGTTTTTGAAAGTTAAGATTGTTGTTGAATTTGTTGGTGATTTTCAATGTTCAGGTTGTTGTTGAATTTTTTGGTGTTTTTCATTGTTGAGGTTGTTGTTGTTGAATTTCTTTATGTTTTTCATTGTTGAGGTTTTTGTTGAATTTGTTGGTGATTTTCAATATTGAGGTTGTTGTTGAATTTGTTGGTGTTTTTCAATGTTGGGGTTGTTGTTGAATTTTTTGGTGTTTTTCATTGTTGAGGTGGTTGTTGTATTTCTTGGAGTTCTTCAATGTTGAGGTTGTTGAATTTGTTGGTGTTTTTCAATGTTGAGGTTTTTATTGATCTTATTTGGTGTTTTTCATTGTTGAGGTTGTTATTGAATTTTTTTGGTGTTTTTCATTGTTGAGGTTGTTGTTGAATTTATTGATGTTTTTCATTGCTGTGGTTGTTGTTGAAATTGTTGGTGTTTTTGAATGTTGAGGTTGTTGTTCAATTTTTTGTTGTTTTTCATTGTTGAGGTTGTTGTTGAACTTGTTGGAGGTTTTCAATGTTGAGGTTATTGTTGAATTTGTTGGTGTTTTTCAAAGATGAGGTTGTTGAATTTGCTGGAGTTTTTCAAAGTTGAGGTTCTTGTTGATTTTTCTGGTTTTTTCATTGTTGAGGTTTTGCTTGTATTTGTTGGTGTTTTTGAATGTTGAGGTTGTTGTTTTTATGTTTTGGTGTTATTGAATGTTGGGGTTCTTGTTGAATTTTTTGGTGTTTTTCATTGTTGAGGTTATTGTTGAATTTTTTGGTGTTTTTCAATGTGTGGGTTTTTGTTGAATTTGTTGGAGTTTTTGAATTTTGAGGTTGTTGTTGAATTTGTTGGTGTTTTTCATTGTTGAGGTTGTTGTTGAATTTTTTGGTGTTTTTCATGGTTGAGGTTGTTGTTGAATTTGTTGGTGTATTAGAATGCTGAGGTTGTTGTTGAATTTTTTGGTGCTTTTCACTTTTGAGGTTGTTGTCGAATATGTTGGTCTTTTTCAATGTTGAGGCTGTTGAATTTGTTGGTGTTTTTCAAAGTAGAGGTTATTGTTGAATTTTTTGGTGTTCTTCATTTATAAGGTTTTCGTTGAATTTTTTGGTCTTTTTGAATGTTGTGATTGTTGATGAATATTTTGGTGTTATTCATTGTTTAGGTTGTTTTTGAATTTGTTGGTGTTTTTGAATGTTGAGGTTGTTGTTGTTGAATTTTTGGATGTTTTTCATTGTTGAGGTTGTTGTTGAATTAGATGGTGATTTTCAATATTGAGGTTGTTGTTGAATTTGTAGGTGATTTTCAATGTTGAGGTTGTTGTTGAATTTTTTGGTGTTTTTCATTGCTGAGGTTGCTGTTGTTGAATGTTTGGATGTTTTTCATTGTTGAATTTTTTGGTGTTATTCATTGTTGATGTTGTTGAATTTGTTTGTGCTTCTGAATGTTGAGGTTGTTGATGAATTTTTTGATGTTTTTCATATTTGAGGTTGTTGTTGAATTTGTTTGTGTTTTTGAATGTTGAGGTTGTTGATGAATTTTTTGGTGATTTTCATTTTTGAGGTTTTTGATGAATTTGTTGTTGTTTTCCATTGTTGAGGTTTTTTTTGAATTTGTTTGTGTTTTTTAATGTTGAGGTTGTAGATGAATTTGTTGGTGTTTTTCATTGTTGAGGTTTTTGATGAATTTCTTGGTATTTTCCAATGTTGAGGTTATTGTTGAACTTGTTGGTGGTTTTGAATGTTGAGGTTGTGGTTGAATTTGTTGGTGATTAACAATATTGAGGTTGCAGTTGAATTTTTTGGTGCTTTTCAATGCTGAGGTTTTGGAATTGGATCGTGCTTTTCAAAGTTGAGGTTGTTATTGAATATTTTGTTGATTTTCAATGTTGAGATTGTTGTTGAATTTTTTGGTGTATTCAATATTTTTATTTGAATCTTTTTGTATTTTTCAATGTTGAGGTTTTTGTTGATTTTTTTGGTGTTTTTCATTGTTGAGGTTTTGGTTGAATTTGTTGGTGTTTTTGAATGTTGAGGTTGTTGTTTTTATTGTTTGGTGTTATTGAATGTTGAGGTTCTTGTTGAATTTTTTGGTGATTTTCAATGTTGAGGTTGTGGTTGAACTTGTTGGTGTTTTTCTATGTTGAGGTGTTTGAATTTGTTGGTGTTTTTCAAAGTTGAGGTTGTTGTTGAATTTGTTGGTGATTTTCAATGTTCAGTTTGTTGTTGAATTTTTTTGGTGTTTTTCATTGTTGAGGTTGTTGTTGTTGAATTTTTGGATGTTTTTCATTTTTGAATTTGTTGGTGATTTTCAATATTGAGGTTGTTGTTGAATTTGTTGGTGTTTTTCAATGTTGGGGTTGTTGTTGAATTTTTTGGTGTTTTTCATTGTTGAGGTTGTTGTTGTATTTCTTGCAGTTCTTCAATGTTGAGGTTGTTGAAATTGTTGGTGTTTTTCAATGTTAAGGTTTTTATTGATCTTTTTTGGTGTTTTTCATTGTTGAGGTTGTTATTGAATTTTTTTGGTGTTTTTCATTGTTGAGGTTGTTGTTGAATTTATTGATGTTTTTCATTGCTGTGGTTGTTGTTGAATTTGTAGGTGTTTTTCAATATTGAGGTTGTTGTTGAATTTTTTGGTGTTTTTCATTGTTGAGGTTGTTGTTGTTGAATGTTTGGATGTTTTTCATTGCTGAATTTTTTGGTGTTTTTCATTGTTGAGGTTGTTGAATTTGTTTGTGCTTCTGAATGTTCAGGTTGTTGATGAATTTTTTGTTGTTTTTCATATTTGAGGTTGTTATTGAATTTGTTTGTGTTTTTGAATGTTGAGTTTGTTGATGAATTTTTTGGTGTTTTTCATTTTTAAAGTTTTTGATGAATTTGTTTGTGTTTCCATTGTTGCAGGTTTTTGTTGAATTTGTTTGTGTTTTTGCATGTTGAGGTTGTAGTTGAATTTGTTGGTGTTTTTCATTGTTGAGGTTTTTGAAGAATTTGTTGGTGTTTTCCAATGTTGAGGTTTTTGTTGAATTTGTTGGTGTTTTTGAATGTTCAAGTTGTGGTTGAATTTATTGGTGATTAACAATATTGAGGTTGTAGTTGAATTTTTTGGTGCTTTTCAATGTTGAGGTTTTGGAATTGGATCGTGCTTTTCAAAGTTGAGGTTGTTATTGAATATTTTGTTGATTTTCAATGTTGAGATTGTTGTTGAATTTTTTGGTGTATTCAATGTTTTTTTTTGAATCTTTTTGTATTTTTCAATGTTGAGGTTTTTGTTGATTTATTTGGTGTTTTTCATTGTTGAGGTTTTGGATGAATTTGTTGGTGTTTTTGAATGATGAGGTTGTTGTTTTTATAGTTTGTTGTTATTGAATGTTGAGGTTCTTGTTGAATTTTTTGGTGATTTTCAATGTTGAGGTTGTGGTTGAATTGGTTGGTGTTTTTCCATGTTGAGGTTTTTGAATTTGTTGGTGTTTTTGAAAGTTAAGGTTGTTGTTGAATTTGTTGGTGATTTTCAATGTTCAGGTTGTTGTTGAATTTTTTGGTGGTTTTCATTGTTGAGGTTGTTGTTGTTGAATTTCTTTATGTTTTTCATTGTTGAGGTTTTTGTTGAATTTGTTGGTGATTTTCAATATTGAGGTTGTTGTTGAATTTGTTGGTGTTTTTCAATGTTGGGGTTGTTGTTGAATTTTTTGGTGTTTTTCATTGTTGAGGTTGTTGTTGTATTTCATGGAGTTCTTCAATGTTGAGGTTGTTGAATTTGTTGGTGTTTTTCAATGTTGAGGTTTTTATTGATCTTTTTTGGTGTTTTTCATTGTTGAGGTTGTTATTGAATTTTTTTGGTGTTTTTCATTGTTGAGGTTGTTGTTGAATTTATTGATGTTTTTCATTGCTGTGGTTGTTGTTGAAATTGTTGGTGTTTTTGAATGTTGAGGTTGTTGTTGAATTTTTTGTTGTTTTTCATTGTTGAGGTTGTTGTTGAACTTGTTGGAGGTTTTCAATGTTGAGGTTATTGTTGAATTTGTTGGAGTTTTTCAATGATGAGGTTGTTGAATTTGCTGGAGTTTTTCAAAGTTGAGGTTCTTGTTGATTTTTCTGGTTTTTTCATTGTTGAGGTTTTGCTTGAATTTGTTGGTGTTTTTGAATGTTGAGGTTGTTGTTTTTATCTTTTGGTGTTATTGAATGTTGAGGTTCTTGTTGAATTTTTTGTTGTTTTTCATTGTTAAGGTTATTGTTGAATTTTTTGGTGTTGTTCAATGTGTGGGTTTTTGTTGAATTTGTTGGAGTTTTTGAATTTTGAGGTTGTTGTTGAATTTGTTGGTGTTTTTCATTGTTGAGGTTGTTGTTGAATTTTTTGGTGTTTTTCATGGTTGAGGTTGTTGTTGAATTTGTTGGTGTATTAGAATGCTGAGGTTGTTGTTGAATTTTTTGGTGCTTTTCACTTTTGAGGTTGTTGTTGAATATGTTGGTCTTTTTCAATGTTGAGGCTGTTGAATTTGTTGGTGTTTTTCAAAGTAGAGGTTATTGTTGAATTTTTTGGTGTTCTTCATTTTTGAGGTTTTCGTTGAATTTTTTGGTCTTTTTGAATGTTGTGATTGTTGATGAATATTTTGGTGTTATTCGTTGTTTAGGTTGTTTTTGAATTTGTTGGTGTTTTTGAATGTTGAGGTTGTTGTTGAATTTTTGGATGTTTTTCATTGTTGAGGTTGTTGTTGAATTAGATGGTGATTTTCAATATTGAGGTTGTTGTTGAATTTGTAGGTGATTTTCAATGTTGAGGTTGTTGTTGAATTTTTTGGTGTTTTTCATTGTTTTCATTGTTGTTGTTGAATGTTTGGATGTTTTTCATTGTTGTATTTTTTGGTGTTATTCATTGTTGATGTTGTTGAATTTGTTTGTGCTTCCGAATGTTCAGGTTGTTGATGAATGTTTTGGTGTTTTTCATATTTGAGGTTGTTGTTGAATTTGTTTGTGTTTTTGAATGTTGAGGTTGTTGATGAATTTTTTGGTGTTTTTCATTTTTGAGGTTTTTGATGAATTTGATTGTGTTTCCATTGTTGCAGGTTTTTGTTGAATTTGTTTGTGTTTTTGAATGTTGAAGTTGTAGTTGAATTTGTTGGTGTTTTTCATTGTTGAGGTTTTTTATGAATTTGTTGGTATTTTCCAATGTTGAGGTTATTGTTGAATTTGTTGGTGTTTTTGAATGTTGAGGTTGTGGTTGAATTTATTGGTGATTAACAATATTGAGGTTGCAGTTGAATTTTTTGGTGCTTTTCAATGTTGAGGTTTTGTAATTGGATCGTGCTTTACAAAGTTGAGGTTGTTATTGAATATTTTGTTGATTTTCAATGTTGAGATTGTTGTTGAATTTTTTGGTGTATTCAATGTTTTTATTTTTGAATCTTGTTGTATTTTTCAATGTTGAGGTTGTTGTTGATTTTTTTTGTGTTTTTCATTGTTGAGGTTTTGGTTGAATTTGTTGTTGTTGTTGAATGTTGAGGTAGTTGTTTTTATTGTTTGTTGTTTTTGAATGTTGAGGTTCTTGTTGAATTTTTTGGTGATTTTCAATGTTGAGGCTGTGGTTGAATTTGTTGGTCTTTTTCCATGTTGAGGTTGTTGTTGAATTTGTTGGTGATTTTCAATGTTCAGTTTGTTGTTGAATTTTTTGGTGTTTTTCATTGTTGAGGTTGTTGTTGTTGAATTTTTGGATGTTTTTCATTGTTGAACTTGTTGGTGATTTTCAATATTGAGGTTGTTGTTGAATTTGTTGGTGTTTTTCAGTGTTGGGGTTGTTGTTGTATTTCTTGGAGTTCTTCAATGTTGAGGTTGTTGAATTTGTTGCTGCTTTTGATTGTTGAGGTTGTTGATGAATTTTTTGGTGTTTTTCATTGTTGAGGTTTTTGATGAATTTGTTGGTGTTTTCCATTGTTGAGGTTTTTGTTGAATTTGTTGGTGTTTTCCATTGTTGAGGTTTTTGTTGAAATTGTTGGTGTTTTTGAAATTTGAGGTTGTAGTGGAATATTTTGGTGCTTTTCAATGTTGAGGTTTAGGAATTGGATCGTGCTGTTCAAAGTTGAGGTTGTTGCTGAATATTTTGTGTTATTCAATGTTGAGGTTGTTGTTGATGTTTATGGTGTATTCAATGTTTTATTTTAATCTTTTATTATTTTTCAAAATTGTGGTTGCAGTTGAATTTGTTGGTGTTTTTCATTGTTGAGGTTGTTATTCAAATTGTTGAAGTTTTTGAATGTTGAGGTTGCAGTTGAATTTTTTGGTGTTTTTCAAAGCTGAGGTTGTTGTTGAATTTGTTGGTGTATCTGAATGTTGAGGTTGTTAAATCTGTTGTTGTTTTTCAAAATTGAGGTTGTTGTTGAATTTTATTGGCGTTTTTCATTGTTGAGGTTTTTGTTGAATTTGATGGAGTTTTTCAATATTGAGTTTGTTGTCGAATTTTTTGGTGTTTTTCATTGTTGAGTTTGTTGAATTTGTTGCTGTTTTTCAAAGTTGAGATTGTTGTTGAATTTTTTGGTGTTTTTTATTGTTGAGGTTTTGGTTGAATTTGTTGGTGTTTTTGAATTTTGAGGTTGTTCTTTTTTATTTTTTGGTGTTTTTGAATGATAAGGTTTTGTTTATTTTTTTTGGTGTTTTTCATTGTTGAGGTTTTTGTTGAATTTTTAGATGTTTTTCATTGCTGAGGTTGTTGTAAAAATTGTTGGTGTTTTTGAATGTTGAGGTTGTTGTTGAAATTTTTGGTGGTTTTCATTGTTGAGGTTGTTGTTGAATTTGTTGGAGTTTTTCAATGTTGAGGTTGTTGTTGAATTTGTTGGTGTTTTTCAATGTTGAGGTTGTTGTATTTGTTGCTGTTTTTCAAAGTTGAGTTTGTTGTTGGAATTTTTTGGTGTTTTTCATTGCTGAGGTTTTGCCAGTATTTGTAGGTGTTTTTGAATGTTAAGGTTGTTGTATTTATTTTTTGGTGTTTTTGAATGTTGAGGTTGTTGTTGAATTTTTTGGTGTTTTTCATTGTTGAGGTTGTTGTTGAATTTTTTGGTGTTTTTCAATGTTGAGGTGTTTATTGATTTTTATTGGTGTTTTTCATTGCTGAGGTTGTTGTTGAAATTGCTGGTGTTTTTGAATGTTGAGGTTGTTGTTGAATTTTTTGGTGTTTTTCAATGTTGAGGTTGTTGTTGAATTTGTTAGCGTTTTTCAATGTTGAGGTTGTTGAATTTGCTGGTGATTTTCAAAGTTGAGGTTGTTGTTGAATTTTCTGGTGTTTTTCATTGTTGAGGTTTTGGTTGAATTTGTTGGTGTTTTTGAATGTTGAGGTTGTGGTTTTTATTTTTTGGTGTTTTTGAATGTTAAGGTTTTTGTTGAATTTTTATGGTGTTTTTCATTGTTGAGGTTGTTGATGAGTTTTTTTGGTGTTTTTCATTGTTGAGGTTGTTGTTGAATTTTTTGAAGTTTTTCATTGCTGAGGTTGTTGTTCAAATTGTTGTCGTTTTTGAATGTTGAGGTTGTTGTTGAATTTGTTGTCGTTTTTCAATGTTGAGGTTGTTGAATTTGTTGGTGTTTTTCAAAGTTGAGGTTGTTGTTGACTTTTTTGGTGTTTTTCTTTGTTGAGGTTTTGGTAGAATTTGTTGGTGTTTTTGTTTGTTGAGGTTGTTGTTTTTATTTTTTGGTGTTATTGAATGTTAAGGTTGTTCTTGAATTTTATTGGTATTTTTCATTGTTGAGGTTGTTGTTGAATTTTCAGATGTTTTTCATTGCTGAGGTTGTTGTTGAAATTGTTGGTGCTTATGAATGTTGAGGTTGTTGTTTAATTTTTTGGAGTTATTCATTGTTGAGGTTGTTGTTGAATTTGTTGAAGTTTTTCAATGTTGAGGTTGTTGTTGAATTTGTTGGAGTTTTTCAATGTTGAGATTGTTGTATTGGTTGGTGTTTTTCAATATTGTTGGTGTTTTTGAATGTTGAGGTTGTTGTATTAATTTTTTGGTGTTTTTCATTGTTGAGGTTGTTGTGGAATTTTTTGGTGTTTTTCATTGTTGAGGTTGTTGTTGAATTTTTTGATGTTTATCATTGCTGAGGTTGTTGTTGAAAATGTTGATGTTTTTGAATGTTGAGTTTGATGATGAATTTTTTGGTGTTATTCATTGTTGAGGTTGTTGTTGAATATGTTGGAGTTTTTCAATGCTGAGGTTGCTGAATTTGTTGGTGTTTTTCAATGCTGAGGTTGCTGAATTTGTTGGTGTTTTTCAAAGTTGAGGCTGTTGTTGAATTTTTTGGTATTTTACATTGTTGAGGTTTTGGTTGAATTTGTTGGTGCTTTTCAATGTTGAGGTTGTTGGTTTTATTTTTTGGTGCTTTTGAATGTTGAGGTTGTTGTTGAATTTTTTGGTGTTTTTCATTGTTGAGGTTGTTGTTGAATTTGTTGGAGTTTTTCAATGTTGAGGTTGTTGCTGAATTTGTTGGTGTTTTTCAATGTTGAGGTTGTTGAATTTGTTGTTGTTTTTCAAAGTTGAGGTTGCGGTTGTATTTTTTGGTGTATTTCATTGTTGAGGTTTTGGTTGAATTTGATGGTGTATTTGAATGTTGAGGTTGTTGTTTTTATTTTATGTTGTTTTTGAATGTTTAGGTTGTTGTTGAATTTTTTGGTGTTTTTCAATGTTGAGGTTTTTATTGATTTTTTTTTGCTGTTTTTCATTGTTGAGGTTGTTGATGAATTTTTTTGGTGTTTTTCATTGTTGAGGTTGTTGTTGAAATTGCTGGTGTTTGTGAATGTTGAGGTTGTTGAATTTTTTGATGTTTTTCATTGCTGAGGTTGTTGTTGAATTTGTTGGTGTTTTTCAATGCTGAGGTTGTTGAATTTGTTTGTGTTTTTCAAAGCTGAGGTTGTTGTTGAATTTGTTGGTGTATTTGAATGTTGACGTTGTTAAATCTGTTGGTGTTTTTCAAACTTAAGGTTGTTGTTGAATTTAATGGTGTTTTTCATTGTTGAGGTTTTTGTTGAATATGATGTTGATTTTCAATGTTGCGTTTGTTGTCGAATTTTTTGGTGTATTTCAATGTTGTGGTAGTTGTTGAAATTCTTGGAGTTTTTCAATGTTGATGTTTTTATTGATTTTTTTCGGTGGTTTTCATTGTTGTGTTTGTTGATGAATTTTTTTGGTGCTTTTCATTGTTGAGGATGTTGTTGAATTTTTGGAAGTTATTCATTGCTGAGGTTGTTGTTGAAATTGTTGGTGTTTTTGAATGTTGAGGTTGTTGTTGACCTTTTTGGTGTTTTTCATTGTTGAGGTTTTGGTTGAATTTGTTGGTGTTTTTGTTTGTTGAGGTTGCTGTTTTTATTTTTTTGTGTTATTGAATGTTAAGGTTGTTGTTGAATTTTATTGGTGTTTTTCATTGTTGAGGTTGTTGTTGAATTTTTAGATGTTGTTCATTGCTGAGGTTGTTGTTGAAACTGTTGGAGTTTTTCAATGTTGAGGTTGTTGTTGAATTTGTTGGAGTTTTTCAATGTTGGGATTGTTGTATTGGTTGGTGTTTTTCAATATTTTTGGAATTTTTGAATGTTGAGGTTGTTGTATTTATTTTTTGGTGTTTTTCATTGTTGAGGTTGTTGTGGAATTTTTTGGTGTTTTTCAATTTTGAGGTTTTTATTGATTTTTTTGTTGTTTTTCATTGTTGAGGTCGTTGTTGAATTTATTTGGTGTTTTTCATTGTTGAGGTTGTTGTTGAATTTTTTGATGTTTATCATTGCTGAGGTTGTTGTTGAAAATGTTGATGTTTTTGAATGTTGAGTTTGATGATGAATTTTTTGGTGTTATTCATTGTTGAGGTTGTTGTTGAATATGTTGGAGTTTTTCAATGTTGAGGTTGTTGTTGAATTTTTCAATGCTGAGGTTGCTGAATTTGTTGGTGTTTTTCATTGTTGAGGTCGTTGTTGAATTTATTTGGTGTTTTTCAAAGTTGAGGCTGTTGTTGAATTTTTTGGTATTTTCATTGTTGAGGTTTTGGTTGAATTTGTTGGTGTTTTTGAATGTTGAGGTTGTTGGTTTTATTTTTTGGTGCTTTTGAATGTTGAGGTTGTTGTTGAATTTTTTTTGGTGTTTTTCATCGTTGAGGTTGTTGTTGATTTTGTTGAAGTTTTTCAATGTTGAGGTTGTTGCTGAATTTGTTGGTGTTTTTCAATGTTGAGGTTGTTGAATTTGTTGGTGTTATTCAAAGTTGAGGTTGCCGTTGAATTTTTTGGTGTTTTTCATTGTTGAGGTTTTGGTTGAATTTGTTGCTGTATTTGAATGTTGAGGTTGTTGCTTTTATTTTATGTTGTTTTTGAATGTTGAAGTTGTTGTTGAATTTTTTGGTGTTTTTCATTGTTGAGGTTGTTGTGGAATTTTTTGGTGTTTTTCAATGTTGAGGTATTTGTTGAATTTGTTGTTGTTTTTCAAATTTGAGGTTGATGTTGAATTTGTTGGTGTTTTTCATTATTGATGTTGATGTTGAATTTTTGGGTGTTTTTCACTGTTGAGGTTGTTGTTGAATATGTTGGTCTTTTTCAATGTTGAGGCTGTTGAATTTGTTGGAGCTTTTCAAAGTATAGGTTGTTGTTGAATTTTTTGGTGTTTATCATTTTTGAGGTTTTCGTTGAATTTTTTGGTCTTTTTGAATGTTGAGGTTGTTGATGAATTTTTTGGTGTTATTCATTGTTGAGGTTGTTTTTGAATTTGTTGGTGTTTTTGAATGTCGAGGTTGTTGTTGTTGAATTTTTGAATGTTTTTCATTGTTGAGGTTGTTGTTGAATTTGATGATGATTTTCAATATTGAGGTTGTTGTTGAATTTGTTGGTGTTTTTCAATGTTGAGGTTGTTGTTGACTTTTCTGGTGTTTTTCATTGTTGTGGTTGTTGTTGATGAATTTTTGGATGTTTTTCATTGTTGAATTTGTTGGTGATTTTCAATGTTGAGGATGTTGTTGAATTTTTTGGTGTTTTTCATTGTTGAGGTTGTTGTTGTATTTCTTGGATTTCTTCAATGTTGAGGTTGTTGAATTTGTTTGTGCTTTTGAATGTTGAGGTTGTTGATGAATTTGTTGGTGTTTTTCATTTTTGCGGTTTTTGATGAATTTGTTGGTGTTTTCCATTGTTGAGGTTTTTGTTGAATTTGTTGGTGATTTTGCATGTTGAGGTTGTACTTGAATTTGTTGGTGATGAACAATATTGAGGTTGTAGTTGAATTTTTTGGTGCTTTTCAATGCTGAGGTTTTGGAATTGGATCGTGATTTCAAAGTTGAGGTTGTTATTGAATATTTTGTTGTTTTTCAATGTTGATGTTGTTGTTGAAGTTTTTGGTGTATTCAATGTTTTTTTTTGAATCTTTTTGTATTTTTCAATGTTGAGGTTGTTGTTGATTTTTTTGTTGTTTTTCATTGTTGAGGTTTTGGTTGAATTTGTTGGTGTTTTTGAATGTTGAGGTTGTTGTTTTTGATGTTTGGTGTTATTGAATGTTGAGGTTCTTGTTGAATTTTTTGGTGATTTTCAATGTTGAGGTTGTGGTTGAATTTGATGGTGTTTTTCCATGGTGAGGTTTTTGAATTTGTTGGTGTTTTTCAAAGATGAGGTTGTTGTTGACTTTGTTGGTGATTTTGAATGTTCAGTTTGTTGTTGAATTTTTTTGGTGTTTTTCATTGTTGAGGTTGTTGTTGTTGAATTTTTGGATGTTTTTCATTGTTGAACTTGTTGGTGATTTTCAATATTGAGGTTGTTGTTTAATTTGTTGGTGTTTTTCAATGTTGGGGTTGTTGTTGAATTTTTTTGTGTTTTTCATTGTTGAGGTTGTTTTTGAATTTGTTGGTGTTTTTGAATGTCGAGGTTGTTGTTGTTGAATTTTTGAATGTTTTTCATTGTTGAGGTTGTTGTTGAATTTGATGATGATTTTCAATATTGAGGTTGTTGTTGAATTTTTTGGTGTTTTTCAATGTTGAGGTTGTTGTTGACTTTTTTGGTGTTTTTCATTGTTGTGGTTGTTGTTGATGAATTTTTGGATGTTTTTCATTGTTGAATTTGTTGGTGATTTTCAATGTTGAGGTTGTTGTTGAATTTTTTGTTGTTTTTCATTGTTGAGGTTGTTGTTGTATTTCTTGGAGTTCTTCAATGTTGAGGTTGTTGAATTTGTTTGTGCTTTTGAATGTTGAGGTTGTTGATGAATTTGTTGGTGTTTTTCATTTTTGCGGTTTTTGATGAATTTGTTGGTGTTTTCCATTGTTGAGGTTTTTGTTGAATTTGTTGGTGATTTTGCATGTTGAGGTTGTACTTGAATTTGTTGGTGATGAACAATATTGAGGTTGTAGTTGAATTTTTTGGTGCTTTTCAATGCTGAGGTTTTGGAATTGGATCGTGATTTCAAAGTTGAGGTTGTTATTGAATATTTTGTTGTTTTTCAATGTTGAGGTTGTTGTTGAAGTTTTTGGTGTATTCAATGTTTTTTTTTGAATCTTTTTGTATTTTTCAATGTTGAGGTTGTTGTTGATTTTTTTGTTGTTTTTCATTGTTGAGGTTTTGGTTGAATTTGTTGGTGTTTTTGAATGTTGAGGTTGTTGTTTTTGATGTTTGGTGTTATTGAACGTTGAGGCTCTTGTTGAATTTTTTGGTGATTTTCAATGTTGAGGTTGTGGTTGAATTTGATGGTGTTTTTCCATGTTGAGGTTTTTGAATTTGTTGGTGTTTTTCAAAGATGAGGTTGTTGTTGACTTTGTTGGTGATTTTGAATGTTCAGTTTGTTGTTGAATTTTTTTGGTGTTTTTCATTGTTGAGGTTGTTGTTGTTGAATTTTTGGATGTTTTTCATTGTTGAACTTGTTGGTGATTTTCAATATTGAGGTTGTTGTTTAATTTGTTGGTGTTTTTCAATGTTGGGGTTGTTGTTGAATTTTTTTGTGTTTTTCATTGTTGAGGTTGTTGTTGTATTTCTTGGAGTTCTTCAATGTTGAGGTTGTTGAATTTGTTGGTGCTTTTGAATATTGAGGTTGTTGATGAATTTTTTGGTGTTTTTCATTTTTGAGGTTTTTGATGTATTTGTTGGTGTTTTCCATTGTTGAGGTGTTTGTTGAATTTGTTGGTGTTTTTGAATGTTGAGGTTGTAGTTGAATTTGTCGGTGTTTTTCATTGTTGAGGTTTTTGATGAATTTGTTGGTGTTTTCCATTGTTGAGGTTTTTGTTGAATTTGTTGGTGTTTTTGAATGTTGAGGTTGTAGTTGAATTTGTTGGTGATTAACAATATTGAGGTTGTAGTTGAATTTTTTGGTGCTTTTCAATGTTGAGGTTTTGGAATTGGATCGGGCTTTTCAAAGTTGAGGTTGTTATTGAATATTTTGGTGTTTTTAAATGTTGAGGTTGTTGTTGAATTTTTTGGTGTATTCAATGTTTTTTTTGACTCTTTTAGCATTTTTCGAAATTGTGGTTGCAGTTGAATTTGTTGGTGTTTTTCATTGTTGAGTTTGTTATTCAAATTGTTGGAGTTTTTGAATGTTGAGGTTGCAGTTGAATTTGTTGATGTTTTTCAAAGCTGAGGTTGTTGTCGAATTTGTTGGTGTATTTGAATGTTGAAGTTGTTAAATCTGTTGGTGTTTTTCAAAGTTGAGGTTGTTGTTGAATTTTATTGGTGTTTTTCATTGTTGAGGTTTTTGTTGAATTTGATGGTGATTTTCAATATTGAGTTTGTTGTCGAATTTTTTGGTGCTTTTCATTGTTGTGGTAATTGTTGAAATTCTTTGAGTTTTTCAATGTTGAGGTTTTTATTGATTATTTTCGTGATTTTCATTGTTGAGGTTGTTGTTGAATTTTTTTGGTGTTTTTCATTGTTGAGGATGTTGTTGATATTTTTTTGGTTTTTCATTACTGAGGTTGTTGTTGAAATTGTTGGAGTTTTTCAATGTTGAGGTTGTTGTTGAATTTGTTGGCGTTTTTCAATGTTGAGTTTGTTGAATTTGTTGGTGTTTTTCAAATTTGAGTTTGTTGTTGAATTTTTTGGTGTTTTTCATTGCTGAGGTTTTGGTTGAATTTGTTGGTGTTTTTGAATTTTGAGGTTGTTGTTGAATTTGTTGGCGTTTTTCAATGTTGAGTTTGTTGAATTTGTTGCTGTTTTTCAAAGTTGAGATTGTTGTTGAATTTTTTGGTGTTTTTTATTGTTTAGGTTTTGGTTGAATTTGTTGGTGTTTTTGAATTTTGAGGTTGTTCTTTTTTATTTTTTGGTGTTTTTGAATGATAAGGTTTTGTTTATTTTTTTTGGTGTTTTTCATTGTTGAGGTTTTTGTTAAATTTTTAGATGTTTTTCATTGCTGAGGTTGTTGTAAAAATTGTTGGTGTTTTTGAATGTTGAGGTTGTTGTTGAAATTCTTGGTGGTTTTCATTGTTGAGGTTGTTGTTGAATTTGTTGGAGTTTTTCAATGTTGAGGTTGTTGTTGAATTTGTTGGTGTTTTTCAATGTTGAGGTTGTTGTATTTGTTGCTGTTTTTCAAAGTTGAGTTTGTTGTTGAATTTTTTGGTGTTTTTCATTGCTGAGGTTTTGCCAGTATTTGTAGGTGTTTTTGAATGTTAAGGTTGTTGTATTTATTTTTTGGTGTTTTTGAATGTTGAGGTTGTTGTTGAATTTTTTGGTGTTTTTCATTGTTGAGGTTGTTGTTGAATTTTTTGGTGTTTTTCATTGTTGAGGTTGTTGTTGAATTTTTTGGTGTTTTTCAATGTTGAGGTGTTTAT
This sequence comes from Cetorhinus maximus, assembly GCF_964194155.1. Taxonomy (NCBI): domain Eukaryota; kingdom Metazoa; phylum Chordata; class Chondrichthyes; order Lamniformes; family Cetorhinidae; genus Cetorhinus; species Cetorhinus maximus. Next base: position 1,017,690 of record NC_135905.1, read on the forward strand.
TGATTTTTATTGGTGTTTTTCATTGCTGAGGTTGTTGTTGAAATTGCTGGTGTTTTTGAATGTTGAGGTTGTTGTTGAATTTTTTGGTGTTTTTCAATGTTGAGGTTGTTGTTGAATTTGTTAGCGTTTTTCAAAGTTGAGGTTGTTGAATTTGCTGGTGATTTTCAATGTTGAGGTTGTTGTTGAATTTGTTAGCGTTTTTCAATGTTGAGGTTGTTGAATTTGCTGGTGATTTTCAAAGTTGAGGTTGTTGTTGAATTTTCTGGTGTTTTTCATTGTTGAGATTTTGGTTGAATTTGTTGGTGTTTTTGAATGTTGAGGTTGTGGTTTTTATTTTTTGGTGTTTTTGAATGTTAAGGTTTTTGTTGAATTTTTATGGTGTTTTTCACTGTTGAGGTTGTTGATGAGTTTTTTTGGTTTTTTTCATTGTTGAGGTTGTTGTTGAATTTTTTGAAGTTTTTCATTGCTGAGGTTGTTGTTCAAATTGTTGTCGTTTTTGAATGTTGAGGTTGTTGTTGAATTTGTTGTCGTTTTTCAATGTTGAGGTTGTTGAATTTGTCGGTGTTTTTCAAAGTTGAGGTTGTTGTTGACTTTTTTGGTGTTTTTCTTTGTTGAGGTTTTGGTTGAATTTGTTGGTGTTTTTGTTTGTTGAGGTTGTTGTTTTTATTTTTTGGTGTTATTGAATGTTAAGGTTGTTGTTGAATTTTATTGGTATTTTTCATTGTTGAGGTTGTTGTTGAATTTTCAGATGTTTTTCATTGCTGAGGTTGTTGTTGAAATTGTTGGTGCTTATGAATGTTGAGGTTGTTGTTTAATTTTTTGGAGTTATTCATTGTTGAGGTTGTTGTTGAATTTGTTGAAGTTTTTCAATGTTGAGGTTGTTGTTGAATTTGTTGGAGTTTTTCAATGTTGAGATTGTTGTATTGGTTGGTGTTTTTCAATATTGTTGGTGTTTTTGAATGTTGAGGTTGTTGTATTAATTTTTTGGTGTTTTTCATTGTTGAGGTTGTTGTGGAATTTTTTGGTGTTTTTCATTGTTGAGGTTGTTGTTGAATTTTTTGATGTTTATCATTGCTGAGGTTGTTGTTGAAAATGTTGATGTTTTTGAATGTTGAGTTTGATGATGAATTTTTTGGTGTTATTCATTGTTGAGGTTGTTGTTGAATATGTTGGAGTTTTTCAATGTTGAGGTTGTTGTTGAATTTGTTGGTGTTTTTCAATGCTGAGGTTGCTGAATTTGTTGGTGTTTTTCAAAGTTGAGGCTGTTGTTGAATTTTTTGGTATTTTACATTGTTGAGGTTTTGGTTGAATTTGTTGGTGCTTTTCAATGTTGAAGTTGTTGGTTTTATTTTTTGGTGCTTTTGAATGTTGAGGTTGTTGTTGAATTTTTTGGTGTTTTTCATTGTTGAGGTTGTTGTTGAATTTGTTGGAGTTTTTCAATGTTGAGGTTGTTGCTGAATTTGTTGGTGTTTTTCAATGTTGAGGTTGTTGAATTTGTTGTTGTTTTTCAAAGTTGAGGTTGCTGTTGTATTTTTTGGTGTATTTCATTGCTGAGGTTTTGGTTGAATTTGATGGTGTATTTGAATGTTGAGGTTGTTGTTTTTATTTTATGTTGTTTTTGAATGTTTAGGTTGTTGTTGAATTTTTTGGTGTTTTTCAATGTTGAGGTTTTTATTGATTTTTTTTGCTGTTTTTCATTGTTGAGGTTGTTGATGAATTTTTTTGGTGTTTCTCATTGTTGAGGTTGTTGTTGAATTTTTTGATGTTTTTCATTGTTGAGGTTGTTGTTGAAATTGCTGGTGTTTGTGAATGTTGAGGTTGTTGAATTTTTTGATGTTTTTCATTGCTGAGGTTGTTGTTGAATTTGTTGGTGTTTTTCAATGCTGAGGTTGTTGAATTTGTTTGTGTTTTTCAAAGCTGAGTTTGTTGTTGAATTTGTTGGTGTATTTGAATGTTGACGTTGTTAAATCTGTTGGTGTTTTTCAAACTTAAGGTTGTTGTTGAATTTAATGGTGTTTTTCATTGTTGAGGTTTTTGTTGAATATGATGTTGATTTTCAATGTTGCGTTTGTTGTCGAATTTTTTGTTGTATTTCAATGTTGTGGTAGTTGTTGAAATTCTTGGAGTTTTTCAATGTTGATGTTTTTATTGATTTTTTTCGGTGGTTTTCATTGTTGTGTTTGTTGTTGAATTTTTTTGGTGCTTTTCATTGTTGAGGATGTTGTTGAATTTTTGGAAGTTATTCATTGCTGAGGTTGTTGTTGAAATTGTTGGTGTTTTTGAATGTTGAGGTTGTTGTTGAATTTGTTGTCGTTTTTCAATGTTGAGGTTGTAGAATTTGTTGGTGTTTTTCAAAGTTGAGGTTGTTGTTGACTTTTTTGGTGTTTTTCATTGTTGAGGTTTTGGTTGAATTTGTTGGTGTTTTTGTTTGTTGAAGTTGCTGTTTTTATTTTTTTGTGTTATTGAATGTTAAGGTTGTTGTTGAATTTTATTGGTGTTTTTCATTGTTGAGGTAGTTGTTGAATTTTTAGATGTTGTTCATTGCTGAGGTTGTTGTTGAAACTGTTGGAGTTTTCAATGTTGAGGTTGTTGTTGAATTTGTTGGAGTTTTTCAATGTTGGGATTGTTGTATTGGTTGGTGTTTTTCAATATTTTTGGAATTTTTGAATGTTGAGGTTGTTGTATTTATTTTTTGGTGTTTTTCATTGTTGAGGTTGTTGTGGAATTTTTTGGTGTTTTTCAATTTTGAGGTCGTTGTTGAATTTATTTGGTGTTTTTCAAAGTTGAGGCTGTTGTTGAATTTTTGGGTATTTTTCATTGTTGAGGTTTTGGTTGAATTTGTTGGTGTTTTTGAATGTTGAGGTTGTTGGTTTTATTTTTTGGTGCTTTTGAATGTTGAGGTTGTTGTTGAATTTTTTTTGGTGTTTTTCATCGTTGAGGTTGTTGTTGATTTTGTTGAAGTTTTTCAATGTTGAGGTTGTTGCTGAATTTGTTGGTGTTTTTCAATGTTGAGGTTGTTGAATTTGTTGGTGTTATTCAAAGTTGAGGTTGCCGTTGAATTTTTTGGTGTTTTTCATTGTTGAGGTTTTGGTTGAATTTGTTGCTGTATTTGAATGTTGAGGTTGTTGCTTTTATTTTATGTTGTTTTTGAATGTTGAAGTTGTTGTTGAATTTTTTGGTGTTTTTCATTGTTGAGGTTGTTGTGGAATTTTTTGGTGTTTTTCAATGTTGAGGTATTTGTTGAATTTGTTGTTGTTTTTCAAATTTGAGGTTGATGTTGAATTTGTTGGTGTTTTTCATTATTGATGTTGATGTTGAATTTTTGGGTGTTTTTCACTGTTGAGGTTGTTGTTGAATATGTTGGTCTTTTTCAATGTTGAGGCTGTTGAATTTGTTGGAGCTTTTCAAAGTATAGGTTGTTGTTGAATTTTTTGGTGTTTATCATTTTTGAGGTTTTCGTTGAATTTTTTGGTCTTTTTGAATGTTGAGATTGTTGATGAATTTTTTGGTGTTATTCATTGTTGAGGTTGTTTTTGAATTTGTTGGTGTTTTTGAATGTCGAGGTTGTTGTTGTTGAATTTTTGAATGTTTTTCATTGTTGAGGTTGTTGTTGAATTTGATGATGATTTTCAATATTGAGGTTGTTGTTGAATTTGTTGGTGTTTTTCAATGTTAAGGTTGTTGTTGACTTTTTTGGTGTTTTTCATTGTTGTGGTTGTTGTTGATGAATTTTTGGATGTTTTTCATTGTTGAATTTGTTGGTGATTTTCAATGTTGAGGTTGTTGTTCAATTTTTTGGTGTTTTTCATTGTTGAGGTTGTTGTTGTATTTCTTGGAGTTCTTCAATGTTGAGGTTGTTGAATTTGTTTGTGCTTTTGAATGTTGAGGTTGTTGATGAATTTGTTGGTGTTTTTCATTTTTGCGGTTTTTGATGAATTTGTTGGTGTTTTCCATTGTTGAGGTTTTTGTTGAATGTGTTGGTGATTTTGCATGTTGAGGTTGTACTTGAATTTGTTGGTGATGAACAATATTGAGGTTGTAGTTGAATTTTTTGGTGCTTTTCAATGCTGAGGTTTTGGAATTGGATCGTGATTTCAAAGTTGAGGTTGTTATTGAATATTTTGTTGTTTTTCAATGTTGAGGTTGTTGTTGAAGTTTTTGGTGTATTCAATGTTTTTTTTTGAATCTTTTTGTATTTTTCAATGTTGAGGTTGTTGTTGATTTTTTTGTTGTTTTTCATTGTTGAGGTTTTGGTTGAATTTGTTGGTGTTTTTGAATGTTGAGGTTGTTGTTTTTGATGTTTGGTGTTATTGAATGTTGAGGTTCTTGTTGAATTTTTTGGTGATTTTCAATGTTGAGGTTGTGGTTGAATTTGATGGTGTTTTTCGATGTTGAGGTTTTTGAATTTGTTGGTGATTTTCAAAGATGAGGTTGTTGTTGACTTTGTTGGTGATTTTGAATGTTCAGTTTGTTGTTGAATTTTTTTGGTGTTTTTCATTGTTGAGGTTGTTGTTGTTGAATTTTTGGATGTTTTTCATTGTTGAACTTGTTGGTAATTTTCAATATTGAGGTTGTTGTTTAATTTGTTGGTGTTTTTCAATGTTGGGGTTGTTGTTGAATTTTTTTGTGTTTTTCATTGTTGAGGTTGTTGTTGTATTTCTTGGAGTTCTTCAATGTTGAGGTTGTTGAATTTGTTGGTGCTTTTGAATATTGAGGTTGTTGATGAATTTTTTGGTGTTTTTCATTTTTGAGGTTTTTGATGTATTTGTTGGTGTTTTCCATTGTTGAGGTGTTTGTTGAATTTGTTGGTGTTTTTGAATGTTGAGGTTGTAGTTGAATTTGTCGGTGTTTTTCATTGTTGAGGTTTTTGATGAATTTGTTGGTGTTTTCCATTGTTGAGGTTTTTGTTGAATTTGTTGGTGTTTTTGAATGTTGAGGTTGTATTTGAATTTGTTGGTGATTAACAATATTGAGGTTGTAGTTGAATTTTTTGGTGCTTTTCAATGTTGAGGTTTTGGAATTGGATCGGGCTTTTCAAAGTTGAGGTTGTTATTGAATATTTTGGTGTTTTTCAATGTTGAGGTTGTTGTTGAATTTTTTGGTGTAATCAATGTTTTTTTTTGAATCTTTTAGCATTTTTCGAAATTGTGGTTGCAGTTGAATTTGTTGGTGTTTTTCATTGTTGAGTTTGTTATTCAAATTGTTGGAGTTTTTGAATGTTGAGGTTGCAGTTGAATTTGTTGATGTTTTTCAAAGCTGAGGTTGTTGTCGAATTTGTTGGTGTATTTGAATGTTGAAGTTGTTAAATCTGTTGGTGTTTTTCAAAGTTGAGGTTGTTGTTGAATTTTATTGGTGTTTTTCATTGTTGAGGTTTTTGTTGAATTTGATGGTGATTTTCAATATTGAGTTTGTTGTCGAATTTTTTGGTGCTTTTCATTGTTGTGGTAATTGTTGAAATTCTTTGAGTTTTTCAATGTTGAGGTTTTTATTGATTATTTTCGTGATTTTCATTGTTGAGGTTGTTGTTGAATTTTTTTGGTGTTTTTCATTGTTGAGGATGTTGTTGATATTTTTTTGGTTTTTCATTACTGAGGTTGTTGTTGAAATTGTTGGAGTTTTTCAATGTTGAGGTTGTTGTTGAATTTGTTGGCGTTTTTCAATGTTGAGTTTGTTGAATTTGTTGGTGTTTTTCAAATTTGAGTTTGTTGTTGAATTTTTTGGTGTTTTTCATTGCTGAGGTTTTGGTTGAATTTGTTGGTGTTTTTGAATTTTGAGGTTGTTGTTTTTATTTTTTGGTGTTTTTGAATGTTAATGTTTTTGTTGAATTTTTTTGGTGTTTTTCATTGTTGAGGTTGTTGTTGAATTTTTAGATGTTTTTCATTGCGAAGGTTGTTGTTGAAATTGATGGTGTTTTTGAATGTTGAGGTTGTTGTTGAATTTTTTGGTGTTTTTCATTGTTGCGGTTGTTGTTGAATTTGTTGGAGTTTTTCAATGCTGAGGTTGTTGTTGAATTTGTTGGTGTTTTTCAATGTTGAGGTTGTTGTATGTGTTGCTGTTTTTCAAAGTTGAGTTTGTTGTTGAATTTTTAGGCGTTTTTCATTGTTGAGGTTGTTGTTGAATTTTTGGATGTTTTTCATTGTTGAGGTTGTTGTTGAATTTGTTGGTGATTTTCAATATTGAAGTTGTTGCTGAATTTGTTGGTGTTTTTCAATGTTGGGGTTGATGTTGAATTTTTTGGTGTTTTTCATTGTTGAGGTTTTGCCGGTATTTGTTGGTGTATTTGAATGTTGAGGTTGTTGTATTTATTTTTTGGTGTTTTTGAATGTTGAGGTTGTTGTTGAATTTTTTGGTGTTTTTCATTGTTGAGGTTTTCGTTGAATTAGTTGGTGTTTTTGAATGTTGAGGTTGTTGTTTTTATTTTTCGTTGTTTTTCATTGCTGAGGTTTTTGTTGAATTTGTTGGAGATTTTAAATGTTGAGGTTGCTGTTGAATTTGTTGGTGTTTTTTAATGTTGAGGTTGTTGAATTTGTTGGTTTTTATCAATGATGAATTTGTTGTTGAATTTTTAGGCGTTTTTCATTGTTGAGGTTGTTGTTGAATTTTTGGATGTTTTTCATTGTTGAGGTTGTTGTTGAATTTGTTGGTGATTTTCAATATTGAAGTTGTTGCTGAATTTGTTGGTGTTTTTCAATGTTGGGGTTGATGTTGAATTTTTTGGTGTTTTTCATTGTTGAGGTTTTTGTTGAATTTGTTGGTGTTTTTCAATGTTGAGGTTGTTGTATTTATTTTTTGGTGTTTTTGAATGTTGAGGTTGTTGTTGAATTTTTTGGTGTTTTTCGTTGTTGAGGTTTTCGTTGAATTTGTTGGTGTTTTTAAATGTTGAGGTTGTTGTTTTTATTTTTCGGTGTTTTTCATTGTTGAGGTTTTTGTTGAATTTGTTGCAGATTTTCAATGTTGAGGTTGTTGTTGAATTTGTTGGTGTTTTTTAATGTTGAGGTTGTTAAATTTGTTGGTATTTTCAAAGATGAGTTTGTTGTTGAATTTTTTGGCGATTTTCATTGTTGAGGTTGTTGTTGTTGAATTTTTGGATGTTTTTCATTGTTGAGGTTGTTGTTGAATTTGTTGGTGATTTTCAATATTGAAGTTGTTGATGAATTTGTTGGTGTTTTTCAATGTTGAGGTTGTTGTATTTATTTTTTGGTGTTTTTGAATGTTGAGGTTGTTGTTGAATTTTTTGGTGTTTTTCAATGTTGAGGTGTTTACTGATTTTTATTTGTGTTTTTCATTGTCAAGGTTGTTGTTGAATTTTTTTGGTGTTTTTCAATGTTGAGGCTGTTGTTGAATTTTTTTGGTGCTTTTCATTGTTGAGGATGTTGTTGAATTTTTTGAAGTTATTCATTGCTGAGGTTGTTGTTGAAATTGTTGGTGTTTTTGAATGTTGAGGTTGTTGTTGAATTTGTTGTCGTTTTTCAATGTTGAGGTTGTAGAATTTGTTGGTGTTTTTCAAAGTTGAGGTTGTTGTTGACTTTTTTGGTGTTTTTCATTGTTGAGGTTTTGGTTGAATTTGTTGGTATTTTTGTTTGTTGAGGTTGCTGTTTTTATTTTTTTGTGTTATTGAATGTTAAGGTTGTTGTTGAATTTTATTGGTGTTTTTCATTGTTGAGGTTGTTGTTGAATTTTTAGATGTTGTTCATTGCTGAGGTTGTTGTTGAAACTGTTGGAGTTTTTCAATGTTGAGGTTGTTGTTGAATTTGTTGGAGTTTTTCAATGTTGGGATTGTTGTATTGGTTGGTGTTTTTCAATATTTTTGGAATTTTTGAATGTTGAGGTTGTTGTATTTATTTTTTGGTGTTTTTCATTGTTGAGGTTGTTGAATTTGTTTGTGTTTTTCAAAGCTGAGGTTGTTGTTGAATTTGTTGGTGTAATTGAATGTTGACGTTGTTAAATCTGTTGGTGTTTTTCAAACTTAATGTTGTTGTTGAATTTATTGGTGTTTTTCATTGTTGAGGTTTTTGTTGAATATGATGGTGATTTTCAATGTTGCGTTTGTTGTCGAATTTTATGGTGTATTTCAATGCTGTGGTAGTTGTTGAAATTCTTGGAGTTTTTCAATGTTGAGGTTTTTATTGATTTTTTTCCTGTTTTTCATCGTTGAGGTTGTTGTTGAACTTTTTGATGTTTTTCATTATTGAGGTTGTTGTTGAAATTGTTGTTGTTTTTTAATGTTGAGGTTATTGTTGAATTTTTTGGCGTTTTTCATTGTTGAGGATGTTGTTGAATATGTTAGAGTTTTTCAAGGTTGAGGTTGTTGTTGAATTTGTTGGTGATTTTGCATGTTGAGGTTGTACTTGAATTTGTTGGTGATGAACAATATTGAGGTTGTAGTTGAATTTTTTGGTGCTTTTTAATGCTGAGGTTTTGGAATTGGATCGTGATTTCAAAGTTGAGGTTGTTATTGAATATTTTGTTGTTTTTCAATGTTGAGGTTGTTGTTGAAGTTTTTGGTGTATTCAATGTTTTTTTTTGAATCTTTTTGTATTTTTCAATGTTGAGGTTGTTGTTGATTTTTTTGTTGTTTTTCATTGTTGAGGTTTTGGTTGAATTTGTTGGTGTTTTTGAATGTTGATTTTGCAGTTGAATTTTTTGGTGTTTTTCAAAGCTGAAGTTGTTGTTGAATTTGTTGGTGTATCTGAATGTTGAGGTTGTTAAATCTGTTGTTGTTTTTCAAAATTGAGGTTGTTGTTGAATTTTATTGGTGTTTTTCATTGTTGAGGTTTTTGTTGAATTTGATGGAGTTTTTCAATATTGAGTTTGTTGTCGAATTTTTTGGTGTTTTTCATTGTTGTGGTAATTGTTGAAATTCTTGGAATTTTTCAATGTTGAGGTTTTTATTGATTTTTTTCCTGTTTTTCATCGTTGAGGTTGTTGTTGAACTTTTTGATGTTTTTCATTATTGAGGTTGTTGTTGAAAGTGTTGTTGTTTTTTAATGTTGAGGTTATTGTTGAATTTTTTGGCGTTTTTCATTGTTGAGGATGTTGTTGAATATGTTGGAGTTTTTCAAGGTTGAGGTTGTTGTTGAATTAGTTGGCGTTTTTCAATGTTGAGTTTGTTGAATTTGTTGCTGTTTTTCAAAGTTGAGATTGTTGTTGAATTTTTTGGTGTATTTTATTGTTGAGGTTTTGGTTGAATTTGTTGGTGTTTTTGAATTTTGAGGTTGTTCTTTTTATTTTTTGGTGTTTTTGAATGATAAGGTTTTGTTGAATTTTTTAGGTGATTTTCATTGTTGAGGTTTTTGTTGAATTTTTAGATGTTTTTCATTGCTGAGGTTGTTGTAAAAATTGTTGGTGTTTTTGAATGTTGAGGTTGTTGTTGAAATTCTTGGTGGTTTTCATTGTTGAGGTTGTTGTTGAATTTGTTGGAGTTTTTCAATGTTGAGGTTGTTGTTGAATTTGTTGGTGTTTTTCAATGTTGAGGTTGTTGTATTTGTTGCTGTTTTTCAAAGTTGAGTTTGTTGTTGAATTTTTTGGTGTTTTTCATTGCTGAGGTTTTGCCAGTATTTGTAGGTGTTTTTGAATGCTAAGGTTGTTGTATTTATTTTTTGGTGTTTTTGAATGTTGAGGTTGTTGTTGAATTTTTTGGTGTTTTTCATTGTTGAGGTTGTTGTTGAATTTTTTGGTGTTTTTCAATGTTGAGGTGTTTATTGATTTTTATTGGTGTTTTTCATTGTTGAGGTTGTTGTTGAAACTGCTGGTGTTTTTGAATGTTGAGGTTGTTGTTGAATTTTTTGGTGCTTTTCAATGTTGAGGTTGTTGTTGAATTTGTTAGCGTTTTTCAATGTTGAGGTTGTTGAATTTGCTGGTGATTTTCAATGTTGAGGTTGTTGTTGAATTTGTTGAAGTTTTTCAATGTTGAGGTTGTTGTTGAATTTGTTGGAGTTTTTCAATGTTGAGATTGTTGTATTGGTTGGTGTTTTTCAATATTGTTGGTGTTTTTGAATGTTGAGGTTGTTGTATTAATTTTTTGGTGTTTTTCATTGTTGAGGTTGTTGTTGAATTTTTTGGTGTTTTTCATTGTTGAGGGTGTTGTTGAATTTTTTGATGTTTATCATTGCTGAGGTTGTTGTTGAAAATGTTGATGTTTTTGAATGTTGAGTTTGATGATGAATTTTTTGGTGTTATTCATTGTTGAGGTTGTTGTTGAATATGTTGGAGTTTTTCAATGTTGAGGTTGTTGTTGAATTTGTTGGTGTTTTTCAATGCTGAGGTTGCTGAATTTGTTGGTGTTTTTCAAAGTTGAGGCTGTTGTTGAATATTTTGGTATTTTACATTGTTGTGGTTTTGGTTGAATTTGTTGGTGCTTTTCAATGTTGAGGTTGTTGGTTTTATTTTTTGGTGCTTTTGAATGTTGAGGTTGTTGTTGAATTTTTTGGTGTTTTTCATTGTTGAGGTTGTTGTTGAATTTGTTGGAGTTTTTCAATGTTGAGGTTGTTGCTGAATTTGTTGGTGTTTTTCAATGTTGAGGTTGTTGAATTTGTTGTTGTTTTTCAAAGTTGAGGTTGCTGTTGTATTTTTTGGTGGTTTTCATTGTTGAGGTTTTGGTTGAATTTGATGGTGTATTTGAATGTTGAGGTTGTTGTTTTTATTTTATGTTGTTTTTGAATGTTTAGGTTGTTGTTGAATTTTTTGGTATTTTTCAATGTTGAGGTTTTTATTGATTTTTTTGCTGTTTTTCATTGTTGAGGTTGTTGATGAATTTTTTTGGTGTTTTTCATTGTTGAGGTTGTTGTTGAATTTTTTGATGTTTTTCATTGTTGAGGTTGTTGTTGAAATTGCTGGTGTTTGTGAATGTTGAGGTTGTTGAATTTTTTGATGTTTTTCATTGCTGAGGTTGTTGTTGAATTTGTTGGTGATTTTCAATGTTGAGGTTGTTGTATTTATTGGTGTTATCAATGGTTTTTTTTGATCTTTTTTGTTTTTTTCACAGTTGAGGTTGCAGTTGAATTTGTTGGTGTTTTTCAATTTTGAGCTTGTTGAATTTGTTGGTGTTTTTCAAAGTTGAGGTTGTTGTTGAATTTGATGGTGTTTTTCAATGCTGAGGTTGTTGAATTTGTTTGTGTTTTTCAAAGCTGAGTTTGTTGTTGAATTTGTTGGTGTATTTGAATGTTGACGTTGTTAAATCTGTTGGTGTTTTTCAAACTTAAGGTTGTTGTTGAATTTAATGGTGTTTTTCATTGTTGAGGTTTTTGTTGAATATGATGTTGATTTTCAATGTTGCGTTTGTTGTCGAATTTTTTGGTGTATTTCAATGTTGTGGTAGTTGTTGAAATTCTTGGAGTTTTTCAATGTTGATGTTTTTATTGATTTTTTTCGGTGGTTTTCATTGTTGTGTTTGTTGTTGAATTTTTTTGGTGCTTTTCATTGTTGAGGATGTTGTTGAATTTTTGGAAGTTATTCATTGCTGAGGTTGTTGTTGAAATTGTTGGTGTTTTTGAATGTTGAGGTTGTTGTTGAATTTGTTGTCGTTTTTCAATGTTGAGGTTGTAGAATTTGTTGGTGTTTTTCAAAGTTGAGGTTGTTGTTGACCTTTTTGGTGTTTTTCATTGTTGAGGTTTTGGTTGAATTTGTTGGTGTTTTTGTTTGTTGAGGTTGCTGTTTTTATTTTTTTGTGTTATTGAATGTTAAGGTTGTTGTTGAATTTTATTGGTGTTTTTCATTGTTGAGGTTGTTGTTGAATTTTTAGATGTTGTTCATTGCTGAGGTTGTTGTTGAAACTGTTGGAGTTTTTCAATGTTGAGGTTGTTGTTGAATTTGTTGGAGTTTTTCAATGTTGGGATTGTTGTATTGGTTGGTGTTTTTCAATATTTTTGGAATTTTTGAATGTTGAGGTTGTTGTATTTATTTTTTGGTGTTTTTCATTGCTGAGGTTGTTGTGGAATTTTTTGGTGTTTTTCAATTTTGAGGTTTTTATTGATTTTTTTGTTGTTTTTCATTGTTGAGGTCGTTGTTGAATTTATTTGGTGTTTTTCATTGTTGAGGTTGTTGTTGAATTTTTTGATGTTTATCATTGCTGAGGTTGTTGTTGAAAATGTTGATGTTTTTGAATGTTGAGTTTGTTGATGAATTTTTTGGTGTTATTCATTGTTGAGGTTGTTGTTGAATATGTTGGAGTTTTTCAATGTTGAGGTTGTTGTTGAATTTTTCAATGCTGAGGTTGCTGAATTTGTTGGTGTTTTTCATTGTTGAGGTCGTTGTTGAATTTATTTGGTGTTTTTCAAAGTTGAGGCTGTTGTTGAATTTTTTGGTATTTTTCATTGTTGAGGTTTTGGTTGAATTTGTTGGTGTTTTTGAATGTTGAGGTTGTTGGTTTTATTTTTTGGTGCTTTTGAATGTTGAGGTTGTTGTTGAATTTTTTTTGGTGTTTTTCATCGTTGAGGTTGCTGTTGATTTTGTTGAAGTTTTTCAATGTTGAGGTTGTTGCTGAATTTGTTGGTGTTTTTCAATGTTGAGGTTGTTGAATTTGTTGGTGTTATTCAAAGTTGAGGTTGCCGTTGAATTTTTTGGTGTTTTTCATTGTTGAGGTTTTGGTTGAATTTGTTGCTGTATTTGAATGTTGAGGTTGTTGCTTTTATTTTATGTTGTTTTTGAATGTTGAAGTTGTTGTTGAATTTTTTGATGTTTTTCATTGTTGAGGTTGTTGTTGACTTTTTTGGTGTTTTTTATTGTTGAGGTTTTGGTTGAATTTGTTGGTGTTTTTGAATTTTGAGGTTGTTCTTTTTATTTATTGGTGTTTTTGAATGATAAGGTTTTGTTGAATTTTTTTAGTGATTTTCATTGCTGAGGTTTTTGTTGAATTTTTAGATGTTTTTCATTGCTGAGGTTGTTGTAAAAATTGTTGGTGTTTTTGAATGTTGAGGTTGTTGTTGAAATTTTTGGTGGTTTTCATTGTTGAGGTTGTTGTTGAATTTGTTGGAGTTTTTCAATGTTGAGGTTGTTGTTGAATTTGTTGGTGTTTTTCAATGTTGAGGTTGTTGTATTTGTTGCTGTTTTTCAAAGTTGAGTTTGTTGTTGAATTTTTTGGTGTTTCTCATTGCTGAGGTTTTGCCAGTATTTGTATGTGTTTTTGAATGTTAAGGTTGTTGTATTTATTTTTTGGTGTTTTTGAATGTTGAGGTTGTTGTTGAATTTTTTGGTGTTTTTCATTGTTGAGGTTGTTGTTGAATTTTTTGGTGTTTTTCAATGTTGAGGTGTTTATTGATTTTTATTGGTGTTTTTCATGGTTGAGGTTGTTGTTGAAACTGCTGGTGTTTTTGAATGTTGAGGTTGTTGTTGAATTTTTTGGTGCTTTTCAATGTTGAGGTTGTTGTTGAATTTGTTAGCGTTTTTCAATGTTGAGGTTGTTGAATTTGCTGGTGATTTTCAATGTTGAGGTTGTTGTTGAATTTGTTGAAGTTTTTCAATGTTGAGGTTGTTGTTGAATTTGTTGGAGTTTTTCAATGTTGAGATTGTTGTATTGGTTGGTGTTTTTCAATATTGTTGGTGTTTTTGGATGTTGAGGTTGTTGTATTAATTTATTGGTGTTTTTCATTGTTGAGGTTGTTGTGTAATTTTTTGGTGTTTTTCATTGTTGAGGTTGTTGTTGAATTTTTTGATGTTTATCATTGCTGAGGTTGTTGTTGAAAATGTTGATGTTTTTGAATGTTGAGTTTGATGATGAATTTTTTGGTGTTATTCATTGTTGTGGTTGTTGTTGAATATGTTGGAGTTTTTCAATGTTGAGGTTGTTGTTGAATTTGTTGGTGTTTTTCAATGCTGAGGTTGCTGAATTTGTTGGTGTTTTTCAAAGTTGAGGCTGTTGTTGAATTTTTTGGTATTTTACATTGTTGAGGTTTTGGTTGAATTTGTTGGTGCTTTTCAATGTTGAGGTTGTTGGTTTTATTTTTTGGTGCATTTGAATGTTGAGGTTGTTGTTGAATTTTTTGGTGTTTTTCATTGTTGAGGTTGTTGTTGAATTTGTTGGAGTTTTTCAATGTTGAGGTTGTTGCTGAATTTGTTGGTGTTTTTCAATGTTGAGGTTGTTGAATTTGTTGTTGTTTTTCAAAGTTGAGGTTGCTGTTGTATTTTTTGGTGTTTTTCATTGTTGAGGTTTTGGTTGAATTTGATGGTGTATTTGAATGTTGAGGTTGTTGTTTTTATTTTATGTTGTTTTTGAATGTTTAGGTTGTTGTTGAATTTTTTGGTGTTTTTCAATGTTGAGGTTTTTATTGATTTTTTTTGCTGTTTTTCATTGTTGAGGTTGTTGATGAATTTTTTTGGTGTTTTTCATTGTTGAGGTTGTTGTTGAATTTTTTGATGTTTTTCATTGTTGAGGTTGTTGTTGAAATTGCTGGTGTTTGTGAATGTTGAGGTTATTGAATTTTTTGATGTTTTTCATTGCTGAGGTTGTTGTTGAATTTGTTGGTGATTTTCAATGTTGAGGTTGTTTTATTTATTGGTGTTATCAATGGTTTTTTTTGATCTTTTTTGTTTTTTTCACAGTTGAGGTTGCAGTTGAATTTGTTGGTGTTTTTCAATTTTGAGCTTGTTGAATTTGTTGGTGTTTTTCAAAGTTGAGGTTGTTGTTGAATTTGTTGGTGTTTTTCAATGCTGAGGTTGTTGAATTTGTTTGTGTTTTTCAAAGCTGAGGTTGTTGTTGAATTTGTTGGTGTATTTGAATGTTGACGTTGTTAAATCTGTTGGTGTTTTTCAAACTTAAGGTTGTTGTTGAATTTAATGGTGTTTTTCATTGTTGAGGTTTTTGTTGAATATGATGTTGATTTTCAATGTTGCGTTTGTTGTCGAATTTTTTGGTGTATTTCAATGTTGTGGTAGTTGTTGAAATTCTTGGAGTTTTTCAATGTTGATGTTTTTATTGATTTTTTTCGGTGGTTTTCATTGTTGTGTTTGTTGTTGAATTTTTTTGGTGCTTTTCATTGTTGAGGATGTTGTTGAATTTTTGGAAGTTATTCATTGCTGAGGTTGTTGTTGAAATTGTTGGTGTTTTTGAATGTTGAGGTTGTTGTTGAATTTGTTGTCGTTTTTCAATGTTGAGGTTGTAGAATTTGTTGGTGTTTTTCAAAGTTGAGGTTGTTGTTGACCTTTTTGGTGTTTTTCATTGTTGAGGTTTTGGTTGAATTTGTTGGTGTTTTTGTTTGTTGAGGTTGCTGTTTTTATTTTTTTGTGTTATTGAATGTTAAGGTTGTTGTTGAATTTTATTGGTGTTTTTCATTGTTGAGGTTGTTGTTGAATTTTTAGATGTTGTTCATTGCTGAGGTTGTTGTTGAAACTGTTGGAGTTTTTCAATGTTGAGGTTGTTGTTGAATTTGTTGGAGTTTTTCAATGTTGGGATTGTTGTATTGGTTGGTGTTTTTCAATATTTTTGGAATTTTTGAATGTTGAGGTTGTTGTATTTATTATTTGGTGTTTTTCATTGTTGAGGTTGTTGTGGAATTTTTTGGTGTTTTTCAATTTTGAGGTTTTTATTGATTTTTTTGTTGTTTTTCATTGTTGAGGTCGTTGTTGAATTTATTTGGTGTTTTTCATTGTTGAGGTTGTTGTTGAATTTTTTGATGTTTATCATTGCTGAGGTTGTTGTTGAAAATGTTGATGTTTTTGAATGTTGAGTTTGTTGATGAATTTTTTGGTGTTATTCATTGTTGAGGTTGTTGTTGAATATGTTGGAGTTTTTCAATGTTGAGGTTGTTGTTGAATTTTTCAATGCTGAGGTTGCTGAATTTGTTGGTGTTTTTCATTGTTGAGGTCGTTGTTGAATTTATTTGGTGTTTTTCAAAGTTGAGGCTGTTGTTGAATTTTTGGGTATTTTTCATTGTTGAGGTTTTGGTTGAATTTGTTGGTGTTTTTGAATGTTGAGGTTGTCGGTTTTATTTTTTGGTGCTTTTGAATGTTGAGGTTGTTGTTGAATTTTTTTTGGTGTTTTTCATCGTTGAGGTTGTTGTTGATTTTGTTGAAGTTTTTCAATGTTGAGGTTGTTGCTGAATTTGTTGGTGTTTTTCAATGTTGAGGTTGTTGAATTTGTTGGTGTTATTCAAAGTTGAGGTTGCCGTTGAATTTTTTGGTGTTTTTCATTGTTGAGGTTTTGGTTGAATTTGTTGCTGTATTTGAATGTTGAGGTTGTTGCTTTCATTTTATGTTGTTTTTGAATGTTGAAGTTGTTGTTGAATTTTTTGGTGTTTTTCATTGTTGAGGTTGTTGTGGAATTTTTTGGTGTTTTTCAATGTTGAGGTATTTGTTGAATTTGTTGTTGTTTTTCAAATTTGAGGTTGATGTTGAATTTGTTGGTGTTTTTCATTATTGATGTTGATGTTGAATTTTTGGGTGTTTTTCACTGTTGAGGTTGTTGTTGAATATGTTGGTCTTTTTCAATGTTGAGGCTGTTGAATTTGTTGGAGCTTTTCAAAGTATAGGTTGTTGTTGAATTTTTTGGTGTTTATCATTTTTGAGGTTTTCGTTGAATTTTTTGGTCTTTTTGAATGTTGAGATTGTTGATGAATTTTTTGGTGTTATTCATTGTTGAGGTTGTTTTTGAATTTGTTGGTGTTTTTGAATGTTGAGGTTGTTGTTGTTGAATTTTTGGATGTTTTTCATTGTTGAGGTTGTTGTTGAATTTGATGATGATTTTCAATATTGAGGTTGTTGTTGAATTTGTTGGTGTTTTTCAATGTTGAGGTTGTTGTTGACTTTTTTGGTGTTTTTCATTGTTGTGGTTGTTGTTGATGAATTTTTGGATGTTTTTCATTGTTGAATTTGTTGGTGATTTTCAATGTTGAGGTTGTTGTTGAATTTTTTGGTGTTTTTCATTGTTGAGGTTGTTGTTGTATTTCTTGGAGTTCTTCAATGTTGAGGTTGTTGAATTTGTTTGTGCTTTTGAATGTTGAGGTTGTTGATGAATTTGTTGGTGTTTTTCATTTTTGCGGTTTTTGATGAATTTGTTGGTGTTTTCCATTGTTGAGGTTTTTGTTGAATTTGTTGGTGATTTTGCATGTTGAGGTTGTACTTGAATTTGTTGGTGTTTTTGAATGTTGAGGTTGTTGTTGAAATTTTTGGTGGTTTTCATTGTTGAGGTTGTTGTTGAATTTGTTGGAGTTTTTCAATGTTGAGGTTGTTGTTGAATTTGTTGGTGTTTTTCAATGTTGAGGTTGTTGTATTTGTTGCTGTTTTTCAAAGTTGAGTTTGTTGTTGAATTTTTTGGTGTTTTTCATTGCTGAGGTTTTGCCAGTATTTGTAGGTGTTTTTGAATGATAAGGTTGTTGTATTTATTTTTTGGTGTTTTTGAATGTTGAGGTTGTTGTTGAATTTTTTGGTGTTTTTCATTGTTGAGGTTGTTGTTGAATTTTTTGGTGTTTTTCAATGTTGAGGTGTTTATTGATTTTTATTGGTGTTTTTCATTGTTGAGGTTGTTGTTGAAACTGCTGGTGTTTTTGAATGTTGAGTTTGTTGTTGAATTTTTTGGTGCTTTTCAATGTTGAGGTTGTTGTTGAATTTGTTAGCGTTTTTCAATGTTGAGGTTGTTGAATTTGCTGGTGATTTTCAATGTTGAGGTTGTTGTTGAATTTGTTGAAGTTTTTCAATGTTGAGGTTGTTGTTGAATTTGTTGGAGTTTTTCAATGTTGAGATTGTTGTATTGGTTGGTATTTTTCAATATTGTTGGTGTTTTTGAATGTTGAGGTTGTTGTATTAATTTTTTGGTGTTTTTCATTGTTGAGGTTGTTGTGGAATTTTTTGGTGTTTTTCATTGTTGAGGGTGTTGTTGAATTTTTGGATGTTTATCATTGCTGAGGTTGTTGTTGAAAATGTTGATGTTTTTGAATGTTGAGTTTGATGATGAATTTTTTGGTGTTATTCATTGTTGAGGTTGTTGTTGAATATGTTGGAGTTTTTCAATGTTGAGGTTGTTGTTGAATTTGTTGGTGTTTTTCAATGCTGAGGTTGCTGAATTTGTTGGTGTTTTTCAAAGTTGAGGCTGTTGTTGAATATTTTGGTATTTTACATTGTTGTGGTTTTGGTTGAATTTGTTGGTGCTTTTCAATGTTGAGGTTGTTGGTTTTATTTTTTGGTGCTTTTGAATGTTGAGGTTGTTGTTGAATTTTTTGGTGTTTTTCATTGTTGAGGTTGTTGTTGAATTTGTTGGAGTTTTTCAATGTTGAGGTTGTTGCTGAATTTGTTGGTGTTTTTCAATGTTGAGGTTGTTGAATTTGTTGTTGTTTTTCAAAGTTGAGGTTGCTGTTGTATTTTTTGGTGTTTTTCATTGTTGAGGTTTTGGTTGAATTTGATGGTGTATTTGAATGTTGAGGTTGTTGTTTTTATTTTATGTTGTTTTTGAATGTTTAGGTTGTTGTTGAATTTTTTGGTATTTTTCAATGTTGAGGTTTTTATTGATTTTTTTGCTGTTTTTCATTGTTGAGGTTGTTGATGAATTTTTTGGTGTTTTTCATTGTTGAGGTTGTTGTTGAATTTTTTGATGTTTTTCATTGTTGAGGTTGTTGTTGAAATTGCTGGTGTTTGTGAATGTTGAGGTTGTTGAATTTTTTGATGTTTTTCATTGCTGAGGTTGTTGTTGAATTTGTTGGTGATTTTCAATGTTGAGGTTGTTGTATTTATTGGTGTTATCAATGGTTTTTTTTGATCTTTTTTGTTTTTTTCACAGTTGAGGTTGCAGTTGAATTTGTTGGTGTTTTTCAATTTTGAGCTTGTTGAATTTGTTGGTGTTTTTCAAAGTTGAGGTTGTTGTTGAATTTGATGGTGTTTTTCAATGCTGAGGTTGTTGAATTTGTTTGTGTTTTTCAAAGCTGAGTTTGTTGTTGAATTTGTTGGTGTATTTGAATGTTGACGTTGTTAAATCTGTTGGTGTTTTTCAAACTTAAGGTTGTTGTTGAATTTAATGGTGTTTTTCATTGTTGAGGTTTTTGTTGAATATGATGTTGATTTTCAATGTTGCGTTTGTTGTCGAATTTTTTGGTGTATTTCAATGTTGTGGTAGTTGTTGAAATTCTTGGAGTTTTTCAATGTTGATGTTTTTATTGATTTTTTTCGGTGGTTTTCATTGTTGTGTTTGTTGTTGAATTTTTTTGGTGCTTTTCATTGTTGAGGATGTTGTTGAATTTTTGGAAGTTATTCATTGCTGAGGTTGTTGTTGAAATTGTTGGTGTTTTTGAATGTTGAGGTTGTTGTTGAATTTGTTGTCGTTTTTCAATGTTGAGGTTGTAGAATTTGTTGGTGTTTTTCAAAGTTGATGTTGTTGTTGACCTTTTTGGTGTTTTTCATTGTTGAGGTTTTGGTTGAATTTGTTGGTGTTTTTGTTTGTTGAGGTTGCTGTTTTTATTTTTTTGTGTTATTGAATGTTAAGGTTGTTGTTGAATTTTATTGGTGTTTTTCATTGTTGAGGTTGTTGTTGAATTTTTAGATGTTGTTCATTGCTGAGGTTGTTGTTGAAACTGTTGGAGTTTTTCAATGTTGAGGTTGTTGTTGAATTTGTTGGAGTTTTTCAATGTTGGGATTGTTGTATTGGTTGGTGTTTTTCAATATTTTTGGAATTTTTGAATGTTGAGGTTGTTGTATTTATTTTTTGGTGTTTTTCATTGTTGAGGTTGTTGCGGAATTTTTTGGTGTTTTTCAATTTTGAGGTTTTTATTGATTTTTTTGTTGTTTTTCATTGTTGAGGTCGTTGTTGAATTTATTTGGTGTTTTTCATTGTTGAGGTTGTTGTTGAATTTTTTGATGTTTATCATTGCTGAGGTTGTTGTTGAAAATGTTGATGTTTTTGAATGTTGAGTTTGTTGATGAATTTTTTGGTGTTATTCATTGTTGAGGTTGTTGTTGAATATGTTGGAGTTTTTCAATGTTGAGGTTGTTGTTGAATTTTTCAATGCTGAGGTTGCTGAATTTGTTGGTGTTTTTCATTGTTGAGGTCGTTGTTGAATTTATTTGGTGTTTTTCAAAGTTGAGGCTGTTGTTGAATTTTTTGGTATTTTTCATTGTTGAGGTTTTGGTTGAATTTGTTGGTGTTTTTGAATGTTGAGTTTGTTGGTTTTATTTTTTGGTGCTTTTGAATGTTGAGGTTGTTGTTGATTTTGTTGAAGTTTTTCAATGTTGAGGTTGTTGCTGAATTTGTTGGTGTTTTTCAATGTTGAGGTTGTTGAATTTGTTGGTGTTATTCAAAGTTGAGGTTGCCGTTGAATTTTTTGGTGTTTTTCATTGTTGAGGTTTTGGTTGAATTTGTTGCTGTATTTGAATGTTGAGGTTGTTGCTTTTATTTTATGTTGTTTTTGAATGTTGAAGTTGTTGTTGAATTTTTTGATGTTTTTCATTGTTGAGGTTGTTGTTGACTTTTTTGGTGTTTTTTATTGTTGAGGTTTTGGTTGAATTTGTTGGTGTTTTTGAATTTTGAGGTTGTTCTTTTTATTTATTGGTGTTTTTGAATGATAAGGTTTTGTTGAATTTTTTTAGTGATTTTCATTGCTGAGGTTTTTGTTGAATTTTTAGATGTTTTTCATTGCTGAGGTTGTTGTAAAAATTGTTGGTGTTTTTGAATGTTGAGGTTGTTGTTGAAATTTTTGGTGGTTTTCATTGTTGAGGTTGTTGTTGAATTTGTTGGAGTTTTTCAATGTTGAGGTTGTTGTTGAATTTGTTGGTGTTTTTCAATGTTGAGGTTGTTGTATTTGTTGCTGTTTTTCAAAGTTGAGTTTGTTGTTGAATTTTTTGGTGTTTCTCATTGCTGAGGTTTTGCCAGTATTTGTATGTGTTTTTGAATGTTAAGGTTGTTGTATTTATTTTTTGGTGTTTTTGAATGTTGAGGTTGTTGTTGAATTTTTTGGTGTTTTTCATTGTTGAGGTTGTTGTTGAATTTTTTGGTGTTTTTCAATGTTGAGGTGTTTATTGATTTTTATTGGTGTTTTTCATTGTTGAGGTTGTTGTTGAAACTGCTGGTGTTTTTGAATGTTGAGGTTGTTGTTGAATTTTTTGGTGCTTTTCAATGTTGAGGTTGTTGTTGAATTTGTTAGCGTTTTTCAATGTTGAGGTTGTTGAATTTGCTGGTGATTTTCAATGTTGAGGTTGTTGTTGAATTTGTTGAAGTATTTCAATGTTGAGGTTGTTGTTGAATTTGTTGGAGTTTTTCAATGTTGAGATTGTTGTATTGGTTGGTGTTTTTCAATATTGTTGGTGTTTTTGGATGTTGAGGTTGTATTAATTTATTGGTGTTTTTCATTGTTGAGGTTGTTGTGTAATTTTTTGGTGTTTTTCATTGTTGAGGTTGTTGTTGAATTTTTTGATGTTTATCATTGCTGAGGTTGTTGTTGAAAATGTTGATGTTTTTGAATGTTGAGTTTGATGATGAATTTTTTGGTGTTATTCATTGTTGAGGTTGTTGTTGAATATGTTGGAGTTTTTCAATGTTGAGGTTGTTGTTGAAAATGTTGGTGTTTTTCAATGCTGAGGTTGCTGAATTTGTTGGTGTTTTTCAAAGTTGAGGCTGTTGTTGAATTTTTTGGTATTTTACATTGTTGAGGTTTTGGTTGAATTTGTTGGTGCTTTTCAATGTTGAGGTTGTTGGTTTTATTTTTTGGTGCATTTGAATGTTGAGGTTGTTGTTGAATTTTTTGGTGTTTTTCATTGTTGAGGTTGTTGTTGAATTTGTTGGAGTTTTTCAATGTTGAGGTTGTTGCTGAATTTGTTGGTGTTTTTCAATGTTGAGGTTGTTGAATTTGTTGTTGTTTTTCAAAGTTGAGGTTGCTGTTGTATTTTTTGGTGTTTTTCATTGTTGAGGTTTTGGTTGAATTTGATGGTGTATTTGAATGTTGAGGTTGTTGTTTTTATTTTATGTTGTTTTTGAATGTTTAGGTTGTTGTTGAATTTTTTGGTGTTTTTCAATGTTGAGGTTTTTATTGATTTTTTTTGCTGTTTTTCATTGTTGAGGTTGTTGATGAATTTTTTTGGTGTTTTTCATTGTTGAGGTTGTTGTTGAATTTTTTGATGTTTTTCATTGTTGAGGTTGTTGTTGAAATTGCTGGTGTTTGTGAATGTTGAGGTTATTGAATTTTTTGATGTTTTTCATTGCTGAGGTTGTTGTTGAATTTGTTGGTGATTTTCAATGTTGAGGTTGTTGTATTTATTGGTGTTATCAATGGTTTTTTTTGATCTTTTTTGTTTTTTTCACAGTTGAGGTTGCAGTTGAATTTGTTGGTGTTTTTCAATTTTGAGCTTGTTGAATTTGTTGGTGTTTTTCAAAGTTGAGGTTGTTGTTGAATTTGTTGGTGTTTTTCAATGCTGAGGTTGTTGAATTTGTTTGTGTTTTTCAAAGCTGAGGTTGTTGTTGAATTTGTTGGTGTATTTGAATGTTGACGTTGTTAAATCTGTTGGTGTTTTTCAAACTTAAGGTTGTTGTTGAATTTAATGGTGTTTTTCATTGTTGAGGTTTTTGTTGAATATGATGTTGATTTTCAATGTTGCGTTTGTTGTCGAATTTTTTGGTGTATTTCAATGTTGTGGTAGTTGTTGAAATTCTTGGAGTTTTTCAATGTTGATGTTTTTATTGATTTTTTTCGGTGGTTTTCATTGTTGTGTTTGTTGTTGAATTTTTTTGGTGCTTTTCATTGTTGAGGATGTTGTTGAATTTTTGGAAGTTATTCATTGCTGAGGTTGTTGTTGAAATTGTTGGTGTTTTTGAATGTTGAGGTTGTTGTTGAATTTGTTGTCGTTTTTCAATGTTGAGGTTGTAGAATTTGTTGGTGTTTTTCAAAGTTGAGGTTGTTGTTGACCTTTTTGGTGTTTTTCATTGTTGAGGTTTTGGTTGAATTTGTTGGTGTTTTTGTTTGTTGAGGTTGCTGTTTTTATTTTTTTGTGTTATTGAATGTTAAGGTTGTTGTTGAATTTTATTGGTGTTTTTCATTGTTGAGGTTGTTGTTGAATTTTTAGATGTTGTTCATTGCTGAGGTTGTTGTTGAAACTGTTGGAGTTTTTCAATGTTGAGGTTGTTGTTGAATTTGTTGGAGTTTTTCAATGTTGAGGTTGTTGTTGAATTTGTTGGTGTTTTTCAATGTTGAGGTTGTTGTCTTTGTTGCTGTTTTTCAAAGTTGAGTTTGTTGTTGAATTTTTTGGTGTTTCTCATTGCTGAGGTTTTGCCAGTATTTGTATGTGTTTTTGAATGTTAAGGTTGTTGTATTTATTTTTTGGTGTTTTTGAATGTTGAGGTTGTTGTTGAATTTTTTGGTGTTTTTCATTGTTGAGGTTGTTGTTGAATTTTTTGGTGTTTTTCAATGTTGAGGTGTTTATTGATTTTTATTGGTGTTTTTCATTGTTGAGGTTGTTGTTGAAACTGCTGGTGTTTTTGAATGTTGAGGTTGTTGTTGAATTTTTTGGTGCTTTTCAATGTTGAGGTTGTTGTTGAATTTGTTAGCGTTTTTCAATGTTGAGGTTGTTGAATTTGCTGGTGATTTTCAATGTTGAGGTTGTTGTTGAATTTGTTGAAGTATTTCAATGTTGAGGTTGTTGTTGAATTTGTTGGAGTTTTTCAATGTTGAGATTGTTGTAGTGGTTGGTGTTTTTCAATATTGTTTGTGTTTTTGGATGTTGAGGTTGTTGTATTAATTTATTGGTGTTTTTCATTGTTGAGGTTGTTGTGTAATTTTTTGGTGTTTTTCATTGTTGAGGTTGTTGTTGAATTTTTTGATGTTTATCATTGCTGAGGTTGTTGTTGAAAATGTTGATGTTTTTGAATGTTGAGTTTGATGATGAATTTTTTGGTGTTATTCATTGTTGTGGTTGTTGTTGAATATGTTGGAGTTTTTCAATGTTGAGGTTGTTGTTGAATTTGTTGGTGTTTTTCAATGCTGAGGTTGCTGAATTTGTTGGTGTTTTTCAAAGTTGAGGCTGTTGTTGAATTTTTTGGTATTTTACATTGTTGAGGTTTTGGTTGAATTTGTTGGTGCTTTTCAATGTTGAGGTTGTTGGTTTTATTTTTTGGTGCATTTGAATGTTGAGGTTGTTGTTGAATTTTTTGGTGTTTTTCATTGTTGAGGTTGTTGTTGAATTTGTTGGAGTTTTTCAATGTTGAGGTTGTTGCTGAATTTGTTGGTGTTTTTCAATGTTGAGGTTGTTGAATTTGTTGTTGTTTTTCAAAGTTGAGGTTGCTGTTGTATTTTTTGGTTTTTTTCATTGTTGAGGTTTTGGTTGAATTTGATGGTGTATTTGAATGTTGAGGTTGTTGTTTTTATTTTATGTTGTTTTTGAATGTTTAGGTTGTTGTTGAATTTTTTGGTGTTTTTCAATGTTGAGGTTTTTATTGATTTTTTTTGCTGTTTTTCATTGTTGAGGTTGTTGATGAATTTTTTTGGTGTTTTTCATTGTTGAGGTTGTTGTTGAATTTTTTGATGTTTTTCATTGTTGAGGTTGTTGTTGAAATTGCTGGTGTTTGTGAATGTTGAGGTTATTGAATTTTTTGATGTTTTTCATTGCTGAGGTTGTTGTTGAATTTGTTGGTGATTTTCAATGTTGAGGTTGTTTTATTTATTGGTGTTATCAATGGTTTTTTTTGATCTTTTTTGTTTTTTTCACAGTTGAGGTTGCAGTTGAATTTGTTGGTGTTTTTCAATTTTGAGCTTGTTGAATTTGTTGGTGTTTTTCAAAGTTGAGGTTGTTGTTGAATTTGTTGGTGTTTTTCAATGCTGAGGTTGTTGAATTTGTTTGTGTTTTTCAAAGCTGAGGTTGTTGTTGAATTTGTTGGTGTATTTGAATGTTGACGTTGTTAAATCTGTTGGTGTTTTTCAAACTTAAGGTTGTTGTTGAATTTAATGGTGTTTTTCATTGTTGAGGTTTTTGTTGAATATGATGTTGATTTTCAATGTTGCGTTTGTTGTCGAATTTTTTGGTGTATTTCAATGTTGTGGTAGTTGTTGAAATTCTTGGAGTATTTCAATGTTGATGTTTTTATTGATTTTTTTCGGTGGTTTTCATTGTTGTGTTTGTTGTTGAATTTTTTTGGTGCTTTTCATTGTTGAGGATGTTGTTGAATTTTTGGAAGTTATTCATTGCTGAGGTTGTTGTTGAAATTGTTGGTGTTTTTGAATGTTGAGGTTGTTGTTGAATTTGTTGTCGTTTTTCAATGTTGAGGTTGTAGAATTTGTTGGTGTTTTTCAAAGTTGAGGTTGTTGTTGACTTTTTTGGTGTTTTTCATTGTTGAGGTTTTGGTTGAATTTGTTGGTGTTTTTGTTTGTTGAGGTTGCTGTTTTTATTTTTTTGTGTTATTGAATGTTAAGGTTGTTGTTGAATTTTATTGGTGTTTTTCATTGTTGAGGTTGTTGTTGAATTTTTAGATGTTGTTCATTGCTGAGGTTGTTGTTGAAACTGTTGGAGTTTTTCAATGTTGAGGTTGTTGTTGAATTTGTTGGAGTTTTTCAATGTTGGGATTGTTGTATTGGTTGGTGTTTTTCAATATTTTTGGAATTTTTGAATGTTGAGGTTGTTGTATTTATTTTTTGGTGTTTTTCATTGTTGAGGTTGTTGTGGAATTTTTTGGTGTTTTTCAATTTTGAGGTTTTTATTGATTTTTTTGTTGTTTTTCATTGTTGAGGTCGTTGTTGAATTTATTTGGTGTTTTTCATTGTTGAGGTTGTTGTTGAATTTTTTGATGTTTATCATTGCTGAGGTTGTTGTTGAAAATGTTGATGTTTTTGAATGTTGAGTTTGTTGATGAATTTTTTGGTGTTATTCATTGTTGAGGTTGTTGTTGAATATGTTGGAGTTTTTCAATGTTGAGGTTGTTGTTGAATTTTTCAATGCTGAGGTTGCTGAATTTGTTGGTGTTTTTCATTGTTGAGGTCGTTGTTGAATTTATTTGGTGTTTTTCAAAGTTGAGGCTGTTGTTGAATTTTTGGGTATTTTTCATTGTTGAGGTTTTGGTTGAATTTGTTGGTGTTTTTGAATGTTGAGGTTGTCGGTTTTATTTTTTGGTGCCTTTGAATGTTGAGGTTGTTGTTGAATTTTTTTTGGTGTTTTTCATCGTTGAGGTTGTTGTTGATTTTGTTGAAGTTTTTCAATGTTGAGGTTGTTGCTGAATTTGTTGGTGTTTTTCAATGTTGAGGTTGTTGAATTTGTTGGTGTTATTCAAAGTTGAGGTTGCCGTTGAATTTTTTGGTGTTTTTCATTGTTGAGGTTTTGGTTGAATTTGTTGCTGTATTTGAATGTTGAGGTTGTTGCTTTTATTTTATGTTGTTTTTGAATGTTGAAGTTGTTGTTGAATTTTTTGGTGTTTTTCATTGTTGAGGTTGTTGTGGAATTTTTTGGTGTTTTTCAATGTTGAGGTATTTGTTGAATTTGTTGTTGTTTTTCAAATTTGAGGTTGATGTTGAATTTGTTGGTGTTTTTCATTATTGATGTTGATGTTGAATTTTTGGGTGTTTTTCACTGTTGAGGTTGTTGTTGAATATGTTGGTCTTTTTCAATGTTGAGGCTGTTGAATTTGTTGGAGCTTTTCAAAGTATAGGTTGTTGTTGAATTTTTTGGTGTTTATCATTTTTGAGGTTTTCGTTGAATTTTTTGGTCTTTTTGAATGTTGAGATTGTTGATGAATTTTTTGGTGTTATTCATTGTTGAGGTTGTTTTTGAATTTGTTGGTGTTTTTGAATGTTGAGGTTGTTGTTGTTGAATTTTTGGATGTTTTTCATTGTTGAGGTTGTTGTTGAATTTGATGATGATTTTCAATATTGAGGTTGTTGTTGAATTTGTTGGTGTTTTTCAATGTTGAGGTTGTTGTTGACTTTTTTGGTGTTTTTCATTGTTGTGGTTGTTGTTGATGAATTTTTGGATGTTTTTCATTGTTGAATTTGTTGGTGATTTTCAATGTTGAGGTTGTTGTTGAATTTTTTGGTGTTTTTCATTGTTGAGGTTGTTGTTGTATTTCTTGGAGTTCTTCAATGTTGAGGTTGTTGAATTTGTTTGTGCTTTTGAATGTTGAGGTTGTTGATGAATTTGTTGGTGTTTTTCATTTTTGCGGTTTTTGATGAATTTGTTGGTGTTTTCCATTGTTGAGGTTTTTGTTGAATTTGTTGGTGATTTTGCATGTTGAGGTTGTACTTGAATTTGTTGGTGATGAACAATATTGAGGTTGTAGTTGAATTTTTTGGTGCTTTTCAATGCTGACGTTTTGGAATTGGATCGTGATTTCAAAGTTGAGGTTGTTATTGAATATTTTGTTGTTTTTCAATGTTGAGGTTGTTGTTGAAGTTTTTGGTGTATTCAATGTTTTTTTTTGAATCTTTTTGTATTTTTCAATGTTGAGGTTGTTGTTGATTTTTTTGTTGTTTTTCATTGTTGAGGTTTTGGTTGAATTTGATGATGTTTTTGAATGTTGATTTTGCAGTTGAATTTTTTGGTGTTTTTCAAAGCTGAAGTTGTTGTTGAATTTGTTGGTGTATCTGAATGTTGAGGTTGTTAAATCTGTTGTTGTTTTTCAAAATTGAGGTTGTTGTTGAATTTTATTGGTGTTTTTCATTGTTGAGGTTTTTGTTGAATTTGATGGAGTTTTTCAATATTGATTTTGTTGTCGAATTTTTTTGGTGTTTTTCATTGTTGTGGTAATTGTTGAAATTCTTGGAGTTTTTCAATGTTGAGGTTTTTATAGATTTTTTTCCTGTTTTTCATCGTTGAGGTTGTTGTTGAACTTTTTGATGTTTTTCATTATTGAGGTTGTTGTTGAAATTGTTGTTGTTTTTTAATGTTGAGGTTATTGTTGAATTTTTTGGCGTTTTTCATTGTTGAGGATGTTGTTGAATATGTTGGAGTTTTTCAAGGTTGAGGTTGTTGTTGAATTAGTTGGCGTTTTTCAATGTTGAGTTTGTTGAATTTGTTGCTGTTTTTCAAAGTTGAGATTGTTGTTGAATTTTTTGGTGTTTTTTATTGTTGAGGTTTTGGTTGAATTTGTTGGTGTTTTTGAATTTTGAGGTTGTTCTTTTTATTTTTTGGTTTTTTTGAATGATAAGGTTTTGTTGAATTTTTTTGGTGATTTTCATTGTTGAGGTTTTTGTTGAATTTTTAGATGTTTTTCATTGCTGAGGTTGTTGTAAAAATTGTTGGTGTTTTTGTATGTTGAGGTTGTTGTTGAAATTTTTGGTGGTTTTCATTGTTGAGGTTGTTGTTGAATTTGTTGGAGTTTTTCAATGTTGAGGTTGTTGATGAATTTGTTGGTGTTTTTCAATGTTGAGGTTGTTGTATTTGTTGCTGTTTTTCAAAGTTGAGTTTGTTGTTGAATTTTTTGGTGTTTTTCATTGCTGAGGTTTTGCCAGTATTTGTAGGTGTTTTTGAATGTTAAGGTTGTTGTATTTATTTTTTGGTGTTTTTGAATGTTGAGGTTGTTGTTGAATTTTTTGGTGTTTTTCATTGTTGAGGTTGTTGTTGAATTTTTTGGTGATTTTCAATGTTGAGGTATTTATTGATTTTTATTGGTGTTTTTCATTGCTGAGGTTGTTGTTGAAATTGCTGGTGTTTTTGAATGTTGAGGTTGTTGTTGAATTTTTTGGTGCTTTTCAATGTTGAGGTTGTTGTTGAATTTGTTAGCGTTTTTCAATGTTGAGGTTGTTGAATTTGCTGGTGATTTTCAATGTTGAGGTTGTTGTTGAATTTGTTAGCGTTTTTCAATGTTGAGGTTGTTGAATTTGCTGGTGATTTTCAAAGTTGAGGTTGTTGTTGAATTTTCTGGTGTTTTTCATTGTTGAGGTTTTGGTTGAATTTGTTGGTTTTTTGAATGTTGAGGTTGTTGTTTTGATTTTTTGGTGTTTTTGAATGTTAAGGTTTTTGTTGAATTTTTATGGTGTTTTTCATTGTTGAGGTTGTTGATGAGTTTTTTTGGTGTTTTTCATTGTTGAGATTGTTGTTGAATTTTTTGAAGTTTTTCATTGCTGAGGTTGTTGTTCAAATTGTTGTCGTTTTTGAATGTTGAGGTTGTGTTGAATTTGTTGTCGTTTTTCAATGTTGAGGTTGTTGAATTTGTTGTTGTTTTTCAAAGTTGAGGTTGTTGTTGACTTTTTTGGTGTTTTTCTTTGTTGAGGTTTTGGTTGAATTTGTTGGTGTTTTTGTTTGTTGAGGTTGTTGTTTTTATTTTTTGGTGTTATTGAATGTTAAGGTTGTTGTTGAATTTTATTGGTATTTTTCATTGTTGAGGTTGTTGTTGAATTTTCAGATGTTTTTCATTGCTGAGGTTGTTGTTGAAATTGTTGGTGCTTATGAATGTTGAGGTTGTTGTTTAATTTTTTGGTGTTATTCATTGTTGAGGTTGTTGTTGAATTTGTTGAAGTTTTTCAATGTTGAGGTTGTTGTTGAATTTGTTGGAGTTTTTCAATGTTGAGATTGTTGTATTGGTTGGTGTTTTTCAACATTGTTGGTTTTTTTGAATGTTGAGGTTGTTGTATTAATTTTTTGGTGTTTTTCATTGTTGAGGTTGTTGTGGAATTTTTTGGTGTTTTTCATTGTTGAGGTTGTTGTTGAATTTTTTGATGTTTATCATTGCTGAGGTTGTTGTTGAAAATGTTAATGTTTTTGAATGTTGAGTTTGATGATGAATTTTCTGGTGTTATTCATTGTTGAGGTTGTTGTTGAATATGTTGGAGTTTTTCAATGTTGAGGTTGTTGTTGAATTTGTTGGTGTTTTTCAATGCTGAGGTTGCTGAATTTGTTGGTGTTTTTCAAAGTTGAGGCTGTTGTTGAATTTTTTGGTATTTTACATTGTTGAGGTTTTGGTTGAATTTGTTGGTGCTTTTCAATGTTGAGGTTGTTGGTTTTATTTTTTGGTGCTTTTGAATGTTGAGGTTGTTGTTGAATTTTTTGGTGTTTTTCATTGTTGAGGTTGTTGTTGAATTTGTTGGAGTTTTTCAATGTTGAGGTTGTTGCTGAATTTGTTGGTGTTTTTCAATGTTGAGGTTGTTGAATTTGTTGTTGTTTTTCAAAGTTGAGTTTGTTGTTGAATTTTTTGGTGTTTTTCATTGCTGAGGTTTTGCCAGTATTTGTAGGTGTTTTTGAATGTTAAGGTTGTTGTATTTATTTTTTGGTGTTTTTGAATGTTGAGGTTGTTGTTGAATTTTTTGGTGTTTTTCATTGTTGTGGTTGTTGTTGAATTTTTTGGTGTTTATCAATGTTGAGGTATTTATTGATTTTTATTGGTGTTTTTCATTGCTGAGGTTGTTGTTGAAATTGCTGGTGTTTTTGAATGTTGAGGTTGTTGTTGAATTTTTTGGTGCTTTTCAATGTTGAGGTTGTTGTTGAATTTGTTAGCGTTTTTCAATGTTGAGGTTGTTGAATTTGCTGGTGATTTTCAATGTTGAGGTTGTTGTTGAATTTGTTAGCGTTTTTCAATGTTGAGGTTGTTGAATTTGCTGGTGATTTTCAAAGTTGAGGTTGTTGTTGAATTTTCTGGTGTTTTTCATTGTTGAGGTTTTGGTTGAATTTGTTGGTTTTTTGAATGTTGAGGTTGTTGTTTTGATTTTTTGAAGTTTTTGAATGTTAAGGTTTTTGTTGAATTTTTATGGTGTTTTTCATTGTTGAGGTTGTTGATGAGTTTTTTTGGTGTTTTTCATTGTTGAGGTTGTTGTTGAATTTTTTGAAGTTTTTCATTGCTGAGGTTGTTGTTCAAATTGTTGTCGTTTTTGAATGTTGAGGTTGTTGTTGAATTTGTTGTCGTTTTTCAATGTTGAGGTTGTTGAATTTGTTGGTGTTTTTCAAAGTTGAGGTTGTTGTTGACTTTTTTGGTGTTTTTCTTTGTTGAGGTTTTGGTTGAATTTGTTGGTGTTTTTGTTTGTTGAGGTTGTTGTTTTTATTTTTTGGTGTTATTGAATGTTAAGGTTGTTGTTGAATTTTATTGGTATTTTTCATTGTTGAGGTTGTTGTTGAATTTTCAGATGTTTTTCATTGCTGAGGTTGTTGTTGAAATTGTTGGTGCTTATGAATGTTGAGGTTGTTGTTTAATTTTTTGGAGTTATTCATTGTTGAGGTTGTTGTTGAATTTGTTGAAGTTTTTCAATGTTGAGGTTGTTGTTGAATTTGTTGGAGTTTTTCAATGTTGAGATTGTTGTATTGGTTGGTGTTTTTCAATATTGTTGGTGTTTTTGAATGTTGAGGTTGTTGTATTAATTTTTTGGTGTTTTTCATTGTTGAGGTTGTTGTTGAATTTTATTGGTATTTTTCATTATTGAGGTTGTTTTTGAATTTTCAGATGTTTTTCATTGCTGAGGTTGTTGTTGAAATTGTTGGTGCTTATGAATGTTGAGGTTGTTGTTTAATTTTTTGGTGTTATTCATTGTTGAGGTTGTTGTTGAATTTGTTGAAGTTTTTCAATGTTGAGGTTGTTGTTGAATTTGTTGGAGTTTTTCAATGTTGAGATTGTTGTATTGGTTGGTGTTTTTCAATATTGTTGGTGTTTTTGAATGTTGAGGTTGTTGTATTAATTTTTTGGTGTTTTTCATTGTTGAGGTTGTTGTGGAATTTTTTGGTGTTTTTCATTGTTGAGGGTGTTGTTGAATTTTTTGATGTTTATCATTGCTGAGGTTGCTGTTGAAAATGTTGATGTTTTTGACTGTTGAGTTTGATGATGAATTTTTTGGTGTTATTCATTGTTGAGGTTGTTGTTGAATATGTTGGAGTTTTTCAATGTTGAGGTTGTTGTTGAATTTGTTGGTGTTTTTCAATGCTGAGGTTGCTGATTTTTTTTGGTGTTTTTCAAAGTTGAGGCTGTTATTGAATTTTTTGGTATTTTACATTGTTGAGGTTTTGGTTGAATTTGTTGGTGCTTTTCAATGTTGAGGTTGTTGTTTTTATTTTATGTTGTTTTTGAATGTTGAGGTTGTTGTTGAATTTTTTGGTGTTTTTCAATGTTGAGGTTTTTATTGATTTTTTTTGCTGTTTTTCATTGTTGAGGTTGTTGATGAATTTTTTTGGTGTTTTTCATTGTTGAGGTTGTTGTTGAATTTTTTGATGTTTTTCATTGTTGAGGTTGTTGTTTAAATTGCTGGTGTTTGTGAATGTTGAGGTTGTTGAATTTTTTGATGTTTTTCATTGCTGAGGTTGTTGTTGAATTTGTTGGTGATTTTCAATGTTGAGGTTGTTGTATTTATTGGTGTTATCAATGGTTTTTTTTGATCTTTTTTGTTTTTTTCACAGTTGAGGTTGCAGTTGAATTTGTTGGTGTTTTTCAATTTTGAGCTTGTTGAATTTGTTGGTGTTTTTCAAAGTTGAGGTTGTTGTTGAATTTGTTGGTGTTTTTCAATGCTGAGGTTGTTGAATTTGTTTGTGTTTTCAAAGCTGAGGTTGTTGTTGAATTTGTTGGTGTATTTGAATGTTGACGTTGTTAAATCTGTTGGTGTTTTTCAAACTTAAGGTTGTTGTTGAATTTAATGGTGTTTTTCATTGTTGAGGTTTTTGTTGAATATGATGTTGATTTTCAATGTTGCGTTTGTTGTCGAATTTTTTGGTGTATTTCAATGTTGTGGTAGTTGTTGAAATTCTTGGAGTTTTTCAATGTTGATGTTTTTATTGATTTTTTTCGGTGGTTTTCATTGTTGTGTTTGTTGTTGAATTTTTTTGGTGCTTTTCATTGTTGAGGATGTTGTTGAATTTTTGGAAGTTATTCATTGCTGAGGTTGTTGTTGAAATTGTTGGTGTTTTTGAATGTTGAGGTTGTTGTTGAATTTGTTGTCGTTTTTCAATGTTGAGGTTGTAGAATTTGTTGGTGTTTTTCAAAGTTGAGGTTGTTGTTGACTTTTTTGGTGTTTTTCATTGTTGAGGTTTTGGTTGAATTTGTTGGTGTTTTTGTTTGTTGAGGTTGCTGTTTTTATTTTTTTGTGTTATTGAATGTTAAGGTTGTTGTTGAATTTTATTGGTGTTTTTCATTGTTGAGGTTGTTGTTGAATTTTTAGATGTTGTTCATTGCTGAGGTTGTTGTTGAAACTGTTGGAGTTTTTCAATGTTGAGGTTGTTGTTGAATTTGTTGGAGTTTTTCAATGTTGGGATTGTTGTATTGGTTGGTGTTTTTCAATATTTTTGGAATTTTTGAATGTTGAGGTTGTTGTATTTATTTTTTGGTGTTTTTCATTGTTGAGGTTGTTGTGGAATTTTTTGGTGTTTTTCAATTTTGAGGTTTTTATTGATTTTTTTGTTGTTTTTCATTGTTGAGGTCGTTGTTGAATTTATTTGGTGTTTTTCATTGTTGAGGTTGTTGTTGAATTTTTTGATGTTTATCATTGCTGAGGTTGTTGTTGAAAATGTTGATGTTTTTGAATGTTGAGTTTGTTGATGAATTTTTTGGTGTTATTCATTGTTGAGGTTGTTGTTGAATATGTTGGAGGTTTTCAATTTTGAGGTTGTTGTTGAATTTTTCAATGCTGAGGTTGCTGAATTTGTTGGTGTTTTTCATTGTTGAGGTTGTTGTTGAAATTGTTGTTGTTTTTCAAAGTTGAGGCTGTTGTTGAATTTTTGGGTATTTTTCATTGTTGAGGTTTTGGTTGAATTTGTTGGTGTTTTTGAATGTTGAGGTTGTTGGTTTTATTTTTTGGTGCTTTTGAATATTGAGGTTGTTGTTGAATTTTTTTTGGTGTTTTTCATCGTTGAGGTTGTTGTTGATTTTGTTGAAGTTTTTCAATGTTGAGGTTGTTGCTGAATTTGTTGGTGTTTTTCAATGTTGAGGTTGTTGAATTTGTTGGTGTTATTCAAAGTTGAGGTTGCCGTTGAATTTTTTGGTGTTTTTCATTGTTGAGGTTTTGGTTGAATTTGTTGCTGTATTTGAATGTTGAGGTTGTTGCTTTCATTTTATGTTGTTTTTGAATGTTGAAGTTGTTGTTGAATTTTTTGGTGTTTTTCATTGTTGAGGTTGTTGTGGAATTTTTTGGTGTTTTTCAATGTTGAGGTATTTGTTGAATTTGTTGTTGTTTTTCAAATTTGAGGTTGATGTTGAATTTGTTGGTGTTTTTCATTATTGATGTTGATGTTGAATTTTTGGGTGTTTTTCACTGTTGAGGTTGTTGTTGAATATGTTGGTCTTTTTCAATGTTGAGGCTGTTGAATTTGTTGGAGCTTTTCAAAGTATAGGTTGTTGTTGAATTTTTTGGTGTTTATCATTTTTGAGGTTTTCGTTGAATTTTTTGGTCTTTTTGAATGTTGAGATTGTTGATTAATTTTTTGGTGTTATTCATTGTTGAGGTTGTTTTTGAATTTGTTGGTGTTTTTGAATGTTGAGGTTGTTGTTGTTGAATTTTTGGATGTTTTTCATTGTTGAGGTTGTTGTTGAATTTGATGATGATTTTCAATATTGAGGTTGTTGTTGAATTTGTTGGTGTTTTTCAATGTTGAGGTTGTTGTTGACTTTTTTGGTGTTTTTCATTGTTGTGGTTGTTGTTGATGAATTTTTGGATGTTTTTCATTGTTGAATTTGTTGGTGATTTTCAATGTTGAGGTTGTTGTTGAATTTTTTGGTGTTTTTCATTGTTGAGGTTGTTGTTGTATTTCTTGGAGTTCTTCAATGTTGAGGTTGTTGAATTTGTTTGTGCTTTTGAATGTTGAGGTTGTTGATGAATTTGTTGGTGTTTTTCATTTTTGCGGTTTTTGATGAATTTGTTGGTGTTTTCCATTGTTGAGGTTTTTGTTGAATTTGTTGGTGATTTTGCATGTTGAGGTTGTACTTGAATTTGTTGGTGATGAACAATATTGAGGTTGTAGTTGAATTTTTTGGTGCTTTTCAATGCTGAGGTTTTGGAATTGGATCGTGATTTCAAAGTTGAGGTTGTTATTGAATATTTTGTTGTTTTTCAATGTTGAGGTTGTTGTTGAAGTTTTTGGTGTATTCAATGTTTTTTTTTGAATCTTTTTGTATTTTCCAATGTTGAGGTTGTTGTTGATTTTTTTGTTGTTTTTCATTGTTGAGGTTTTGGTTGAATTTGTTGGTGTTTTTGAATGTTGATTTTGCAGTTGAATTTTTTGGTGTTTTTCAAAGCTGAAGTTGTTGTTGAATTTGTTGGTGTATCTGAATGTTGAGGTTGTTAAATCTGTTGTTGTTTTTCAAAATTGAGGTTGTTGTTGAATTTTTTGGTGTTTTTCATTGTTGTGGTAATTGTTGAAATTCTTGGAATTTTTCAATGTTGAGGTTTTTATTGATTTTTTTCCTGTTTTTCATCGTTGAGGTTGTTGTTGAACTTTTTGATGTTTTTCATTATTGAGGTTGTTGTTGAAAGTGTTGTTGTTTTTTAATGTTGAGGTTATTGTTGAATTTTTTGGCGTTTTTCATTGTTGAGGATGTTGTTGAATATGTTGGAGTTTTTCAAGGTTGAGGTTGTTGTTGAATTAGTTGGCGTTTTTCAATGTTGAGTTTGTTGAATTTGTTGCTGTTTTTCAAAGTTGAGATTGTTGTTGAATTTTTTGGTGTTTTTTATTGTTGAGGTTTTGGTTGAATTTGTTGGTGTTTTTGAATTTTGAGGTTGTTCTTTTTATTTTTTGGTGTTTTTGAATGATAAGGTTTAGTTGAATTTTTTTGGTGATTTTCATTGTTGAGGTTTTTGTTGAATTTTTAGATGTTTTTCATTGCTGAGGTTGTTGTAAAAATTGTTGGTGTTTTTGAATGTTGAGGTTGTTGTTGAAATTTTTGGTGGTTTTCATTGTTGAGGTTGTTGTTGAATTTGTTGGAGTTTTTCAATGTTGAGGTTGTTGTTGAATTTGTTAGCGTTTTTCAATGTTGAGGTTGTTGAATTTGCTGGTGATTTTCAATGTTGAGGTTGTTGTTGAATTTGTTAGCGTTTTTCAATGTTGAGGTTGTTGAATTTGCTGGTGATTTTCAAAGTTGAGGTTGTTGTTGAATTTTCTGGTGTTTTTCATTGTTGAGGTTTTGGTTGAATTTGTTGGTGTTTTTCAATGTTGAGGTTGTTGTATTTGTTGCTGTTTTTCAAAGTTGAGTTTGTTGTTGAATTTTTTGGTGTTTTTCATTGCTGAGGTTTTACCAGTATTTGTAGGTGTTTTTGAATGTTAAGGTTGTTGTATTTATTTTTTGGTGTTTTTGAAAGTTGAGGTTGTTGTTGAATTTTTTGGTGTTTTTCATTGTTGAGGTTGTTGTTGAATTTTTTGGTGTTTTTCAATGTTGAGGTATTTATTGATTTTTATTGGTGTTTTTCATTGCTGAGGTTGTTGTTGAAATTGCTGGTGTTTTTGAATGTTGAGGTTGTTGTTGAATTTTTTGGTGCTTTTCAATGTTGAGGTTGTTGTTGAATTTGTTAGCGTTTTTCAATGTTGAGGTTGTTGAATTTGCTGGTGATTTTCAATGTTGAGGTTGTTGTTGAATTTGTTAGCGTTTTTCAATGTTGAGGTTGTTGAATTTGCTGGTGATTTTCAAAGTTGAGGTTGTTGTTGAATTTTCTGGTGTTTTTCATTGTTGAGGTTTTGGTTGAATTTGTTGGTGTTTTTGAATGTCGAGGTTGCTGTTTTTATTTTTTGGTGTTTTTGAATGTTAAGGTTTTTGTTGAATTTTTATGGTGTTTTTCATTGTTGAGGTTGTTGATGAGGTTTTTTGGTGTTTTTCATTGTTGAGGTTGTTGTTGAATTTTTTAAAGTTTTTCATTGCTGAGGTTGTTGTTCAAATTGTTGTCGTTTTTGAATGTTGAGGTTGTTGTTGAATTTGTTGTCGTTTTTCAATGTTGAGGTTGTTGAATTTGTTGGTGTTTTTCAAAGTTGAGGTTGTTGTTGACTTTTTTGGTGTTTTTCTTTGTTGAGGTTTTGGTTGAATTTGTTGGTGTTTTTGTTTGTTGAGGTTGTTGTTTTTATTTTTTGGTGTTATTGAATGTTAAGGTTGTTGTTGAATTTTATTGGTATTTTTCATTGTTGAGGTTGTTGTTGAATTTTCAGATGTTTTTCATTGCTGAGGTTGTTGTTGAAATTGTTGGTGCTTATGAATGTTGAGGTTGTTGTTTAATTTTTTGGAGTTATTCATTGTTGAGGTTGTTGTTGAATTTGTTGAAGTTTTTCAATGCTGAGGTTGTTGTTGAATTTGTTGGAGTTTTTCAATGTTGAGATTGTTGTACTGGTTGGTGTTTTTCAATATTGTTGGTGTTTTTGAATGTTGAGGATGTTGTATTAATTTTTTGGTGTTTTTCATTGTTGAGGTTGTTGTGGAATTTTTTGGTGTTTTTCATTGTTGAGGTTGTTGTTGAATTTTTTGATGTTTATCATTGCTGAGGTTGTTGTTGAAAATGTTGATGTTTTTGAATGTTGAGTTTGATGATGAATTTTTTGGTGTTATTCATTGTTGAGGTTGTTGTTGAATATGTTGGAGTTTTTCAATGTTGAGGTTGTTGTTGAATTTGTTGGTGTTTTTCAATGCTGAGGTTGCTGAATTTGTTGGTGTTTTTCAAAGTTGAGGCTGTTGTTGAATTTTTTGGTATTTTACATTGTTGAGGTTTTGGTTGAATTTGTTGGTGCTTTTCAATGTTGAGGTTGTTGGTTTTATTTTTTGGTGCTTTTGAATGTTGAGGTTGTTGTTGAATTTTTTGGTGTTTTTCATTGTTGAGGTTGTTGTTGAATTTGTTGGAGTTTTTCAATGTTGAGGTTGTTGCTGAATTTGTTGGTGTTTTTCAATGTTGAGGTTGTTGAATTTGTTGTTGTTTTTCAAAGTTGAGGTTGCTGTTGTATTTTTTGGTGTTTTTCATTGTTGAGGTTTTGGTTGAATTTGATGGTGTATTTGAATGTTGAGGTTGTTGTTTTTATTTTATGTTGTTTTTGAATGTTTAGGTTGTTGTTGAATTTTTTGGTGTTTTTCAATGTTGAGGTTTTTATTGATTTTTTTTGCTGTTTTTCATTGTTGAGGTTGTTGATGAATTTTTTTGGTGTTTTTCATTGTTGAGGTTGTTGTTGAATTTTTTGATGCTTTTCATTGTTGAGGTTGTTGTTGAAATTGCTGGTGTTTGTGAATGTTGAGGTTGTTGAATTTTTTGATGTTTTTCATTGCTGAGGTTGTTGTTGAATTTGTTGGTGATTTTCAATGTTGAGGTTGTTGTATTTATTGGTGTTATCAATGGTTTTTTTTGATCTTTTTTGTTTTTTTCACAGTTGAGGTTGCAGTTGAATTTGTTGGTGTTTTTCAATTTTGAGCTTGTTGAATTTGTTGGTGTTTTTCAAAGTTGAGGTTGTTGTTGAATTTGTTGGTGTTTTTCAATGCTGAGGTTGTTGAATTTGTTTGTGTTTTTCAAAGCTGAGGTTGTTGTTGAATTTGTTGGTGTATTTGAATGTTGACGTTGTTAAATCTGTTGGTGTTTTTCAAACTTAAGGTTGTTGTTGAATTTAATGGTGTTTTTCATTGTTGAGGTTTTTGTTGAATATGATGTTGATTTTCAATGTTGCGTTTGTTGTCGAATTTTTTGGTGTATTTCAATGTTGTGGTAGTTGTTGAAATTCTCGGAGTTTTTCAATGTTGATGTTTTTATTGATTTTTTTCGGTGGTTTTCATTGTTGTGTTTGTTGTTGAATTTTTTTGGTGCTTTTCATTGTTGAGGATGTTGTTGAATTTTTGGAAGTTATTCATTGCTGAGGTTGTTGTTGAAATTGTTGGTGTTTTTGAATGTTGAGGTTGTTGTTGAATTTGTTGTCGTTTTTCAATGTTGAGGTTGTAGAATTTGTTGGTGTTTTTCAAAGTTGATGTCGTTGTTGACCTTTTTGGTGTTTTTCATTGTTGAGGTTTTGGTTGAATTTGTTGGTGTTTTTGTTTGTTGAGGTTGCTGTTTTTATTTTTTTGTGTTATTGAATGTTAAGGTTGTTGTTGAATTTTATTGGTGTTTTTCATTGTTGAGGTTGTTGTTGAATTTTTAGATGTTGTTCATTGCTGAGGTTGTTGTTGAAACTGTTGGAGTTTTTCAATGTTGAGGTTGTTGTTGAATTTGTTGGAGTTTTTCAATGTTGGGATTGTTGTATTGGTTGGTGTTTTTCAATATTTTTGGAATTTTTGAATGTTGAGGTCGTTGTTGAATTTATTTGGTGTTTTTCATTGTTGAGGTTGTTGTTGAATTTTTTGATGTTTATCATTGCTGAGGTTGTTGTTGAAAATGTTGATGTTTTTGAATGTTGAGTTTGTTGATGAATTTTTTGGTGTTATTCATTGTTGAGGTTGTTGTTGAATATGTTGGAGTTTTTCAATGTTGAGGTTGTTGTTGAATTTTTCAATGCTGAGGTTGCTGAATTTGTTGGTGTTTTTCATTGTTGAGGTCGTTGTTGAATTTATTTGGTGTTTTTCAAAGTTGAGGCTGTTGTTGAATTTTTTGGTATTTTTCATTGTTGAGGTTTTGGTTGAATTTGTTGGTGTTTTTGAATGTTGAGGTTGTTGGTTTTATTTTTTGGTGCTTTTGAATGTTGAGGTTGTTGTTGAATTTTTTTTGGTGTTTTTCATCGTTGAGGTTGCTGTTGATTTTGTTGAAGTTTTTCAATGTTGAGGTTGTAGCTGAATTTGTTGGTGTTTTTCAATGTTGAGGTTGTTGAATTTGTTGGTGTTATTCAAAGTTGAGGTTGTTGAATTTGTTTGTGTTTTTCAAAGCTGAGGTTGTTGTTGAATTTGTTGGTGTATTTGAATGTTGACGTTGTTAAATCTGTTGGTGTTTTTCAAACTTAAGG
Source organism: Cetorhinus maximus (assembly GCF_964194155.1). Lineage (NCBI taxonomy): Eukaryota > Metazoa > Chordata > Chondrichthyes > Lamniformes > Cetorhinidae > Cetorhinus > Cetorhinus maximus. Next base: position 1,057,350 of record NC_135905.1, read on the forward strand.
TTGTTGTTGAATTTAATGGTGTTTTTCATTGTTGAGGTTTTTGTTGAATATGATGTTGATTTTCAATGTTGCGTTTGTTGTCGAATTTTTTGGTGTATTTCAATGTTGTGGTAGTTGTTGAAATTCTCGGAGTTTTTCAATGTTGATGTTTTTATTGATTTTTTTCGGTGGTTTTCATTGTTGTGTTTGTTGTTGAATTTTTTTGGTGCTTTTCATTGTTGAGGATGTTGTTGAATTTTTGGAAGTTATTCATTGCTGAGGTTGTTGTTGAAATTGTTGGTGTTTTTGAATGTTGAGGTTGTTGTTGAATTTGTTGTCGTTTTTCAATGTTGAGGTTGTAGAATTTGTTGGTGTTTTTCAAAGTTGATGTCGTTGTTGACCTTTTTGGTGTTTTTCATTGTTGAGGTTTTGGTTGAATTTGTTGGTGTTTTTGTTTGTTGAGGTTGCTGTTTTTATTTTTTTGTGTTATTGAATGTTAAGGTTGTTGTTGAATTTTATTGGTGTTTTTCATTGTTGAGGTTGTTGTTGAATTTTTAGATGTTGTTCATTGCTGAGGTTGTTGTTGAAACTGTTGGAGTTTTTCAATGTTGAGGTTGTTGTTGAATTTGTTGGAGTTTTTCAATGTTGGGATTGTTGTATTGGTTGGTGTTTTTCAATATTTTTGGAATTTTTGAATGTTGAGGTCGTTGTTGAATTTATTTGGTGTTTTTCATTGTTGAGGTTGTTGTTGAATTTTTTGATGTTTATCATTGCTGAGGTTGTTGTTGAAAATGTTGATGTTTTTGAATGTTGAGTTTGTTGATGAATTTTTTGGTGTTATTCATTGTTGAGGTTGTTGTTGAATATGTTGGAGTTTTTCAATGTTGAGGTTGTTGTTGAATTTTTCAATGCTGAGGTTGCTGAATTTGTTGGTGTTTTTCATTGTTGAGGTCGTTGTTGAATTTATTTGGTGTTTTTCAAAGTTGAGGCTGTTGTTGAATTTTTTGGTATTTTTCATTGTTGAGGTTTTGGTTGAATTTGTTGGTGTTTTTGAATGTTGAGGTTGTTGGTTTTATTTTTTGGTGCTTTTGAATGTTGAGGTTGTTGTTGAATTTTTTTTGGTGTTTTTCATCGTTGAGGTTGCTGTTGATTTTGTTGAAGTTTTTCAATGTTGAGGTTGTAGCTGAATTTGTTGGTGTTTTTCAATGTTGAGGTTGTTGAATTTGTTGGTGTTATTCAAAGTTGAGGTTGCCGTTGAATTTTTTGGTGTTTTTCATTGTTGAGGTTTTGGTTGAATTTTTTGCTGTATTTGAATGTTGAGGTTGTTGCTTTTATTTTATGTTGTTTTTGAATGTTGAAGTTGTTGTTGAATTTTTTGGTGTTTTTCATTGTTGAGGTTGTTGTGGAATTTATTGGTGTTTTTCAATGTTGAGGTATTTGTTGAATTTGTTGTTGTTTTTCAAATTTGAGGTTGATGTTGAATTTTTGGGTGTTTTTCACTGTTGAGGTTGTTGTTGAATTTTTTGGTGTTTTTCAATGTTGAGGTATTTATTGATTTTTATTGGTGTTTTTCATTGCTGAGGTTGTTGTTGAAATTGCTGGTGTTTTTGAATGTTGAGGTTGTTGTTGAATTTTTTGGTGCTTTTCAATGTTGAGGTTGTTGTTGAATTTGTTAGCGTTTTTCAATGTTGAGGTTGTTGAATTTGCTGGTGATTTTCAATGTTGAGGTTGTTGTTGAATTTGTTAGCGTTTTTCAATGTTGAGGTTGTTGAATTTGCTGGTGATTTTCAAAGTTGAGGTTGTTGTTGAATTTTCTGGTGTTTTTCATTGTTGAGGTTTTGGTTGAATTTGTTGGTGTTTTTGAATGTCGAGGTTGCTGTTTTTATTTTTTGGTGTTTTTGAATGTTAAGGTTTTTGTTGAATTTTTATGGTGTTTTTCATTGTTGAGGTTGTTGATGAGGTTTTTTGGTGTTTTTCATTGTTGAGGTTGTTGTTGAATTTTTTAAAGTTTTTCATTGCTGAGGTTGTTGTTCAAATTGTTGTCGTTTTTGAATGTTGAGGTTGTTGTTGAATTTGTTGTCGTTTTTCAATGTTGAGGTTGTTGAATTTGTTGGTGTTTTTCAAAGTTGAGGTTGTTGTTGACTTTTTTGGTGTTTTTCTTTGTTGAGGTTTTGGTTGAATTTGTTGGTGTTTTTGTTTGTTGAGGTTGTTGTTTTTATTTTTTGGTGTTATTGAATGTTAAGGTTGTTGTTGAATTTTATTGGTATTTTTCATTGTTGAGGTTGTTGTTGAATTTTCAGATGTTTTTCATTGCTGAGGTTGTTGTTGAAATTGTTGGTGCTTATGAATGTTGAGGTTGTTGTTTAATTTTTTGGAGTTATTCATTGTTGAGGTTGTTGTTGAATTTGTTGAAGTTTTTCAATGCTGAGGTTGTTGTTGAATTTGTTGGAGTTTTTCAATGTTGAGATTGTTGTACTGGTTGGTGTTTTTCAATATTGTTGGTGTTTTTGAATGTTGAGGATGTTGTATTAATTTTTTGGTGTTTTTCATTGTTGAGGTTGTTGTGGAATTTTTTGGTGTTTTTCATTGTTGAGGTTGTTGTTGAATTTTTTGATGTTTATCATTGCTGAGGTTGTTGTTGAAAATGTTGATGTTTTTGAATGTTGAGTTTGATGATGAATTTTTTGGTGTTATTCATTGTTGAGGTTGTTGTTGAATATGTTGGAGTTTTTCAATGTTGAGGTTGTTGTTGAATTTGTTGGTGTTTTTCAATGCTGAGGTTGCTGAATTTGTTGGTGTTTTTCAAAGTTGAGGCTGTTGTTGAATTTTTTGGTATTTTACATTGTTGAGGTTTTGGTTGAATTTGTTGGTGCTTTTCAATGTTGAGGTTGTTGGTTTTATTTTTTGGTGCTTTTGAATGTTGAGGTTGTTGTTGAATTTTTTGGTGTTTTTCATTGTTGAGGTTGTTGTTGAATTTGTTGGAGTTTTTCAATGTTGAGGTTGTTGCTGAATTTGTTGGTGTTTTTCAATGTTGAGGTTGTTGAATTTGTTGTTGTTTTTCAAAGTTGAGGTTGCTGTTGTATTTTTTGGTGTTTTTCATTGTTGAGGTTTTGGTTGAATTTGATGGTGTATTTGAATGTTGAGGTTGTTGTTTTTATTTTATGTTGTTTTTGAATGTTTAGGTTGTTGTTGAATTTTTTGGTGTTTTTCAATGTTGAGGTTTTTATTGATTTTTTTTGCTGTTTTTCATTGTTGAGGTTGTTGATGAATTTTTTTGGTGTTTTTCATTGTTGAGGTTGTTGTTGAATTTTTTGATGCTTTTCATTGTTGAGGTTGTTGTTGAAATTGCTGGTGTTTGTGAATGTTGAGGTTGTTGAATTTTTTGATGTTTTTCATTGCTGAGGTTGTTGTTGAATTTGTTGGTGATTTTCAATGTTGAGGTTGTTGTATTTATTGGTGTTATCAATGGTTTTTTTTGATCTTTTTTGTTTTTTTCACAGTTGAGGTTGCAGTTGAATTTGTTGGTGTTTTTCAATTTTGAGCTTGTTGAATTTGTTGGTGTTTTTCAAAGTTGAGGTTGTTGTTGAATTTGTTGGTGTTTTTCAATGCTGAGGTTGTTGAATTTGTTTGTGTTTTTCAAAGCTGAGGTTGTTGTTGAATTTGTTGGTGTATTTGAATGTTGACGTTGTTAAATCTGTTGGTGTTTTTCAAACTTAAGGTTGTTGTTGAATTTAATGGTGTTTTTCATTGTTGAGGTTTTTGTTGAATATGATGTTGATTTTCAATGTTGCGTTTGTTGTCGAATTTTTTGGTGTATTTCAATGTTGTGGTAGTTGTTGAAATTCTCGGAGTTTTTCAATGTTGATGTTTTTATTGATTTTTTTCGGTGGTTTTCATTGTTGTGTTTGTTGTTGAATTTTTTTGGTGCTTTTCATTGTTGAGGATGTTGTTGAATTTTTGGAAGTTATTCATTGCTGAGGTTGTTGTTGAAATTGTTGGTGTTTTTGAATGTTGAGGTTGTTGTTGAATTTGTTGTCGTTTTTCAATGTTGAGGTTGTAGAATTTGTTGGTGTTTTTCAAAGTTGATGTCGTTGTTGACCTTTTTGGTGTTTTTCATTGTTGAGGTTTTGGTTGAATTTGTTGGTGTTTTTGTTTGTTGAGGTTGCTGTTTTTATTTTTTTGTGTTATTGAATGTTAAGGTTGTTGTTGAATTTTATTGGTGTTTTTCATTGTTGAGGTTGTTGTTGAATTTTTAGATGTTGTTCATTGCTGAGGTTGTTGTTGAAACTGTTGGAGTTTTTCAATGTTGAGGTTGTTGTTGAATTTGTTGGAGTTTTTCAATGTTGGGATTGTTGTATTGGTTGGTGTTTTTCAATATTTTTGGAATTTTTGAATGTTGAGGTCGTTGTTGAATTTATTTGGTGTTTTTCATTGTTGAGGTTGTTGTTGAATTTTTTGATGTTTATCATTGCTGAGGTTGTTGTTGAAAATGTTGATGTTTTTGAATGTTGAGTTTGTTGATGAATTTTTTGGTGTTATTCATTGTTGAGGTTGTTGTTGAATATGTTGGAGTTTTTCAATGTTGAGGTTGTTGTTGAATTTTTCAATGCTGAGGTTGCTGAATTTGTTGGTGTTTTTCATTGTTGAGGTCGTTGTTGAATTTATTTGGTGTTTTTCAAAGTTGAGGCTGTTGTTGAATTTTTTGGTATTTTTCATTGTTGAGGTTTTGGTTGAATTTGTTGGTGTTTTTGAATGTTGAGGTTGTTGGTTTTATTTTTTGGTGCTTTTGAATGTTGAGGTTGTTGTTGAATTTTTTTTGGTGTTTTTCATCGTTGAGGTTGCTGTTGATTTTGTTGAAGTTTTTCAATGTTGAGGTTGTAGCTGAATTTGTTGGTGTTTTTCAATGTTGAGGTTGTTGAATTTGTTGGTGTTATTCAAAGTTGAGGTTGCCGTTGAATTTTTTGGTGTTTTTCATTGTTGAGGTTTTGGTTGAATTTTTTGCTGTATTTGAATGTTGAGGTTGTTGCTTTTATTTTATGTTGTTTTTGAATGTTGAAGTTGTTGTTGAATTTTTTGGTGTTTTTCATTGTTGAGGTTGTTGTGGAATTTATTGGTGTTTTTCAATGTTGAGGTATTTGTTGAATTTGTTGTTGTTTTTCAAATTTGAGGTTGATGTTGAATTTTTGGGTGTTTTTCACTGTTGAGGTTGTTGTTGAATATGTTGGTCTTTTTCAATGTTGAGGCTGTTGAATTTGTTGGAGCTTTTCAAAGTATAGGTTGTTGTTGAATTTTTTGGTGTTTATCATTTTTGAGGTTTTCGTTGAATTTTTTGGTCTTTTTGAATGTTGAGATTGTTGATGAATTTTTTGGTGTTATTCATTGTTGAGGTTGTTTTTGAATTTGTTGGTGTTTTTGAATGTTGAGGTTGTTGTTGTTGAATTTTTGGATGTTTTTCATTGTTGAGGTTGTTGTTGAATTTGATGATGATTTTCAATATTGAGGTTGTTGTTGAATTTGTTGGTGTTTTTCAATGTTGAGGTTGTTGTTGACTTTTTTGGTGTTTTTCATTGTTGTGGTTGTTGTTGATGAATTTTTGGATGTTTTTCATTGTTGAATTTGTTGGTGATTTTCAATGTTGAGGTTGTTGTTGAATTTTTTGGTGTTTTTCATTGTTGAGGTTGTTGTTGTATTTCTTGGAGTTCTTCAATGTTGAGGTTGTTGAATTTGTTTGTGCTTTTGAATGTTGAGGTTGTTGATGAATTTGTTGGTGTTTTTCATTTTTGCGGTTTTAGATGAATTTGTTGGTGTTTTCCATTGTTGAGGTTTTTGTTGAATTTGTTGGTGATTTTGCATGTTGAGGTTGTACTTGAATTTGTTGGTGATGAACAATATTGAGGTTGTAGTTGAATTTTTTGGTGCTTTTCAATGCTGAGGTTTTGGAATTGGATCGTGATTTCAAAGTTGAGGTTGTTATTGAATATTTTGTTGTTTTTCAATGTTGAGGTTGTTGTTGAAGTTTTTGGTGTATTCAATGTTTTTTTTTGGAATCTTTTTGTATTTTTCAATGTTGAGGTTGTTGTTGATTTTTTGTTGTTTTTCATTGTTGAGGTTTTGGTTGAATTTGTTGGTGTTTTTGAATGTTGATTTTGCAGTTGAATTTTTTGGTGTTTTTCAAAGCTGAAGTTGTTGTTGAATTTGTTGGTGTATCTGAATGTTGAGGTTGTTAAATCTGTTGTTGTTTTTCAAAATTGAGGTTGTTGCCGAATTTTATTGGTGTTTTTCATTGTTGAGGTTTTTGTTGAAATTCTTGGAGTTTTTCAATGTTGAGGTTTTTATTGATTTTTTTCCTGTTTTTCATCGTTGAGGTTGTTGTTGAACTTTTTGATGTTTTTCATTATTGAGGTTGTTGTTGAAATTGTTGTTTTTTTTTAATGTTGAGGTTATTGTTGAATTTTTTGGCGTTTTTCATTGTTGAGGATGTTGTTGAATATGTTGGAGTTTTTCAAGGTTGAGGTTGTTGTTGAATTAGTTGGCGTTTTTCAATGTTGAGTTTGTTGAATTTGTTGCTGTTTTTCAAAGTTGAGATTGTTGTTGAATTTTTTGGTGTTTTTTATTGTTGAGGTTTTGGTTGAATTTGTTGGTGTTTTTGAATTTTGAGGTTGTTCTTTTTATTTTTTGGTGTTTTTGAATGATAAGGTTTTGTTGAATTTGTTGGTGTTTTTGAATTTTGAGGTTGTTCTTTTTATTTTTTGGTGTTTTTGAATGATAAGGTTTTGTTGAATTTTTTTGGTGTTTTTCATTGTTGAGGTTTTTGTTGAATTTTTAGATGTTTTTCATTGCTGAGGTTGTTGTAAAAATTGTTGGTGTTTTTGAATGTTGAGGTTGTTGTTGAAATTTTTGGTGGTTTTCATTGTTGAGGTTGTTGTTGAATTTGTTGGAGTTTTTCAATGTTGAGGTTGTTGTTGAATTTGTTGGTGTTTTTCAATGTTGAGGTTGTTGTATTTGTTGCTGTTTTTCAAAGTTGAGTTTGTTGTTGAATTTTTTGGTGTTTTTCATTGCTGAGGTTTTGCCAGTATTTGTAGGTGTTTTTGAATGTTAAGGTTGTTGTATTTATTTTTTGGTGTTTTTGAATGTTGAGGTTGTTGTTGAATTTTTTGGTGTTTTTCATTGTTGAGGTTGTTGTTGAATTTTTTGGTGTTATTCAATGTTGAGGTGTTTATTGATTTTTATTGATGTTTTTCATTGTTGAGGTTGTTGTTGAAATTGCTGGTATTTTTGAATGTTGAGGTTGTTGTTGAATTTTTTGGTGCTTTTCAATGTTGAGGTTGTTGTTGAATTTGTTAGCGTTTTTCAATGTTGAGGTTGTTGAATTTGCTGGTGATTTTCAATGTTGAGGTTGTTGTTGAATTTGTTAGCGTTTTTCAATGTTGAAGTTGTTGAATTTGCTGGTGATTTTCAAAGTTGAGGTTGTTGTTGAATTTTCTGGTGTTTTTCATTGTTGAGGTTTTGGTTGAATTTGTTGGTGTTTTTGAATGTTGAGGTTGTGGTTTTTATTTTTTGGTGTTTTTGAATGTTAAGGTTTTTGTTGAATTTTTATGGTGTTTTTCATTGTTGAGGTTGTTGATGAGTTTTTTTGGTGTTTTTCATTGTTGAGGTTGTTGTTGAATTTTTTGAAGTTTTTCATTGCTGAGGTTGTTGTTCAAATTGTTGTCGTTTTTGAATGTTGAGGTTGTTGTTGAATTTGTTGTCGTTTTTCAATGTTGAGGTTGTTGAATTTGTTGGTGTTTTTCAAAGTTGAGGTTGTTGTTGACTTTTTTGGTGTTTTTCTTTGTTGAGGTTTTGGTTGAATTTGTTGGTGTTTTTGTTTGTTGAGGTTGTTGTTTTTATTTTTTGGTGTTATTGAATGTTAAGGTTGTTGTTCAATTTTATTGGTATTTTTCATTGTTGAGGTTGTTGTTGAATTTTCAGATGTTTTTCATTGCTGAGGTTGTTGTTGAAATTGTTGGTGCTTATGAATGTTGAGGTTGTTGTTTAATTTTTTGGAGTTATTCATTGTTGAGGTTGTTGTTGAATTTGTTGAAGTTTTTCAATGTTGAGGTTGTTGTTGAATTTGTTGGAGTTTTTCAATGTTGAGATTGTTGTATTGGTTGGTGTTTTTCAATATTGTTGGTGTTTTTGAATGTTGAGGTTGTTGTATTAATTTTTTGGTGTTTTTCATTGTTGAGGTTGTTGTGGAATTTTTTGGTGTTTTTCATTGTTGAGGTTGTTGTTGAATTTTTTGATGTTTATCATTGCTGAGGTTGTTGTTGAAAATGTTGATGTTTTTGAATGTTGAGTTTGATGATGAATTTTTTGGTGTTATTCATTGTTGAGGTTGTTGTTGAATATGTTGGAGTTTTTCAATGTTGAGGTTGTTGTTGAATTTGTTGGTGTTTTTCAATGCTGAGGTTGCTGAATTTGTTGGTGTTTTTCAAAGTTGAGGCTGTTGTTGAATTTTTTGGTATTTTACATTGTTGAGGTTTTGGTTGAATTTGTTGGTGCTTTTCAATGTTGAGGTTGTTGGTTTTATTTTTTGGTGTTTTTCATTGTTGAGGTTGTTGTTAAATTTGTTGGTGTATATGAATGTTGAGGTTTTTAAATCTGTTGGTGTTTTTCAAAATTGAGGTTGCTGTTGAATTTTTTGGTGTTTTGCATTGTTGAATTTTTTGAGGAATATGTTGGTGTTTTTCATTGTTGATGTTGTTGTTGAATTTGTTGGTGATTTTCCATGTTGAGGTTTTTGAATTTGTTAGTGCTCTTCAAAGTTGAGGTTGTTGTTGAATTTTTTGGTGATTTTCAATATTGAGGTTGTTGTTGAATTTATTGGTGTATTCAATGTTTTTTTTAAACTTTTTGTATTTTTCAAAGTTGAGGTTGCAGTTGAATTTGTTGCTGTTTCTCAATGTTGAGGTTGTTGAATTTTTTGGTATTTTTCAAAGTTTAAGTTGTTGTTGAAATTTTTGGTTTTTTTCATTGTTGAGTTTTTTGTTGAATTCGTTGTTGTTTTTGAATGTTGTGCTTGTTATTGAATTTTTTGATGGTTTTCAATGTTGAGGTTGTTGTGGAATTTGTTGGTGATTTTCAATGTTGAGTGTGTTGTTGAATTTTTTGGTGTTTTTCATTGTTGAGGTTGTTGTTGAAATTGTTGGACTTTTTCAACGTTGAGGTTGTTGTTGAACTTTTTGGTGTTTTTCATTGTTGAGGTCGATGTTGTTGAATTGTTTGCCTGTTTTCATTGTTGAGGTTGTTGTTGAATTTATTGGTGTCTTCAATGTTTTTTTTGAATCTTTTTGTATTTTTCAAAGTTGAGGTTGCAGTTGAATTTGTTGCTGTTTCTCAATGTTGAGATAGTTGAATTTTTTGATGTTTTTCAAAGTTGTGGTTGTTGTTGAAATTTTTGGTGTTTTTCATTGTTGAGTTTTTGCTGAATTTGTTGTTGTTTTTGAATGTTGCTGTTGTTGTTGAATTTTTTGATGGTTTTCATTGTTGAGGTTGTTGTTGAATTTGTTGGTGATTTTCAATGTTGAGTTTGTTGTTGAATTTTTTGGTGTTTTTCATTTTTGATGTTGTTGTTGAAATTGTTGGAGTTTTTCAATGTTGAGGTTGTTGTTGAATTTTTTGGTGTTTTTCATTGTTGAGGTCGTTGTTGTTGAGTTGTTTGCTTGTTTTCATTGTTGAGGTTGTTGATGAATTTGTTGGTGATTTTCAATATTGAGGTTGTTGTTGAATTTTTTGGTGTTTTTCTTTGCTGAGTTTTTTGTTGAATTTGTTGTTGTTTTTGAATGTTCAGGTTGTTGTTGAATTTTATGATGTTTTTCATTTTTGCGGTACTTGTTGAATTTGTTGGTGTTTTGCATTTTTGAGGTTGTTGTTGAATTGTTGGTTATTTTCATTGCTGAGGTTGATGTTGAATTTGTTGGTTATTTTCAATGTTGAAGTTGTTGAATTTATTGGTGTTATCAATGGTTTATTTTAATCTTTTTTGTATTTTTCAAAGTTGAGGTTGCTGTTGAATTTGTTGGTCTTCTTCAATGTTCAGGTTGTTGAATTTCTTGATGTTTTCCAAAGTTGAGGTTGTTGTTGAATTTTTTGGTGTTTTTCATTGTTGAGGTTTTTGTTGAATTTGTTGGCGTTTCTGAATGTTGAGGTTGTTGTTAAATTTGTTGGTGTATTTGAATGTTGAGGTTTTTAAATCTGATGGTGTTTTTCAAAATTGAGGTTGTTGTTGAATTTTTTGGTGTTTTGCATTGTTGAGTTTTTTGTGGAATATGTTGGAATTTTTCATTGTTGACGTTGTTGTTGAATTTGTTGGTGATTTTCCATGTTGAGGTTTTTGAATTTGTTAGTGCTTTTCAAAGTTGAGGTTGTTGTTGAATTTTTTGGTGATTTTCAATATTGAGGTTGTTGTTGAATTTATTGGTGTATTCAATGTTTTTTTTTGAATCTTTTTGTATTTATCAAAGTTGAGGTTGCAGTTGAATTTGTTGCTGTTTCTCAATGTTGAGGTTGTTGAATTTTTTGGTAATTTTCAAAGTTTAAGTTGTTGTTGAAATTTTTGGTTTTTTTCATTGTTGAGTTTTTTGTTAAATTCGTTGTTGTTTTTGAATGTTGTGGTTGTTATTGAGTTTTTTGATGGTTTTCAATGTTGAGGTTGTTGTGGAATTTGTTGGTGATTTTCAATGTTGAGTGTGTTGTTGAATTTTTTGGTGTTTTTCATTGTTGAGGTTGTTGTTGAAATTGTTGGACTTTTTCAACGTTGAGGTTGTTGTTGAATTTTTTGGTGTTTTTCATTGTTGAGGTCGATGTTGTTGAATTGTTTGCCTGTTTTCATTGTTGAGGTTGTTGTTGAATTTATTGGTGTCTTCAATGTTTTTTTTGAATCTTTTTGTATTTTTCAAAGTTGAGGTTGCAGTTGAATTTGTTGCTGTTTCTCAATGTTGAGATAGTTGAATTTTTTGATGTTTTTCAAAGTTGTGGTTGTTGTTGAAATTTTTGGTGTTTTTCATTGTTGAGTTTTTGCTGAATTTGTTGTTGTTTTTGAATGTTGCTGTTGTTGTTGAATTTTTTGATGGTTTTCATTGTTGAGGTTGTTATTGAATTTGTTGGTGATTTTCAATGTTGAGTTTGTTGTTGAATTTTTTGGTGTTTTTCATTTTTGATGTTGTTGTTGAAATTGTTGGAGTTTTTCAATGTTGATGTTGTTGTTGAATTTTTTGGTGTTTTTCATTGTTGAGGTCGTTGTTGTTGATTTGTTGGCTTGTTTTCATTGTTGAGGTTGTTGATGAATTTGTTGGTGATTTTCAATATTGAGGTTGTTGTTGAATTTTTTGGTGTTTTTCTTTGCTGAGTTTTTTGTTGAATTTGTTGTTGTTTTTGAATGTTCAGGTTGTTGTTGAATTTTATGATGTTTTTCATTTTTGCGGTACTTGTTGAATTTGTTGGTGTTTTGCATTTTTGAGGTTGTTGTTGAATTGTTGGTTATTTTCATTGCTGAGGTTGATGTTGAATTTGTTGGTTATTTTCAATGTTGAAGTTGTTGAATTTATTGGTGTTATCAATGGTTTATTTTAATCCTTTTTGTATTTTTCAAAGTTGAGGTTGCTGTTGAATTTGTTGGTCTTCTTCAATGTTCAGGTTGTTGAATTTCTTGATGTTTTCCAAAGTTGAGGTTGTTGTTGAATTTTTTGGTGTTTTTCATTGTTGAGGTTTTTGTTGAATTTGTTGGCGTTTCTGAATGTTGAGGTTGTTGTTGAATTTTTTGTTCTTTTTCATTGTTGAGGTTGTTGTTAAATTTGTTGGTGTATTTGAATGTTGAGGTTTTTAAATCTGATGGTGTTTTTCAAAATTGAGGTTGTTGTTGAATTTTTTGGTGTTTTGCATTGTTGAGTTTTTTGTGGAATATGTTGGAATTTTTCATTGTTGACGTTGTTGTTGAATTTGTTGGTGATTTTCCATGTTGAGGTTTTTGAATTTGTTAGTGCTTTTCAAAGTTGAGGTTGTTGTTGAATTTTTTGGTGATTTTCAATATTGAGGTTGTTGTTGAATTTATTGGTGTATTCAATGTTTTTTTTTGAATCTTTTTGTATTTATCAAAGTTGAGGTTGCAGTTGAATTTGTTGCTGTTTCTCAATGTTGAGGTAGTTGAATTTTTTGGTGTTTTTCAAAGTTGAGGTTGTTGTTGAAATTTTTGGTGTTTTTCATTGTTGAGTTTTTTGTTGAATTTGTTGTTGTTTTTGAATGTTGCGGTTGTCGTTCAATTTTTTGATGGTTTTCATTGTTGAGGTTGTTGTTGAATTTGTTGGAAATTTTTCAATGTTGAGTTTGTTTTTTGAATTTTTTGGTGTTTTTCATTGTTGAGGTTGTTGTTGAAATTGTTGGAGATTTTCAATGTTGAGGTTGTTGTTGAATTTTTTGGTGTTTTTCATTGTTGAGGTCGTTGTTGTTGAATTGTTTGCTTGTTTTCATTGTTGAGGTTGTTAATGAATTTGTTGGTGATTTTCAATATTGAGGTTGTTGTTGAATTTTTTGGTGTTTTTCTTTGCTGAGATTTTTGTTGAATTTGTTGTTGTTTTTGAATGTTCAGGTTGTTGTTGAATTTTTTGATGTTTTTCATTGTTGAAGTTGTTGTTGAATTTGTTGGTGATTTTGAATGTTGAGTTTGTTGTTGAATTTTTTTTTTCATTGTTGAGATTGTTTTTGAAATTGTTGGAGTTTTTCAATGTTGAAGTTGTTGTTGAATTTTTTGGTGTTTTTCATTGTTGAGGTCGTTGTTGTTGAATTGTTTGCCTGTTTACATTGTTGAGGTTGTTGATGAATTTGTTGATGATTTTCAATATTGAGGTTGTTGTTGAATTTATTGGTGTTATCAATGTTTTTTTAAAAACTTTTTTGTATTTTTCAAAGTTGTGTTTGCACTTTAATTTGTTGGTGTTTTTCAATGTTGATGTTGTTGAATTTGTTGGTTCTTTTCAAAGTTGTGCTTTTTGAATTTTTTGGTGTTCTCATTGTTGAGGTTTTTGTTGAATTTGTTGCTCTTTTGGAATGTTCAATTGTTGTTGCATTTTTTGATGTTTTCAGTGTTGAGATTATTTGTTGAATTTGATGATAATTTTCAATTTGAGGTTGTTGTTGAATTTGTTGGTGTTTTCCAATGTTGAGGTTGTTGAAATTGTTGGTGTTTTTCAAAGCTGAGTTTGTTGTTGAATTTGTTGGTTTATTTGAATGTTGAGGTTGTTAAATCTGTTGGAGTTTTTCAAAATTGAGGTTGTTGTTGAATTTTTTGGTGTTTTTCATTGTTGAGGTTTTAGTTGAATTTGTTGGTGTTTTTCATTGTTGAGGTTGTTGTTGAATTTGTTGGTGATTTTCAATATTGAAGTTGTAGTTGAATTTGTTGGCGATTTTCAATGTTGAGGTTGTTGAATTTATTGGTGTTATCAATGGTATTTTTTGATCTTTTTTGTATTTTTCAAAGTTGAGCTTGCAGTTGAATTTGTTCGTGTTTCTCAATGTTGAGGTTGTTGAATTTGTTGGCGTTTTTCAAAGTTGAGGTTGTTGTTGAATTTTTTGGTGTTTTCGAATGTTGAGGTTGTTGTTGAATTTGTTGGTGTTTTGAATGTTGAGATTGTTGTTGAATTATTTGGTGTTTTTCATTGTTGAGGTTGTTGTTGAATTTGTTGCAGTTTTTCAATGTTGAGGTTGTTGTTGAATTTGTTGGTGTTTTTCAATGTTGTGGTTGTTGAATTTGTTGGTGTTTTTCCAAGTTGAGGTTGTTGCTGAATTTTTTGGTGTTTTTCATTGTTGAGGTTGTTGTTAAATTTGTTGGTGATTTTCAAGGCTGAGGTTGTTGTTGAATTTGTTTGTGTATTTAAATGTTGAGGTTATTAAATCTAATGGCGTTTTTCAAAATTGAGGTTGTTGTTGAATTTTTTGGTCTTTTTCATTGTTGACGTTTTTGTTGATTATGTTGGTGTTTTTCATTGTTGAGGTTGTTGTTGAATTTGTTCGTGATTTTCAATATTGAAGTTGTAGTTGAATTTGTTGGTGTTTTTCCATGTTGAGGTTTTTGAATTTGTTGGTGTTTTTCATTGTTGAGGTTGTTGTTGAATATTTTGGTGTTTTTCATTCTTGAGGTTCTTGTTGAATTTTTTGATGTTTTTCATTGCAGAGGTTGTTGTTGAATTTGTTGCTGATTTTCAATGTTGAGGCTGTTGAATTTGTTGGTGTTTATCAACGTTGAGGTTGTTGTTGAATTTTTTGGTGTTTTTCATTGTTGAGGTTGTTGTTGAATTTTTGGGTGTTTTTGAATGTTGAGGTTGTTGTTGAATTTTTTGATATTTTTCATTGTTGAGGTTGTTGTTGAATTTTTTGGTATTTTTCATTGTTGAGGTTTTTGTTGAATTTTTGGGTGTTTTTGAATGTTGAGGTTGTTGTTGAATTTTTTGGTATTTTTCATTGTTGAGGTTGTTGTTGAATTTTTTGGTTTTGTTCATTGTTGAGGTTGTTGTTGAATTTGTTGTTGTGTTTGAATGTTGAGGTTCTTGTTGAATTTGTTGGTGTTTTCGAATGTTGAGGTTGTTGTTGAATTTGTTGGTGTTTTCGAATGTTGAGGTTGTTGTTGAATTTGTTGGTGATTCTCAATATTGAGGTTGTAGTTGAATTTGTTGGTGTTTTTCCATGTTGAGGTTTTTAAATTTGTTGATGTTTTTCAAAGTTGAGGTAGTTGTTGAATATTTTGGTGTTTTTCAATGTTAATGTTCTTGTTGAATTTATTGGTGTTATCAATGATTTTGCTTGAACTTTGTTGTAGTTTTCAAAGTTGAGGTTGCAGTTGAATTTGTCGGTGTTTTTCAAAGTTGAGGTTGTTGAATTGTTGGTGTTTTTCAAAGTTGAGGTTGTTGTTGAATTTTTTAATATTTTTCATTGCTGAGGTTGTTGTTGAATTGTTCGGTGTTTTTCATTGTTGAGGTTGTTGTTGTTGAATTTTTTGACTTTTTTTTGACAATTTTGACAATTTTTATTTTGTTGAACCTTTTTGTATTTTTAATAGTTGAGGTTGTTGTTGAATTTGTTAGTTGTTTTCAAAGTTGAGGATTTGTTGGTGTTATTCAAAGGTGCGGTTGTTATTGAATTTGTTGGTGTATTTGAATGTTGAGGTTGTTATATCTGTTGGTGCTTTTCAAAATTGAGGTTTTTGTTGCATTTGTTGGTGTTTTTCATTGTTGAGGTTGTTGTTGAATTTTTTGATGTTTTTCATTCCTGAGGTTGTTGTTGAATTTGTTGGTGATTTTCAATTTTGAGGTTGTTGAATTTGTTGGTGTTTGTCAATGCCGAGGGTGTTGTTGAATTTGTTGGTGTATTTGAATATTCCGGCTGTTTCATCTGTTGGTGTTTTTCAAAATTGAGGTTGTTGTTGAATTTTTTGGTGTTTTTCATTGTTGAGGTTTTTGTTGAATTTGATGGTGATTTTCAATGTTGAGTTTGTTGTCGAATTATTTGGTGCTTTTCATTGCTGTGGTAATTGTTCAAATTCTTGGAGTTTTTCAATGTTGAGGTTTTTATTGATTTTTTCGTGTATTTCATTGTTGAGGTTGTTGTTGAATTTTTTTGGTGTTTTTCATTGTTGAGGTTGTCGTTGAATTTTTTGATGTTTTTCATTGCTGAGGTTGTTGTCGAAATTGTTGGTGTTTTTGAATGATTAGGTTGTTGTTGAATTTTTTGGTGTTTTTCATTGTTGAGGATGTTTTTGAATTTGTTGGAGTTTTTCAATGTTGAGGTTGTTGTTGAATGTTTTGGTGCTTTCATTGTTGAGTTTTTTGTTGAATTTGTTGTTGTTTTTGAATGTTGATGTTCTTGTTGTATTTTTTGATGTTTTTCGGTGTTGAGGTTGTTGTTGAATTTGTTGGTGATGTTCAATGTTGAGTTTGTTGTTGAATTTTTTGGTGTTTTTTCATTGTTGAGGTTGTTGTTGAAATTGTTGGGGTGTTTTAATGTTGAGGTTGTTGTTGAATGTTTTGGTGATTTTCATTGTTGAGGTCGTAGTTGTTGAATTGTTTGCTGTTTTTCATTGTTGAGGTTGTTGATGAATTTGTTGGTGATTTTCAATATTGAGGTTGTTGTTGAATTTATTGGTGTTATCAATGTTATTTTTTAAATTTTTTATATTTTTCGAAGTTGAGTTTGCACTTTAAATTGTTCGTGTTTTTCAATGTTGATGTTGCTGAATTTGTTGGTGTTTTTCAAAGTTGTGATTGTTGTTGAGTTTTTTGGGGCTTTCATTGTTGAGGTTTTTGTTGAATTTGTTGGTGTTTTGGAATGTTGAGGTTGGTGTTGTAATTTTGGATGCTTTTCAATGTTGAGATTTTTGTTGAATTTGATGGTGATTTTCAATTTTGAGTTTGTTGTTGAATGTTTTTGGTATTTTTCATTGCTGCGGTACTTGTTGAATTTGTTGGTGTTTTTCATTGTTGAGGTTGTTGTTGAATTTTTTGATATTTTCCATTGCTGAGGTTGTTGTTGAATTTGTTGGTGATATTCAATGTTGAGGTTGTTGAATTTTTTGATGTTACCAATGGTTTTTTTTTATCTTTATTGTATTTTTCAAAGTTGAGGTTGCATTTGGATTTGTTGGTGGTTTTCAATGTTGAGGTTCTTGAATTTGTTGGTGTTTTTCAAAGTTGAGGTTGTAGTTGAATTTTTTCGTATTTTTCATTGTTGAGGTTTTTGTTTAATTTGTTGGTGTTTTTGAATGTTGAGGTTGTTGTTGAATTTTCTGGTATTTTTCATTTTAGAGGTTGTTGTTGAATATGTTGGAGTTTTTCAATGTTGAGGTTGTTGTTGAATTTGTTGGTGTTTTTCAATGTTGAAGTTGTTGAATTTGTTGGTGTTATTCAAAGTTTACGTTGTTGTTGAATTTGTTGGTGTTTTTAATTGTTGAGCTTTTTGTTTAATTTGTTGGTGTTTTTGATGTTGTGGTTGTTGTTGAATTTTTAGGTGTTTTTCATTGTTGAGGTTGTAGTTGAATTTGTTGGTGCTTTTGAATGTTGAGGTTGTTGTTGAATTGTTCGGTGTTTTTCATTGTTGAGGTTGTTGTTGAATTTTTTGACGTTTTTCATTGTTGAGGTTGTTGTTAAATTTGATGGTGATTTTCAATATTGAGGTTGATGTTGAATTTGTTGGTGATTTTCAATGTTGAGGTTGTTGACTTTGTTGGTGTATTCAAAGGTGAGGTTGTTGTTGAATTTGTTGGTGTATTTGAATGTTGAGGTTGTTAAATCTGTTGGTGTTTTTCAAAATTGAGGTTGTTGTTGAATTTGTTGGTGTTTTTCATTGTTGTGGTAATTGTTCAAATTCTTTGAGTTTTTCAATGTTGAGGTTTTTATCGATTTTTTTGGTGTATTTCATTGTTGAGGTTGTTGTTTAAATTTTTTGGTGTTTTTCATTGTTGAGGTTGTTGTTGAATTTTTTGATGTTTTTCATTGTTGAGGATGTTGTTGAATTTGTTGGAGTTTTTCAAAGTTGAGGTTGTTGAATTTGTTGGTGTATTCAAAGGTGAGGTTGTTGTTGAATTTGTTGGTGTATTTGAATGTTGAGGTTGTTAAATCTGTTGGTGTTTTTCAAAATTGAGGTTGTTGTTGAATTTTTGGTGTTTTTCATTGTTGCAATACTTGTTGAATTTGTTGGTGTTTTTCATTGTTGAGGTTGTTGTTGAATTTTTTGATGTTTTTCATTCCTGAGGTTGTTGTTGAATTTGTTGGTGATTTTCAATGTTGAGGTTGTTGAATTTGTTGGTGTTTTTCAATGCCGAGGGTGTTGTTGAATTTGTTGGTGTATTTGAATGTTGCGGTTGTTAAATCTGTTGGTGATTTTCAATGTTGAGTTTGTTGTCGAATTTTTTGGTGCTTTTCATTGTTGTGGTAATTGTTCAAATTCTTGGAGTTTTTCAATGTTGAGGTTTTTATTGATTTTTTTGGTGTATTTCATTGTTGAGGTTGTTGTTGAATTTTTTTGGTGTTTTTCATTGTTGAGGTTGTTTTTGAATTTTTTGATGTTTTTCATTGTTGAGGATGTTGTTGAATTTGTTGGAGATTTTCAATGTTGAGGTTGTTGTTGAATTTGCTGGTGTTTTTCAGTGTTGAGGTTGTTGAATTTGTTCGTGATTTTCAAAGTTGAGGTTGTCGTTGAATTTTTTGG
Organism: Cetorhinus maximus; assembly: GCF_964194155.1. Classification (NCBI taxonomy): domain Eukaryota; kingdom Metazoa; phylum Chordata; class Chondrichthyes; order Lamniformes; family Cetorhinidae; genus Cetorhinus; species Cetorhinus maximus. The sequence goes on from NC_135905.1 coordinate 1,075,557, forward strand.
TGTTTTTCATTGTTGAGGTTTTGGTTGAATTTGTTGGTGTTTTTGATTGTTGAGGTTGTAATTTTTATTTTTTGGTGTTTTTGAATGTTGCGGTTGCTTTTGAATTATTTTGGTGTTTTTCGTTGTTGAGGTTGTTGTTGAAATTGTTGGTGTTTTTCAATGTTGAGGTTGTTGAATTAGTTCGTGTTTTTCAAAGTTGATGTTGTTGTTGAATTTTTTCGTATTTTTCATTGTTGAGGTTTTTGTTTAATTTTTTGGTGTTTTTGAATGTTGAGGTTGTTGTTGAATTGTTCGGTGTTTTTCATTGTTGAGGTTGTTGTTGTTGAATTATTTGACGTTTTTCATTGTTGAGGTTGTTGTTAAATTTGATGGTGATTTTCAATATTGAGGTTTTTGTTGAATTTGCTGGTGTTATCAATTTTTATTTTGTTGAACCTTTTTGTATTTTTAAGAGCTGAGGTTGTTGTTGAATTTGTTAGTGTTTTTCAATGTTGAGGTTGTTGAATTTGCTGGTGTATTCAAAGGTGAGGTTGTTGTTGAATTTTTTGGTGTATTTGAATGTTGAGGTTGTTAAATCTGTTGGTGTCTTTCAAAATTGAGGTTGTTGTTGAATTTTTTGGTGTTTTTCATTGTTGAGGTTTTTGTTTAATTTGTTGGTGTTTTTGAATGTTGAGGTTGTTGTTGAGTTGTTTGGTGTTTTTCATTGTTGAGGTTGTTGTTGTTGAATTATTTGACGCTTTTCATTGTTGAGGTTGTTGTTAAATTTGATGGTGATTTTCAATATTGAGTTTTTTGTTGAATTTGTTGGTGTTATCAATTTTTATTTTGTTGAACCTTTTTGTATTTTTAAGAGTTGAGGTTGATGTTGAATTTGTTAGTGCTTTTCAATGATGAGGTTGCTGAATTTGCTGGTGTATTCAAAGGTGAGGTTGTTGTTGAATTTGTTGGTGTATTTGAATGTTGAGGTTGTTAAATCTGTTGGTGTATTTCAAAATTGAGGTTGTTGTTGAATTTTTTGGTGTTTTTCATTGTTGCAGTACTTGTTGAATTTGTTGGTGTTTTTCATTGTTGAGTTTGTTGCTTAATTTTTTGATGTTTTTCATTCCTTAGGTTGTTGTTGAATTTGTTGGTGATTTTCAATGTTGAGGTTGTTGAATTTGTTGGTGTTTTTCAATGCCGAGGGTGTTGTTGAATTTGTTGGTGTATTTGAATGTTGCGGTTTTTAAATCTGTTGTTGATTTTCAATGTTGAGTTTGTTGTCGAATTTTTTGGTGCTTTTCATTGTTGTGGTAATTGTTCAAATTCTTGGAGTTTTCAATGTTGAGGTTTTTATTGATTTTTTTGGTGTAATTCATTGTAGAGGTTGTTGTTGAATTTTTTTGGTGTTTTTCATTGTTGAGGTTGTTTTTGAATTTTTTGATGTTTTTCATTGTTGAGGATGTTGTTGAATTTGTTGGAGTTTTTCAATGTTGAGGTTGTTGTTGAATTTGTTGGTGTTTTTCAGTGTTGAGGTTGTTGAATTTGTTCGTCTTTTTCAAAGTTGAGGTTGCTGTTGAATTTTTTGGTGTTTTTCATTGTTGAGGTTTTGCTTGAATTTGTTGGTGTTTTTGATTGTTGAGGTTGTTGTTTTTATTTTTTGGTGTTTTTGAATGTTGCGGTTGCTTTTGAATTTTTTTGGTGTTTTTCGCTGTTGAGGTTGCTGTTGAAATTGTTGGTGTTTTTCAATGTTGAGGTTGTTGAATTAGTTCGTGTTTTTCAAAGTTGATGTTGTTGTTGAATTTTTTCGTATTTTTCATTGTTGAGGTTTTTGTTTAATTTGTTGGTGTTTTTGAATGTTGAGGTTGTTGTTGAATTGTTCGGTGTTTTTCATTGTTGAGGTTGTTGTTGTTGAATTATTTGACGTTTTTCATTGTTGAGGTTGTTGTTAAATTTGATGGTGATTTTCAATATTGAGGTTTTTGTTGAATTTGTTGGTGTTATCAATTTTTATTTTGTTGAACCTTTTTGTATTTTTAAGAGTTGAGGTTGTTGTTGAATTTGTTAATGCTTTTCAATGTTGAGGTTGTTGAATTTGCTGGTGTATTCAAAGGTGAGGTTGTTGTTGAATTTTTTGGTGTATTTGAATGTTGAGGTTGTTAAATCTGTTGGTGTATTTCAAAATTGAGGTTGTTGTTGAATTTTTTGGTGTTTTTCATTGTTGCAGTACTTGTTTAATTTGTTGGTGTTTTTGAATGTTGAGGATTTTGATGAATTTGTTGGTGTTTTCCATTGTAGAGGCTTCCTTTGAATTTGCTGGTGTTTTTGAATGTTGAAGTTGTATTTGTTGGTATTTTTCATTGTTGAGGTTTTTGATGAATTTGTTGGTGGTTTCCATTCTTGAGGTTTTTGTTGAATTTGTTGGTGATTAACAATATTGAGGTTGTAGTTGAACTTTTTTGGTGCTTTTCAATGTTGAGGTTTTGGATTTGGATCGTGTTTTTCAAAGTTGAGGTTGTTGTTGAATATTTTGATGTATTCAATGTTTTTTTTCATCTATTTGTATTTTTCAAAATTGAGGTTGCACTTGAATTTGTTGGTGTTTTTGAATGTTGAGGTTGTTGTGTTTATTTTTCGGTGTTTTTCATTGTTGAGGTTTTTGTTGAATTTGTTGGAGATTTTCAATGTTGAGGTTGTTGTTGAATTTGTTGGTGTTTTTTAATGTTTAGGTTGTTGAATTTGTTGTCTTTTTTCAAAGATGAGTTTGTTTTTGAATTTGTTGGTGTTTTTCATTGTTGAGGTTGTTGTTGAATTTGTTGGTGTTTATGAATGTTTTGGTTGTTGTTGAATGTTTTGTTGTTTTTCATTGTTCAGGTTGTTGTTATTGAATTTTTGGATGTTTTTCATTGTTGAGGTTGTTGTTGAATTTGATGGTGATTTTCAATATTGAGGTTGTTGTTGAATTTGTTGGTGTTTTTCATTGTTGAGGTTGTTGTTGAATTTTTTGGTGTTTTTCATTGTTGAGGTTGTTGTTGACTTTGTTGGTGTTTATGAATGTTTTGGTTGTTGTTGAATGTTTTGTTGTTTTTCATTGTTCAGGTTGTTGTTTTTGAATTTTTGGATGTTTTTCATTGTTGAGGTTGTTGTTGTTGAATTTTTTGATGTTTTTCATTGTTGAGGTTGTTGTTGAATTTGTTGGTGATTTTCAATATTGAGGTTGTTGTTGAATTTGTTGGTGTTTTTCAATGTTGGGGTTGTTGTTGAATTTGTTGGTGTTTTTGAATGTTGATGTTGTTGATGTATTTTTTGCTGTTTTTCATTGTTGAGGATTTTGATGAATTTGTTGGTGTTTTCCATTGTTGAGGTTTTTGTTGAATTTGTTGGTGTTTTTGAATGTTGATGTTGCAGTTGAATTTGTTGGTATTTTTCATTGTTGAGGTTTTTGATGAATTTGTTGGTGGTTTCCATTGTTGAGGTTTTTGTTGAATTTGTTGGTGATTAACAATATTGAGGTTGTAGTTGAATTTTTTGGTGCTTTTCAATGTTGAGTTTTTGGAATTGGGTCGTGTTTTTCAAAGTTGAGGTTGTTGTTGAATATTTTGGTTTTTTTCAATGTTGAGTTTGTTGTTGAATTTTTTGGTGTATTCAATGTATTTTTTTTGAATCTTTTTGAATTTTTCAAAATTGAGGGTGCATTTGAATTTGTTGGTGTTTTTCATTGCTGAGGTTGTTATTGAAATTGTTGGAGTTTTTCAATGTTGAGGTTGCCGTTGAATTTGTTGGTGTTTCTCGAAGCTGAGGTTGTTGTTGAATTTGATGGTGTATTTGAATGTTGAGGTTGTTAAATCTGTTGGTGTTTTTCAAAATTGAGGTTCTGGTTGAATTTTCTGGTGTTTTTCATTGTTGAGGTTTTTGTTGAATTTGATGGTGATTTTCAATATTGAGGTTGTTGAATTTATTGGTGTGATCAATGGCTTTTATTGAACTATTTTGTACTTTTCAAAGTTCAGGTTGAAGTTGAAATTATTGGTGTTTTTCAATGTTGAGGTTGTTGAATTATGTTGGTGTTTTTCAAAGTTGAGGTTGTTGTTGAATTTTTGCTGTATTTCATTGTTGAGGTTTTTGTTGAAATTGTTGGTGTTTTTGAATGTTGAGGTTGTCGTTGAATTTGTTGTTGTCCTTCAATATTGTGGTTGTTGAATTTGTTGGTGTTTTTCATTGTTGAGGTTGTTGTTGAATATTTTGGTGTTTTTGAATGATGAGGTAATTGATGAATTTTTTGGTGTTTTTCATTGTTGAGATTTTTGATGAATTTGTTGGTGCTTTCCATTGTTAAGGTTTTTGTTGAATTTGTTGGTGTTTTTGAATGTTGAGGTTGTAGTTGAATTTGTTGGTGATTAACAATCTTGAAGTTGTAGTTGAATTTGTTGGTGTTTTTCAATGTAGAGGTTTTTGAATTTGTTGTTGTTTTTCAAAGTTCAGGTTGTTGTTGAATATTTTGGTGTTTTTCAATGTTGAGGTTGTTGTTGAATTGTTTGGTGTTTTTCATTGTTGATGTTTTTGTTGAATTTGTTGGTGTTTTTGAATGTTGAGCTTGTTGTTGCATTTTTTGGCGTTTTTCAGTGTTGAGGTTGTTGAATTTGTTGCAATTTTTCAATGTTGAGGTTGTTGTTGAATTTGTTGGTGTTTTTCAATGTTGAGGTTGTTGAATTTATTGTTGTTTTTCAAAGGTGATGTTTTATGTTGAATTTTTTGATGTTTTTCATTGTTGAGGTTTTGGTTGAATTTGATGGGGTTTTTGAATGTTGAGGTTCTTGTTGAATTTTTTGATGTTTTTCATTGTTGAGGTTGAATATCTTGGTGTTTTTGAATGTTGAGGTTGTTATTGAGTTTTTCTTTTCTTTTTCGTTGTTGAGGTTATTGGTGTTGTTGAATTTTTTGATGTTATTCATCATTGAGGTTGTTGTTGAATTAGTTGGTGTTATCAATTTTTATTTTGTTGAACCTTTTTGTATTTTTAAAAGTTGAGGTTGTTGTTGAATTTGATGGTGATTTTCAATGTTGAGTTTGTTGCCGAATTTTTTGGTGTTTTTCATTGTTGCGGTAGTTGCTGAAATTGTTGGAGTTTTTCAATGTTGAGGTTGTTATTGATTTTTTGGGTGTGTTTCATTGTTGAGGTTGTTGTTGAATTTTTTGGTATTTTTCTTTGTTAAGGTTGTTGTTGAATTTTTTGGTGTTTTTGAATGTTGAGGTTGTTGATGTATTTTTTGGTGCTTTTCATTGTTTAGGATTTTGATGAATTTGTTGGTGTTTTCCATTGTTGAGGTTTTTATTGAATTTGTTGGTGTTTTTGAATGTTGAGGTTGTAGTTGAATTTGTTGGTATTTTTCATTGTTGAGGTTTTTGATGAATTTGTTGGTGGTTTCCATTGTTGAGGTTGTTGTTGAATTTGTTGGAGTTTTTGAATTTGGAGGTTGTTGATGAATTTTTTGTTGTTTTTCATTGTTGAGATTTTTGTTGAATTTGATGGTGTTTTTGAATGCTGAGGTTCTTGATTTTTTTGGTGTTTTTCATTGTTGAAGTTGTTGTTGAATAAGTTGGTGTTTTTCAATGTTGAGCTTGTTGAATTTGTTGGTGTTTTTCAAAGTAGAGGTTTTTATTGAGTTTTTTGGTGTTTTTCATTTTTGTGGTTTTCGTTGAATTTGTTGGTGTTTTTGAATGTTGAGGTTGTTGTTTTTATTTTTTGCTGTTATTGAATGTTGAGGTTCTTGTTGAATTTTTTGGTGTTTTTCATTGTTGAGGTATTTGTTGAATTTTTTGGTGTTTTTCAATGTTGAGGTTTTTGTTGAATTTGTTGGAGTTTTTGCATTTGGAGGTTGTTGTTGAATTTTCTGGTGTTTTTCATGGTTGAGGTTGTTGTTGAATATTTTGGTGTTTTTCATTGTTGGGGTTTTTGTTGAATTTTTTGACGATTTTCATTGCTGTGGTTGTTGTTGAATTTGATGGTGTTTTTGAATGCTGAAGTTGTTCTTGATTTTTTTGGTGTTTTTCATTGTTGAAGTTGTTGTTGAATAAGTTGGTGTTTTTCAATGTTGAGGTTGTTGAATTTGTTTGTGTTTTTCAAAGAAGAGGATTTTAATGAATTTTTTGGTGTTTTTCACTTTTGAGGTTTTCGTTGAATTTGTTGGTGTTTTTGAATGTTGAGGTTGTTGAATTCGATGGTTTTATTCAAAGATGAGTTTGTTGTTGAATTTTCTGGTGTTTTTCATTGTTGAGGTTGTTGTTGAATTTGTTGGTGTTGATTAATGTTGAGGTTGTTGTTGAATGTTTTGGTGTTTTTCATTGTTGAGGTTGTTGTCTTTGAATTTTTGGATGTTTTTCATTGTTGAAGTTGTTGTTGAATTTGATGGTGATTTTCAATGTTGAGGTTTTTGTTGAATTTGTTGGAGTTTTTGAATTTGGAGGTTGTTGTTGAATTTTTTGGTGTTTTTCATGGTTGAGGTTGTTGTTGAATATTCTGGTGTTTTTCAATGTTGTGGTTGTTGTTGAATTTTTTGGAGTATTCAATGTTTTTTTTTGAATCATTTTGTATTTTTCAAAATTGAGATTGCAGTTGAATTTGTTGGTTTTTTTCATTGTTGAGGTTGTTATTGAAATTGTTGGAGTTTTTCAATGTTGAGGTTGCCGTTGAGTTTGTTGCTGTTATCAATTTTTATTTTGTTGAACGTTTTTGTATTTTTAAAAGTTGAGGTTTTTGTTGAATTCGATGGTGTTTTTCCATGTTGAGGTTGTTGAATTTGTTGGTGTTTTTCAAAGCTGAGGTTGTTGTTAAATTTGTTGGAGTTTTTGAATGTTGAGGTTGTTAAATCTGTTGGTGTTTTTCAAAGTTGAGGTTGTTGATGAATTTTTTGTTGTTTTTCATTGTTGAGATTTTTGTTGAATTTGATTTTGATTTTCAATGTTGAGTTTGTTGTCGAATTTTTTGGTGTTTTTCATTGTTGCGGTAGTTGTTGAAATTGTTGGAATTTTTCAATGTTGAGGTTGTTATTGATTTTTTGGGTGTGTTTCATTGTTGAGATTGTTGTTGAATTTTTTGGTTTTTTTCATTGTTGAGGTTGTTGTTGAATTTTTTGACGATTTTCATTGCTGTGGATGTTGTTGAATTTGATGGTGTTTTTGAATGCTGAGGTTGTTCCTGATTTTTTTGGTGTTTTTCATTGTTGAAGTTGTTGTTGAATAAGTTGGTGTTTTTCAATGTTGAGGTTGTTGAATTTGTTTGTGTTTTTCAAAGAAGAGGATTTTAATGAATTTTTTGGTGTTTTTCACTTTTGAGGTTTTCGTTGAATTTGTTGGTGTTTTTGAATGTTGAGGTTGTTGAATTCGATGATTTTATTCAAAGATGAGTTTGTTGTTGAATTTTCTGGTGTTTTTCATTGTTGAGGTTGTTGTTGAATTTGTTGGTGTTGATTAATGTTGAGGTTGTTGTTGAATGTTTTGGTGTTTTTCATTGTTGAGGTTGTTGTCTTTGAATTTTTGGATGTTTTTCATTGTTGAGGTTGTTGTTGAATTTGATGGTGTTTTTCAATGTTGGGGTTGTTGTGGAATTTCTTGGAGTTCTTCAATGTTGAGGTTGTTGTTGAATTTGTTGGTGTTTTTCAATGTTGGGGTTGTTGTTAAATTTTTTGGTGTTTTTCATTGTTGAGGTTGTTGTGGAATTTCTTGGAGTTCTTCAATGTTGAGGTTGTTGAATTTGTTGGTGTTTTTGAATGTTGAGGTTGCTGATGTATTTTTTGGTGTTTTTCATTGTTGAGGATTTTAATGAATTTGTTTGTGTTTTCCATTGTTGAGATTTTTGTTGAATTTATTGGTGTATTTGAATGTTGCGGTTGTTAAATCTGTTGGTGTTTTTCAAAATTAAGGTTCAGGTTGAATTTTTTGGTGTTTTTCATTGTTGAGGTTTTTGTTGAATTTAATGGTGATTTTCAATGTTGAGTTTGTTGTCGAATTTTTTGGTGTTTTTCATTGTTGTGGTAGTTATTGAAATTCTTCGAGTTTTTCAATGTTGGGGTTGTTATTGATTTTTTGGGTGTGTTTCGTTGTTGAGGTTGTTGTCGAATTTTTTGGTGTTTTTCATTGTTGAGGTTGTTGTTGAATTTTTTGATGTTTTTCATTGTTGAGGTTGTTGTTGAATTTGTTGGTGATTTTCAATGTTGAGGTTGTTGAATTTATTGGTTTGATCAGTGGCTTTTATTGAACTTTTTTGTATTTTTCAAAGTTGAGGTTGAAATTGAAATTATTGGTGTTTTTCAATGTTGAGGTTGTTGAATTTGTTGGTGTTTTTCAAAGTTGAGGTTCTTGTTGAATTTTTTGGTGTGTTTCATTGTTGAGGTTTTTGTTGAATTTGTTGGTTTGTTGAATGTTGAGGTTGTCGTTGAATTTGTTGTTGTTCTTCAATATTGTGGTTGTTGAATTTGTTGGTCTTTTTCATTGTTGAGGTTGTTGTTGAATATTTTGGTTTTTTTGAATGATGAGGTTGTTGATGAAATTTTTAGTGTTTTTCATTGTTGAAGTTGTTGTTGAATAAGTTGGTGTTTTTCAATGTTGAGGTTGTTGAATTTGTTTGTGTTTTTCAAAGAAGAGGATTTTAATTAATTTTTTGGTGTTTTTCACTTTTGAGGTTTTCGTTGAATTTGTTGGTGTTTTTGAATGTTGAGGTTGTTGAATTCGATGGTTTTATTCAAAGATGAGTTTGTTGTTGAATTTTCTGGTGTTTTTCATTGTTGAGGTTGTTGTTGAATTTGTTGGTGTTGATTAATGTTGAGGTTGTTGTTGAATGTTTTGGTGTTTTTCATTGTTGAGGTTGTTGTCTTTGAATTTTTGGATGTTTTTCATTGTTGAAGTTGTTGTTGAATTTGATGGTGATTTTCAATGTTGAGGTTTTTGTTGAATTTGTTGGAGTTTTTGAATTTGGAGGTTGTTGTTGAATTTTTTGGTGTTTTTCATGGTTGAGGTTGTTGTTGAATATTCTGGTGTTTTTCAATGTTGTGGTTGTTGTTGAATTTTTTGGAATATTCAATGTTTTTTTTTGAATCATTTTGTATTTTTCAAAATTGAGATTGCAGTTGAATTTGTTGGTTTTTTTCATTGTTGAGGTTGTTATTGAAATTGTTGGAGTTTTTCAATGTTGAGGTTGCCGTTGAGTTTGTTGCTGTTATCAATTTTTATTTTGTTGAACGTTTTTGTATTTTTAAAAGTTGAGGTTTTTGTTGAATTTGATGGTGTTTTTCCATGTTGAGGTTGTTGAATTTGTTGGTGTTTTTCAAAGCTGAGGTTGTTGTTAAATTTGTTGGAGTTTTTGAATGTTGAGGTTGTTAAATCTGTTGGTGTTTTTCAAAGTTGAGGTTGTTGATGAATTTTTTGTTGTTTTTCATTGTTGAGATTTTTGTTGAATTTGATTTTGATTTTCAATGTTGAGTTTGTTGTCGAATTTTTTGGTGTTTTTCATTGTTGCGGTAGTTGTTGAAATTGTTGGAGTTTTTCAATGTTGAGGTTGTTATTGATTTTTTGGGTGTGTTTCATTGTTGAGATTGTTGTTGAATTTTTTGGTTTTTTTCATTGTTGAGGTTGTTGTTGAATATTTTGACGATTTTCATTGCTGTGGATGTTGTTGAATTTGATGGTGTTTTTGAATGCTGAGGTTGTTCTTGATTTTTTTGGTGTTTTTCATTGTTGAAGTTGTTGTTGAATAAGTTGGTGTTTTTCAATGTTGAGGTTGTTGAATTTGTTTGTGTTTTTCAAAGAAGAGGATATTAATGAATTTTTTGGTGTTTTTCACTTTTGAGGTTTTCGTTGAATTTGTTGGTGTTTTTGAATGTTGAGGTTGTTGAATTCGATGATTTTATTCAAAGATGAGTTTGTTGTTGAATTTTCTGGTGTTTTTCATTGTTGAGGTTGTTGTTGAATTTGTTGGTGTTGATTAATGTTGAGGTCGTTGTTGAATGTTTTGGTGTTTTTCATTGTTGAGGTTGTTGTCTTTGAATTTTTGGATGTTTTTCATTGTTGAGGTTGTTGTTGAATTTGATGGTGTTTTTCAATGTTGGGGTTGTTGTTAGATTTTTTGGTGTTTTTCATTGTTGAGGTTTTGGTTGAATTTGTTGGTGTTTTTCAATGTTGAGGTTGTTGTTTTTATTTTTTGCTGTTATTGAATGTTGAGGTTCTTGTTGAATTTTTTGGTGTTTTTCATTGTTGATGTTGTTGTTGAATTTTTTGGTGTTTTTCAATGTTGAAGTTTTTGTTGAATTTGTTGGAGTTTTTGAACTTTGAGGTTGTTGTTGAATTTGTTGGTGTTCTTCAATGTTGTGGTTGTTGTTGAATTTTTTGGTGTATTCAATGTTTTTTTTTTAATCTTTTTGTATTTTTCAAAATTGAGATTGCAGTTGAATTTGTTGGTGTTTTTCATTGTTGAGGTTGTTATTAAAATTGTTGGAGTTTTTCAATGTTGAGGTTGCCGTTGAATTTGTTGGTGTTATCAATTTTTATTTTGTTGAACCTTTTTGTATTTTTAAAAGTTGAGGTTGTTGTTCAATTTGTTGGTGATTTTCAATGTTGAGGTTATTGTTGAATTCGTTAGTGTTTTTCAATGTTGGGGTTGTTGTTGAATTTTTTGGTGTTCTTCATTGTTTAGGTTGTTGTGGAATTTATTGGAGTTCTTCATTGTTGAGGTTGTTGAATTTGTTGCTGTTTTTGAATGTTGAGGTTGTTGATGTATTTTTTGGTGTTTTTCATTGTTGAGGATTTTGATGAATTTGTTGGTGTTTTCCATTGTTGAGGTTTTTGTTGAATTTGTTGGTGTTTTTCAATGATGAGGTTGTTGAATTTGTTGGAGTTTTTCAAAGTTGACATTGTTGTTGATTTTTTTGGTGTTTTTGATTGTTGAGGTTTTGGTTGAATTTTTTGGTGTTTTTGAATGTTGAGGTTGTTGTTTTTATTTTTTGGTGTTATTGAATGTTGAGGTTCTTGTTGAATTTTTTGGTGTTTTTCATTGTTGATGTTGTTGTTGAATTTTTTGGTGTTTTTCAATGTTGAAGTTTTTGTTGAATTTGTTGGAGTTTTTGAACTTTGAGGTTGTTGTTGAATTTGTTGGTGTATTCAATGTTTTTTTTTGAATCATTTTGTATTTTTCAAAATTGAGATTGCAGTTGAATTTGTTGGTGTTTTTCATTGTTGAGGTTGTTATTGAAATTGTTGGAGTTTATCAATGTTGAGGTTGCCGTTGAATGTGTTGTTGTTATCAATTTTTATTTTGTTGAACCTTTTTGTATTTTTAAAAGTTGAGGTTGTTGTTGAATTTGATGGTGTTTTTCAATGTTGAGGTTGTTGAATCTGTTGGTGTTTTTCAATGCTGAGGTTGTTGTTAAATTTGTTGGTGTTTTTGAATGTTGAGGTTGTTAAATCTGTTGGTTTTTTTCAAAGTTGAGGTTGTTGTTGAATTTTTTGTTCTTTTTCATTGTTTGGGTTTTTGTTGAATTTGATGATGATTTTCAATGTTGAGTTTGTTGTCGAATTTTTTGGTGTTTTTCATTGTTGCGGTAGATGTTGAAATTGTTGGAATTTTTCAATGTTGAGGCTGTTATTGATTTTTTGGGTTTGTTTCATTGTTGAGGTTGTTGTTGAATTTTTTGGTGTTTTTCATGGTTGAGGTTGTTGTTGAATTTTTTTTGACGATTTTCATTGCTGAGGTTGTTGTTGAATTTGATGGTGTTTTTGAATGCTGAGGTTGTTGTTGAATTTTTTGGTGTTTTTCATTGTTGAGGTTGTTGTTGAATAAGTTGGTGTTTTTCAATGTTGAGGTTGTTGAATTTTTTGGTGTTTTTTAATGTTGAGGTTGTTGTTGAATTTTTTGGTGTTTTTCATTGTTGAGGTTGTTGTTGTTGAATTTTTTCATGTTTTTCATTGTTGAGGTTGTTGTTGAATTTGTTGGTGATTTTCAATATTTAGGTTGTTGTTGAATTTGTTGGTTTTTTTCAATGTTGAGGTTGCTGTTGAGTTTTTTTGTGTTTTTCATTGTTGAGGTTGTTGTTGTTGAATTTTTTCATGTTTTTCATTGTTGAGGTTGTTGTTGAATTTGTTGGTGATTTTCAAGATTGATCTTGTTGTTTATTTTGTTGGTGTTTTTCAATGTTGAGTTTGTTGTCGAATTTTTTGGTGTTATTCATTGTTGTGGTTAAAATCTTTTTGTTGTTTTCAAAATTGAGATTGCAGTTGAATTTGTTGGTGTTTTTCATTGTTGAGGTTGTTATTGAAATTGTTGGAGTTTTTCGATGTTGAGGTTTTCGTTGAATTTGTTGGTGTTATCAATTTTTATTTTGTTGAACCTTTTTGTATTTTGAAAAGTTGAGGTTGTTGTTGAATTTGATGGTGTTTTTCAATGTTGAGGTTGTTGAATTTGTTGGTGTTTTTCAAAGCTGAGCTTGTTGTTAAACCTGTTGGAGTCTTTGAATGTTGAGGTTGTTAAATCTGTTGGTGTTTTTCAAAGTTGAGGTTGTTGTTGAATTTTTCGGTGCTTTTCATTGTTGAGATTTTTATTGAATATGATGGTGATTTTCAATGTTGAGTTTGTTGTCGAATTTTTTGCTGTTTTTCATTGTTGCGGTAGTTGTTGAAATTGTTGGAGTTTTTCAATGTTGAGATTGTTATTGAATTTTTGGATGTGTTTCATTGTTGAGGTTGTTGTTGAATTTTTTTGCGTTTATCATTGCTGAGGTTGGTGTTGAATTTTTTGACGATTTTCATTGCTGAGGTTGTTGTTGAATTTGATGGTGTTTTTGAATGCTGAGGTTGTTGTTGAATTTTTTGGCGTTTTTCATTGTTGAAGTTGTTGTTGAAAAAGTTGGTGTTTTTCAATGTTGAGGTTGTTGAATTTGTTGGTGTTTTTCAAAGCAGAGGTTTTTAATGAATTTTTTGGTGTTTTTCAATTTTGAGGTTTTTGTTGAATTTATTGGAGTTTTTGAATTTTGAGGTTGTTGTTGAATTTGCTGGAGTTTTTCAATGTTTAGGTTGTTGTTGAATTTTTTGGTGTTTTTCATGGTTGAGGTTCTTATTGAATTTTTTGGTGTTTTTCATTGTTGAGGTTGTTGTTGTTGAATTTTTGGATGTTTTTCATTGTTGAGGTTGTTGTTGAATTTGTTGGTGATTTTTAATGTTGAGGTTGTCGTTGAATTCGTTGGTGTTTTTCAATGTTGGGGTTGTTGTTGAATTTTTTGGTGTTTTTCACTGTTGAGGTTGTTGTTGAATATTTTGGTGTTTTTCAATTTTGAGTTTGTTGTTGAATTTTTTGGTGTATTCAATGTTTTTGTTTGAATCTTTTTGTATTTTTCAAAATTGAGATTGCAGTTGAATTTGTTGGTGTTTTTCATTGTTGAGGTTGTTTTTGAAATTGTTGGAGTTTTTCAATGTTGAGGTTGCCGTTGAATTTGTTGGTGTTATCAATTTTTATTTTGTTGAACCTTTTTGTATTTTTAAAAGTTGAGGTTGTTGTTGAATTTGATGGTGTTTTTCAAAGTTGAGGTTGTTGAATCTGTTGGTGTTATTAAAAGCTGAGGTTATTGTTAAATTTGTTGGGGTTTTTGAATGTTGAGGTTTTTAAATCTGTTGGTGTTTTTCAAAGTTGAGGATGTTGTTGAATTTTTTGTTGTTTTTCATTGTTGAGGTTTTTGTTTTTTTGATGGTGATTTTCAATGTTGAGTTTGTTGTCGAAATTTTTGGTGTTTTTCATTGTTCCGTTAGTTGTTGAAATTGTTGGACTTTTGCAATGCTGAGGTTGTTATTGATTTTTTGAGTTTGTTTCATTGTTGAGGTTGTTGTTGAATTTTTTGACGATTTTCATTGCTGAGGTTGTTGTTGAATTTGATGGTGTTTTTGAATGCTGAGGTTGTTGTTGAATTTTTTTTGTTTTTCATTGTTGAGGTTGTTGTTGAATAAGTAGTTGTTTTTCAAAGTTGAGGTTGTTAAATTTGTTGGTGTTTTTCAAAGTAGAGGTTTCTGATGAATTTTTTGGTGTTTTTTGTTTTTGAGGTTTTCGTTGAATTTGTTGGTGTTTTTGAATGTTGAGGTTGTTGTTTTTATTTTTCGGTGTTTTTCATTGTTGAGGTTTTTGTTGAATTTGTTAGAGATTTTCAATGTTGAGGTTGTTGTTGAATTTGTTGGTGTTTTTTAATGTTGAGGTTGTTGAATTTGTTGGATTTTTTCAAAGATGAGTTTGTTGTTGAATTTTTTGGTGTTTTTCATTGTTGAGGTTGTTGTTGTTGAATTTTTGGATGTTTTGCATTGTTGAGGTTGTTGTTGAATTTGTTGCTGATTTTCAATATTGAGGTTGTTGTTGAATTTGTTGGTGTTTTTCAATGTTGGGGTTGTTGTTGAATTTGTTGGTGTTTTTCATTGTTGAGGTTGTTGTTGAATTTGTTGGTGTTGATTAATGTTGAGGTTGTTGTTGAATGTTTTGTTGTTTTTCATTGTTGAGGTTGTTGTTTTTGAATTTTTGGATGTTTTTCATTGTTGAGGTTGTTGTTCAATTTGATGGTGATTTTCAATATTGAGGTTGTTGTTCAATTTATTGGTGTTTTTCAATGTTCAGGTTGTTGTTGAATTTTTTGGAGTTTTTCATTGTTGAGGTTGTTGTTGAATTTTTTTATGTTTTTCATTGTTGAGGTTGTTGTTGAATTTGTTGGTGATTTTCAATATTGAGGTGGTTTTTGAATTTGTTGTTGTTTTTCAATGTTGGGGTTGTTGTTGAATTTTTTGGTGTTTTTGATTGTTGAGGTTGTTGTGGAATTTGTTGGTTTTGATTAATGTTGAGGTTGTTGTTGAATGTTTTGGTGGTTTTCATTGTTGAGGTTGTTGTTTTTGTATTTTTGGATGTTTTTCATTGTTGAGGTTGTTGTTGAATTTGATGGTGCTTTTCAATATTGAGGTTGTTTTTGAATTTGTTGGTGTTATTGAATGTTGAGGTTCTTGTTGAATTTTTTGGTGCTTTTCATTGTTGAGTTTGTTGTTTTTGAATTTTTGGATGTTTTTCATTGTTGAGGTTGTTGTTGAATTTGTTGGTGATTTTCAATGTTGAGGTTGTTGTTGAATTCGTTGGTGTTTTTCAATGTTGGGGTTGTTGTTGAAATTTTTGGTGTTTTTCATTGTTGAGGTTGTTGTGGAATTTCTTGGAGTTCTTCATTGTTGAGGTTGATGAATTTGTTGGTGTTTTTGAATGTTGAGTTTGTTGATGTTTTTTTTGGTGTTTTTCATTGTTGAGGATTTTGATGAATTTGTTGGTGTTTTCCATTGTTGCGATTTTTGTTGAATTTGTTGGTGTTTTTGAATGTTGAGGTTGTAGTTGAATTTGTTGGTATTTTTCATTGTTGAGGTTTTTGATGAATTTGTTGGTGCTTTCCATTGTTGAGGATTTTGTTGAATTTGTTGCTGATTAACAATTTTGAGGTTGTAGTTGAATTTTTTTGGGCTTTTCAATGTTGAGGTTTTGGAATTGGATCGTGTTTTTCAAAGTTGAGGTTGTTGTTGAATATATTGGTGTTTTTCAATGTTGAGGTTGTTGTTGAATTTTTTGGTGTATTCAATGTTTTTTTTTGAATCTTTTTGCATTTTTCAAAATTGTGGTTGCAGTTGAATTCGTTGGTGTTTTTCATTGTTGAGGTTGTAATTGGAATTGTTGCAGTTTTTTAATGTTGAGGTTGCCGTTGATTTTGTTGGTGTTTTTCAAAGCTGAGTTTGTTGTTGAATTTGTTGGTGTATTTGAATGTTGAGGTTGTTAAATCTGTTGGTGTTTTTCAATACTGAGGTTCGGGTTGAATTTTTTGGTGATTTTCATTGTTGAGGTTTTTGTTGAACTTGATGGTGATTTTCAATGTTGATTTTGTTGTCGAATTTTTGGGTGTTTTTCATTGTTGAGGTTGTTGTTGAATTTTTTTGGTGTTTTTCATTGTTGAGGTTGTTGTTGAATTTATTGATGTTTTTCATTGCTGTGGTTGTTGTTGAAATTGTTGGTGTTTTAGAATGTTGAGGTTGTTGTTGAATTTTTTGGTGTTTTTCATTGTTGAGGTTGTAGTTGAACTTGTTGGACGTTTTCAATGTTGAGGTTATTGTTGAATTTGTGGTGTTTTTCAATGATGAGGTTGTTGAATTTGTCGGAGTTTTTCAAAGTTTAGGTTGTTGTTGATTTTTTGGGTGTTTTTGATTGTTGAGGTTTTGCTTGAATTTGTTGGTGTTTTTGAATGTTGAGGCAGTTGTTTTTATTTAGTCGTGTTATTGAATGTTGAGGTTCTTGTTGAATTTTTTGGTGTTTTTCATTGTTGAGGTTGTTGTTGAATTTTTTGGTGTTTTTCGATGTTGAGGTTTTTGGTGAATTTGTTGGAGTTTTTGAATTTTGAGTTTGTTGTTGAATTTGTTGTAGTATTTCAATGTTGAGGTTGTTGTTGAATTTTTTGGTGTTTTTCATGGTTGAGGTTGTTGTTGAATATTTTGTTGTTTTTCAATTTTGAGTTTGTTGTTGAATTTTTTGGTGTATTCAATGTTTTTGTTTGAATCTTTTTGTATTTTTCAAAAGTGTGGTTGCAGTTGAATTTGTTGGTGTTATCAATTTTTATTTTGTTGAACCTTTTTGTATTTTTAAAAGTTGAGGTTGTTGTTGAATTTGATGGTGTTTTTCAATGATGAGGTTGTTGAATCTGTTGGTGTTGTTAAAAGTTGAGGTTGTTGTTAAATTTGTTGGTGTTTTTGAATGTTGAGGTTGTTAAATCCGTTGGTGTTTTTCAAAGTTGAGGTTGTTGTTGAATTTTTTGGTGTTTTTCATTGTTGAGGTATTTGTTGAATTTGATGGTGATTATCAATGTTGAGTTTGTTGTCGAATTTTTTGGTGTTTTTCATTGTTGCGTTAGTTGTTGAAATTGTTGGAGTTATTCAATGTTGAGGTTGTTATTGATTTTTTGGGTTTGTTTCATTGTTGAGGTTGTTGTTGAATTTTTTGGTGTTTTTCATGGTTGAGGTTGTTGTTGAATTTTTTGACGATTTTCATTGCTGAGGTTGTTGTTGAATTTGATGGTGTTTTTGAATGCTGAGGTTGTTGTTGAATTTTTTGGTGTTTTTCATTGTTGAGGTTGTTGTTGAATAAGTTGGTGTTTTTCAAAGTAGAGGTTTTTGATAAATTTTTTGGTGTTTTTCATTTTTGTGGTTTTCGTTGAATTTGTTGAAGATTTTCAATATTGAGGTTGTTGTTGAATTTGTTGGTGTTTTTTAATGTTGAGGTTGTTGAATTTGTTGGTTTTTTTCAAAGATGAGTTTGTTGTTGAATTTATTGTTGTTTTTCATTGTTGAGGTTGTTGTTGTTGAATTTTTGGATGTTTTTCATTGTTGAGGTTGTTGTTGAATTTGTTGGTGTTTTTCAATGTTGAGGTTGTTGTTGAATTTTTTGGTGTTTTTCATTGTTGAGGTTGTTGTTGAATTTGATTGTGTTTTTGAATGTTGAGGTTGCTGATGAATGTTTTGGTGTTTTTCATTTTTCAGGTTTTTGATGAATTTTTTTGTGTTTTCCATTGTTGAGGTTTTTGTTGAATTTGTTTGTGTTTTTGAATGTTGAGGTTGTAATTGAATTTGTTGTTGTTTTTCATTGTTGAGGTTTTTGATGAATTTGTTGGTGTTTTCCATTGTTGAGGTTATTGTTGAATTTGTTGGTGTTTTTGAATGTTGAGGTTGTGGTTGAATTTGTTGGTGATTAACTATATTGAGGTTGTAGTTGAATTTTTTGGTGCGTTTCAATGTTGAGGTTTTGGAATTGGATCGTGCTTTTCAAAGTTGAGGTTGTTATTGAATTTGTTGGTGTTTTTCAATGTTGGGGTTGTTGTTGAATTTTTTGGTGTTTTTCATTGTTGAGGTTGTTGTGGAATTTGTTGGTGTTGATTAATGTTGAGGTTGTTGTTGAATGTTTTGGTGTTTTTCATTGCTGAGGTTGTTGTTATTGAATTTTTGGATGTTTTTCATTGTTGAGGATGTTGTTGAATTTGATGGTGATTTTCAATAGTGAGGTTGTTGTTCAATTTGTTGGTGTTTTTCAATGTTGAGGTTGTTGTTGGATTTTTGGGTGTTTTTCATTGTTGAGGTTGTTGTTGTTGAATTTTTTCATGTTTTTCATTGTTAAGGTTGTTGTTGAATTTATTGGTGATTTTCATATTGAGGTTGTTGTTGAATTTGTTGGTGTTTTTCTATGTAGGTGTTGTTGTTGAATTTTTTGGTGTTTTTCGTTGTTGAGGATGTTGTGGAATTTCTTGGAGTTCTTCAATGTTGAGGTTGTTGAATTTGTTGGTATTTTTGAATGTTGAGGTTGTTAATGAATTTTGTGGTGTTTTTCATTGTTGAGGATTTTGATGAATTTGTTGGTGTTTTCCATTGTTGACGTTTTTGTTGAATTTGTTGGTGTTTTTGAATGTTGGGGTTGTAGTTGAATTTGTTGGTATTTTTCATTGTTGAGGTTTTCGAAGAATTTGTTGCTTTTTTCCATTGTTGAAGGTTTTGTTGAATTTGTTGGTGATTAACAATATTGAGGTTGTAGTTGAATTTTTTGGTGCTTTTCAATGTTGAGGTTTAGGAATTGGATCGTGTTTTTCAAAGTTGAGGTTGTTTTTGAATATTTTGGTGTTTTTCAATGTTGAGGTTGTTGTTGAATTTTTTGGTGTATTCAATGTTTTTTTTAAATCTTTTTATATTTTTCAAAATTGTGGTTGCAGTTAAATTTGTTGGTGTTTTTCATTGTTGAGTTTGTTATTCAATTTGTTGAAGGTTTTGAATGTTGAGGTTGGAGTTGAATTTGTTGGTGTTTTTCAAAACTGAGGTTGTTGTTGAATTTGTTGGTGTATTTGAATGTTGAGGTTGTTAAATCTGTTGGTGTTTTTCAAAATTGAGGTTGTTTTTGAATTATATTGGTGTTTTTCATTGTTGAGGTTTTGTTGAATTTGATGTTGATTTTCAATATTGAGTTTGTTGTCGAATTTTTTTGTGTTTTTCATTGTTGTGGTAATTGTTGAAATTCTTGGAGTTTTTCAATGTTGAGGTTTTTATTGATGTTTTTCCTGTTTTTCATCGTTGAGGTTGTTGTTGAATTTTTTTGGTGTTTTTCATTGTTGAGGATGTTGTTGAACTTTTTGATGTTTTTTATTATTGAGGTTGTTGTTGAAATTGTTGGTGTTTTTTAATGTTGAGGTTGTTGAATTTGTTGGTTTTTTTCAAAGATGAGTTTGTTGTTGAATTTTTTGGTGTTTTTCATTGTTGAGGTTGTTGTTGAATTTGTTCGTGTTTTTGAATGTTGAGGGTGTAGTTGAATTTGTTGGTGTTTTCCATTGTTGAGGTTTTTGTTGAATTTGTTGGTGTTCTTGAATGTTGAGGTTGTTGTTGAATTTGTTGGTATTTTTCATTGTTGAGGTTTTTGATGAATTTGTTGGTGCTTTCCATTGTTGAGGTTTTTGTTGAATTTGTTGGAGTTTTTGAATTTTGAGGTTGTTCTTGAACTTGTTGTTTTTCAATGTTGAGGTTGTTGTTGAATTTTTTGGTGTTTTTCATGGTTGAGGTTGTTGTTGAAAATTTCAGTGTTTTTCAATGTTGAGGTTGTTGTTGAATTTTTTGGTGTATTCAATGTTCTTTTTTGAATCTTTTTGTATTTTTCAAAATTGAGATTGCGGTTGAATATCTTGGTGTTTTTCATTGTTGAGGTTGTTATTGAAATTGTTGGAGTTTATCAATGTTGATGTTGCCTTTGAATTTGTTGGTGTTTTCAAAGCTGAGGTTGTTGTTGAATTTGTGGTTTATTTCAATGTTGAGGTTCTTAAATCTGTTGATTTTTTTCAAAATTGAGGTTGTCGTTGAATTTTTTGGTGTTTTTCTTTTTTGAGGTTTTTTTTGAATTTGATGGTGATTTTCAATGTTGAGATTGTTGTCGAAATTTTTTCGTGTTTTCAATTGTTGTGGTAGTTGTTGAAATTCTTGGAGTTTTTCAAAGTTAAGGTTTTTATTGATCTTTTTTGGTGTTTTTCATTGTTGAGGTTGTTATTGAATTTTTTGGTGTTTTTCATTGTTGAGGTTGTTGTTGAATTTATTGATGTTTTTCATTGCTGTGGTTGTTGTTGAAATTGTTGGTGTTTTTGAATGTTGCGGTTGTTGTTGAATTTTTTGGTGTTTTTCATTGTTGAGGTTGTTGTTGTATTTCTTGGAGTTCTTCAATGTTGAGGTTGTTGAATTTGTTTGTGCTTTTGAATGTTCAGGTTGATGATGAATTTTTTGGTGTTTTTCATTTTTGAGGTTTTTGATGAATTTGTTGGTGTTTTCCATTGTTGAGGTTTTTGTTGAATTTGTTCGTGTTTTTGAATGTTGAGGTTGTAGTTGAATTTGTTGGTGTTTTTCATTGTTGAGGTTTTTGATGAATTTGTTGGCATTTTCCAATGTTGAGGTTATTGTTGAATTTGTTGGTGTTTTTGAATGTTGAGGTTGTGGTTGAATTTGTTGGTAATTAACAATATTGAGGTTGTAGTTGAATTTTTTGGTGCATTTCAATGTTGAGGTTTTGGAATTGGATTGTGCTTTTCAAAGTTGAGGTTGTTATTGAATATTTTGTTGATTTTCAATGTTGAGATTGTTGATGAATTTTTTGGTGTATTCAAGGTTTTTTTTTTAATCTTTTCGTATTTTTCAATGTTGAGGTTTTTGTTGATTTTTTTGGTGTTTTTCATTGTTGAGGTTTTGGTTGAATTTGTTGGTGTTTTTGAATGTTGAGGTTGTTGTTTTTATTGTTTGGTGTTATTGAATGTTGAGGTTCTTGTTGAAATTTTTGGTGATTTTCAATGTTGAGGTTGTGGTTGAATTTGTTGGTATTTTTCCATGTTGAGGTTTTTGAATTTGTTGGTGTTTTTCAAAGTTGAGGTTGTTGTTGAATTTGTTGGTGATTTTCAATGTTCAGTTTGTTGTTGAATTTTTTGGTGTTTTTCATTGTTGAGGTTGTTGTTGTTGAATTTTTGGATGTTTTTCATTGTTGAATTTGTTGGTGATTTTCAATATTGAGGTTGATGTTGAATTTGTTGGTGTTTTTCGATGTTGGGGTTGTTGTTGAATTTTTTGGTGTTTTTCATTGTTGAGGTTGTTGTTGTATTTCTTGGAGTTCTTCAATGTTGAGGTTGTTGAATTTGTTGGTGTTTTTCAATGTTGAGGTTTTTATTGATCTTTTTTGGTGTTTTTCATTGTTGAGGTTGTTATTGAATATTTTTGGTGTTTTTCATTGTTGAGGTTGTTGTTGACCTTGTTGGAGGTTTTCAATGTTGAGGTTATTGTTGAATTTGTTGGTGTTTTTCAATGATGAGGTTGTTGAATTTGCTGGAGTTTTTCAAAGTTGAGGTTGTTGTTGATTTTTTTTGGTTTTTTCATTGTTGAGGTTTTGGTTGAATTTGTTAGTGTTTTTGAAGGTTGAGGTTGTTGTTTTTATCTTTTGGTGTTATTGAATGTTGAGGTTCTTGTTGAATTTTTTGGTGTTTGTCATTGTTGAGGTTGTTGTTGAATTTTTTGGTGTTTTTCAATGTTGAGGTTTTTCTTGAATTTGTTGGAGTTTTTGAATTTTGAGGTTGTTGTTGAATTTGTTGGTGTTTTTCAATGTTGAGGTTGTTGTTGAATTTGTTGGTGTTTTTCAATGTTGAGGTTGTTGTTGAATTTTTTGGTGTTTTTCATGGTTGAGGTTGTTGTTGAATTTGTTGGTGTTTTTGAATGCTGAGGTTGTTGTTGAATTTTTTGGTGCTTTTCACTTTTGAGGTTGTTGTTGAATATGTTGGTCTTTTTCAATGTTGAGGCTGCTGAATTTGTTGGTGTTCTTCAAAGTAGAGGTTGTTGTTGAATTTTTTGGTGTTTTTCATTTTTGAGGTTTTCGTTGAATTTTTGGGTCTTTTTGAATGTTGTGATTGTTGATGAATTATTTGGTGTTATTCATTGCTGAGGTTGTTTTTGAATTTGTTGGTGTTTTTGAATGTTGAGGTCGTTGTTGTTGAATTTTTGGATGTTTTTCATTGTTGAGGTTGTTGTTGAATTAGATGGTGATTTTCAATATTGAGGTTGTTGTTGAATTTGTACGTGTTTTTCAATGTTGAGGTTGTTGTTGAATTTTTTGGTGTTTTTCATTGTTGAGGTTGTTGTTGTTGAATGTTTGGATGTTTTTCATTGTTGAATTTTTTGGTGTTTTTCATTGTGGAGGTTGTTGTACTTCTTGGAGTTCTTCAATGTTGAGGGTGTTGAATTTGTTTGTGCTTTTGAATTTTCAGGTTGTTGATGAATTTGTTTGTGTTTTTCATTTATGAGCTTTTGATGAATTTGCTGGTGTTTTCCATTATTGAGGTTTTTGTTGAATTTGTTGGTGTTTTTGAATGTTGAGGTTGTTGATGAATTTTTTGGTGTTTTTCATATTTGAGGTTGTTGTTGAATTTGTTTGTGTTTTTGAATGTTGAGGTTGTTGATGAATTTTTTGGTGTTTTTCATTTTTGAGGTTTTTGATGAATTTTTTTGTGTTTTCCATTGTTGAGGTTTTTGTTGAATTTGTGTTTTTGAATGTTGAGGTTGTAATTGAATTTGTTGGTGTTTTTCATTGTGGAGGTTTTTGATGAATTTGTTGGTGTTTTCCATTGTTGAGGTTATTGTTGAATTTGTTGGTGTTTTTGAATGTTGAGGTTGTGGTTGAATTTGTTGGTGATTAACTATATTGAGGTTGTAGTGGAATTTTTTGGTGCGTTTCAATGTTGAGGTTTTGGAATTGGATCGTGCTTTTCAAAGTTGAGGTTGTTATTGAATTTGTTGGTGTTTTTCAATGTTGGGGTTGTTGTTGAATTTTTTGGTGTTTTTCATTGTTGAGGTTGTTGTGGAATGTGTTGGTGCTGATTAATGTTGAGGTTGTTGTTGAAAGTTTTGGTGTTTTTCATTGCTGAGGTTGTTGTTATTGAATTTTTGGATGTTTTTCATTGTTGAGGTTGTTGTTGAATTTGATGGTGATTTTCAATAGTGAGGTTGTTGTTCAATTTGTTGGTGTTTTTCAATGTTGATGTTGTTGTTGAATTTTTTGGTGTTTTTCATTGTTGAGGTTGTTGTTGTTGAATTTTTTCATGTTTTTCATTGTTGAGGTTGTTGTTGAATTTATTGGTGATTTTCATATTGAGGTTGTTGTTGAATTTGTTGGTGTTTTTCAATGTTGGTGTTGTTGTTGAATTTTTTGGTGTTTTTCATTGTTGAGGATGTTGTGGAATTTCTTGGAGTTCTTCAATGTTGAGGTTGTTGAATTTGTTGGTATTTTTGAATGTTGAGGTTGTTGATGAATTTTTTGGTGTTTTTCATATTTGAGGTTGTTGTTGAATTTGTTTGTGTTTTTGAATGTTGAGGTTGTTGATGAATTTTTTGGTGTTTTTCATTTTTGAGGTTTTTGATGAATTTTTTTGTGTTTTCCATTGTTGAGGTTTTTGTTGAATTTGTGTTTTTGAATGTTGAGGTTGTAATTGAATTTGTTGGTGTTTTTCATTGTGGAGGTTTTTGATGAATTTGTTGGTGTTTTCCATTGTTGAGGTTATTGTTGAATTTGTTGGTGTTTTTGAATGTTGAGGTTGTGGTTGAATTTGTTGGTGATTAACTATATTGAGGTTGTAGTGGAATTTTTTGGTGCGTTTCAATGTTGAGGTTTTGGAATTGGATCGTGCTTTTCAAAGTTGAGGTTGTTATTGAATTTGTTGGTGTTTTTCAATGTTGGGGTTGTTGTTGAATTTTTTGGTGTTTTTCATTGTTGAGGTTGTTGTGGAATGTGTTGGTGCTGATTAATGTTGAGGTTGTTGTTGAATGTTTTGGTGTTTTTCATTGCTGAGGTTGTTGTTATTGAATTTTTGGATGTTTTTCATTGTTGAGGTTGTTGTTGAATTTGATGGTGATTTTCAATAGTGAGGTTGTTGTTCAATTTGTTGGTGTTTTTCAATGTTGATGTTGTTGTTGAATTTTTTGGTGTTTTTCATTGTTGAGGTTGTTGTTGTTGAATTTTTTCATGTTTTTCATTGTTGAGGTTGTTGTTGAATTTATTGGTGATTTTCATATTGAGGTTGTTGTTGAATTTGTTGGTGTTTTTCAATGTTGGTGTTGTTGTTGAATTTTTTGGTGTTTTTCGTTGTTGAGGATGTTGTGGAATTTCTTGGAGTTCTTCAATGTTGAGGTTGTTGAATTTGTTGGTATTTTTGAATGTTGAGGTTGTTAATGAATTTTGTGGTGTTTTTCATTGTTGAGGATTTTGATGAATTTGTTGGTGTTTTCCATTGTTGACGTTTT
The DNA here is from genome assembly GCF_964194155.1 of Cetorhinus maximus. Classification (NCBI taxonomy): domain Eukaryota; kingdom Metazoa; phylum Chordata; class Chondrichthyes; order Lamniformes; family Cetorhinidae; genus Cetorhinus; species Cetorhinus maximus. The sequence continues at coordinate 1,099,905 of NC_135905.1, forward strand.
TGTTGAATTTGTTGGTGTTTTTGAATGTTGGGGTTGTAGTTGAATTTGTTGGTATTTTTCATTGTTGAGGTTTTCGAAGAATTTGTTGCTTTTTTCCATTGTTGAAGGTTTTGTTGAATTTGTTGGTGATTAACAATATTGAGGTTGTAGTTGAATTTTTTGGTGCTTTTCAATGTTGAGGTTTAGGAATTGGATCGTGTTTTTCAAAGTTGAGGTTGTTTTTGAATATTTTGGTGTTTTTCAATGTTGAGGTTGTTGTTGAATTTTTTGGTGTATTCAATGTTTTTTTTAAATCTTTTTATATTTTTCAAAATTGTGGTTGCAGTTAAATTTGTTGGTGTTTTTCATTGTTGAGTTTGTTGTTGAATTTGTTGGTGTATTTGAATGTTGAGTTTGTTAAATCTGTTGGTGTTTTTCAAAATTGAGGTTGTTTTTGAATTATATTGGTGTTTTTCAGTGTTGAGGTTTTGTTGAATTTGATGTTGATTTTCAATATTGTGTTTGTTGTCGAATTTTTTTGTGTTTTTCATTGTTGTGGTAATTGTTGAAATTCTTGGAGTTTTTCAAAGTTGAGGCTTTATTGATGTTTTTCCTGTTTTTCATCGTTGAGGTTGTTGTTGAATTTTTTTGGTGTTTTTCATTGTTGAGGATGTTGTTGAACTTTTTGATGTTTGTTATTATTGAGGTTGTTGTTGAAATTGTTGGTGTTTTTTAATGTTGACGTTGTTGAATTTGTTGGTTTTTTTCAAAGATGAGTTTGTTGTTGAATGTTTTGGTGTTTTTCATTGTTGAGGTTGTTGTTCTTGAATTTTTGGATGTTTTTCATTGTTGAGGATGTTATTGAATTTGTTGGTGATTTTCAATATTGAGGTTGTTGTTGAATTTGTTGGTGTTTTTCAATGTTCAGGTTGTTGTTGAATTTTTTGGTGTTTTTCATTGTTGAGGTTTTGTTGTTGAATTTTTTTATGTTTTTCATTGTTGAGGTTGTTGTGGAATTTGTTGGTTTTGATTAATGTTGAGGTTGTTGTTGAATGTTTTGGTAGTTTTCATTGTTGAGGTTGTTGTTTTTGTATTTTTGAATGTTTTTCATTTTTGAGGTTGTTGTTGAATTTGATGGTGATTTTCAATATTGAGGTTGTTTTTGAATTTGTTGGTGTTTTTCAATGTTGAGGTTGTTGTTGAATTTTTTGGTGTTTTTCATTGTTGAGGTTGTTGTTGTTGAATTTTTTCATGTTTTTCATTGTTGAGGTTGTTGTTGAATTTGTTGGTGACTTTCAATATTGAGGTTGTTGTTGAATTTTTTGGTGTTCTTCATTGTTGAAGTTGTTGTGGAATTTCTTGGAGCTCTTCAATGTTGAGGTTGTTGAATTTGTTGGTGTTTTTGAATGTTGAGGTTGTTGATGAATTTTTTGGTGTTTTTCATTTTTGAGGATTTTGAAGAATTTGTTGGTGTTTTCCATTGTTGAGGTTTTTGTTGAATTTATTGGTGTTTTTGAAAGTTGAGGTTGTAGTTGAATTTGTTGGTATTTTTCTTTTTTGAGGTTTTTGATGAATGTGTTGGTGGTTTCCATTCTTGAGGTTTTTGTTGAATTTGTTGGTCATTAACAATATTGAGGTTGTAGTTGAATTTTTTTGTGCTTTTCAATGTTGAGGTTTTGGAATTGGATCGTGTTTTTCAAAGTTGAGGTTGTTTTTGAATATTTTGGTGTTTTTGAATGCTGAGGTTGTCGTTGAATTTTTTGGTGTTTTTCATTGTTGTGGTTGTTGTTGAATAAGTTGGTGTTTTTCAATGTTGAGGTTGTTGAATTTGTTGGTGTTTTTCAAAGTAGAGGTTTTTGATGAATTTTTTGGTGTTTTTCATTTTTGAGGTTTTCGTTGAATTTGTTGGTGTTTTTGAATGTTGAGGTTGTTGTTTTTATATTTCGGTGTTTTTCATTGTTGAGGTTTTTGTTGAATTTGTTGGAGATTTTCAATGTTGAGGTTGTTGTTGAATTTGTTGGTGTTTTTTAATGTTCAGGTTGTTGAATTTGTTGGTTTTTTTCAAAGATGAGTTTGTTGTTGAACTATTTGGTGTTTTTCATTGTTGAGGTTGTTTTTGTTGAATTTTTGGATGTTTTTCATTGTTGAGGTTGTTGTTGAATGTGTTGGTGTTTTTCAATGTTGTGGTTGTTGTTGAAATTTTTGGTGTTTTTCATTGTTGAGGTTGTTGTTGATGAATTTTTTCATGTTTTTCATTGTTGAGCTTGTTGTTGAATTTGTTGGTGATTTTCAATATTGAGGTTGTTGTTCATTTTCTTGGTGTTTTTCATTGTTGAGGTTGTTGTGGAATTTGTTGGAGTTGATTAATGTTGAGGTTGTTGTTGAATGTTTTGGTGTTTTTCATTGCTGAGGTTGTTGTTTTTGAATTTTTGGATGTTTTTTATTGTTGAGGTTGTTGTTGAATTTGATGGTGATTTTCAATATTGAGGTTGTTGTTGAATTTGTTGGTGTTTTTCATTGTTGAGGTTGTTGTTGAATTTTTTGGTGTTTTTCATTGTTGAGGTTGTTGTTGATGAATTTTTTCATGTTTTTCATTGTTGAGCTTGTTGTTGAAATTGTTGGTGATTTTCAATATTGAGGTTGTTGTTGAATTTGTTGGTGTTTTTCATTGTTGAGGTTGTTGTGGAATTTGTTGGAGTTGATTAATGTTGAGGTTGTTGTTGAATGTTTTGGTGTTTTTCATTGCTGAGGTTGTTGTTTTTGAATTTTTGGATGTTTTTCATTGTTGAGGTTGTTGTTGAATTTGATGGAGGTTTTCAATAGTGAGGTTGTTGTTGAATTTGTTGGTGTTTTTCAATCTTGAGGTGTTGTTGAATTTTTTGGTGTTTTTCATTGTTGAGGTTGTTGTTGTTGAATTTTTTCATGTTTTTCATTGTTGAGGTTGTTGTTGAATTTGTTGGTCATTTTCATATTGAGGTTGTTGTTGAATTTGTTGGTGTTTATCAATGTTGGTGTTGTTGAATTTTTTGGTGTTTTTCATTGTTGAGGATGTTGTGGAATTCCATGGAGTTCTTCAATGTTGAGCTTGTTGAATTTGTTGGTAATGTTGAGGTTGTTAATGAATTTTGTGGTGTTTTTCATTGTTGAGGATTTTGTTGAATTTGTTTGTGTTTTCCATTGTTGCAGGTTTTTGTTGAATTTGTAGGTGTTTTTCCATGTTGAGATTGTTGTTGAATTTTTTTGGTGTTTTTCATTGTTGAGGTTGTTGTTGTTGAATGTTTGGATGTTTTTCATTGTTGATTTTTTTGGTGTTTTTCATTGTTGAGGTTGTTGTTGTACTTCTTGGAGTTCTTCAATGTTGAGGTTGTTGAATTTGTTTGTGCTTTTGAATGTTCAGGTTGTTGATGAATTTTTTGGTGTTTTTCATTTTTGAGCTTTTTGATGAATTTGCTCGTGTTTTCCATTGTTGAGGTTTTTGTTGAATTTGTTGGTGTTTTTGAATGTTGAGGTTGTTGATGAATTTTTTGTTGTTTTTCATATTTGAGGTTGTGGTTGAATTTGTTTGTGTTTTTGAATGTTGAGGTTGTTGATGAATTTTTTGGTGTTTTTCATTTTTGAGGATTTTGATGAATTTGTTGGTGTTTTCCATTGTTGACGTTTTTGTTGAATTTGTTGGTGTTTTTGAATGTTGGGGTTGTAGTTGAATTTGTTGGTATTTTTCATTGTTGAGGTTTTCGAAGAATTTGTTGCTCTTTTCCATTGTTGAAGGTTTTGTTGAATTTGTTGGTGATTAACAATATTGAGGTTGTAGTTGAATTTTTTGGTGCTTTTCAATGTTGAGGTTTAGGAATTGGATCGTGTTTTTCAAAGTTGAGGTTGTTTTTGAATATTTTGGTGTTTTTCAATGTTGAGGTTGTTGTTGAATTTTTTGGTGTATTCAATGTTTTTTTTAAATCTTTTTATATTTTTCAAAATTGTGTTTGCAGTTAAATTTGTTGGTGTTTTTCATTGTTGAGTTTGTTGTTGAATTTGTTGGTGTATTTGAATGTTGAGGTTGTTAAATCTGTTGGTGTTTTTCAAAATTGAGGTTGTTTTTGAATTATATTGGTGTTTTTCATTGTTGAGGTTTTGTTGAATTTGATGTTGATTTTCAATATTGAGTTTGTTGTCGAATTTTTTTGTGTTTTTCATTGTTGTGGTAATTGTTGAAATTCTTGGAGTTTTTCAATGTTGAGGCTTTATTGATGTTTTTCCTGTTTTTCATCGTTGAGGTTGTTGTTGAATTTTTTTGGTGTTTTTCATTGTTGAGGATGTTGTTGAACTTTTTGATGTTTTTTATTATTGAGGTTGTTGTTGAAATTGTTGGTGTTTTTTAATGTTGAGGTTGTTGAATTTGTTGGTTTTTTTCAAAGATGAGTTTGTTGTTGAATGTTTTGGTGTTTTTCATTGTTGAGGTTGTTGTTCTTGAATTTTTGGATGTTTTTCATTGTTGAGGATGTTGTTGAATTTGTTGGTGATTTTAAATATTGAGGTTGTTGTTGAATTTGTTGGTGTTTTTCAATGTTCAGGTTGTTGTTGAATTTTTTGGTGTTTTTCATTGTTGAGGTTGTTGTTGTTGAATTTTTTTATGTTTTTCATTGTTGAGGTTGTTGTGGAATTTGTTGGTTTTGATTAATGTTGAGGTTGTTGTTGAATGTTTTGGTAGTTTTCATTGTTGAGGTGGTTGATTTTGTATTTTTGAATGTTTTTCATTTTTGAGGTTGTTGTTTAATTTGATGGTGATTTTCAATATTGAGGTTGTTTTTGAATTTGTTGGTGTTTTTCAATGTTGAGGTTGTTGTTGAATTTTTTGGTGTTTTTCATTGTTGAGGTTGTTGTTGTTGAATTTTTTCATGTTTTTCATTGTTGAGGTTGTTGTTGAATTTGTTGGTGACTTTCAATATTGAGGTTGTTGTTGAATTTGTTGGTGTTTTTCAATGTTGGGGTTGTTGTTGAATTTTTTGGTGTTCTTCATTGTTGAAGTTGTTGTGGAATTTCTTGGAGCTCTTCAATGTTGAGGTTGTTGAATTTGTTGGTGTTTTTGAATGTTGAGGTTGTTGATGAATTTTTTGGTGTTTTTCATTTTTGCGGATTTTGAAGAATTTGTTGGTGTTTTCCATTGTTGAGGTTTTTGTTGAATTTGTTGGTGTTTTTGAAAGTTGAGGTTGTAGTTGAATTTGTTGGTATTTTTCTTTTTTGAGGTTTTTGATGAATTTGTTGGTGGTTTCCATTCTTGAGGTTTTTGTTGAATTTGTTGATCATTAACAATATTGAGGTTGTAGTTGAATTTTTTTGTGCTTTTCAATGTTGAGGTTTTGGAATTGGATCGTGTTTTTCAAAGTTGAGGTTGTTTTTGAATATTTTGGTGTTTTTGAATGCTGAGGTTGTCGTTGAATTTTTTGGTGTTTTTCATTGTTGTGGTTGTTGTTGAATAAGTTGGTGTTTTTCAATGTTGAGGTTGTTGATGAATTTTTTGGTGTTTTTCATTTTTGAGGTTTTCGTTGAATTTGTTGGTGTTTTTGAATGTTGAGGTTGTTGTTTTTATATTTCGGTGTTTTTCATTGTTGAGGTTTTTGTTGAATTTGTTGGAGATTTTCAATGTTGAGGTTGTTGTTGAATTTGTTGGTGTTTTTTAATGTTCAGGTTGTTGAATTTGTTGGTTTTTTTCAAAGATGAGTTTGTTGTTGAATTATTTGGTGTTTTTCATTGTTGAGGTTGTTTTTGTTGAATTTTTGGATGTTTTTCATTGTTGAGGTTGTTGTTGAATGTGTTGGTGTTTTTCAATGTTGTGGTTGTTGTTGAAATTTTTGGTGTTTTTCATTGTTGAGGTTGTTGTTGATGAATTTTTTCATGTTTTTCATTGTTGAGCTTGTTGTTGAATTTGTTGGTGATTTTCAATATTGAGGTTGTTGTTCATTTTGTTGGTGTTTTTCATTGTTGAGGTTGTTGTGGAATTTGTTGGAGTTGATTAATGTTGAGGTTGTTGTTGAATGTTTTGGTGTTTTTCATTGCTGAGGTTGTTGTTTTTGAATTTTTGGATGCTTTTTTATTGTTGAGGTTGTTGTTGAATTTGATGGTGATTTTCAATATTGAGGTTGTTGTTCATTTTGTTGGTGTTTTTCATTGTTGAGGTTGTTGTGGAATTTGTTGGAGTTGATTAATGTTGAGGTTGTTGTTGAATGTTTTGGTGTTTTTCATTGCTGAGGTTGTTGTTTTTGAATTTTTGGATGCTTTTTTATTGTTGAGGTTGTTGTTGAATTTGATGGTGATTTTCAATATTGAGGTTGTTGTTGAATTTGTTGGTGTTATTCATTGTTGAGGTTGTTGTTGAATTTTTTGGTGTTTTTCATTGTTGAGGTTGTTGTTGAATTTGTTGGTGTTTTTTAATGTTCAGGTTGTTGAATTTGTTGGTTTTTTTCAAAGATGAGTTTGTTGTTGAATTATTTGGTGTTTTTCATTGTTGAGGTTGTTTTTGTTGAATTTTTGGATGTTTTTCATTGTTGAGGTTGTTGTTGAATGTGTTGGTGTTTTTCAATGTTGTGGTTGTTGTTGAATTTTTTGGTGTTTTTCATTGTTGAGGTTGTTGTTGATGAATTTTTTCATGTTTTTCATTGTTGAGCTTGTTGTTGAAATTGTTGGTGATTTTCAATATTGAGGTTGTTGTTGAATTTGTTGGTGTTTTTCATTGTTGAGGTTGTTGTGGAATTTGTTGGAGTTGATTAATGTTGAGGTTGTTGTTGAATGTTTTGGTGTTTTTCATTGCTGAGGTTGTTGTTTTTGAATTTTTGGATGTTTTTCATTGTTGAGGTTGTTGTTGAATTTGATGGAGGTTTTCAATAGTGAGGTTGTTGTTGAATTTGTTGGTGTTTTTCAATTTTGAGGTGTTGTTGAATTTTTTGGTGTTTTTCATTGTTGAGGTTGTTGTTGTTGAATTTTTTCATGTTTTTCATTGTTGAGGTTGTTGTTGAATTTGTTGGTGATTTTCATATTGAGGTTGTTGTTGAATTTGTTGTTGTTTATCAATGTTGGTGTTGTTGTTGAATTTTTTGGTGTTTTTCATTGTTGAGGATATTGTGGAATTCCATGGAGTTCTTCAATGTTGAGCTTGTTGAATTTGTTGGTAATGTTGAGGTTGTTAATGAATTTTGTGGTGTTTTTCATTGTTGAGGATTTTGATGAATTTGTTTGTGTTTTCCATTGTTGCAGGTTTTTGTTGAATTTGTTTGTGTTTTTGAATGTTGAGGTTGTTGTTGAATTTGTTGGTGTTTTTCAATGTTGAGGTTGTTGTTGAATTAGATGGTGATTTTCAATATTGAGGTTGTTGTTGAATTTGTAGGTGTTTTTCCATGTTGAGATTGTTGTTGAATTTTTTGGTGATTTTCATTGTTGAGGTTGTTGTTGTTGAATGTTTGGATGTTTTTCATTGTTGATTTTTTTGGTGTTTTTCATTGTTGAGGTTGTTGTTGTACTTCTTGGAGTTCTTCAATGTTGAGGTTGTTGAATTTGTTTGTGCTTTTGAATGTTCAGGTTGTTGATGAATTTTTTGGTGTTTTTCATTTTTGAGCTTTTTGATGAATTTGCTCGTGTTTTCCATTGTTGAGGTTTTTGTTGAATTTGTTGGTGTTTTTGAATGTTGAGGTTGTTGATGAATTTTTTGTTGTTTTTCATATTTGAGTTGTGGTTGAATTTGTTTGTGTTTTTGAATGTTGAGGTTGTTGATGAATTTTTTGGTGTTTTTCATTTTTGAGGTTTTTGATGAATTTGTTGGTGTTTTCCATTGTTGAGGTTTTTGTTGAATTTGTTTGTGTTTTTCAATGATGAGGTTGTTGAATTTGTTGGAATTTTTCAAAGTTCAGGTTGTTGTTGATATTTTTGGTGCATTTCATTGTTGAGGTTTTGGTTGAATTTATTGTTGTTTTTGAATGTTGAGGTTGTTGTTTTTATTTTTTGGTGTTATTTAATGTTGAGGTTCTTGTTGACATTTTTGGTGTTTTTCATTGTTGAGGTTGTTGTTGAATTTTTTGGTGTTTTTCATGGTTGAGGTTGTTGTTGAATATTTTGGTGTTTTTCAATGTTGAGGTTGTTGTTGAATTTTTTGGTGTATTCAATGTAATTTTTTGAATCTTTTTGTATTTTTCAAAATTGAGATTGCAGTTGAATATCTTGGTGTTTTTCATTGTTGAGGTTGTTATTGAAATTGTTGGATTTTTTTCAATGTTGAGGTTGTTGTTGAATTTGATGGTGTTTTCAAATCTGAGGTTGTTGTTGAATTTTTTGGTGCATTTGAAAGTTGTGGTAGTTGTTGAAATTCTTGGAATTTTTCAATGTTGAGTTTTTTATTGATCTTTTTTGGTGTTTTTCATTGTTGAGGTTGGTATTGAATTTTTTTTGGTGTTTTTCATTGTTGAGGTTGTTGTTGAATTTATTGTTGTTTTTCATTGCTGTGGTTGTTGTTGAAATTGTTGGTGTTTTTGAATGTTGCAGTTGTTGTTGAATTTTTTGGTGTTTTTCATTGTTGAGGTTGTTTTTGAATTTTTTGGTGTTTTTCATGGTTGAGGTTGTTGTTGAATTTTTTGATGATTTTCATTGCTGAGGTTGTTGTTGAATTTGTTGGTGTTTTTGAATGCTGAGGTTGTTGTTGAATTTTTTGGTGTTTTTCACTTTTGAGGTTGTTGTTGAATATGTTGGTCTTTTTCAATGTTGAGGCTGTTGAATTTGTTGGTGTTTTTCAAAGTAGAGGTTGTTGTTGATTTTTTTGGTGTTTTTCATTTTTGAGGTTTTCGTTGAATTTTTTGGTCTTTTTGAATGTTGTGATTGTTGATGAATTTTTTAGTGTTATTCATTGTTGAGGTTGTTTTTGAATTTGTTGGTGTTTTTGAATGTTGAGGTTGTTGTTGTTGAATTTTTGGATGTTTTTCATTGTTGAGGTTGTTGTTGAATTAGATGGTGATTTTCAATATTGAGGTTGTTGTTGAATTTGTAGGTGTTTTTCCATGTTGAGATTGTTGTTGAATTTTTTGGTGTTTTTCATTGTTGAGGTTGTTGTTGTTGAATGTTTGGATGTTTTTCATTGTTGATTTTTTTGGTGTTTTTCATTGTTGAGGTTGTTGTTGTACTTCTTGGAGTTCTTCAATGTTGAGGTTGTTGAATTTGTTTGTGCTTTTGAATGTTCAGTTTCTTGATGAATTTTTGGAGTTTTTCATTTTTGAGCTTTTTGATGAATGTGCTCGTGTTTTCCATTGTTGAGGTTTTTGTTGAATTTGTTGGTGTTTTTGAATGTTGAGGTTGTTGATGAATTTTTTGTTGTTTTTCATATTTGAGGTTGTTGTTGAATTTGTTTGTGTTTTTGAATGTTGAGGTCGTTGATGAATTTTTTGGTGTTTTTCATTTTTGAGGTTTTTGATGAATTTGTTGGTGTTTTCCATTGTTGAGGTTTTTGTTGAATTTGTTTGTGTTTTTGAATGTTGAGGTTGTAGTTGAATTTGTTGGTGATTTTCATTGTTGACGTTTTTGATGAATTTGTTGGTATTTTCCAATGTTGAGGTTATTGTTGAATTTTTTGATGTTTTTGAATGTTGAGGTTGTGGTTGAATTTGTTGGTGATTAACAATATTGTGGTTGAAGTTTAATTTTTTGGTGCTTTTCAATGTTGTGGTTTTGGAATTGGATCGTGCTTTTCAAAGTTGAGGTTGTTATTGAATATTTTGTTGATTTTCAATGTTGAGATTGTTGTTGAATTTTTTGGTGTATTCAATGTTTTTTTTTAAATCTTTTTGTATTTTTCATTGTTGAGGTTTTGGTTGAATTTGTTGGTGTTTTTGAATGTTGAGGTTGTTGTTCTTATTGTTTGGTATTATTGAATGTTGAGGTTCTTGTTGAATTTTTTGTTGATTTTCAATGTTGATGTTGTGGTTGAATTTGTTGGTGTTTTTCCATGTTGAGGTTTTTGAATTTGTTGGTGTTTTTCAAAGTTGAGGTTGTTGTTGAATTTGTTGGTGATTTTCAATGTTCAGTTTGTTGTTGAATTTTTTGGTGTTTTTCATTGTTGAGGTTGTTGTTGAATTTTTGGATGTTTTGCATTGTTGAATTTGTTGGTGATTTTCAATATTGAGGTTGTTGTTGAATTTGTTGGTGTTTTTCAATGTTGGGGTTGTTGTTGAATTTTTTGGTGTTTTTCATTGTTGAGGTTGTTGTTGTATTTCTTGGAGTTCCTCAATGTTGAGGTTGTTGAAATTGTTGGTGTTTTTCAATGTTGAGGTTTTTATTGATCTTTTTTGGTGTTTTTCATTGTTGAGGTTGTTATTGAATATTTTTGGTGTTTTTCATTGTTGAGGTTGTTGTTGAATATATTGATGTTTTTCATTGCTGTGGTTGTTGTTGAAATTGTTGGTGTTTTTGAATGTTGAGGTTGTTGTTGAATTTTTTGGTGTTTTTCATTGTTGAGGTTGTTGTTGAACTTGTTGGAGGTTTTCAATGTTGAGGTTATTGTTGAATTTGTTGGTGTTTTTCAAAGATGAGGTTGTTGAATTTGCTGGAGTTTTTCAAAGTTGAGGTTGTTGTTGATTTTTTTGGTTTTTTCATTGTTGAGGTTTTGGATGAATTTGTTGGTGTTTTTGAATGTTGAGGTTGTTGTTTTTATCTTTTGGTGTTATTGAATGTTGAGGTTCTTGTTGAACTTTTTCGTGTTTTTCATTGTTGAGGTTGTTGCTGAATTTTTTGGTGTTTTTCAATGTTGAGGTTATGTTGAATTTGTTGGTGTTTTTCAATGTTGAGGTTGTTGTTGAATTTGTTGGTGTTTTTCATGGTTGAGGTTGTTGTTGAATTTGTTGGTGTTTTTGAATGCTGAGGTTGTTGTTGAATTGTTTGGTGCTTTTCACTTTTGAGGTTGTTGTTGAATATGTTGGTCTTTTTCAATGTTGAGGCTGTTGAATTTGTATGTTTTTTTATCAAAGTAGAGGTTGTTGTTGAATTTTTTGGTGTTCTTCATTTTTGAGGTTTTCGTTGAATTTTTTGGACTTTTTGAATGTTGCGATTGTTGATGAATTTTTTGGTGTTATTCATTGTTGAGGTTGTTTTTGAATTTGTTGGTGTTTTTGAATGTTGAGGTTGTTGTTGTTGAATTTTTGGATGTTTTTCATTGTTGAGGTTGTTGTTGAATTAGATGGTGATTTTCAATATTGAGGTTGTTGTTGAATTTGTAGGTGTTTTTCAATGTTGAGGTTGTTGTTGAAATTTTTGGTGTTTTTCATTGTTGAGGTTGTTGTTGTTGAATGTTTGGATGTTTTTCATTGTTGAATTTTTTGTTGTTTTTCATTGTTGAGGTTGTTGAATTTGTTTGTGCTTCTGAATGTTCAGGTTGTTGATGAATTTTTTGTTGTTTTTCATATTTGAGGTTGTTGTTGAATTTGTTTGTGTTTTTGAATGTTGAGGTTGTTGATGAATTTTTTGGTGTTTTTCATTTTTGAGGTTTTTGATGAATTTGTTTGTGTTTTCCATTGTTGCAGGTTTTTGTTTAATTTGTTTGTGTATTTAAATGTTGAGGTTGTTGTTGAATTTGTTGGTGTTTTTCAATGTTGAGGTTGTTGTTGAATTAGATGGTGATTTTCAATATTGAGGTTGTTGTTGAATTTGTAGGTGTTTTTCCATGTTGAGATTGTTGTTGAATTTTTTGGTGTTTTTCATTGTTGAGGTTGTTGTTGTTGAATGTTTGGATGTTTTTCATTGTTGATTTTTTTGGTGTTTTTCATTGTTGAGTTTGTTGTTGTACTCCTTGGAGTTCTTCAATGTTGAGGTTGTTGAATTTGTTTGTGCTTTTGAATGTTCAGGTTGTTGATGAATTTTTTGGTGTTTTTCATTTTTGAGCTTTTTGATGAATTTGCTCGTGTTTTCCATTGTTGAGGTTTTTGTTGAATTTGTTGGTGTTTTTGAATGTTGAGGTTGTTGATGAATTTTTTGTTGTTTTTCATATTTGAGGTTGTGGTTGAATTTGTTTGTGTTTTTGAATGTTGAGGTTGTTGATGAATTTTTTGGTGTTTTTCATTTTTGAGGTTTTTGATGAATTTGTTGGTGTTTTCCATTGTTGAGGTTTTTGTTGAATTTGTTTGTGTTTTTCAATGATAAGGTTGTTGAATTTGTTGGAATTTTTCAAAGTTCAGGTTGTTGTTGATATTTTTGGTGCATTTCATTGTTGAGGTTTTGGTTGAATTTATTGTTGTTTTTGAATGTTGAGGTTGTTGTTTTTATTTTTTGGTTTTATTTAATGTTGAGGTTCCTGTTGACTTTTTTGGTGTTTTTCATTGTTGAGGTTGTTGTTGAATTTTTTGGTGTTTTTCAATGTTGAGGTTTTTGTTGAATTTGTTGGAGTTTTTGAATTTTGAGGTTGTTGTTGAATTTGTTGGTGTTTTTCAATGTTGAGGTTGTTGTTGAATTTTTTGGTGTTTTTCATGGTTGAGGTTGTTGTTAAATATTTTGGTGTTTTTCAATGTTGAGGTTGTTGTTGAATTTTTTGGTGTATTCAATGTAATTTTTTGAATCTTTTTGTATTTTTCAAAATTGAAATTGCAGTTGAATATCTTGGTGCTTTTCATTGTTGAGGTTGTTATTGAAATTGTTGGATTTTTTTCAATGTTGAGGTTGCTGTTGAATTTGATGGTGTTTTCAAATCTGAGGTTGTTGTTGAATTTTTTGGTGTATTTGAATGTTGTGGTAGTTGTTGAAATTCTTGGAATTTTTCAATGTTGAGTTTTTTATTGATCTTTTTTGGTGTTTTTCATTGTTGAGATTGTTATTGAATTTTTTTTTTGGTGTTTTTCATTGTTGAGGTTGTTGTTGAATTTATTGATGTTTTTCATTGCTGTGGTTGTTGTTGAAATTGTTGGTGTTTTTGAATGTTGCGGTTGTTGTTGAATTTTTTGGTGTTTTTCATTGTTGGGGTTGTTGTTGAATTTTTTGGTGTTTTTCAATTTTGAGGTTTTTGTTGAATTTGTTGGAGTTTTTGAATTTTGAGGTTGTTGTTGAATTTGTTGGTGTTTTTCATTGTTGAGGTTTTTGTTGAATTTTTTGGTGTTTTTCATGGTTGAGGCTGTTGTTGAATTTTTTGATGATTTTCATTGCTGAGGTTGTTGTTGAATTTGTTGGTGTTTTTGAATGCTGAGGTTGTTGTTGAATTTTTTGGTGTTTTTCACTTTTGAGGTTGTTGTTGAATATGTTGGTCTTTTTCAATGTTTAGGCTGTTGAATTTGATGGTGTTTTTCAAAGTAGAGGTTGTTGTTGATTTTTTTGGTGTTTTTCATTATTGAGGTTTTCGTTGAATTTTTTGGTCTTTTTGAATGTTGTGATTGTTGATGAATTTTTTAATGTTATTCATTGTTGAGGTTGTTTTTGAATTTGTTGGTGTTTTTGAATGTTGAGGTTGTTGTTGTTGAATTTTTGGATGTTTTTCATTGTTGAGGTTGTTGTTGAATTAGATGGTGATTTTCAATATTGAGGTTGTTGTTGAATTTGTAGGTGATTTTCCATGTTGAGATTGTTGTTGAATTTTTTGGTGTTTTTCATTGTTGAGGTTGTTGTTGTTGAATGTTTGGATGTTTTTCATTGTTGATTTTTTTGGTGTTTTTCATTGTTGAGGTTGTTGTTGTACTTCTTGGAGTTCTTCAATGTTGAGGTTGTTGAATTTGTTTGTGTTTTTGAATGTTCAGTTTGTTGATGAATTGTTTGGTGTTTTTCATTTTTGAGCTTTTTGATGAATTTGCTCGTGTTTTCCATTGTTGAGGTTTTTGTTGAATTTGTTGGTGTTTTTGAATGTTGAGGTTGTTGATGAATTTTTTGTTGTTTTTCATATTTGAGGTTGTTGTTGAATTTGTTTGTGTTTTTGAATGTTGAGGTCGTTGATGAATTTTTTGGTGTTTTTTATTTTTGAGGTTTTTGATGAATTTGCTGGTGTTTTCCATTGTTGAGGTTTTTGTTGAATTTGTTTGTGTTTTTGAATGTTGAGGTTGTAGTTGAATTTGTTGGTGATTTTCATTGTTGTCGTGTTTGATGAATTTGTTGGTATTTTCCAATGTTGAGGTTATTGTTGAATTTGTTGATGTTTTTGAATGTTGAAGTTGTGGTTGAATTTGTTGGTGATTAACAATATTGTGGTTGTAGTTGAATTTTTTGGTTCTTTTCAATGTTGAGGTTTTGGAATTGGATCGTGCTTTTCAAAGTTGAGGTTGTTATTGAATATTTTGTTGATTTTCAATGTTGAGATTGTTGTTGAATTTTTTGGTGTATTCAATGTTTTTTTTAAAATCTTTTTGTATTTTTCAGAGTTGAGGTTTTGGTTGAATTTGTTGGTGTTTTTGAATGTTGAGGTTGTTGTTCTTATTGTTTGGTGTTATTGAATGTTGAGGTTCTTGTTGAATTTTTTGGTGATTTTCAATGTTGAGGTTGTGGTTGAATTTGTTGGTGTTTTTCCATGTTGAGGTTTTTGAATTTGTTGGTGTTTTTCGAAGTTGAGGTTGTTGTTGAATTTGTTGGTGATTTTCAATGTTCAGTTTGTTGTTGAATTTTTTGTTGTTTTTCATTGTTGAGGTTGTTGTTGTTGAATTTTTGGATGTTTTTCATTGTTGAATTTGTTGGTGATTTTCAATATTGAGGTTGTTGTTGAATTTGTTGGTGTTTTTCAATGTTTGGGTTGTTGTTGAATTTTTTGGTGTTTTTCATTGTTGAGGTTGTTGTTGTATTTCTTGGAGTTCTTCAATGTTGAGGTTGTTGAATTTGTTGGTGTTTTTCAATGTTGAGGTTTTTATTGATCTTTTTTGGTGTTTTTCATTGTTGAGGTTGTTATTGAATTTTTTTGGTGTTTTTAATTGTTGAGGTTGTTGTTGAATTTATTGATGTTTTTCATTGCTGTGGTTGTTGTTGAAATTGTTGGTGTTTTTGAATGTTGAGGTTGTTGTTGAATTTTTTGGTGTTTTTCATTGTTGAGGTTGTTGTTGAACTTGTTGGAGGTTTTCAATGTTGAGGTTGTTTTTGAATTTGTTGGTGTTTTTGAATGTTGAGGTTGTTGTTGTTGAATTTTTGAATGTTTTTCATTGTTGAGGTTGTTGTTGAATTAGATGGTGATTTTCAATATTGAGGTTGTTGTTGAATTTGTAGGTGTTTTTCAATGTTGAGGTTGTTGTTGAATTTTTTGGTGTTTTTCATTGTTGAGGTTGTTGTTGTTGAATGTTTGGATGTTTTTCATTGTTGAATTTTTTGGTGTTTTTCATTGTTGAGGTTGTTGAATTTGTTTGTGCTTCTGAATGTTCAGGTTGTTGATGAATTTTTTGTTGTTTTTCATATTTGAGATTGTTGTTGAATTTGTTTGTGTTTTTGAATGTTGAGGTTGTTGATGAATTTTTTGGTGTTTTTCATTTTTGAGGTTTTTGATGAATTTGTTTGTGTTTTCCATTGTTGCAGGTTTTTGTTGAATTTGTTTGTGTATTTAAATGTTGAGGTTGTTGTTGAATTTGTTGGTGTTTTTCAATGTTGAGGTTGTTGTTGAATTAGATGGTGATTTTCAATATTGAGGTTGTTGTTGAATTTGTAGGTGTTTTTCCATGTTGAGATTGTTGTTGAATTTTTTGGTGTTTTTCATTGTTGAGGTTGTTGTTGTTGAATGTTTGGATGTTTTTCATTGTTGATTTTTTTGGTGTTTTTCATTGTTGAGGTTGTTGTTGTACTTCTTGTACTTCTTCAATGTTGAGGTTGTTGAATTTGTTTGTGCTTTTGAATGTTCAGGTTGTTGATGAATTTTTTGGTGTTTTTCATTTTTGAGCTTTTTGATGAATTTGCTCGTGTTTTCCATTGTTGAGGTTTTTGTTGAATTTGTTGGTGTTTTTGAATGTTGAGGTTGTTGATGAATTTTTTGTTGTTTTTCATATTTGAGGTTGTGGTTGAATTTGTTTGTGTTTTTGAATGTTGAGGTTGTTGATGAATTTTTTGGTGTTTTTCATTTTTGAGGTTTTTGATGAATTTGTTGGTGTTTTCCATTGTTGAGGTTTTTGTTGAATTTGTTTGTGTTTTTCAATGATAAGGTTGTTGAATTTGTTGGAATTTTTCAAAGTTCAGGTTGTTGTTGATATTTTTGTTGCATTTCATTGTTGAGGTTTTGGTTGAATTTATTGTTGTTTTTGAATGTTGAGGTTGTTGTTTTTATTTTTTGGTGTTATTTAATGTTGAGGTTCTTGTTGACTTTTTTGGTGTTTTTCATTGTTGAGGTTGTTGTTGAATTTTTTGGTGTTTTTCAATGTTGAGGTTTTTGTTGAATTTGTTGGAGTTTTTGAATTTTGAGGTTGTTGTTGAATTTGTTGGTGTTTTTCAATGTTGAGGTTGTTGTTGAATTTTTTGGTGTTTTTCATGGTTGAGGTTGTTGTTAAATATTTTGGTGTTTTTCAATGTTGAGGTTGTTGTTGAATTTTTTGGTGTATTCAATGTAATTTTTTGAATCTTTTTGTATTTTTCAAAATTGAAATTGCAGTTGAATATCTTGGTGCTTTTCATTGTTGAGGTTGTTGTTGAAATTGTTGGATTTTTTTCAATGTTGAGGTTGCTGTTGAATTTGATGGTGTTTTCAAATCTGAGGTTGTTGTTGAATTTTTTGGTGTATTTGAATGTTGTGGTAGTTGTTGAAATTCTTGGAATTTTTCAATGTTGAGTTTTTTATTGATCTTTTTTGGTGTTTTTCATTGTTGAGGTTGTTATTGAATTTTTTTTTTGGTGTTTTTCATTGTTGAGGTTGTTGTTGAATTTATTGATGTTTTTCATTGCTGTGGTTGTTGTTGAAATTGTTGGTGTTTTTGAATGTTGCGGTTGTTGTTGAATTTTTTGGTGTTTTTCATTGTTGAGGTTGTTGTTGAATTTTTTGGTGTTTTTCAATTTTGAGGTTTTTGTTGAATTTGTTGCAGTTTTTGAATTTTGAGGTTGTTGTTGAATTTGTTGGTGTTTTTCATTGTTGAGGTTTTTGTTGAATTTTTTGGTGTTTTTCATGGTTGAGGCTGTTGTTGAATTTTTTGATGATTTTCATTGCTGAGGTTGTTGTTGAATTTGTTGGTGTTTTTGAATGCTGAGGTTGTTGTTGAATTTTTTGGTGTTTTTCACTTTTGAGGTTGTTGTTGAATATGTTGGTCTTTTTCAATGTTAAGGCTGTTGAATTTGTTGGTGTTTTTCAAAGTAGAGGTTGTTGTTGATTTTTTTGGTGTTTTTCATTTTTGAGGTTTTCGTTGAATTTTTTGGTCTTTTTGAATGTTGTGATTGTTGATGAATTTTTTAGTGTTATTCATTGTTGAGGTTGTTTTTGAATTTGTTGGTGTTTTTGAATGTTGAGGTTGTTGTTGTTGAATTTTTGGATGTTTTTCATTGTTGAGGTTGTTGTTGAATTAGATGGTGATTTTCAATATTGAGGTTGTTGTTGAATTTGTAGGTGATTTTCCATGTTGAGATTGTTGTTGAATTTTTTGGTGTTTTTCATTGTTGAGGTTGTTGTTGTTGAATGTTTGGATGTTTTTCATTGTTGATTTTTTTGGTGTTTTTCATTGTTGAGGTTGTTGTTGTACTTCTTGGAGTTCTTCAATGTTGAGGTTGTTGAATTTGTTTGTGTTTTTGAATGTTCAGTTTGTTGATGAATTGTTTGGTGTTTTTCATTTTTGAGCTTTTTGATGAATTTGCTCGTGTTTTCCATTGTTGAGGTTTTTGTTGAATTTGTTGGTGTTTTTGAATGTTGAGGTTGTTGATGAATTTTTTGTTGTTTTTCATATTTGAGGTTGTTGTTGAATTTGTTTGTGTTTTTGAATGTTGAGGTCGTTGATGAATTTTTTGGTGTTTTTCATTTTTGAGGTTTTTGATGAATTTGTTGGTGTTTTCCATTGTTGAGGTTTTTGTTGAATTTGTTTGTGTTTTTGAATGTTGAGGTTGTAGTTGAATTTGTTGGTGATTTTCATTGTTGACGTGTTTGATGAATTTGTTGGTATTTTCCAATGTTGAGGTTATTGTTGAATTTGTTGATGTTTTTGAATGTTGAGGTTGTGGTTGAATTTGTTGGTGATTAACAATATTGTGGTTGTAGTTGAATTTTTTGGTTCTTTTCAATGTTGAGGTTTTGGAATTGGATCGTGCTTTTCAAAGTTGAGGTTGTTATTGAATATTTTGTTGATTTTCAATGTTGAGATTGTTGTTGAATTTTTTGGTGTATTCAATGTTTTTTTTAAATCTTTTTGTATTTTTCAGTGTTGAGGTTTTGGTTGAATTTGTTGGTGTTTTTGAATGTTGAGGTTGTTGTTCTTATTGTTTGGTGTTATTGAATGTTGAGGTTCTTGTTGAATTTTTTGGTGATTTTCAATGTTGAGGTTGTGGTTGTATTTGTTGGTGTTTTTCCATGTTGAGGTTTTTGAATTTGTTGGTGTTTTTCGAAGTTGAGGTTGTTGTTGAATTTGTTGGTGATTTTCAATGTTCAGTTTGTTGTTGAATTTTTTGTTGTTTTTCATTGTTGAGGTTGTTGTTGTTGAATTTTTGGATGTTTTTCATTGTTGAATTTGTTGGTGATTTTCAATATTGAGGTTGTTGTTGAATTTGTTGGTGTTTTTCAATGTTGGGGTTGTTGTTGAATTTTTTGGTGTTTTTCATTGTTGAGGTTGTTGTTGTATTTCTTGGAGTTCTTCAATGTTGAGGTTGTTGAATTTGTTGGTGTTTTTCAATGTTGAGGTTTTTATTGATCTTTTTTGGTGTTTTTCATTGTTGAGGTTGTTATTGAATTTTTTTGGTGTTTTTAATTGTTGAGGTTGTTGTTGAATTTATTGATGTTTTTCATTGCTGTGGTTGTTGTTGAAATTGTTGGTGTTTTTGAATGTTGAGGTTGTTGTTGAATTTTTTGGTGTTTTTCATTGTTGAGGTTGTTGTTGAACTTGTTGGAGGTTTTCAATGTTGAGGTTATTGTTGAATTTGTTGGTGTTTTTCAAAGATGAGGTTGTTGAATTTGCTGGAGTTTTTCAAAGTTGAGGTTGTTGTTGATTTTTTTGGTTTTTTCATTGTTGAGGTTTTGCTTGAATTTGTTGGTGTTTTTGAATGTTGAGGTTGTTGTTTTTATCTTTTGGTGTTATTGAATGTTGAGGTTCTTGTTGAACTTTTTCGTGTTTTTCATTGTTGAGGTTGTTGCTGAATTTTTTGGTGTTTTTCAATGTTGAGGTTATGTTGAATTTGTTGGTGTTTTTCAATGTTGAGGTTGTTGTTGAATTTGTTGGTGTTTTTCATGGTTGAGGTTGATGTTGAATTTGTTGGTGTTATTGAATGCTGAGGTTGTTGTTGAATTTTTTGGTGCTTTTCACTTTTGAGGTTGTTGTTGAATATGTTGGTCTTTTTCAATGTTGAGGCTGTTGAATTTGTATGTGTTTTTCAAAGTAGAGGTTGTTGTTGAATTTTTTGGTGTTTTTCATTTTTGAGGTTTTCGTTGAATTTTTTGGTCTTTTTGAATGTTGTGATTGTTGATGAATTTTTTAGTGTTATTCATTGTTGAGGTTGTTTTTGAATTTGTTGGTGTTTTTGAATGTTGAGGTTGTTGTTGTTGAATTTTTGGATGTTTTTCATTGTTGAGGTTGTTGTTGAATTAGATGGTGATTTTCAATATTGAGGTTGTTGTTGAATTTGTAGGTGATTTTCCATGTTGAGATTGTTGTTGAATTTTTTGGTGTTTTTCATTGTTGAGGTTGTTGTTGTTGAATGTTTGGATGTTTTTCATTGTTGATTTTTTTGGTGTTTTTCATTGTTGAGGTTGTTGTTGTACTTCTTGGAGTTGTTCAATGTTGAGGTTGTTGAATTTGTTTGTGTTTTTGAATGTTCAGTTTGTTGATGAATTGTTTGGTGTTTTTCATTTTTGAGCTTTTTGATGAATTTGCTCGTGTTTTCCATTGTTGAGGTTTTTGTTGAATTTGTTGGTGTTTTTGAATGTTGAGGTTGTTGATGAATTTTTTGTTGTTTTTCATATTTGAGGTTGTTGTTGAATTTGTTTGTGTTTTTGAATGTTGAGGTCGTTGATGAATTTTTTGGTGTTTTTCATTTTTGAGGTTTTTGATGAATTTGTTGGTGTTTTCCATTGTTGAGGTTTTTGTTGAATTTGTTTGTGTTTTTGAATGTTGAGGTTGTAGTTGAATTTGTTGGTGATTTTCATTGTTGACGTGTTTGATGAATTTGTTGGTATTTTCCAATGTTGAGGTTATTGTTGAATTTGTTGATGTTTTTGAATGTTGAGGTTGTGGTTGAATTTGTTGGTGATTAACAATATTGTGGTTGTAGTTGAATTTTTTGGTTCTTTTCAATGTTGAGGTTTTGGAATTGGATCGTGCTTTTCAAAGTTGAGGTTGTTATTGAATATTTTGTTGATTTTCAATGTTGAGATTGTTGTTGAATTTTTTGGTGTATTCAATGTTTTTTTTAAATCTTTTTGTATTTTTCAGTGTTGAGGTTTTGGTTGAATTTGTTGGTGTTTTTGAATGTTGAGGTTGTTGTTCTTATTGTTTGGTGTTATTGAATGTTGAGGTTCTTGTTGAATTTTTTGGTGATTTTCAATGTTGAGGTTGTGGTTGTATTTGTTGGTGTTTTTCCATGTTGAGGTTTTTGAATTTGTTGGTGTTTTTCGAAGTTGAGGTTGTTGTTGAATTTGTTGGTGATTTTCAATGTTCAGTTTGTTGTTGAATTTTTTGTTGTTTTTCATTGTTGAGGTTGTTGTTGTTGAATTTTTGGATGTTTTTCATTGTTGAATTTGTTGGTGATTTTCAATATTGAGGTTGTTGTTGAATTTGTTGGTGTTTTTCAATGTTGGGGTTGTTGTTGAATTTTTTGGTGTTTTTCATTGTTGAGGTTGTTGTTGTATTTCTTGGAGTTCTTCAATGTTGAGGTTGTTGAATTTGTTGGTGTTTTTCAATGTTGAGGTTTTTATTGATCTTTTTTGGTGTTTTTCATTGTTGAGGTTGTTATTGAATTTTTTTGGTGTTTTTAATTGTTGAGGTTGTTGTTGAATTTATTGATGTTTTTCATTGCTGTGGTTGTTGTTGAAATTGTTGGTGTTTTTGAATGTTGAGGTTGTTGTTGAATTTTTTGGTGTTTTTCATTGTTGAGGTTGTTGTTGAACTTGTTGGAGGTTTTCAATGTTGAGGTTATTGTTGAATTTGTTGGTGTTTTTCAAAGATGAGGTTGTTGAATTTGCTGGAGTTTTTCAAAGTTGAGGTTGTTGTTGATTTTTTTGGTTTTTTCATTGTTGAGGTTTTGCTTGAATTTGTTGGTGTTTTTGAATGTTGAGGTTGTTGTTTTTATCTTTTGGTGTTATTGAATGTTGAGGTTCTTGTTGAACTTTTTCGTGTTTTTCATTGTTGAGGTTGTTGCTGAATTTTTTGGTGTTTTTCAATGTTGAGGTTATGTTGAATTTGTTGGTGTTTTTCAATGTTGAGGTTGTTGTTGAATTTGTTGGTGTTTTTCATGGTTGAGGTTGATGTTGAATTTGTTGGTGTTATTGAATGCTGAGGTTGTTGTTGAATTTTTTGGTGCTTTTCACTTTTGAGGTTGTTGTTGAATATGTTGGTCTTTTTCAATGTTGAGGCTGTTGAATTTGTATGTGTTTTTCAAAGTAGAGGTTGTTGTTGAATTTTTTGGTGTTTTTCATTTTTGAGGTTTTCGTTGAATTTTTTGGACTTTTTGAATGTTGCGATTGTTGATGAATTTTTTGGTGTTATTCATTGTTGAGGTTGTTTTTGAATTTGTTGGTGTTTTTGAATGTTGAGGTTGTTGTTGTTGAATTTTTGGATGTTTTTCATTGTTGAGGTTGTTGTTGAATTAGATGGTGATTTTCAATATTGAGGTTGTTGTTGAATTTGTAGGTGTTTTTCAATGTTGAGGTTGTTGTTGAATTTTTTGGTGTTTTTCATTGTTGAGGTTGTTGTTGTTGAATGTTTGGATGTTTTTCATTGTTGAATTTTTTGGTGTTTTTCATTGTTGAGGTTGTTGAATTTGTTTGTGCTTCTGAATGTTCAGGTTGTTGATGAATTTTTTGTTGTTTTTCATATTTGAGGTTGTTGTTGAATTTGTTTGTGTTTTTGAATGTTGAGGTTGTTGATGAATTTTTTGGTGTTTTTCATTTTTGAGGTTTTTGATGAATTTGTTTGTGTATTCCATTGTTGCAGGTTTTTGTTGAATTTGTTTGTTTTTTTGAATGTTGAGGTTGTAGTTGAATTTGTTGGTGTTTTTCATTGTTGAGGTTTTTGATGAATTTGTTGGTGTTTTCCAATGTTAATGTTATTGCTGAATTTGTTGGTGTTTTTGATTGTTGAGGTTGTGGTTGAATTTGTTGGTGATTAACAGTATTGAGGTTGTAGTTGAATTTTTTGGTGCTTTTCAATGTTGAGGTTTTGGAATTGGATCGTGCTTTTCAAAGTTGAGGTTGTTATTGAATATTTTGTTGATTTTCAATGTTGAGATTGTTGTTGAATTTTTTGGTGTATTCAATGTTTTTTTTTGAATCTTTTTGTATTTTTCAATGTTGAGGTTGTTGTTGATTTTTTTGGTGTTTTTCATTGTTGAGGTTTTGATTGAATTTGTTGGTGTTTTTGAATATTGAGGTTGTTGTTTTTATTGTTTGTTATTGAATGTTGAGGTTCTTATTGAAAATCAGCAAGAAATTCAACAAGAACCTCAACATTCAAAAAATTTAACAACACCCTCAACATTGGAAAACACCAAAATATTCAAAAACAACCTCAACTTTGAAAAACACGATCCAATTCCTAAACCTCAACATTGAAAAGCACCAAAAAATTCAACTACAACCTCAACATTCAAAAACACCAGCAAATTCAACCACAACCTCAACATTGAAAATCAGCAAGAAATTCAACGTTGAGGTTGTGGTTGAATTTGTTGGTGTTTTTGAATGTTGAGGTTGTAATTGAATTTGTTGGTATTTTCCGTTGTTTAGGTTTTTGATGAATTTGTTGCTGGTTTCCATTGTTGAAGGTTTTGTTGAATTTGTTGGTGATTAACAATATTGAGGTTGTAGTTGAATTTTTTGGTGCTTTTCAATGTTGAGGTTTAGGAATTGGATCGTGTTTTTCAAAGTTGAGGTTGTTTTTGAATATTTTGGTGTTTTCCAATGTTGAGGGTGTTGTTAAATTTTTTGGTGCTTTCATTGTTGAGGTTTTTGTTGAATTTGATGGTGATTTTCAATGTTGAGTTTGTGTTGAATTTTTTGGTGTTTTTCATTGATGTGTTAATTGTTGAAATTCTTGGAGTTTTTCAATGTTGAGGTTTTTATTGATATTTTTGGTGTTTTTCATTGTTGAGGTTGTTGTTGAATTTATTGATGTTTTTCATTGCTTTGGTTGTTGTTGAAATTGTTGGTGTTTTTCATTGTTGAGGTTGTTGTTCAATTTGTTGGAGGTTTTTCAATGTTGAGGTTATTGTTGAATTTGTTGGTGTTTTTCAATGATGAGGTTGTTGAATTTGTTGGAGTTTTTCAAAGTTGAGGTTGTTGTTGATATTTTTGGTGCATTTCATTGTTGAGGTTTTGTTTGAATTGATTGGTGTTTTTGAATGTTGAGGTTGTTGTTGAATTTTTTGGTGTATTCAATGTACTTTTTTGAATCTTTTTGTGTTTTTCAAAATTGAGATTGCAGTTGAATATCTTGGTGTTTTTCATTGTTGAGGTTGTTATTGAAATTGTTGGAGTTTTTCTATGTTGAGGTTGCCGTTGAATTTGATGGTGTTTTCAAAGTTGAGGTTGTTGTTGAATTTGTTGGTGTAATTGAATGTTGAGGTTCTTAAATCTGTTGGTGTTTTTCAAAATTGAGGTTATTGTTGAATTTTTTGGTGTTTTCAATTGTTGTGGTAGTTGTTGAAAATCTTGGAGTTTTTCAATGTTGAGGTTTTTATTGATCTTTTTTGGTGTTTTTCATTGTTGAGGTTGTTATTGAATTTTTTTGGTGTTTTTCATTGTTGAGGTTGTTGTTGAATTTATTGATGTTTTTCATTGCTGTGGTTGTTGTTGAAATTGTTGGTGTTTTTGAATGTTGCGGTTGTTGTTGTTGAATTCATTGGTGTTTTTCATTGTAGAGGTTGTTGTTGAACTTGTTGGAGGTTTTCAATGTTGAGGATATTGTTGAATTTGTTGGTGTTTTTCAATGATGAGGTTGTTGAATTTGCTGGAGTTTTTCAAAGTTGAGGTTGTTGTTGATTTTTTTGGTTTTTTCATTGTTGAGGTTTTGGTTGAATTTGTTGGTGTTTTTGAATGTTGAGGTTGTTGCTTTTATCTTTTGGTGTTATTGAATGTTGAGGTTCTTGTTGAATTTTTTGGTGTTTTTCATTGTTGAGGTTGTTGTTGAATTTTTTGGTGTTTTTCATTGTTGAGGTTGTTGTTGTTGAATTTTTGGATGTCTTTCATTGTTGAATTTGTTGGTGATTTTAAATATTGAGGTTGTTGTTGAATTTGTTGGTGTTTTTCAATGTTGGGGTTGTTGTTGAATTTTTTGGTGTTTTTCATTGTTGAGGTTGTTGTTGTATTTCTTGGAGTTCTTCAATGTTGAGGTTGTTGAATTTGTTGGTGCTTTTGAATGTTGAGGTTGTTGATGAATTTATTGGTGTTTTACATTTATGAGGTTTTTGATGAATTTGTTGGTGTTTTCCATTGTTGAGGCTTTTGTTGAATTTGTTGGTGTTTTCCATTGTTGAGGTTTTTGTTGCATTTGTTGGTGATTAACAATATTGAGGTTGTAGTTGAATGTTTTGGTGCTTTTCAATGTTGAGGTTTAGGAATTGGATCGTGCTGTTCAAAGTTGAGGTTGTTTCTGAATATTTTAATGTTTTTCAATGTTGAGGTTGTTGTTGAATTTTTTGGTGTATTCAATGTTTTTTTTTAATCTTTTTGTATTTTTCAAAATTGTGGTTGCAGTTGAATTTGTTGGTGTTTTTCATTGTTGAGTTTGTTATTCAAATTGTTGGAGTTTTTGAATGTTGAGGTTGCAGTTGAATTTGTTGGTGTTTTTCAAAGCTGAGGTTGTTGTTGAATTTGTTGGTTTTTTTGAATGTTGAGGTTTTTAAATCTGTTGGTGTTTTTCAAAATTGAGGTTGTTGTTGAATTATATTGGTGTTTTTCATTGTTGAGGTTTTTGTTGAATTTGATGGTGATTTTCAATATTGAGTTTGTTGTCGAATTTTTTGGTGTTTTTCATTGTTGAGGTAATTGTTGAAATTCTTGGAGTTTTTCAATGTTGAGGTTTTATTGATTTTTTTCCTGTTTTTCATCGTTGAGGTTGTTGTTGAATTTTTTTGGTGTTTTTCATTATTGAGGTTGTTGTTGAAATTGTTGGTGTTTTATAATGTTGAGGTTGTTGAATTTGTTGGATTTTTTCAAAGATGAGTTTGTTGTTGAATTTTTTGGTGTTTTTCATTGTTGAGGTTGATGTTGTTGTATTTTTTGGTGTTTTTCATTGTTGAGGTTGTTTTTGAATTTGTTGGTGTTGATTAATGTTGAGGTTGTTGTTGAATGTTTTGATGTTTTTCATTGTTGAGGTTGTTGTTGAACTTGTTGGAGGTTTTCAATGTTGAGGTTATTGTTGAATTTGTTGGTGTTTTTCAATGATGAGGTTGTTGAATTTGCTGGAGTTTTTCAAAGTTGAGGTTGTTGTTGATTTTTTTGGTTTTTTCATTGTTGAGGTTTTGGTTGAATTTGTTGGTGTTTTTGAATGTTGAGTTTGTTGCTTTTATCTTTTGGTGTTATTGAATGTTGAGGTTCTTGTTGAATTTGTTGGTGTTTTTCATTGTTGAGGTTGTTGTTGAATTTTTTGGTGTTTTTCAATGTTGAGGTTTTTCTTGAATTTGTTGGAGTTTTTGAATTTTGAGGTTGTTGTTGAATTTGTTGGTGTTTTTCATGGTTGAGGTTGTTGTTGAATTTGTTGGTGTTTTTGAATGCTGAGGTTGTTGTTGAATTTTTTGGTGCTTTTCACTTTTGAGGTTGTTGTTGAATATGTTGGTCTTTTTCAATGTTGAGGCTGTTGAATTTGTTGGTGTTTTTCAAAGTAGAGGTTGTTGTTGAATTTTTTGGTGTTCTTCATTTTTGAGGTTTTCGTTGAATTTGTTGGTCTTTTTGAGTGTTGTGATTGTTGATGAATTTTTTGGTGTTATTCATTGTTGAGGTTGTTTTTGAATTTGTTGGTGTTTTTGAATGTTGAGGTTGTTGTTGTTGAATTTTTGGATGTTTTTCATTGTTGTGGTTGTTGTTGAATTAGATGGTGATTTTCAATATTGAGGTTGTTGTTGAATTTGTAGGTGATTTTCAATGTTGAGGTTGTTGTTGAATTTTTGGGTGTTTTTCATTGTTGAGGTTGTTGTTGTTGAATGTTTGGATGTTTTTCATTGTTGAATTTTTTGGTGTTTTTCATTGTTGAGGTTGTTGAATTTGTTTGTGCTCTGAATGTTCAGGTTGTTGATGAATTTTTTGGTGTTTTTCATATTTGAGGTTGTTGTTGAATTTGTTTGTGTTTTTGAATGTTGAGGTTGTTGATGAATTTTTTGGTGTTTTTCATTTTTGAGGTTTTTGATGAATTTGTTTGTGTTTTCCATTGTTGCAGGTTTTTGTTGAATTTGTTTGTTTTTTTGAATGTTGAGGTTGTAGTTGAATTTGTTGGTGATTAACAATATTGAGGTTGCAGTTGAATTTTTTGGGGCTTTTCAATGTTGAGGTTTTGTAATTGGATCGTGCTTTTCAAAGTTGAGGTTGTTATTGAATATTTTTATTGATTTTCAATGTTGAGATTGTTGTTGATTTTTTTGGTGTTTTTCATTGTTGATGTTTTGGTTGAATTTGTTGGTGTTTTTGAATGTTGAGGTTGTTGTTTTTATTGTTTGGTGTTATTGAATGTTGAGGTTCTTTTTTTTGCTGATTTGAATGTTGAGGTTGTTGTTTTTATTGTTTGGTGTTATTGAATGTTGAGGTTCTTTTTTTTGCTGATTTTCAATGTTGAGGTTGTGGTTGAATTTGTTGGTGTTTTTCCATGTTGAGGTTTTTGAATTTGTTGGTGTTTTTCAAAGTTGAGGTTGTTGTTGAATTTGTTGGTGATTTTCAATGTTCAGTTTGTTGTTGAATTTTATTGGTGTTTTTCATTGTTGAGGTTGTTATTCAAATTGTTGAAGTTTTTGAATGTTGAGGTTGCAGTTGAATTTGTTGGTGTTTTTCAAAGCTGAGGTTGTTGTTGAATTTGTTGGTGTATTTGAATGTTGAGGTTGTTAAATCTGTTGGTGTTTTTCAAAATTGAGGTTGTTGTTGAATTTTAATGGTGTTTTTCATTGTTGAGGTTTTTGTTGAATTTGATGGTGATTTTCAATATTGAGTTTGTTGTCGAATTTTTTGGTGTTTTTCATTGTTGTGGTAATTGTTGAAATTCTTGGAGTTTTTCAATGTTGAGGTTTTTATAGATTTTTTTCCTGTTTTTCATCGTTGAGGTTGTTGTTGAACTTTTTGATGTTTTTCATTATTGAGGTTATTGTTGAAATTGTTGGTGTTTTTTAATGTTGAGGTTGTTGAATTAGTGGGTTATTTTCAAAGATGAGTTTGTTGTTGAATTTTTTGGTGTATTTCATTGTTGAGGTTGTTTTTGTTGAATTTTTTGGTGCTTTTCATTGTTGAGGTTGTTGTTGAATTTGTTGGTGTTGATTAATGTAGAGGTTGTTGTTGAATGTTTTGGTGTTTTTCATTGTTGAGGTTGTTGTTTTTGAATTTTTGGATGTTTTTCATTGTTGAGGTTGTTGTTGAATTTGTTGGTGATTTTCAATATTGAGGTTGTTGTTGAATTTGTTGGTGTTTTTCAATGTTCAGGTTGTTGTTGAATTTTTTGGTGTTTTTCATTGTTGAGGTTGTTGTGGAATTTGATGCTTTTGATTAATGTTGAGGTTGTTGTTAACTGTTTTGGTGGTTTTCATTGTTGAGGTTGTTGTTTTTGTATTTTTGAATGTTTTTCATTGTTGAGGTTGTTGTTGAATTTGATGGTGATTTTCAATATTGAGGTTGTTTTTGAATTTGTTGTTGTTTTTCAATGTTGGGGTTGTTGTTGAATTTTTTGGTGTCTTTCATTGTTGAGGTTGTTGTTGTTGTTGAATTTTTTCATGTTTTTCATTGTTGAGGTTGTTGTTGAATTTGTTGGTGATTTTCAATATTGAGGTCGTTGTTGAATTTGTTGGTGTTTTTCAATGTTGGGGTTGTTGTTGAATTTTTTGGTGTTTTTCATTGTTGAGGTTGTTGTGGAATTTGTTGGAGCTCTTCAATGTTGAGGTTGTTGAATTTGCAGGTGTTTTTGAATGTTGAGGTTGTTGATGAATTTTTTGGTGTTTTTCATTGTTGAGGATTTTGAAGAATTTGTTGGTGTTTTCCATTGTTGAGGTTGTAGTTGAATTTGTTGGTATTTTTCATTTTTGAGGATTTTGATGAATTTGTTGGTGGTTTCCATTGTTGAGGTTTTTGTTGAATTTGTTGGTGATTAACAATATTGAGGTTGTAGTTGAATTTTTTTTTGTTTTTCAATGTTGAGGTTTTGGAATTGGATCGTGTTTTTCAAAGTTGAGGTTGTTTTTGAATATTTTGGTGTTTTGAATGCTGAGGTTGTTGTTGAATTTTTTGGTGTTTTTCATTGTTGAGGTTGTTGTTGAATAACTTGGTGTTTTTCAATGTTGAGGTTGTTGAATTTGTTGGTGTTTTTCAAAGTAGAGGTTTTTGATGAATTTTTTGGTGTTTATCATTTTTGAGGCTTTCGTTGAATTTGTTGGTGTTTTTGAATGTTGTGGTTGTTGTTTTTATTTTTCAGTGTTTTTCATTGTTGAGGTTTTTGTTGAATTTGTTGGAGATTTTCAATGTTGAGGTTGTTGTTGAATTTGTTGGTGTTTTTTTTAATGTTCATGTTGTTGAATTTGTTGGTTTTTTTCAAAGATGAGTTTGTTGTTGAATTTTTTTGGTGTTTTTCATTGTTGAGGTTGTTGTTGTTGAATTTTTGGATGTTTTTCATTGTTGAGGTTGTTGTTGAATTTGTCGGTGATTTTCAATATTGAGGTTGTTGTTGAATTTGTTGGTGTTTTTCAATGTTGGGGTTGTTGTTGTATTTGTTGGTGTAGATTAATGTTGAGGTTGTTGTTGAATGTTTTGGTGTTTTTCATTGTTGAGGTTGTTGTTGATGAATTTTTTCATGTTTTTCATTGTTGAGCTTGTTGTTGAAATTGTTGGTGATTTTCAATATTGAGGATGTTGTTGAATTTGTTGGTGTTTTTCAATGTTGGGGTTGTTGTTGAATTTTTTGGTGTTTTTCATTGTTGAGGTTGTTGTGGAATTTGTTGGTGTTGATAAATGTTGAGGTTGTTGTTGAATGTTTTGGTGTTTTTCATTGTTGAGGTTGTTGTTGAATTTGTTGGTGTTTTTGAATGTTGAGGTTGTAGTTGAATTTGTTGTTATTTTTCATTGCTGAGGTTTTTGATGAATTTGTTGCTGGTTTCCAATGTTGAAGGTTTTGTTGAATTTGTTGATGATTAACAATATTGAGGTTGTAGTTGAATTTTTTGGTGCTTTTCAATGTTGAGGTTTACGAATTGGATCGTGTTTTTCAAAGTTGAGGATGTTTTTGAAAATTTTGGTGTTTTTCAATGTTGAGGGTGTTGTTGAATTTTTTTGGTGTTTTCATTGTTGAGGTTGTTGAATTTGTTTGTGCTCTGAATGTTCAGGTTGTTGATGAATTTTTTGGTGTTTTTCATATTTGAGGTTGTTGTTGAATTTGTTTGTGTTTTTGAATGTTGAGGTTGTTGATGAATTTTTTGGTGTTTTTCATTTTTGAGGTTTTTGATGAATTTGTTTGTGTTTTCCATTGTTGCAGGTTTTTGTTGAATTTGTTTGTTTTTTTGAATGTTGAGGTTGTAGTTGAATTTGTTGGTGATTAACAATATTGAGGTTGCAGTTGAATTTTTTGGGGCTTTTCAATGTTGAGGTTTTGTAATTGGATCGTGCTTTTCAAAGTTGAGGTTGTTATTGAATATTTTTATTGATTTTCAATGTTGAGATTGTTGTTGATTTTTTTGGTGTTTTTCATTGTTGATGTTTTGGTTGAATTTGTTGGTGTTTTTGAATGTTGAGGTTGTTGTTTTTATTGTTTGGTGTTATTGAATGTTGAGGTTCTTTTTTTTGCTGATTTGAATGTTGAGGTTGTTGTTTTTATTGTTTGGTGTTATTGAATGTTGAGGTTCTTTTTTTTGCTGATTTTCAATGTTGAGGTTGTGGTTGAATTTGTTGGTGTTTTTCCATGTTGAGGTTTTTGAATTTGTTGGTGTTTTTCAAAGTTGAGGTTGTTGTTGAATTTGTTGGTGATTTTCAATGTTCAGTTTGTTGTTGAATTTTATTGGTGTTTTTCATTGTTGAGGTTGTTATTCAAATTGTTGAAGTTTTTGAATGTTGAGGTTGCAGTTGAATTTGTTGGTGTTTTTCAAAGCTGAGGTTGTTGTTGAATTTGTTGGTGTATTTGAATGTTGAGGTTGTTAAATCTGTTGGTGTTTTTCAAAATTGAGGTTGTTGTTGAATTTTAATGGTGTTTTTCATTGTTGAGGTTTTTGTTGAATTTGATGGTGATTTTCAATATTGAGTTTGTTGTCGAATTTTTTGGTGTTTTTCATTGTTGTGGTAATTGTTGAAATTCTTGGAGTTTTTCAATGTTGAGGTTTTTATAGATTTTTTTCCTGTTTTTCATCGTTGAGGTTGTTGTTGAACTTTTTGATGTTTTTCATTATTGAGGTTATTGTTGAAATTGTTGGTGTTTTTTAATGTTGAGGTTGTTGAATTAGTGGGTTATTTTCAAAGATGAGTTTGTTGTTGAATTTTTTGGTGTATTTCATTGTTGAGGTTGTTTTTGTTGAATTTTTTGGTGCTTTTCATTGTTGAGGTTGTTGTTGAATTTGTTGGTGTTGATTAATGTAGAGGTTGTTGTTGAATGTTTTGGTGTTTTTCATTGTTGAGGTTGTTGTTTTTGAATTTTTGGATGTTTTTCATTGTTGAGGTTGTTGTTGAATTTGTTGGTGATTTTCAATATTGAGGTTGTTGTTGAATTTGTTGGTGTTTTTCAATGTTCAGGTTGTTGTTGAATTTTTTGGTGTTTTTCATTGTTGAGGTTGTTGTGGAATTTGATGCTTTTGATTAATGTTGAGGTTGTTGTTAACTGTTTTGGTGGTTTTCATTGTTGAGGTTGTTGTTTTTGTATTTTTGAATGTTTTTCATTGTTGAGGTTGTTGTTGAATTTGATGGTGATTTTCAATATTGAGGTTGTATTTGAATTTGTTGTTGTTTTTCAATGTTGGGGTTGTTGTTGAATTTTTTGGTGTCTTTCATTGTTGAGGTTGTTGTTGTTGTTGAATTTTTTCATGTTTTTCATTGTTGAGGTTGTTGTTGAATTTGTTGGTGATTTTCAATATTGAGGTCGTTGTTGAATTTGTTGGTGTTTTTCAATGTTGGGGTTGTTGTTGAATTTTTTGGTGTTTTTCATTGTTGAGGTTGTTGTGGAATTTGTTGGAGCTCTTCAATGTTGAGGTTGTTGAATTTGCAGGTGTTTTTGAATGTTGAGGTTGTTGATGAATTTTTTGGTGTTTTTCATTGTTGAGGATTTTGAAGAATTTGTTGGTGTTTTCCATTGTTGAGGTTGTAGTTGAATTTGTTGGTATTTTTCATTTTTGAGGATTTTGATGAATTTGTTGGTGGTTTCCATTGTTGAGGTTTTTGTTGAATTTGTTGGTGATTAACAATATTGAGGTTGTAGTTGAATTTTTTTTTGTTTTTCAATGTTGAGGTTTTGGAATTGGATCGTGTTTTTCAAAGTTGAGGTTGTTTTTGAATATTTTGGTGTTTTGAATGCTGAGGTTGTTGTTGAATTTTTTGGTGTTTTTCATTGTTGAGGTTGTTGTTGAATAACTTGGTGTTTTTCAATGTTGAGGTTGTTGAATTTGTTGGTGTTTTTCAAAGTAGAGGTTTTTGATGAATTTTTTGGTGTTTATCATTTTTGAGGCTTTCGTTGAATTTGTTGGTGTTTTTGAATGTTGTGGTTGTTGTTTTTATTTTTCAGTGTTTTTCATTGTTGAGGTTTTTGTTGAATTTGTTGGAGATTTTCAATGTTGAGGTTGTTGTTGAATTTGTTGGTGTTTTTTTTAATGTTCATGTTGTTGAATTTGTTGGTTTTTTTCAAAGATGAGTTTGTTGTTGAATTTTTTTGGTGTTTTTCATTGTTGAGGTTGTTGTTGTTGAATTTTTGGATGTTTTTCATTGTTGAGGTTGTTGTTGAATTTGTCGGTGATTTTCAATATTGAGGTTGTTGTTGAATTTGTTGGTGTTTTTCAATGTTGGGGTTGTTGTTGTATTTGTTGGTGTAGATTAATGTTGAGGTTGTTGTTGAATGTTTTGGTGTTTTTCATTGTTGAGGTTGTTGTTGATGAATTTTTTCATGTTTTTCATTGTTGAGCTTGTTGTTGAAATTGTTGGTGATTTTCAATATTGAGGATGTTGTTGAATTTGTTGGTGTTTTTCAATGTTGGGGTTGTTGTTGAATTTTTTGGTGTTTTTCATTGTTGAGGTTGTTGTGGAATTTGTTGGTGTTGATAAATGTTGAGGTTGTTGTTGAATGTTTTGGTGTTTTTCATTGTTGAGGTTGTTGTTGAATTTGTTGGTGTTTTTGAATGTTGAGGTTGTAGTTGAATTTGTTGTTATTTTTCATTGCTGAGGTTTTTGATGAATTTGTTGCTGGTTTCCAATGTTGAAGGTTTTGTTGAATTTGTTGATGATTAACAATATTGAGGTTGTAGTTGAATTTTTTGGTGCTTTTCAATGTTGAGGTTTACGAATTGGATCGTGTTTTTCAAAGTTGAGGATGTTTTTGAAAATTTTGGTGTTTTTCAATGTTGAGGGTGTTGTTGAATTTTTTTGGTGTTTTCATTGTTGAGGTTTTTTTTGAATTTGATGGTGATTTTCAATGTTGAGTTTGTGTTGAATTTTTTGGTGTTTTTCATTGATGTGGTAGTTGTTGAAATTCTTGGAGTTTTTCAATGTTGAGTTTTTTATTGATATTTTTGGTGTTTTTCATTGTTGAGGTTGTTGTTGAATTTATTGATGTTTTTCATTGCTGTGGTTGTTGTTGAAATTGTTGGTGTTTTTGAATGTTGAGGTTGTTGTTGAATTTTTTGGTGTTTTTCATTGTTGCGGTTGTTGTTGAATTTGTTGGAAGTTTTTCAATGTTGAGGTTATTGTTGAATTTGTTTGTGTTTTTAAATGATGAGGTTGTTGAATTTGTTGGAGGTTTTCAAAGTTGAGGTTGTTGTTGATATTTTTGGTGCATTTCATTGTTGAGGTTTTGGTTGAATTTATTGGTGTTTTTGAATGTTGAGGTTCTTGTTGACTATTTTGGTGTTTTTCATTGTTGAGGTTGTTGTTGAATTTTTTGGTGTTTTTCAATGTTGAGGTTTTTGTTGAATTTGTTGGAGTTTTTGAATTTTGAGGTTGTTGTTGAATTTGATGGTGTTTTTCAATGTTGAGGTTGTTGTTGAATTTTTTGGTGTTTTTCATGGTTGAGGTTGTTGTTGAATATTTTGGTGTTTTTCAATGTTGAGGTTGTTGTTGAATTTTTTGGTGCATTCAATGTTCTTTTTTGAATCTTTTTGTATTTTTAAAAATTGAGATTGCTGTTGAATATCTTGGTCTTTTTCATTGTTGAGGTTGTTATTGAAATTGTTGGAGTTTTTCAATGTTGAGGTTGCCGTTGAATTTGATGGTGTTTTCAAAGCTGAGGTTGTTGTTGAATTTGTTGGTGTATTTGAATGTTGAGGCTCTTTAATCTGTTGGTGTTTTTCAAAACTGAGGTTGTTGTTGAATTTTTTGGTGTTTTCAATTGTTGTGGTACTTGTTGAAATTCTTGGAATTTTTCAATGTATAGGTTTTTATTGATCTTTTTTGGTGTTTTTCATTGTTGAGGTTGTTATTGAATCTTTTTGGTGTTTTTCATTGTTGAGGTTGTTGTTGAATTTATTGATGTTTTTCATTGCTGTGGTTGTTGTTGAAATTGTTGGTGTTTTTGAATGTTGCGGTTGTTGTTGAATTTTTTGGTGTTTTTCATTGTTGAGGTTGTTGTTGAACTTGTTGGCGGTTTTCAATGTTGAGGTTATTGTTGAATTTGTTGGTGTTTTTCAATGATGAGGTTGTTGAATTGGCTGGAATTTTTCAAAGTTGAGGTTGTTGTTGATTTTTTTGGTGTTTTTCATTGTTGAGGTTTTGGTTGAATTTGTTGGTGTTTTTGAATGTTGAGGTTGTTGTTTTTATCTTTTGGTGTTATTTAATGTTGAGGTTCTTGTTGAATTTGTTGGTGTTTTTCATTGTTGAGGTTGTTGTTGAATTTTTTGGTGTTTTTCATTGTTGAGGTTTTTGTTGAATTTGTTGGAGTTTTTGAATCTTGAGGTTGTTGTTGAATTTGTTGGTGTTTTTCAATGTTGAGGTTGTTGTTGAATATTTTGGTGTTTTTCATTTTTGAGGTTTTCGTTGAATTTTTTGGTCTTTTTGAATGTTGTGATTGTTGATGAATTTTTTGGTGTTATTCATTGTTGAGGTTGTTTTTGAATTTGTTGGTGTTTTTGAATGTGGAGGTTGTTTTTGTTGAATTTTTGGATGTTTTTCATTGTTGAGGTTGTTGTTGAATTAGATGGTGATTTTCAATATTGAGGTTGTTGTTGAATTTGTAGGTGTTTTTCAATGTTGAGGTTGTTGAATTTTTTGGTGTTTTTCATTGTTGTGGTTGTTGTTGTTGAATGTTTGGATGTTTTTCATTGTTGAATTTTTTGGTGTTTTTCATTGTTGAGGTTGTTGTTGTACTTCTTGGAGTTCTTCAATGTTGAGGTTGTTGAATTTGTTTTTGTATTTGAATGTTCAGGTTGTTGATGAATTTTTTGGTATTTTTCATTTCTGAGCTTTTTGATGAATTTGCTGGTGTTTTCCATTGTTGAGGTTTTTGTTGAATTTGTTGGTGTTTTTGAATGTTGAGGTTGTTGATGAATTTTTTGGTGTTTTTCATATTTGAGGTTGTTGTTGAATTTGTTTGTGTTTTTGAATGTTGAGGTTGTTGATGAATTTTTTGGTGATTTTCATTTTTGAGGTTTTTGATGAATTTGTTGGTGTTTTCCATTGTTGAGGTTTTTGTTGAATTTGTTTGTGTTTTTTAATGTTGAGGTTGTTGTTGAATTTTTTTGTGATTTTCATTGTTGAGGTTTTTGTTGAATTTGTTGGAGTTTTTGAATCTTGAGGTTGTGGTTGAATTTGTTGGTGATTAACAATATTGAGGTTGCAGTTGAATTTTTTGGTGCTTTTCAATGCTGAGGTTTTGGAATTGGATCGTGCTTTTCAAAGTTGAGGTTGTTATTGAATATTTTGTTGATTTTCAATGTTGAGATTGTTATTGAATTTTTAAGTGCATTCAATGTTTTTATTTGAATCTTTTTGTATTTTTCAATGTTGAGGTTTTTGTTGATTTTTTTTGGTGATTTTCATTGTTGAGGTTTTGGTTGAATTTGTTGGTGTTTTTGAATGTTGAGGTTGTTGTTTTTATTGTTTGGTGTTATTGAATGTTGACGTTCTTGTTGAATTTTTTGGTGATTTTCAATGTTGAGGTTGTTGTTGAGTTTTTTGGTGTTTTTCCATGTTGAGGTTTTTGAATTTTTTGGTGTTTTTCAAAGTTGAGGTTGTTGTTGAATTTGATGTTGATTTTCAATGTTCAGTTTGTTGTTGAATTTTTTGGTGTTTTTCATTGTTGAGGTTGTTGTTGTTGAATTTTTGGATGTTTTTCATTGTTGAATTTGTTGGTGATTTTCAATATTGAGATTGTTGTTGAATTTGTTGGTGTTTTTCAATGTTGGGGTTGTTGTTGAATTTTTTGGTGTTTTTCATTGTTGAGGTTGTTGTTGAACTTGTTGGAGGTTTTCAATGTTGAGGTTGTTGTTGAATTTGTTGGTGTTTTTCAATGATGAGTTTGTTGAATTTGCTGGAGTTTTTCAAAGTTGAGGTTGTTGTTGAATTTTTTGGTGCATTCAATGTTCTTTTTTGAATCTTTTTGTATTTTTAAAAATTGAGATTGCTGTTGAATATCTTGGTCTTTTTCATTGTTGAGGTTGTTATTGAAATTGTTGGAGTTTTTCAATGTTGAGGTTGCCGTTGAATTTGATGGTGTTTTCAAAGCTGAGGTTGTTGTTGAATTTGTTGGTGTATTTGAATGTTGAGGTTCTTTAATCTGTTGGTGTTTTTCAAAACTGAGGTTGTTGTTGAATTTTTTGGTGTTTTCAATTGTTGTGGTACTTGTTGAAATTCTTGGAATTTTTCAATGTATAGGTTTTTATTGATCTTTTTTGGTGTTTTTCATTGTTGAGGTTGTTATTGAATCTTTTTGCTGTTTTTCATTGTTGAGGTTGTTGTTGAATTTATTGATGTTTTTCATTGCTGTGGTTGTTGTTGAAATTGTTGGTGTTTTTGAATGTTGCGGTTGTTGTTGAATTTTTTGGTGTTTTTCATTGTTGAGGTTGTTGTTGAACTTGTTGGCGGTTTTCAATGTTGAGGTTATTGTTGAATTTGTTGGTGTTTTTCAATGATGAGGTTGTTGAATTGGCTGGAATTTTTCAAAGTTGAGGTTGTTGTTGATTTTTTTGGTGTTTTTCATTGTTGAGGTTTTGGTTGAATTTGTTGGTGTTTTTGAATGTTGAGGTTGTTGTTTTTATCTTTTGGTGTTATTTAATGTTGAGGTTCTTGTTGAATTTGTTGGTGTTTTTCATTGTTGAGGTTGTTGTTGAATTTTTTGGTGTTTTTCATTGTTGAGGTTTTTGTTGAATTTGTTGGAGTTTTTGAATCTTGAGGTTGTTGTTGAATTTGTTGGTGTTTTTCAATGTTGAGGTTGTTGTTGAATATTTTGGTGTTTTTCATTTTTGAGGTTTTCGTTGAATTTTTTGGTCTTTTTGAATGTTGTGATTGTTGATGAATTTTTTGGTGTTATTCATTGTTGAGGTTGTTTTTGAATTTGTTGGTGTTTTTGAATGTGGAGGTTGTTTTTGTTGAATTTTTGGATGTTTTTCATTGTTGAGGTTGTTGTTGAATTAGATGGTGATTTTCAATATTGAGGTTGTTGTTGAATTTGTAGGTGTTTTTCAATGTTGAGGTTGTTGAATTTTTTGGTGTTTTTCATTGTTGTGGTTGTTGTTGTTGAATGTTTGGATGTTTTTCATTGTTGAATTTTTTGGTGTTTTTCATTGTTGAGGTTGTTGTTGTACTTCTTGGA
This sequence comes from Cetorhinus maximus, assembly GCF_964194155.1. Taxonomy (NCBI): domain Eukaryota; kingdom Metazoa; phylum Chordata; class Chondrichthyes; order Lamniformes; family Cetorhinidae; genus Cetorhinus; species Cetorhinus maximus. Next base: position 1,137,281 of record NC_135905.1, read on the forward strand.
GTTCTTCAATGTTGAGGTTGTTGAATTTGTTTGTGTTTTTGAATGTTCAGGTTGTTGATGAATTTTTTGGTATTTTTCATTTCTGAGCTTTTTGATGAATTTGCTGGTGTTTTCCATTGTTGAGGTTTTTGTTGAATTTGTTGGTGTTTTTGAATGTTGAGGTTGTTGATGAATTTTTTGGTGTTTTTCATATTTGAGGTTGTTGTTGAATTTGTTTGTGTTTTTGAATGTTGAGGTTGTTGATGAATTTTTTGGTGATCTTCATTTTTGAGGTTTTTGATGAATTTGTTGGTGTTTTCCATTGTTGAGGTTTTTGTTGAATTTGTTTGTGTTTTTTAATGTTGAGGTTGTTGTTGAATTTTTTTGTGATTTTCATTGTTGAGGTTTTTGTTGAATTTGTTGGAGTTTTTGAATCTTGAGGTTGTGGTTGAATTTGTTGGTGATTAACAATATTGAGGTTGCAGTTGAATTTTTTGGTGCTTTTCAATGCTGAGGTTTTGGAATTGGATCGTGCTTTTCAAAGTTGAGGTTGTTATTGAATATTTTGTCGATTTTCAATGTTGAGATTGTTATTGAATTTTTAAGTGCATTCAATGTTTTTATTTGAATCTTTTTGTATTTTTCAATGTTGATGTTTTTGTTGATTTTTTTTGGTGATTTTCATTGTTGAGGTTGTTGTTGTTGAATTTTTGGATGTTTTTCATTGTTGAATTTGTTGGTGATTTTCAATATTGAGATTGTTGTTGAATTTGTTGGTGTTTTTCAATGTTGGGGTTGTTGTTGAATTTTTTGGTGTTTTTATTGTTGAGGTTGTTGTTGAACTTGTTGGAGGTTTTCAATGTTGAGGTTGTTGTTGAATTTGTTGGTGTTTTTCAATGATGAGTTTGTTGAATTTGCTGGAGTTTTTCAAAGTTGAGCTTGTTGTTGATTTTTTTGTTTTTTTCATTGTTGAGGTTTTGGTTGAATTTGTTGGTGTGTTTGGATGTTGGGGTTGTTGTTTTTATCTTTTGGTGTTATTGAATGTTGAAGTTCTTGTTGAATTTGTTGGTGTTTTTCATTGTTGAGGTTGTTGTTGTTGAATTTTTTGGTGTTTTTCAATGTTGAGGTTCTTGTTGAATTTGTTGGAGTTATTGATTTTTGAGGTTGTTGTTGAATTTGTTGGTGTTTTTCATTGTTGAGGTTGTTGTTGAATTTTTTGGTGTTTTTCATGGTTGAGGTTGTTGTTGAATTTTTTGATGATTTTCATTGCTGAGGTTGTTGTTGAATTTTTTGGTGTTTTTGAATGCTGAGGTTGTTGTTGAATTTTTTGGTGTTTTTCACTTTTGAGGTTGTTGTTGAATATGTTGGTCTTTTTCAATGTTGAGGCTGTTGAATTTGTTGGTGTTTTTCAAAGTAGAGGTTGTTGTTGATTTTTTTGGTGTTTTTCATTTTTGAGGTTTTCGTTGAATTTTTGGGTCTTTTTGAATGTTGTGATTGTTGATGAATTTTTTGGTGTTATTCATTTTTGAGGTTGTTTTTGAATTTGTTGGTGTTTTTGAATGTTGAGGTTGTTGTTGTTGAATTTTTGGATGTTTTTCATTGTTGAGGTTGTTGTTGAATTAGATGGTGATTTTCAATATTGAGGTTGTTGTTGAAATTGTAGGAGTTTTTCAATGTTGAGGTTGTTGTTGAATTTTTTTGGTGTTTTTCATTGTTGAGGTTGTTGTTGTTGAATGTTTGGATGCTTTTCATTGTTGATTTTATTGGTGTTTATCAATGTTGAGGTTGTTGTTGTACTTCTTGGAGTTCTTCAATGATGAGGTTGTTGAATTTGTTTGTGCTTTTGAATGTTCAGGTTGTTGATGAATTTATTGGTGTTTTTCATTTTTGAGCTTTTTGATGAATTTGCTGGTGTTTTCCATTGTTGAGGTTTTTGTTGAATTTGTTGGTCTTTTTGAATGTTGAGGTTGCTGATAAATTTTTTGGTGTTTTTCATATTTGAGGTTGTTGTTGAATTTGTTTGTGTTTTTGAATGTTGAGGTTGTTGATGAATTTTTTGGTGTTTTTCATTTTTGAGGATTTTGATGAATTTGTTGGTGTTTTTGAATCTTGAGGTTGTGGTTGAATTTGTTGGTGATTAACAATATTGAGGTTGCAGTTGAATTTTTTGGTGCTTTTCAATGCTGAGGTTTTGGAATTGGATCGTGCTTTTCAAAGTTGAGGTTGTTATTGAATATTTTGTCGATTTTCAATGTTGAGATTGTTATTGAATTTTTAAGTGCATTCAATGTTTTTATTTGAATCTTTTTGTATTTTTCAATGTTGATGTTTTTGTTGATTTTTTTTGGTGATTTTCATTGTTGAGGTTGTTGTTGTTGAATTTTTGGATGTTTTTCATTGTTGAATTTGTTGGTGATTTTCAATATTGAGATTGTTGTTGAATTTGTTGGTGTTTTTCAATGTTGGGGTTGTTGTTGAATTTTTTGGTGTTTTTATTGTTGAGGTTGTTGTTGAACTTGTTGGAGGTTTTCAATGTTGAGGTTGTTGTTGAATTTGTTGGTGTTTTTCAATGATGAGTTTGTTGAATTTGCTGGAGTTTTTCAAAGTTGAGCTTGTTGTTGATTTTTTTGTTTTTTTCATTGTTGAGGTTTTGGTTGAATTTGTTGGTGTGTTTGGATGTTGGGGTTGTTGTTTTTATCTTTTGGTGTTATTGAATGTTGAAGTTCTTGTTGAATTTGTTGGTGTTTTTCATTGTTGAGGTTGTTGTTGTTGAATTTTTTGGTGTTTTTCAATGTTGAGGTTCTTGTTGAATTTGTTGGAGTTATTGATTTTTGAGGTTGTTGTTGAATTTGTTGGTGTTTTTCATTGTTGAGGTTGTTGTTGAATTTTTTGGTGTTTTTCATGGTTGAGGTTGTTGTTGAATTTTTTGATGATTTTCATTGCTGAGGTTGTTGTTGAATTTTTTGGTGTTTTTGAATGCTGAGGTTGTTGTTGAATTTTTTGGTGTTTTTCACTTTTGAGGTTGTTGTTGAATATGTTGGTCTTTTTCAATGTTGAGGCTGTTGAATTTGTTGGTGTTTTTCAAAGTAGAGGTTGTTGTTGATTTTTTTGGTGTTTTTCATTTTTGAGGTTTTCGTTGAATTTTTGGGTCTTTTTGAATGTTGTGATTGTTGATGAATTTTTTGGTGTTATTCATTTTTGAGGTTGTTTTTGTATTTGTTGGTGTTTTTGAATGTTGAGGTTGTTGTTGTTGAATTTTTGGATGTTTTTCATTGTTGAGGTTGTTGTTGAATTAGATGGTGATTTTCAATATTGAGGTTGTTGTTGAAATTGTAGGAGTTTTTCAATGTTGAGGTTGTTGTTGAATTTTTTTGGTGTTTTTCATTGTTGAGGTTGTTGTTGTTGAATGTTTGGATGCTTTTCATTGTTGATTTTATTGGTGTTTATCAATGTTGAGGTTGTTGTTGTACTTCTTGGAGTTCTTCAATGATGAGGTTGTTGAATTTGTTTGTGCTTTTGAATGTTCAGGTTGTTGATGAATTTATTGGTGTTTTTCATTTTTGAGCTTTTTGATGAATTTGCTGGTGTTTTCCATTGTTGAGGTTTTTGTTGAATTTGTTGGTCTTTTTGAATGTTGAGGTTGCTGATAAATTTTTTGGTGTTTTTCATATTTGAGGTTGTTGTTGAATTTGTTTGTGTTTTTGAATGTTGAGGTTGTTGATGAATTTTTTGGTGTTTTTCATTTTTGAGGATTTTGATGAATTTGTTGGTGTTTTCCATTGTTGACGTTTTTGTTGAATTTGTTTGTGTTTTTGAATGTTGAGGTTGTAGTTGAATTTGTTGGTGTTTTTCATTGTTGAGGTTTTTGATGAATTTGTTGGTATTTTCCAATGTTGAAGTTTTTGTTGAATTTGTTTTTGTTTTTGAATGTTGATGTTGTTGTTGAATTTTTTTGTGATTTTCATTGTTGAGGTTTTTGTTGAATGTGTTGGAGCTTTTGAATCTTGAGGTTGTTGTTTAATTTGTTGGTGTTTTTCAAAGTTGAGGTTGTTGTTGAATTTGATGTTGATTTTCAATGTTCAGTTTGTTGTTGAATTTTTTGGTGTTTTTCATTGTTGAGGTTGTTGTTGTTGAATTTTTGGATGTTTTTCATTGTTGAATTTGTTGGTGATTTTCAATATTGAGATTGTTGTTGAATTTGTTGGTGTTTTTCAATGTTGGGGTTGTTGTTGAATTTTTTGGTGTTTTTCATTGTTGAGGTTGTTGTTGCACTTGTTGGAGGTTTTCAATGTTGAGGTTGTTGTTGAATTTGTTGGTGTTTTTCAATGATGAGTTTGTTGAATTTGCTTGAGTTTTTCAAAGTTGAGGTTGTTGTTGATTTTTTTGTTTTTTTCATTGTTGAGGTTTTGGTTGAATTTGTTGGTGTTTTTGGATGTTGGGGTTGCTGTTTTTATCTTTTGGTGTTATTGAATGTTGAAGTTCTTGTTGAATTTTTTGGTGTTTTTCATTGTTGAGGTTGTTGTTGTTGAATTTGTTGGTGTTTTCCATTGTTGACGTTTTTGTTGAATTTGTTTGTGTTTTTGAATGTTGAGGTTGTAGTTGAATTTGTTGGTGTTTTTCATTGTTGAGGTTTTTGATGAATTTGTTGGTATTTTCCAATGTTGAAGTTTTTGTTGAATTTGTTTTTGTTTTTGAATGTTGAGGTTGTTGTTGAATTTTTTTGTGATTTTCATTGTTGAGGTTTTTGTTGAATGTGTTGGAGCTTTTGAATCTTGAGGTTGTTGTTTATAATGTTGGTGTTTTTCAATGTTGAGGTTGTTGTTGAATTTTTTGGTGTTTTTCATAGTTGAGGTTGTTGTTGAATTTTTTGATGATTTTCATTGCTGAGGTTGTTGTTGAATTTGTTGGTGTTTTTGAATGCTGAGGTTGTTGTTGAATTTTTTGGTGTTTTTCACTTTTGAGGTTGTTGTTGAATATGTTGGTCTTTTTCAATGTTGAGGCTGTTGAATTGGTTGGTGTTTTTCAAAGTAGAAGTTGTTGTTGAATTTTTTGGTGTTTTTCATTTTTGAGGTTTTCGTTGAATTTTTTGGTCTTTTTGAATGTTGTGATTGTTGATGAATTTTTTGGTGTTATTCATTGTTGAGGTTGTTTTTGAATTTGTTTGTGTTTTTGAATGTTGAGGTTGTTGTTGTTGAATTTTTGGATGTTTTACATTGTTGAGGTTGTTGTTGTTGAATTTTTGGATGTTTTTCATTGTTGAATTTGTTGGTGATTTTCAATATTGAGGTTGTTGTTGAATTTGTTTGTGTTTTTGAATGTTGAGGTTGTTGATGAATTTTTTGGTGATTTTCATTTTTGAGGTTTTTGATGAATTTGTTTGTGTTTTCCATTGTTGAGGTTTTTGTTGAATTTGTTTGTGTTTTTTAATGTTGAGGTTGTAGATGAATTTGTTGGTGTTTTTCATTGTTGAGGTTTTTGATGAATTTGTTGGTATTTTCCAATGTTGAGGTATTTGTTGAATTTGTTGGTGGTTTTGAATGTTGAGGTTGTGGTTGAATTTGTTGGTGATTAACAATATTGAGGTTGCAGTTGAATTTTTTGGTGCTTTTCAATGCTGAGGTTTTGGAATTGGATCGTGCTTTTCAAAGTTGAGGTTGTTATTGAATATTTTGTTGATTTTCAATGTTGAGATTGTTGTTGAATTTTTTGGTGTATTCAATATTTTTATTTGAATCTTTTTGTATTTATCAATGTTGAGGTTTTTGTTGATTTTTTTGGTGTTTTTCATTGTTGAGGTTTTGGTTGAATTTGTTGGTGTTTTTGAATGTTGAGGTTGTTGTTTTTATTGTTTGGTGTTATTGAATGTTGAGGTTCTTGTTGAATTTTTTGGTGATTTTCAATGTTGATGTTGTGGTTGAACTTGTTGGTGTTTTTCTATGTTGAGGTGTTTGAATTTGTTGGTGTTTTTCAAAGTTGAGGTTGTTGTTGAATTTGTTGGTGATTTTCAATGTTCAGTTTGTTGTTGAATTTTTTGGTGTTTTTCATTGTTGAGGTTGTTGTTGTTGAATTTTTGGATGTTTTTCATTGTTGAATTTGTTGGTGATTTTCAATATTGAGGTTGTTGTTGAATTTGTCGGTGTTTTTCAATGTTGGGGTTGTTGTTGAATTTTTTGGTGTTTTTCATTGTTGAGGTTGTTGTTGTATTTCTTGCAGTTCTTCAATGTTGAGGTTGTTGAAATTGTTGGTGTTTTTCAATGTTGAGGTTTTTATTGATCTTTTTTGGTGTTTTTCATTGTCGAGGTTGTTATTGAATTTTTTTGGTGTTTTTCATTGTTGAGGTTGTTGTTGAATTTATTGATGTTTTTCATTGCTGTGGTTGTTGTTGAATTTGTAGGTGTTTTTCAATGTTGATGTTGTTGTTGAATTTTTTGGTGTTTTTCATTGTTGAGGTTGTTGTTGTTGAATGTTTGGATGTTTTTCATTGCTGAATTTTTTGGTGTTTTTCATTGTTGAGGTTGTTGAATTTGTTTGTGCTTCTGAATGTTCAGGTTGTTGATGAATTTTTTGCTGTTTTTCATATTTGAGGTTGTTGTTGAATTTGTTTGTGTTTTTGAATGTTGAGGTTGTTGATGAATTTTTTGGTGTTTTTCATTTTTAAGTTTTTTGATGAATTTGTTTGTGTTTCCATTGTTGCAGGTTTTTGTTGAATTTTTTTGTGTTTTTGAATGTTGAGGTTGTAGTTGAATTTGTTGGTGTTTTTCATTGTTGAGGTTTTTGATGAATTTGTTGGTATTTTCCAATGTTGAAGTTTTTGTTGAATTTGTTTTTGTTTTTGAATGTTGAGGTTGTTGTTGAATTTTTTTGTGATTTTCATTGTTGAGGTTTTTGTTGAATGTGTTGGAGCTTTTGAATCTTGAGGTTGTTGTTTAATTTGTTGGTGTTTTTCAATGTTGAGGTTGTTGTTGAATTTTTTGGTGTTTTTCATAGTTGAGGTTGTTGTTGAATTTTTTGATGATTTTCATTGCTGAGGTTGTTGTTGAATTTGTTGGTGTTTTTGAATGCTGAGGTTGTTGTTGAATTTTTTGGTGTTTTTCACTTTTGAGGTTGTTGTTGAATATGTTGGTCTTTTTCAATGTTGAGGCTGTTGAATTGGTTGGTGTTTTTCAAAGTAGAAGTTGTTGTTGAATTTTTTGGTGTTTTTCATTTTTGAGGTTTTCGTTGAATTTTTTGGTCTTTTTGAATGTTGTGATTGTTGATGAATTTTTTGGTGTTATTCATTGTTGAGGTTGTTTTTGAATTTGTTTGTGTTTTTGAATGTTGAGGTTGTTGTTGTTGAATTTTTGGATGTTTTACATTGTTGAGGTTGTTGTTGTTGAATTTTTGGATGTTTTTCATTGTTGAATTTGTTGGTGATTTTCAATATTGAGGTTGTTGTTGAATTTGTTTGTGTTTTTGAATGTTGAGGTTGTTGATGAATTTTTTGGTGATTTTCATTTTTGAGGTTTTTGATGAATTTGTTTGTGTTTTCCATTGTTGAGGTTTTTGTTGAATTTGTTTGTGTTTTTTAATGTTGAGGTTGTAGATGAATTTGTTGGTGTTTTTCATTGTTGAGGTTTTTGATGAATTTGTTGGTATTTTCCAATGTTGAGGTATTTGTTGAATTTGTTGGTGGTTTTGAATGTTGAGGTTGTGGTTGAATTTGTTGGTGATTAACAATATTGAGGTTGCAGTTGAATTTTTTGGTGCTTTTCAATGCTGAGGTTTTGGAATTGGATCGTGCTTTTCAAAGTTGAGGTTGTTATTGAATATTTTGTTGATTTTCAATGTTGAGATTGTTGTTGAATTTTTTGGTGTATTCAATATTTTTATTTGAATCTTTTTGTATTTATCAATGTTGTGGTTTTTGTTGATTTTTTTGGTGTTTTTCATTGTTGAGGTTTTGGTTGAATTTGTTGGTGTTTTTGAATGTTGAGGTTGTTGTTTTTATTGTTTGGTGTTATTGAATGTTGAGGTTCTTGTTGAATTTTTTGGTGATTTTCAATGTTGATGTTGTGGTTGAACTTGTTGGTGTTTTTCTATGTTGAGGTGTTTGAATTTGTTGGTGTTTTTCAAAGTTGAGGTTGTTGTTGAATTTGTTGGTGATTTTCAATGTTCAGTTTGTTGTTGAATTTTTTGGTGTTTTTCATTGTTGAGGTTGTTGTTGTTGAATTTTTGGATGTTTTTCATTGTTGAATTTGTTGGTGATTTTCAATATTGAGGTTGTTGTTGAATTTGTCGGTGTTTTTCAATGTTGGGGTTGTTGTTGAATTTTTTGGTGTTTTTCATTGTTGAGGTTGTTGTTGTATTTCTTGCAGTTCTTCAATGTTGAGGTTGTTGAAATTGTTGGTGTTTTTCAATGTTGAGGTTTTTATTGATCTTTTTTGGTGTTTTTCATTGTCGAGGTTGTTATTGAATTTTTTTGGTGTTTTTCATTGTTGAGGTTGTTGTTGAATTTATTGATGTTTTTCATTGCTGTGGTTGTTGTTGAATTTGTAGGTGTTTTTCAATGTTGAGGTTGTTGTTGAATTTTTTGGTGTTTTTCATTGTTGAGGTTGTTGTTGTTGAATGTTTGGTTGTTTTTCATTGCTGAATTTTTTGGTGTTTTTCATTGTTGAGGTTGTTGAATTTGTTTGTGCTTCTGAATGTTCAGGTTGTTGATGAATTTTTTGCTGTTTTTCATATTTGAGGTTGTTGTTGAATTTGTTTGTGTTTTTGAATGTTGAGGTTGTTGATGAATTTTTTGGTGTTTTTCATTTTTAAGTTTTTTGATGAATTTGTTTGTGTTTCCATTGTTGCAGGTTTTTGTTGAATTTTTTTGTGTTTTTGAATGTTGAGGTTGTAGTTCAATTTGTTGGTGTTTTTCATTGTTGAGATTTTTGAAGAATTTGTTGGTGTTTTCCAATGTTGAGGTTATTGTTGAATTTGTTGGTGTTTTTGAATGTTGAAGTTGTGGTTGAATTCGTTGGTGATTAACCATATTGAGGTTGTAGTTGAATTTTTTGGTGCTTTTCAATGTTGAGGTTTTGGAATTGGATCGTGCTTTTCAAAGTTGAGGTTGTTATTGAATATTTTGTTGATTTTCAATGTTGAGATTGTTGTTGAATTTTTTGGTGTATTCAATGTTTTTTTTTGAATCTTTTTGTATTTTTCAATGTTGAGGTTTTATTGATTTATTTGGTGTTTTTCATTGTTGAGGTTTTGGTTGAATTTGTTGGTGTTTTTGAATGATGAGGTTGTTGTTTTTATTGTTTGTTGTTATTGAATGTTGAGGTTCTTGTTGAATTTTTTGGTGATTTTCAATGTTGAGGTTGTGGTTGAATTTGTTGGTGTTTTTCGATGTTGAGGTTTTTGAATTTGTTGGTGTTTTTGAAAGTTAAGGTTGTTGTTGAATTTGTTGGTGATTTTCAATGTTCAGGTTGTTGTTGAATTTTTTGGTGTTTCTCATTGTTGAGGTTGTTGTTGTTGAATTTCTTTATGTTTTTCATTGTTGAGGTTTTTGTTGAATTTGTTGGTGATTTTCAATATTGAGGTTGTTGTTGAATTTCTTGGTGTTTTTCAATGTTGGGGTTGTTGTTGAATTTTTTGGTGTTTTTCATTGTTGAGGTTGTTGTTGTATTTCTTGGAGTTCTTCAATGTTGAGGTTGTTGAAATTGTTTGTGTTTTTCAATGTTGAGGTTTTTATTGATCTTTTTTGGTGTTTTTCATTGTTGAGGTTGTTATTGAATTTTTTTGGTGTTTTTCATTGTTGAGGTTGTTGTTGAATTTATTGATGTTTTTCATTGCTGTGGTTGTTGTTGAAATTGTTGGTGTTTTTGAATGTTGAGGTTGTTGTTGAATTTTTTGTTGTTTTTCATTGTTGAGGTTGTTGTTGAACTTGTTGGAGGTTTTCAATGTTGAGGTTATTGTTGAATTTGTTGGTGTTTTTCAAAGATGAGGTTGTTGAATTTGCTGGAGTTTTTCAAAGTTGAGGTTCTTGTTGATTTTTCTGGTTTTTTCATTGTTGAGGTTTTGCTTGTATTTGTTGGTGTTTTTGAATGTTGAGGTTGTTGTTTTTATGTTTTGGTGTTATTGAATGTTGAGGTTCTTGTTGAATTTTTTGGTGTTTTTCATTGTTGAGGTTATTGTTGAATTTTTTGGTGTTTTTCAATGTGAGGGTTTTTGTTGAATTTGTTGGAGTTTTTGAAATTTGAGGTTGTTGTTGAATTTGTTGATGTTTTTCATTGTTGAGGTTGTTGTTGAATTTTTTGGTGTTTTTCATGGTTAAGGTTGTTGTTGAATTTGTTGGTGTATTAGAATGCTGAGGTTGTTGTTGAATTTTTTGGTGCTTTTCACTTTTGAGGTTGTTGTCGAATATGTTGGTCTTTTTCAATGTTGAGGCTGTTGAATTTGTTGATGTTTTTCAAAGTAGAGGTTATTGTTGAATTTTTTGGTGTTCTTCATTTTTGAGGTTTTCGTTGAATTTTTTGGTCTTTTTGAATGTTGTGATTGTTGATGAATATTTTGGTGTTATTCATTGTTTAGGTTGTTTTTGAATTTGTTGGTGTTTTTGAATGTTGAGGTTGTTGTTGTTGAATTTTTGGATGTTTTTCATTGTTGAGGTTGTTGTTGAATTAGATCGTGATTTTCAATATTGAGGTTGTTGTTGAATTTGTAGGTGATTTTCAATGTTGAGGTTGTTGTTGAATTTTTTGGTGTTTTTCATTGTTGAGGTTGCTGTTGTTGAATGTTTGGATGTTTTTCATTGTTGAATTTTTTGGTGTTATTCATTGTTGATGTTGTTGAATTTGTTTGTGCTTCTGAATGTTGAGGTTGTTGATGAATTTTTTGATGTTTTTCATATTTGAGGTTGTTGTTGAATTTGTTTGTGTTTTTGAATGTTGAGGTTGTTGATGAATTTTTTGGTGATTTTCATTTTTGAGGTTTTTGATGAATTTGTTGTTGTTTTCCATTGTTGAGGTTTTTGTTGAATATGTTTGTGTTTTTTAATGTTGAGGTTGTAGATGAATTTGTTGGTTTTTTTCATTGTTGAGGTTTTTGATGAATTTGTTGGTATTTTCCAATGTTGAGGTTATTGTTGAACTTGTTGGTGGTTTTGAATGTTGAGGTTGTGGTTGAATTTGTTGGTGATTAACAATATTGAGGTTGCAGTTGAATTTTTTGGTGCTTTTCAATGCTGAGGTTTTGGAATTGGATCGTGCTTTTCAAAGTTGAGGTTGTTATTGAATATTTTGATGATTTTCAATGTTGAGATTGTTGTTGAATTTTTTGGTGTATTCAATATTTTTATTTGAATCTTTTTGTATTTTTCAATGTTGAGGTTTTTGTTGATTTTTTTGGTGTTTTTCATTGTTGAGGTTTTGGTTGAATTTGTTGTTGTTTTTGAATGTTGAGGTTGTTGTTTTTATTGTTTGGTGTTATTGAATGTTGAGGTTCTTGTTGAATTTTTTGGTGATTTTCAATGTTGAGGTTGTGGTTGAACTTGTTGGTGTTTTTCCATGTTGAGGTGTTTGAATTTGTTGGTGTTTTTCAAAGTTGAGGTTGTTGTTGAATTTGTTGGTGATTTTCAATGTTCAGTTTGTTGTTGAATTTTTTTGGTGTTTTTCATTGTTGAGGTTGTTGTTGTTGAATTTTTGGATGTTTTTCATTGTTGAATTTGTTGGTGATTTTCAATATTGAGGTTGTTGTTGAATTTGTTGGTGTTATTCAATGTTGGGGTTGTTGTTGAATTTTTTGGTGTTTTTCATTGTTGAGGTTGTTGTTGTATTTCTTGCAGTTCTTCAATGTTGAGGTTGTTGAAATTGTTGGTGTTTTTCAATGTTAAGGTTTTTATTGATCTTTTTTGGTGTTTTTCATTGTTGAGGTTGTTATTGAATTTTTTTGGTGTTTTTCATTGTTGAGGTTGTTGTTGAATTTATTGATGTTTTTCATTGCTGTGGTTGTTGTTGAATTTGTAGGTGTTTTTCAATGTTGAGGTTGTTGTTGAATTTTTTGGTGTTTTTCATTGTTGAGGTTGTTGTTGTTGAATGTTAGGATGTTTTTCATTGCTGAATTTTTTGGTGTTTTTCATTGTTGAGGTTGTTGAATTTGTTTGTGCTTCTGAATGTTCAGGTTGTTGATGAATTTTTTGCTGTTTTTCATATTTGAGGTTGTTGTTGAATTTGTTTGTGTTTTTGAATGTTGATTTTGTTGATGAATTTTTTGGTGTTTTTCATTTTTAAGGTTTTTGATGAATTTGTTTGTGTTTCCATTGTTGCAGGTTTTTGTTGAATTTGTTTGTGTTTTTGAATGTTGAGGTTGTAGTTCAATTTGTTGGTGTTTATCATTGTTGAGATTTTTGAAGAATTTGTTGGTGTTTTCCAATGTTGAGGTTATTGTTGAATTTGTTGGTGTTTTTGAATGTTCAAGTTGTGGTTGAATTTGTTGGTGATTAACAATATTGAGGTTGCAGTTGAATTTTTTGGTGCTTTTCAATGCTGAGGTTTTGAAATGGATCGTGCTTTTCAAAGTTGAGGTTGTTATTGAATATTTTGTTGATTTTCAATGTTGAGATTGTTGTTGAATTTTTTGGTGTATTCAATTTTTTTTTTGAATCTTTTTGTATTTTTCAATGTTGAGGTTTTTGTTGATTTTTTTGGTGTTTTTCATTGTTGAGGTTTTGGTTGAATTTGTTGTTGTTTTTGAATGTTGAGGTTGTTGTTTTTATTGTTTGGTGTTATTGAATGTTGAGGTTCTTGTTGAATTTTTTGGTGATTTTCAATGTTGAGGTTGTGGTTGAACTTGTTGGTGTTTTTCCATGTTGAGGTGTTTGAATTTGTTGGTGTTTTTCAAAGTTGAGGTTGTTGTTGAATTTGTTGGTGATTTTCAATGTTCAGTTTGTTGTTGAATTTTTTTGGTGTTTTTCATTGTTGAGGTTGTTGTTGTTGAATTTTTGGATGTTTTTCATTGTTGAATTTGTTGGTGATTTTCAATATTGAGATTGTTGTTGAATTTGTTGGTGTTTTTCAATGTTGGGGTTGTTGTTGAATTTTTTGGTGTTTTTCATTGTTGAGGTTGTTGTTGTATTTCTTGGAGTTCTTCAATGTTGAGGTTGTTGAAATTGTTGGTGTTTTTCAATGTTGAGGTTTTTATTGATCTTTTTTGGTGTTTTTCATTGTCGAGGTTGTTATTGAATTTTTTTGGTGTTTTTCATTGTTGAGGTTGTTGTTGAATTTATTGATGTTTTTCATTGCTGTGGTTGTTGTTGAATTTGTAGGTGTTTTTCAATGTTGAGGTTGTTGTTGAATTTTTTGGTGTTTTTCATTGTTGAGGTTGTTGTTGTTGAATGTTTATGGATGTTTTTCATTGCTGAATTTTTTGGTGTTTTTCATTGTTGAGGTTGTTGAATTTGTTTGTGCTTCTGAATGTTCAGGTTGTTGATGAATTTTTTGCTGTTTTTCATATTTGAGGTTGTTGTTGAATTTGTTTGTGTTTTTGAATGTTGAGTTTGTTGATGAATTTTTTGGTGTTTTTCATTTTTAAAGTTTTTGATGAATTTGTTTGTGTTTCCATTGTTGCAGGTTTTTGTTGAATTTTTTTGTGTTTTTGAATGTTGAGGTTGTAGTTGAATTTGTTGGTGTTTTTCATTGTTGAGGTTTTTGAAGAATTTGTTGGTGTTTTCCAATGTTGAGGTTTTTGTTGAATTTGTTGGTGTTTTTGAATGTTGAAGTTGTGGTTGAATTTGTTGGTGATTAACAATATTGAGGTTGTAGTTGAATTTTTTGGTGCTTTTCAATGTTGAGGTTTTGGAATTGGATCGTGCTTTTCAAAGATGAGGTTGTTATTGAATATTTTGTTGATTTTCAATGTTGAGATTCTTGTTGAATTTTTTGGTGTATTCAATGTTTTTTTTTGAATCTTTTTGTATTTTTCAATGATGAGGTTTTTGTTGATTTATTTGGTGTTTTTCATTGTTGAGGTTGTTGTTGAATTTATTGATGTTTTTCATTGCTGTGGTTGTTGTTGAATTTGTAGGTGTTTTTCAATGTTGAGGTTGTTGTTGAATTTTTTGGTGTTTTTCATTGTTGAGGTTGTTGTTGTTGAATGTTTATGGATGTTTTTCATTGCTGAATTTTTTGGTGTTTTTCATTGTTGAGGTTGTTGAATTTGTTTGTGCTTCTGAATGTTCAGGTTGTTGATGAATTTTTTGCTGTTTTTCATATTTGAGGTTGTTGTTGAATTTGTTTGTGTTTTTGAATGTTGAGTTTGTTGATGAATTTTTTGGTGTTTTTCATTTTTAAAGTTTTTGATGAATTTGTTTGTGTTTCCATTGTTGCAGGTTTTTGTTGAATTTTTTTGTGTTTTTGAATGTTGAGGTTGTAGTTGAATTTGTTGGTGTTTTTCATTGTTGAGGTTTTTGAAGAATTTGTTGGTGTTTTCCAATGTTGAGGTTTTTGTTGAATTTGTTGGTGTTTTTGAATGTTCAAGTTGTGGTTGAATTTGTTGGTGATTAACAATATTGAGGTTGTAGTTGAATTTTTTGGTGCTTTTCAATGTTGAGGTTTTGGAATTGGATCGTGCTTTTCAAAGTTGAGGTTGTTATTGAATATTTTGTTGATTTTCAATGTTGAGATTGTTGTTGAATTTTTTGGTGTATTCAATGTTTTTTTTTAATCTTTTTGTATTTTTCAATGTTGAGGTTTTTGTTGATTTATTTGGTGTTTTTCATTGTTGAGGTTTTGGATGAATTTGTTGGTGTTTTTGAATGATGAGGTTGTTGTTTTTATAGTTTGTTGTTATTGAAAATTGAGGTTCTTGTTGAATTTTTTGGTGATTTTCAATGTTGAGGTTGTGGTTGAATTTGTTGGTGTTTTTCGATGTTGAGGTGTTTGAATTTGTTGGTGTTTTTGAAAGTTAAGGTTGTTGTTGAATTTGTTGGTGATTTTCAATGTTCAGGTTGTTGTTGAATTTTTTGGTGTTTTTCATTGTTGAGGATGTTGTTGTTGAATTTCTTTATGTTTTTCATTGTTGAGGTTTTTGTTGAATTTGTTGGTGATTTTCAATATTGAGGTTGTTGTTGAATTTGTTGGTGTTTTTCAATGTTGGGGTTGTTGTTGAATTTTTTGGTGTTTTTCATTGTTGAGGTTGTTGTTGTATTTCTTGGAGTTCTTCAATGTTGAGGTTGTTGAATTTGTTGGTGTTTTTCAAAGTTGAGGTTCTTATTGATCTTATTTGGTGTTTTTCATTGTTGAGGTTGTTATTGAATTTTTTTTGGTGTTTTTCATTGTTGAGGTTGTTGTTGAATTTATTGATGTTTTTCATTGCTGTGGTTGTTGTTGAAATTGTTGGTGTTTTTGAATGTTGAGGTTGTTGTTGAATTTTTTGTTGTTTTTCATTGTTGAGATTGTTGTTGAACTTGTTGGAGGTTTTCAATGTTGAGGTTATTGTTGAATTTGTTGGTGTTTTTCAAAGATGAGGTTGTTGAATTTGCTGGAGTTTTTCAAAGTTGAGGTTCTTGTTGATTTTTCTGGTTTTTTCATTGTTGAGGTTTTGCTTGTATTTGTTGGTGTTTTTGAATGTTGAGGTTGTTGTTTTTATGTTTTGGTGTTATTGAATGTTGAGGTTCTTGTTGAATTTTTTGGTGTTTTTCATTGTTGAGGTTATTGTTGAATTTTTTGGTGTTTTTCAATGTGTGGGTTTTTGTTGAATTTGTTGGAGTTTTTGAATTTTGAGGTTGTTGTTGAATTTGTTGGTGTTTTTCATTGTTGAGGTTGTTGTTGATTTTTTTGGTGTTTTTCATGGTTGAGGTTGTTGTTGAATTTGTTGGTGTATTAGAATGCTGAGGTTGTTGTTGAATTTTTTGGTGCTTTTCACTTTTGAGGTTGTTGTCGAATATGTTGGTCTTTTTCAATGTTGAGGCTGTTGAATTTGTTGGTGTTTTTCAAAGTAGAGGTTATTGTTGAATTTTTTGGTGTTCTTCATTTTTGAGGTTTTCGTTGAATTTTTTGGTCTTTTTGAATGTTGTGATTGTTGATGAATATTTTGGTGTTATTCATTGTTTAGGTTGTTTTTGAATTTGTTGGTGTTTTTGAATGTTGAGGTTGTTGTTGTTGAATTTTTGGATGTTTTTCATTGTTGAGGTTGTTGTTGAATTAGATGGTGATTTTCAATATTGAGGTTGTTGTTGAATTTTTTGGTGTTTTTCATTGTTGAGGTTGTTGTTGTATTTCTTGCAGTTCTTCAATGTTGAGGTTGTTGAAATTGTTGGTGTTTTTCAATGTTAAGGTTTTTATTGATCTTTTTTGGTGTTTTTCATTGTTGAGGTTGTTATTGAATTTTTTTGGTGTTTTTCATTGTTGAGGTTGTTGTTGAATTTTTTGGTGTTTTTCATTGTTGAGGTTGTTGTTGAATGTTTGGATGTTTTTCATTGCTGAATTTTTTGGTGTTTTTCATTGTTGAGGTTGTTGAATTTGTTTGTGCTTCTGAATGTTCAGGTTGTTGATGAATTTTTTGCTGTTTTTCGTATTTGAGGTTGTTGTTGAATTTGTTTGTGTTTTTGAATGTTGAGTTTGTTGATGAATTTTTTGGTGTTTTTCATTTTTAAAGTTTTTGATGAATTTGTTTGTGTTTCCATTGTTGCAGGTTTTTGTTGAATTTTTTTGTGTTTTTGAATGTTGAGGTTGTAGTTGAATTTGTTGGTGTTTTTCATTGTTGAGGTTTTTGAAGAATTTGTTGGTGTTTTCCAATGTTGAGGTTTTTGTTTAATTTGTTGGTGTTTTTGAATGTTCAAGTTGTGGTTGAATTTGTTGGTGATTAACAATATTGAGGTTGTAGTTGAATTTTTTGGTGCTTTTCAATGTTGAGGTTTTGGAATTGGATCGTGCTTTTCAAAGTTGAGGTTGTTATTGAATATTTTGTTGATTTTCAATGTTGAGATTGTTGTTGAATTTTTTGGTGTATTCAATGTTTTTTTTTGAATCTTTTTGTATTTTTCAATGATGAGGTTTTTGTTGATTTATTTGGTGTTTTTCATTGTTGAGGTTTTGGATGAATTTGTTGGTGTTTTTGAATGATGAGGTTGTTGTTTTTATAGTTTGTTGTTATTGAAAATTGAGGTTCTTGTTGAATTTTTTGGTGATTTTCAATGTTGAGGTTGTGGTTGAATTTGTTGGTGTTTTTCGATGTTGAGGTGTTTGAATTTGTTGGTGTTTTTGAAAGTTAAGGTTGTTGTTGAATTTGTTGGTGATTTTCAATGTTCAGGTTGTTGTTGAATTTTTTGGTGTTTTTCATTGTTGAGGTTGTTGTTGTTGAATTTCTTTATGTTTTTCATTGTTGAGGTTTTTGTTGAATTTGTTGGTGATTTTCAATATTGAGGTTGTTGTTGAATTTGTTGGTGTTTTTCAATGTTGGGGTTGTTGTTGAATTTTTTGGTGTTTTTCATTGTTGAGGTTGTTGTTGTATTTCTTGGAGTTCTTCAATGTTGAGGTTGTTGAAATTGTTGGTGTTTTTCAATGTTGAGGTTTTTATTGATCTTTTTTGGTGTTTTTCATTGTTGAGGTTGTTATTGAATTTTTTTGGTGTTTTTCATTGTTGAGGTTGTTGTTGAATTTATTGATGTTTTTCATTGCTGTGGTTGTTGTTGAATTTGTAGGTGTTTTTCAATGTTGAGGTTGTTGTTGAATTTTTTGGTGTTTTTCATTGTTGAGGTTGTTATTGAATTTTTTTGGTGTTTTTCATTGTTGAGGTTGTTGTTGAATTTATTGATGTTCTTCATTGCTGTGGTTGTTGTTGAAATTGTTGGTGTTTTTGAATGTTGAGGTTGTTGTTGAATTTTTTGTTGTTTTTCATTGTTGAGGTTGTTGTTGAACTTGTTGGAGGTTTTCAATGTTGAGGTTATTGTTGAATTTGTTGGTGTTTTTCAATGATGAGGTTGTTGAATTTGCTGGAGTTTTTCAAAGTTGAGGTTCTTGTTGATTTTTCTGGTTTTTTCATTGTTGAGGTTTTGCTTGAATTTGTTGGTGTTTTTGAATGTTGAGGTTGTTGTTTTTATGTTTTGGTGTTATTGAGTGTTGAGGTTCTTGTTGAATTTTTTGGTGTTTTTCATTGTTGAGGTTATTGTTGAATTTTTTTGTGTTTTTCAATGTGTGGGTTTTTGTTGAATTTGTTGGAGTTTTTGAATTTTGAGGTTGTTGTTGAATTTGTTGGTGTTTTTCATTGTTGAGGTTGTTGTTGAATTTTTTGGTGTTTTTCATGGTTGAGGTTGTTGTTGAATTTGTTGGTGTATTAGAATGCTGAGGTTGTTGTTGAATTTTTTGGTGCTTTTCACTTTTGAGGTTGTTGTTGAATATGTTGGTCTTTTTCAATGTTGAGGCTGTTGAATTTGTTGGTGTTTTTCAAAGTAGAGGTTATTGTTGAATTTTTTGGTGTTCTTCATTTTTGAGGTTTTCGTTGAATTTTTTGGTCTTTTTGAATGTTGTGATTGTTGATGAATATTTTGGTGTTATTCGTTGTTTAGGTTGTTTTTGAATTTGTTGGTGTTTTTGAATGTTGAGGTTGTTGTTGAATTTTTGGATGTTTTTCATTGTTGAGGTTGTTGTTGAATTAGATGGTGATTTTCAATATTGAGGTTGTTGTTGAATTTGTAGGTGATTTTCAATGTTGAGGTTGTTGTTGAATTTTTTGGTGTTTTTCATTGTTGAGGTTGTTGTTGTTGAATGTTTGGATGTTTTTCATTGTTGTATTTTTTGGTGTTATTCATTGTTGATGTTGTTGAATTTGTTTGTGCTTCTGAATGTTCAGGTTATTGATGAATTTTTTGGTGTTTTTCATATTTGAGGTTGTTGTTGAATTTGTTTGTGTTTTTGAATGTTGAGGTTGTTGATGAATTTGTTGGCGTTTTTCATTGTTGAGGTTTTTTATGAATTTGTTGGTATTTTCCAATGTTGAGGTTATTGTTGAATTTGTTGGTGTTTTTGAATGTTGAGGTTGTGGTTGAATTTATTGGTGATTAACAATATTGAGGTTGCAGTTGAATTTTTTGGTGCTTTTCAATGTTGAGGTTTTGTAATTGGATCGTGCTTTACAAAGTTGAGGTTGTTATTGAATATTTTGTTGATTTTCAATGTTGAGATTGTTGTTGAATTTTTTGGTGTATTCAATGTTTTTTTTTGAATCTTGTTGTATTTTTCAATGTTGAGGTTGTTGTTGATTTTTTTTGTGTTTTTCATTGTTGAGGTTTTGGTTGAATTTGTTGTTGTTTTTGAATGTTGAGGTAGTTGTTTTTATTGTTTGTTGTTTTTGAATGTTGAGGTTCTTGTTGAATTTTTTGGTGATTTTCAATGTTGAGGCTGTGGTTGAATTTGTTGGTCTTTTTCCATTTTGAGGTTGTTGTTGAATTTGTTGGTGATTTTCAATGTTCAGTTTGTTGTTGAATTTTTTGGTGTTTTTCATTGATGAGGTTGTTGTTGTTGAATTTTTGGATGTTTTTCATTGTTGAATTTGTTGGTGATTTTCAATATTGAGGTTGTTGTTGAATTTGTTGGTGTTTTTCAGTGTTGGGGTTGTTGTTGTATTTCTTGGAGTTCTTCAATGTTGAGGTTGTTGAATTTGTTGGTGCTTTTGAATGTTGAGGTTGTTGATGAATTTTTTGGTGTTTTTCATTGTTGAGGTTTTTGATGAATTTGTTGGTGTTTTCCATTGTTGAGGTTTTTGTTGAATTTGTTGGTGTTTTCCATTGTTGAGGTTTTTGTTGAAATTGTTGGTGTTTTTGAAATTTGAGGTTGTAGTTGAATTTGTTGGTGATTAACAATATTGAGGTTGTAGTTGAATTTTTTGGTGCTTTTCAATGTTGAGGTTTAGGAATTGTATCGTGCTGTTCAAAGTTGAGGTTGTTGCTGAATATTTTGTGTTTTTCAATGTTGAGGTTGTTGTTGATGTTTTTGGTGTATTCAATGTTTTATTTTAATCTTTTAGTATTTTTCAAAATTGTGGTTGCAGTTGAATTTGTTGGTGTTTTTCATTGTTGAGGTTTTTTATGAATTTGTTGGTATTTTCCAATGTTGAGGTTATTGTTGAATTTGTTGGTGTTTTTGAATGTTGAGGTTGTGGTTGAATTTATTGGTGATTAACAATATTGAGGTTGCAGTTGGATTTTTTGGTGCTTTTCAATGTTGAGTTTTTGTAATTGGATCGTGCTTTACAAAGTTGAGGTTGTTATTGAATATTTTGTTGATTTTCAATGTTGAGATTGTTGTTGAATTTTTTGGTGAATTCAATGTTTTTTTTTGAATCTTGTTGTATTTTTCAATGTTGAGGTTGTTGTTGATTTTTTTTTTTTCATTGTTGAGGTTTTGGTTGAATTTGTTGTTGTTTTTGAATGTTGAGGTAGTTGTTTTTATTGTTTGTTGTTTTTGAATGTTGAGGTTCTTGTTGAATTTTTTGGTGATTTTCAATGTTGAGGCTGTGGTTGAATTTGTTGGTCTTTTTCCATGTTGAGGTTGTTGTTGAATTTGTTGGTGATTTTCAATGTTCAGTTTGTTGTTGAATTTTTTGGTGTTTTTCATTGTTGAGGTTGTTGTTGTTGAATTTTTGGATGTTTTTCATTGTTGAATTTGTTGGTTATTTTCAATATTGAGGTTGTTGTTGAATTTGTTGGTGTTTTTCAGTGTTGGGGTTGTTGTTGTATTTCTTGGAGTTCTTCAATGTTGAGGTTGCTGAATTTGTTGAGCTTTTGAATGTTGAGGTTGTTGATGAATTTTTTGGTGTTTTTCATTGTTGAGGTTTTTGATGAATTTGTTGGTGTTTTCCATTGTTGAGGTTTTTGTTGAATTTGTTGGTGTTTTCCATTGTTGAGGTTTTTGTTGAAATTGTTGGTGTTTTTGAAATTTTAGGTTGTAGTTGAATTTGTTGGTGATTAACAATATTGAGGTTGTAGTTGAATTTTTTGGTGCTTTTCAATGTTGAGGTTTAGGAATTGGATCGTGCTGTTCAAAGTTGAGGTTGTTGCTGAATATTTTGCGTTTTTCAATGTTGAGGTTGTTGTTGATGTTTTTGGTGTATTCAATGTTTTATTTTAATCTTTTAGTATTTTTCAAAATTGTGGTTGCAGTTGAATTTGTTGGTGTTTTTCATTGTTGAGGTTGTTATTCAAATTGTTGAAGATTTTGAATGTTGAGGTTGCAGTTGAATTTTTTGGTGTTTTTCAAAGCTGAGGTTGTTGTTGAATTTGTTGGTGTATCTGAATGTTGAGGTTGTTAAATCTGTTGTTGTTTTTCAAAATTGAGGTTGTTGTTGAATTTTATTGGTGTTTTTCATTGTTGAGGTTTTTGTTGAATTTGATGGAGTTTTTCAATATTGAGTTTGTTGTCGAATTTTTTGGTTTTTTTCATTGTTGTGGTAATTGTTGAAATTCTTGGAGTTTTTCAATGTTGAGGTTTTTATTGATTTTTTTCCTGTTTTTCATCGTTGAGGTTGTTGTTGAACATTTTGATGTTTTTCATTATTGAGGTTGTTGTTGAAATTGTTGTTGTTTTTTAATGTTGAGGTTATTGTTGAATTTTTTGGCGTTTTTCATTGTTGAGGATGTTGTTGAATATGTTGGAGTTTTTCAAGGTTGAGGTTGTTGTTGAATTTGTTGGCGTTTTTCAATGTTGAGGTTGTAGAATTTGTTGGTGTTTTTCAAAGTTGAGGTTGTTGTTGACTTTTTTGGTGTTTTTCATTGTTGAGGTTTTGGTTGAATTTGTTGGTGTTTTTGTTTGTTGAGGTTGCTGTTTTTATTTTTTTGTGTTATTGAATGTTAAGGTTGTTGTTGAATTTTATTGGTGTTTTTCATTGTGGAGGTAGTTGTTGAATTTTTAGATGTTGTTCATTGCTGAGGTTGTTGTTGAAACTGTTGGAGTTTTTCAATGTTGAGGTTGTTGTTGAATTTGTTGGAGTTTTTCAATGTTGGGATTGTTGTATTGGTTGGTGTTTTTCAATATTTTTGGAATTTTTGAATGTTGAGGTTGTTGCATTTATTTTTTGGTGTTTTTCATTGTTGTGGTTGTTGTGGAATTTTTTGGTGTTTTTCAATTTTGAGGTTTTTATTGATTTTTTTGTTGTTTTTCATTGTTGAGGTCGTTGTTGAATTTATTTGGTGTTTTTCATTGTTGAGGTTGTTGTTGAATTTTTTGATGTTTATCATTGCTGAGGTTGTTGTTGAAAATGTTGATGTTTTTGAATGTTGAGTTTGTTGATGAATTTTTTGGTGTTATTCATTGTTGAGGTTGTTGTTGAATATGTTGGAGTTTTTCAATGTTGAGGTTGTTGTTGAATTTTTCAATGCTGAGGTTGCTGAATTTGTTGGTGTTTTTCATTGTTGAGGTCGTTGTTGAATTTATTTGGTGCTTTTCAAAGTTGAGGCTGTTGTTGAATTTTTTGGTATTTTTCATTGTTGAGGTTTTGGTTGAATTTGTTGGTGTTTTTGAATGTTGAGGTTGTTGGTTTTATTTTTTGGTGCTTTTGAATGTTGAGGTTGTTGTTGAATTTTTTTTGGTGTTTTTCATCGTTGTTGTTGTTTTTGATTTTGTTGAAGTTTTTCAATGTTGAGGTTGTTGCTGAATTTGTTGGTGTTTTTCAATGTTGAGGTTGTTGAATTTGTTGGTGTTATTCAAAGTTGAGGTTGCCGTTGAATTTTTTGGTGTTTTTCATTGTTGAGGTTTTGGTTGAATTTGTTGCTGTATTTGAATGTTGAGGTTGTTGCTTTTATTTTATGTTGTTTTTGAATGTTGAAGTTGTTGAATTTTTTGGTGTTTTTCATTGTTGAGGTTGTTGTGGAATTTTTTGGTGTTTTTCAATGTTGAGGTATTTGTTGAATTTGTTGTTGTTTTTCAAATTTGAGGTTGATGTTGAATTTGTTGGTGTTTTTCATTATTGATGTTGATGTTGAATTTTTGGGTGTTTTTCACTGTTGAGGTTGTTGTTGAATATGTTGGTCTTTTTCAATGTTGAGGCTGTTGAATTTGTTGGAGCTTTTCAAAGTATAGGTTGTTGTTGAATTTTTTGGTGTTTATCATTTTTGAGGTTTTCGTTGAATTTTTTGGTCTTTTTGAATGTTGAGATTGTTGATGACTTTTTTGGTGTTATTCATTGTTGAGGTTGTTTTTGAATTTGTTGGTGTTATTGAATGTCGAGGTTGTTGTTGTTGAATTTTTGAATGTTTTTCGTTGTTGAGGTTGTTGTTGAATTTGATGATGATTTTCAATATTGAGGTTGTTGTTGAATTTTTTGGTGTTTTTCAATGTTGAGGTTGTTGTTGACTTTTTTGGTGTTTTTCATTGTTGTGGTTGTTGTTGATGAATTTTTGGATGTTTTTCATTGTTGAATTTGTTGGTGTTTTTCAATGTTGAGGTTGTTGTTGAATTTTTTGGTGTTTTTCATTGTTGAGGTTGTTGTTGTATTTCTTGGAGTTCTTCAATGTTGAGGTTGTTGAATTTGTTTGTGCTTTTGAATGTTGAGGTTGTTGATGAATTTGTTGGTGTTTTTCATTTTTGCGGTTTTTGATGAATTTGTTGGTGTTTTCCATTGTTGAGGTTTTTGTTGAATTTGTTGGTGATTTTGCATGTTGAGGTTGTACTTGAATTTGTTGGTGATGAACAATATTGAGGTTGTAGTTGAATTTTCTGGTGCTTTTCAATGCTGAGGTTTTGGAATTGGATCGTGATTTCAAAGTTGAGGTTGTTATTGAATATTTTGTTGTTTTTCAATGTTGAGGTTGTTGTTGAAGTTTTTGGTGTATTCAATGTTTTTTTTTGAATCTTTTTGTATTTTTCAATGTTGAGGTTGTTGTTGATTTTTTTGTTGTTTTTCATTGTTGAGGTTTTGGTTGAATTTGTTGGTGTTTTTGAATGTTGAGGTTGTTGTTTTTGATGTTTGGTGTTATTGAATGTTGAGGTTCTTGTTGAATTTTTTGGTGATTTTCAATGTTGAGGTTGTGGTTGAATTTGATGGTGTTTTTCCATGTTGAGGTTTTTGAATTTGTTGGTGTTTTTCAAAGTTGAGGTTGTTGTTGAATTTGTTGGTGATTTTGAATGTTCAGTTTGTTGTTGAATTTTTTGGTGTTTTTCATTGTTGAGGTTGTTGTTGAATTTTTGGATGTTTTTCATTGTTGAACTTGTTGGTGATTTTCAATATTGAGGTTGTTGTTGAATTTGTTGGTGTTTTTCAATGTTGGGGTTGTTGTTGAATTTTTTGGTGTTTTTCATTGTTGAGGTTGTTGTTGTATTTCTTGGAGTTCTTCAATGTTGAGGTTGTTGAATTTGTTGGTGCTTTTGAATATTGAGGTTGTTGATGAATTTTTTGGTGTTTTTCATTTTTGAGGTTTTTGATGAATTTGTTGGTGTTTTCCATTGTTGAGGTGTTTGTTGAATTTGTTGGTGTTTTTGAATGTTGAGGTTGTAGTTGAATTTGTCGGTGTTTTTCATTGTTGAGGTTTTTGATGAATTTGTTGGTGTTTTCCATTGTTGAGGTTTTTGTTGAATTTGTTGGTGTTTTTGAATGTTGAGGTTGTAGTTGAATTTGTTGGTGATTAACAATATTGAGGTTGTAGTTGAATTTTTTGGTGCTTTTCAATGTTGAGGTTTTGGAATTGGATCGGGCTTTTCAAAGTTGAGGTTGTTATTGAATATTTTGGTATTTTTCAATGTTGAGGTTGTTGTTGAATTTTTTGGTGTATTCAATGTTTTTTTTGAATCTTTTAGCATTTTTCGAAATTGTGGTTGCAGTTGAATTTGTTGGTGTTTTTCATTGTTGAGTTTGTTATTCAAATTGTTGGAGTTTTTGAATGTTGAGTTTGCAGTTGAATTTGTTGATGTTTTTCAAAGCTGAGGTTGTTGTCGAATTTGTTGGTGTATTTGAATGTTGAAGTTGTTAAATCTGTTGGTGTTTTTCAAAGTTGAGCTTGTTGTTGAATTTTATTGGTGTTTTTCATTGTTGAGGTTTTTGTTGAATTTGATGGTGATTTTCAATATTGAGTTTGTTGTCGAATTTTTTGGTGCTTTTCATTGTTGTGGTAATTGTTGAAATTCTTTGAGTTTTTCAATGTTGAGGTTTTTATTGATTTTTTTCGTGATTTTCATTGTTGAGGATGTTGTTGATATTTTTTTGGTTTTTCATTACTGAGGTTGTTGTTGAAATTGTTGGAGTTTTTCAATGTTGAGGTTGTTGTTGAATTTGTTGGCGTTTTTCAATGTTGAGTTTGTTGAATTTGTTGGTGTTTTTCAAATTTGAGGTTGTTGTTGAATTTGATGATGATTTTCAATATTGAGGTTGTTGTTGAATTTTTTGGTGTTTTTCAATGTTGAGGTTGTTGTTGACTTTTTTGGTGTTTTTCATTGTTGTGGTTGTTGTTGATGAATTTTTGGATGTTTTTCATTGTTGAATTTGTTGGTGTTTTTCAATGTTGAGGTTGTTGTTGAATTTTTTGGTGTTTTTCATTGTTGAAGTTGTCGTTGTATTTCTTGGAGTTCTTCAATGTTGAGGTTGTTGAATTTGTTTGTGCTTTTGAATGTTGAGGTTGTTGATGAATTTGTTGGTGTTTTTCATTTTTGCGGTTTTTGATGAATTTGTTGGTGTTTTCCATTGTTGAGGTTTTTGTTGAATTTGTTGCTGATTTTGCATGTTGAGGTTGTACTTGAATTTGTTGGTGATGAACAATATTGAGGTTGTAGTTGAATTTTTTGGTGCTTTTCAATGCTGAGGTTTTGGAATTGGATCGTGATTTCAAAGTTGAGGTTGTTATTGAATATTTTGTTGTTTTTCAATGTTGAGGTTGTTGTTGAAGTTTTTGGTGTATTCAATGTTTTTTTTTGAATCTTTTTGTATTTTTCAATGTTGAGGTTGTTGTTGATTTTTTTGTTGTTTTTCATTGTTGAGGTTTTGGTTGAATTTGTTGGTGTTTTTGAATGTTGAGGTTGTTGTTTTTGATGTTTGGTGTTATTGAATGGTGAGGTTCTTGTTGAATTTTTTGGTGATTTTCAATGTTGAGGTTGTGGTTGAATTTGATGGTGTTTTTCCATGTTGAGGTTTTTGAATTTGTTGGTGTTTTTCAAAGTTGAGGTTGTTGTTGACTTTGTTGGTGATTTTGAATGTTCAGTTTGTTGTTGAATTTTTTGGTGTTTTTCATTGTTGAGGTTGTTGTTGTTGAATTTTTGGATGTTTTTCATTGTTGAACTTGTTGGTGATTTTCAATATTGAAGTTGTTGTTGAATTTGTTGGTGTTTTTCAATGTTGGGGTTGTTGTTGAATTTTTTGGTGTTTTTCATTGTTGAGGTTGTTGTTGTATTTCTTGGAGTTCTTCAATGTTGAGGTTGTTGAATTTGTTGGTGCTTTTGAATATTGAGGTTGTTGATGAATTTTTTGGTGTTTTTCATTTTTGAGGTTTTTGATGAATTTGTTGGTGTTTTCCATTGTTGAGGTGTTTGTTGAATTTGTTGGTGTTTTTGAATGTTGAGGTTGTAGTTGAATTTGTCGGTGTTTTTCATTGTTGAGGTTTTTGATGAATTTGTTGGTGTTTTCCATTGTTGAGGTTTTTGTTGAATTTGTTGGTGTTTTTGAATGTTGAGGTTGTAGTTGAATTTGTTGGTGATTAACAATATTGAGGTTGTAGTTGAATTTTTTGGTGCTTTTCAATGTTGAGGTTTTGGAATTGGATCGGGCTTTTCAAAGTTGAGGTTGTTATTGAATATTTTGGTATTTTTCAATGTTGAGGTTGTTGTTGAATTTTTTGGTGTATTCAATGTTTTTTTTGAATCTTTTAGCATTTTTCGAAATTGTGGTTGCAGTTGAATTTGTTGGTGTTTTTCATTGTTGAGTTTGTTATTCAAATTGTTGGAGTTTTTGAATGTTGAGTTTGCAGTTGAATTTGTTGATGTTTTTCAAAGCTGAGGTTGTTGTCGAATTTGTTGGTGTATTTGAATGTTGAAGTTGTTAAATCTGTTGGTGTTTTTCAAAGTTGAGCTTGTTGTTGAATTTTATTGGTGTTTTTCATTGTTGAGGTTTTTGTTGAATTTGATGGTGATTTTCAATATTGAGTTTGTTGTCGAATTTTTTGGTGCTTTTCATTGCTGTGGTAATTGTTGAAATTCTTTGAGTTTTTCAATGTTGAGGTTTTTATTGATTTTTTTCGTGATTTTCATTGTTGAGGATGTTGTTGATATTTTTTTGGTTTTTCATTACTGAGGTTGTTGTTGAAATTGTTGGAGTTTTTCAATGTTGAGGTTGTTGTTGAATTTGTTGGCGTTTTTCAATGTTGAGTTTGTTGAATTTGTTGGTGTTTTTCAAATTTGAGGTTGTTGTTGAATTTTTTGGTGTTTTTCATTGCTGAGGTTTTGGTTGAATTTGTTGGTCTTTTTGAATTTTGAGGTTGTTGTTTTTATTTTTTGGTGTTTTTGAATGTTAAGGTTTTTGTTGAATTTTTTTGGTGTTTTGCATTGTTGAGGTTGTTGTTGAATTTTTAGATGTTTTTCATTGCGGAGGATGTTGTTGAAATTGATGGTGTTTTTGAATGTTGAGGTTGTTGTTGAATTTTTTGGTGTTTTTCATTGTTGAGGTTGTTGTTGAATTTGTTGGAGTTTTTCAATGCTGAGGTTGTTGTTGAATTTGTTGGTGTTTTTCAATGTTGAGGTTGTTGTATGTGTTGCTGTTTTTCAAAGTTGAGTTTGTTGTTGATTTTTTTTTGTGTTTTTCATTGTTGAGGTTTTGCCAGTATTTGTTGGTGTATTTGAATGTTGAGGTTGTTGTATTTATTTTTTGGTGTTTTTGAATGTTGAGGTTGTTGTTGAATTTTTTGGTGTTTTTCATTGTTGAGGTTTTCGTTGAATTAGTTGGTGTTTTTGAATGTTGAGGTTGTTGTTTTTATTTTTCGGTGTTTTTCATTGCTGAGGTTTTTGTTGAATTTGTTGGAGATTTTAAATGTTGAGGTTGTTGTTGAATTTGTTGGTGTTTTTTAATGTTGAGGTGGTTGAATTTGTTGGTTTTTTTCAATGATGAATTTGTTGTTGAATTTTTAGGCGTTTTTCATTGTTGAGGTTGTTGTTGAATTTTTGGATGTTTTTCATTGTTGAGGTTGTTGTTGAATTTGTTGGTGATTTTCAATATTGAAGTTGTTGCTGAATTTGTTGGTGTTTTTCAATGTTGGGGTTGATGTTGAATTTTTTGGTGTTTTTCATTGTTGAGGTTTTGCCGGTATTTGTTGGTGTATTTGAATGTTGAGGTTGTTGTATTTATTTTTTGGTGTTTTTGAATGTTGAGGTTGTTGTTGAATTTTTTGGTGTTTTTCATTGTTGAGGTTTTCGTTGAATTAGTTGGTGTTTTTGAATGTTGAGGTTGTTGTTTTTATTTTTCGGTGTTTTTCATTGCTGAGGTTTTTGTTGAATTTGTTGGAGATTTTAAATGTTGAGGTTGTTGTTGAATTTGTTGGTGTTTTTTAATGTTGAGGTTGTTGAATTTGTTGGTTTTTTTCAATGATGAATTTGTTGTTGAATTTTTAGGCGTTTTTCATTGTTGAGGTTGTTGTTGAATTTTTGGATGTTTTTCATTGTTGAGGTTGTTGTTGAATTTGTTGGTGATTTTCAATATTGAAGTTGTTGCTGAATTTGTTGGTGTTTTTCAATGTTGGGGTTGATGTTGAATTTTTTGGTGTTTTTCATTGTTGAGGTTGTTGTTGAATTTGTTGGTGTTTTTCAATGTTGAGGTTGTTGTATTTATTTTTTGGTGTTTTTGAATGTTGAGGTTGTTGTTGAATTTTTTGGTGTTTTTCGTTGTTGAGGTTTTGGTTGAATTTGTTGGTGTTTTTGAATGTTGATTTTGCAGTTGAATTTTTTGGTGTTTTTCAAAGCTGAAGTTGTTGTTGAATTTGTTGGTGTATCTGAATGTTGAGGTTGTTAAATCTGTTGTTGTTTTTCAAAATTGAGGTTGTTGTTGAATTTTATTGGTGTTTTTCATTGTTGAGGTTTTTGTTGAATTTGATGGAGTTTTTCAATATTGAGTTTGTTGTCGAATTTTTTGGTGTTTTTCATTGTTGTGATAATTGTTGAAATTCTTGGAGTTTTTCAATGTTGAGGTTTTTATTGATTTTTTTCCTGTTTTTCATCGTTGAGGTTGTTGTTGAACTTTTTGATGTTTTTCATTATTGAGGTTGTTGTTGAAAGTGTTGTTGTTTTTTAATGTTGAGGTTATTGTTGAATTTTTTGGCGTTTTTCATTGTTGAGGATGTTGTTGAATATGTTGGAGTTTTTCAAGGTTGAGGTTGTTGTTGAATTAGTTGGCGTTTTTCAATGTTGAGTTTGTTGAATTTGTTGCTGTTTTTCAAAGTTGAGATTGTTGTTGAATTTTTTGGTGTTTTTTATTGTTGAGGTTTTGGTTGAATTTGTTGGTGTTTTTCAATTTTGAGGTTGTTCTTTTTATTTTTTGGTGTTTTTGAATGATAAGGTTTTGTTGAATTTTTTTGGTGTTTTTCATTGTTGAGGTTTTTGTTGAATTTTTAGATGTTTTTCATTGCTGAGGTTGTTGTATTTATTTTTTGGTGTTTTTGAATGTTGAGGTTGTTGTTGAATTTTTTGGTGTTTTTCATTGTTGAGGTTGTTGTTGATTTTTTTGGTGTTTTTCAATGTTGAGGTATTTATTGATTTTAATTGGTGTTTTTCATTGCTGAGGTTGTTGTTGAAATTGCTGGTGTTTTTGAATGTTGAGGTTGTTGTTGAATTTTTTGGTGCTTTTCAATGTTGAGGTTGTTGTTGAATTTGTTAGCGTTTTTCAATGTTGAGGTTGTTGAATTTGCTGGTGATTTTCAATGTTGAGGTTGTTGTTGAATTTGTTAGCGTTTTTCAATGTTGAGGTTGTTGAATTTGCTGGTGATTTTCAAAGTTGAGGTTGTTGTTGAATTTTCTGGTGTTTTTCATTGTTGAGGTTTTGGTTGAATTTGTTGGTGTTTTTGAATGTTGAGGTTGTGGTTTTTATTTTTTGGTGTTTTTGAATGTTAAGGTTTTTGTTGAATTTTTATGGTGTTTTTCATTGTTGAGGTTGTTGATGAGTTTTTTTGGTTTTTTTCATTGTTGAGGTTGTTGTTGAATTTTTTGAAGTTTTTCATTGCTGAGGTTGTTGTTCAAATTGTTGTCGTTTTTGAATGTTGAGGTTGTTGTTGAATTTGTTGTCGTTTTTCAATGTTGAGGTTGTTGAATTTGTTGGTGTTTTTCAAAGTTGAGGTTGTTGTTGACTTTTTTGGTGTTTTTCTTTGTTGAGGTTTTGGTTGAATTTGTTGGTGTTTTTGTTTGTTGAGGTTGTTGTTTTTATTTTTTGGTGTTATTGAATGTTAAGGTTGTTGTTGAATTTTATTGGTATTTTTCATTGTTGAGGTTGTTGTTGAATTTTCAGATGTTTTTCATTGCTGAGGTTGTTGTTGAAATTGTTGGTGCTTATGAATGTTGAGGTTGTTGTTTAATTTTTTGGAGTTATTCATTGTTGAGGTTGTTGTTGAATTTGTTGAAGTTTTTCAATGTTGAGGTTGTTGTTGAATTTGTTGGAGTTTTTCAATGTTGAGATTGTTGTATTGGTTGGTGTTTTTCAATATTGTTGGTGTTTTTGAATGTTGAGGTTGTTGTATTAATTTTTTGGTGTTTTTCATTGTTGAGGTTGTTGTGGAATTTTTTGGTGTTTTTCATTGTTGAGGTTGTTGTTGAATTTTTTGATGTTTATCATTGCTGAGGTTGTTGTTGAAAATGTTGATGTTTTTGAATGTTGAGTTTGATGATGAATTTTTTGGTGTTATTCATTGTTGAGGTTGTTGTTGAATATGTTTGAGTTTTTCAATGTTGAGGTTGTTGTTGAATTTGTTGGTGTTTTTCAATGCTGAGGTTGCTGAATTTGTTGTTGTTTTTCAAAGTTGAGGCTGCTGTTGAATTTTTTGGTATTTTACATTGTTGAGGTTTTGGTTGAATTTGTTCGTGCTTTTCAATGTTGAGGTTGTTGGTTTTATTTTTTGGTGCTTTTGAATGTTGAGGTTGTTGTTGAATTTTTTGGTGTTTTTCATTGTTGAGGTTGTTGTTGAATTTGTTGGAGTTTTTCAATGTTGAGGTTGTTGCTGAATTTGTTGGTGTTTTTCAATGTTGAGGTTGTTGAATTTGTTGTTGTTTTTCAAAGTTGAGGTTGCTGTTGTATTTTTTGGTGTATTTCATTGTTGAGGTTTTGGTTGAATTTGATGGTGTATTTGAATGTTGAGGTTGTTGTTTTTATTTTATGTTGTTTTTGAATGTTTAGGTTGTTGTTGAATTTTTTGGTGTTTTTCAATGTTGAGGTTTTTATTGATTTTTTTTGCTGTTTTTCATTGTTGAGGTTGTTGATGAATTTTTTTGGTGTTTTTCATTGTTGAGGTTGTTGTTGAATTTTTTGATGTTTTTCATTGTTGAGGTTGTTGTTGAAATTGCTGGTCTTTGTGAATGTTGAGGTTGTTGAATTTTTTGATGTTTTTCATTGCTGAGGTTGTTGTTGAATTTGTTGGTGATTTTCAATGTTGAGGTTGTTGTATTTATTGGTGTTATCAATGGTTTTTTTTGATCTTTTTTGTTTTTTTCACAGTTGAGGTTGCAGTTGAATTTGTTGGTGTTTTTCAATTTTGAGCTTGTTGAATTTGTTGGTGTTTTTCAAAGTTGAGGTTGTTGTTGAATTTGTTGGTGTTTTTCAATGCTGAGGTTGTTGAATTTGTTTGTGTTTTTCAAAGCTGAGGTTGTTGTTGAATTTGTTGGTGTATTTGAATGTTGACGTTGTTAAATCTGTTGGTGTTTTTCAAACTTAAGGTTGTTGTTGAATTTAATGGTGTTTTTCATTGTTGAGGTTTTTGTTGAATATGATGTTGATTTTCAATGTTGCGTTTGTTGTCGAATTTTTTGGTGTATTTCAATGTTGTGGTAGTTGTTGAAATTCTTGGAGTTTTTCAATGTTGATGTTTTTATTGATTTTTTTCGGTGGTTTTCATTGTTGTGTTTGTTGTTGAATTTTTTTGGTGCTTTTCATTGTTGAGGATGTTGTTGAATTTTTGGAAGTTATTCATTGCTGAGGTTGTTGTTGAAATTGTTGGTGTTTTTGAATGTTGAGGTTGTTGTTGAATTTGTTGTCGTTTTTCAATGTTGAGGTTGTAGAATTTGTTGGTGTTTTTCAAAGTTGATGTTGTTGTTGACCTTTTTGGTGTTTTTCATTGTTGAGGTTTTGGTTGAATTTGTTGGTGTTTTTGTTTGTTGAGGTTGCTGTTTTTATTTTTTTGTGTTATTGAATGTTAAGGTTGTTGTTGAATTTTATTGGTGTTTTTCATTGTTGAGGTTGTTGTTGAATTTTTGGATGTTTTTCATTGCTGAGGTTGTTGTTGAATTTGTTGGTGTTTTTCAATGTTGGGGATGTTGTTGAATATTTTGGTGTTTTTCATTGTTGAGGTTGTTGTGGAATTTGTTGGTGTTTTTCATTGTTGAGGTTGTTGTTGAATTTGTTGGTGATTTTCAATGTTGAGGTTGTTGAATATATTGGTGTTATCAATTTTTATTTTGTTGAACTTTTTTGTATTTTTAAAAGTTGAGGTTGTTGTTGAATTTATTGGTGTTTTTCAATGTTGAGGTTGTTGAATTTGTTGGTGTTTTTGAATGTTGAGGATTTTGATGAATTTGTTGGTGTTTTCCATTGTAGATGCTTCCTTTGAATTTGCTGGTGTTTTTGAATGTTGAAGTTGTATTTGTTGGTATTTTTCATTGTTGAGGTTTTTGATGAATTTGTTGGTGGTTTCCATTCTTGAGGTTTTTGTTGAATTTGTTGGTGATTAACAATATTGAGGTTGTAGTTGAACTTTTTTGGTGCTTTTCAATGTTGAGGTTTTGGATTTGGATCGTGTTTTTCAAAGTTGAGGTTGTTGTTGAATATTTTGGTGTATTCAATGTTTTTTTTCATCTATTTGTATTTTTCAAAATTGAGGTTGCACTTGAATTTGTTGGTGTTTTTGAATGTTGAGGTTGTTGTGTTTATTTTTCGGTGATTTTCATTGTTGAGGTTTTTGTTGAATTTGTTGGAGATTTTCAATGTTGAGGTTGTTGTTGAATTTGTTGGTGTTTTTTAATGTTTAGGTTGTTGAATTTGTTGTCTTTTTTCAAAGATGAGTTTGTTTTTGAATTTTTTGGTGCTTTTCATTGTTGAGGTATTTGTTGAATTTTTTGGTGTTTTTCAATGTTGAGGTTTTTGTTGAATTTGTTGGAGTTTTTGAATGTTGAGGGTGTTGTTGAATTTTTTGGTCTTTTTCATGGTTGAGGTTGTTGTTGAATATTTTGGTGTTTTTCAATGTTGTGGTTGTTGTCGAATTTTTTGGTGTTTTTCATTGTTGCTGTAGTTGTTGAAATTGTTGGAGTTTTTCAATGTTGAGGTTGTTATTGATTTATTGGGTGTGTTTCATTGTTGAGATTGTTTTTAATTTTTTGGTGTTTTTCATTGTTGAGGTTGTTGTTGAATTTTTTAACGATTTTCATTGCTGTGGTTGTTGTTGAATTTGATGGTGTTTTTGAATGCTGAGGTTGTTCTTGATTTTTTTGGTGTTTTTCATTGTTGAAGTTGTTGTTGAATAAGTTGGTGTTTTTCAATGTTGAGGTTGTTGAATTTGTTTGTGTTTTTCAAAGAAGAGGATTTTAATGAATTTTTTGGTGTTTTTCACTTTTGAGGTTTTCGTTGAATTTGTTGGTGTTTTTGAATGTTGAGGTTGTTGAATTCGATGGTTTTATTCAAAGATGAGATTGTTGTTGAATTTTCTGGTGTTTTTCATTGTTGAGGTTGTTGTTGAATTTGTTGGTGTTGATTAATGTTGAGGTTGTTGTTGAATGTTTTGGTGTTTTTCATTGTTGAGGTTGTTGTTTTTGAGTTTTTGGATGTTTTTCATTGTTGAGGTTGTTGTTGAATTTGATTGTGATTTTCAATGTTGAGGTTGTTGTTGAATTTGTTTGTGTTTTTCAATGTTGGGGTTGTTGTTGAATTTTTTGGTGTTTTTCATTGTTGAGGTTGTTGTGGAATTTCTTGGAGCTCTTCAATGTTGAGGTTGTTGAATTTGTTGGTGTTTTTGATTGTTGATGTTGCTGATGTATTTTTTGGTGTTTTTCATTGTTGAGGATTTTGATGAATTTGTTTGTGTTTTCCATTGTTGAGGTTTTTGTTGAATTTGTTGGTGTATTTGAATGTTGCGGTTTTTAAATCTGTTGGTGTTTTTCAAAATTGAGGTTCTGGTTGAATTTTTTGGTGTTTTTCATTGTTGAGGTTTTTGTTGAATTTGATGGTGATTTTCAATGTTGAGTTTGTTGTCGAATTTTTTGGTGTTTTTCATTGTTGTGGTAGTTATTGAAATTCTTCGAGTTTTTCAATGTTGAGGTTGTTATTGATTTTTTGCGTGTGTTTCGTTGTTGAGGTTGTTGTCGAATTTTTTGGTGTTTTTCATTGTTGAGGTTGTTGTTGAATTTTTTGATGTTTCTCATTGTTGAGGTTGTTGTTGAATTTGTTGGTGATTTTCAATGTTGAGGTTGTTGAATTTATTGGTTTGATCAGTGGCTTTTATTGAACTTTTTTGTATTTTTCAAAGTTGAGGTTGAAATTGAAATTATTGGTGCTTTTCAATGTTGAGGTTGTTGAATTTGTTGGTGTTTTTCAAAGTTGAGGTTCTTGTTTAATTTTTTGGTGTGTTTCATTGTTGAGGTTTTTGTTGAATTTGTTGGTTTGTTGAATGTTGAGGTTGTCATTGAATTTGTTGTTTTTCTTCAATATTGTGGTTGTTGAATTTGTTGGTCTTTTTCATTGTTGAGGTTGTTGTTGAATATTTTGGTGTTTTTGAATGATGAGGTTGTTGATGAATTTTTTAGTGTTTTTCATTGTTGAAGTTGTTGTTGAATTTGTTGTTGATTTTCAATATTGAGGTTGTTGTTGAATTTGTTGGTGTTTTTCAATGTTGGGGTTGTTGTTGAATTTTTTGGTGTTTTTCATTGTTGAGGTTGTTGTGGAATTTCATGGAGTTCTTCAATGTTGGGGTTGTTGAATTTGTTGGTGTTTTTGAAGGTTGAGGTTGTTGATGTATTTTTTGGTGTTTTTCATTGTTGAGGATTTTGATGAATTTGTTAGTGTTTTTGAATGTTGATGTTGCAGTTGAATTTGTTGGTATTTTTCATTGTTGAGGTTTTTGATGAATTTGTTGGTGGTTTCCATTGTTGAGGTTTTTGTTGAATTTGTTGGTGATTAACAATATTGAGGTTGTAGTTGAATTTTTTGGTGCTTTTCAATGTTGAGTTTTTGGAATTGGGTCGTGTTTTTCAAAGTTGAGGTTGTTGTTGAATATTTTGGTGTTTTTCAATGTTGAGGTTGTTGTTGAATTTTTTGGTGTATTCAATGTATTTTTTTTGAATCTTTTTGAATTTTTCAAAATTGAGGGTGCAGTTGAATTTGTTGGTGTTTTTCATTGCTGAGGTTGTTATTGAAATTGTTGGAGTTTTTCAATGTTGACGTTGCCGTTGAATTTGTTGGTGTTTCTCGAAGCTGAGGTTGTTGTTGAATTTGTTGGTGTATTTGAATGTTCAGGTTGTTAAATCTGTTGGTGTTTTTCAAAATTGAGGTTCTGGTTGAATTTTCTGGTGTTTTTCATTGTTGAGGTTTTTGTTGAATTTGATGGTGATTTTCAATATTGAGGTTGTTGATTTAATTGGTGTGATCAATGGCTTTTATTGAACTTTTTTGTACTTTTCAAAGTTGAGGTTGAAGTTGAAATTGTTGGTGTTTTTCAATGTTGAGGTTGTTGAATTATGTTGGTGTTTTTCAAAGTTGAGGTTGTTGTTGAATTTTTTGGTGTATTTCATTGTTGAGGTTTTTGTTGAAATTGTTGGTGTTTTTGAATGTTGAGCTTGTCGTTGAATTTGTTGTTGTCCTTCAATATTGTGGTTGTTGAATTTGCTGGTGTTTTTCATTGTTGAGGTTGTTGTTGAATATTTTGGTGTTTTTGAATGATGAGGTAGTTGATCAATTTTTTGGTGTTTTTCATTGTTGAGATTTTTGATGAATTTGTTGGTGCTTTCCATTGTTGAGGTTTTTGTTGAATTTGTTGGTGTTTTTGAATTTTGAGGTTGTAGTTGAATTTGTTGGTGATTAACAATCTTGAAGTTGTAGTTGAATTTGTTGGTGTTTTTCAATGTAGAGGTTTTTGAATTTGTTGTTGTTTTTCAAAGTTGAGGTTGTTGTTGAATATTTTGGTGTTTTTCAATGTTGAGGTTGTTGTTGAATTGTTTGGTGTTTTTCATTTTTGATGTTTTTGTTGAATTTGTTGGTGTTTTTGAATGTTGAGGTTGTTGTTGAATTTTTTGGTGTTTTTCAGTGTTGAGGTTGTTGAATTTGTTGCAATTTTTCAATGTTGAGGTTGTTGTTGAATTTGTTGGTGTTTTTCAATGTTGAGGTTGTTGAATTTATTGTTGTTTTTCAAAGGTGATGATTTATGTTGAATTTTTTGATGTTTTTCATTGTTGAGGTTTTGGTTGAATTTGATGGGGTTTTTGAATGTTGAGGTTGTTGTTGAATTTTTTGGTGTTTTTCATTGTTGAGGTTGAATATCTTGGTGTTTTTGAATGTTGAGGTTGTTATTGAGTTTTTCTTTTTTTTTTCGTTGTTGAGGTTGTTGTTGTTGTTGTTGAATTTTTTGATGTTATTCATTGTTGAGGTTGTTGTTGAATTTGTTGGTGTTA
The DNA here is from genome assembly GCF_964194155.1 of Cetorhinus maximus. Taxonomy (NCBI): domain Eukaryota; kingdom Metazoa; phylum Chordata; class Chondrichthyes; order Lamniformes; family Cetorhinidae; genus Cetorhinus; species Cetorhinus maximus. The sequence continues at coordinate 1,174,033 of NC_135905.1, forward strand.
TCAATTTTTATTTTGTTGAACCTTTTTGTATTTTTATAAGTTGAGTTTGTTGTTGAATTTGATGGTGATTTTCAATGTTGAGTTTGTTGCCGAATTTTTTGGTGTTTTTCATTGTTGCGGTAACTGTTGAAATAGTTGGAGTTTTTCAATGTTGAGGTTGTTATTGATTTTTTGGGTGTGTTTCATTGTTGAGGTTGTTGTTGAATTTTTTGGTGTTTACTTTGTTAAGGTTGTTGTTGAATTTTTTGGTGTTTTTCATTGTTGAGGCTGTTGTTGAATAAGTTGGTGTTTTTCAATGTTGAGGTTGTTGAATTTGTTGGTGTTTTTCAAAGTAGAGGTTTTTGATGAATTATTTGGTGTTTTTCATTTTTGAGGTTTTCGTTCAATTTGTTTGTGTTTTTGAATGTTGAGGTTGTTGTTTTTATTTTTCGGTGTTTTTCATTGTTGAGGTTTTTGTTGAATTTGTTGGAGATTTTCAATGTTGAGGTTGTTGTTGCATTTGTTGGTTTTTTTTAATGTTGAGGTTGTGGAATTTGTTGGTTTTTTTCAAAGATGAGTTTGTTGTTGAATTTTATGGTGTTTTTCATTGTTGAGGTTGTTGTTGAATTTGTTGGTGTTTATGAATGTTTTGGTTGTTGTTGAATGTTTTGTTGTTTTACATTGTTCAAACTGTTGTTTTTGAATTTTTGGATGTTTTTCATTGTTCAGGTTGTTGTTGAATTTGATGGTGATTTTCAATATTGAGATTGTTGTTGAATTTGTTGGTGTTTTTCAATGTTGATGTTGTTGTTGTATTTTTTGGTGTTTTTCATTGTTGAGGTTGTTGTTTTTGAATTTTTGGATGTGTTTCATTGTTGAGGTTTTGTTGAATTTGATGGTGATTTTCAATATTGAGGTTGTTGTTGAATTTGTTGGTGTTTTTCAATGTTGAGGTGGTTGTTGAATTTTTTGGTGTTTTTCATTGTTGAGGTTGTTGTTGCTGAATTTTTGGATATTTTTCATTGTTGAGGTTGTTGTTGAATTTGTTGGTGATTTTCAATATTGAGGTTGTTGTTGAATTTGTTGGTGTTTTTCAATGTTGGGGTTGTTGTTGGATTTTTTGGTGTTTTTCATTGTTGAGGTTGTTGTGGAATTTCTTGGAGTTCTTCAATGTTGAGGTTGTTGAATTTGTTGGTGTTTTTGAATGTTGAGGTTGTTGATGTATTTTTTGCTCTTTTTCATTGTTGAGGATTTTGATGAATTTGTTGGTGTTTTCCATTGTTGAGGTTTTTGTTGAATTTGTTGGTGTTTTTGAATGTTGAGGTTGCAGTTGAATTTGTTGGTATTTTTCATTGTTGAGGTTTTTGATGAATTTGTTGGTGGTTTCCATTGTTGAGGTTTTTGTTGAAATTGTTGGTGATTAACAATATTGAGGTTGTAGTTGAATTTTTTCGTCCTTTTCAATGTTGAGGTTTTGGAATTGGATCGTGTTTTTCAAAGTTGAGGTTGTTGTTGAATATTTTGGTGTTTTTCAATGTTGAGGTTGTTGTTGAATTTTTTGGTGTATTCAATGTATTTTTTTTTAATCTTTTTGTATTTTTCAAAATTGAGGGTGCATTTGAATTTGTTGGTGTTTATCATTGCTGAGGTTGTTATTGTAATTGTTGGAGTTTTTCAATGTTGAGGTTGCCGTTGAATTTGTTGGTGTTTCTCGAAGCTGAGGTTGTTGTTGAATTTGTTGGTGTATTTGAATGTTGAGGTTGTTAAATCTGTTGGTGTTTTTCAAAATTGAGGTTCTGGATGAATTTTCTGGTGTTTTTCATTGTTGAGTTTTTTGTTGAATTTGATGGTGACTTTCAATATTGAGGTTGTTGAATTTATTGGTGTGATCAATGGCTTTTATTGAACCATTTTGTATTTTTCAAAGTTCAGGTTGAAGTTGAAATTGTTGGTGTTTTTCAATGTTGAGGTTGTTGAATTTGTTGGTGTTTTTCAAAGTTGAGGTTGTTGTTGAATTTTTGCTGTATTTCATTGTTGAGGTTTTTGTTGAAATTGTTGGTGTTTTTAAATGTTGAGGTTGTCGTTGAATTTGTTGTTGTTCTTCAATATTGTGGTTGTTGAATTTGTTGTTGTTTTTCATTGTTGAGGTTGTTGTTGAATATTTTGGTGTTTTTGAATGATGAGGTTGTCGATGAAATTTTTGGTGTTTTTCATTGTTGAGATTTTTGATGAATTTGTTGTTGTTTTCCATTGTTGAGGTTTTTGTTGAATTTGTCGGTGGTTTTGAATGTTGAGGTTGTAGTTGAATTTTTTGGTGATTAACAATCTTGAAGTTGTAGTTGAATTTGTTGGTGTTTTTCAATGTAGAGGTTTTTGAATTTGTTGTTGTTTTTCAAAGTTGAGGTTGTTGTTGAATATTTTGGTGTTTTTCAATGTTGAGGTTGTTGTTGAATTGTTTGGTGTTTTTCATTGTTGATGTTTTTGTTGAATTTGTTGGTGTTTTTGAATGTTGAGGTTGTTGTTGAATTTTTTGGCGTTTTTCAGTGTTGAGGTTGTTGAATTTGTTGCAATTTTTCAATGTTGAGGTTGTTGTTGAATTTGTTGGTGTTTTTCAATGTTGAGGTTGTTGAATTTATTGTTGTTTTTCAAAGGTGATGTTTTATGTTGAATTTTTCGATGTTTTTCATTGTTGAGGTTTTGGTTGAACTTGATGGGGTTTTTGAATGTTGAGGTTCTTGTTGAATTTTTTGATGTTTTTCATTGTTGAGGTTGAATATCTTGGTGTTTTTGAATGTTGAGGTTGTTATTGAGTTTTTCTTTTTTTTTCGTTATTGAGGTTGTTGTTGTTGAATTTTTTGATGTTATTCATTGTTGAGGTTGTTGTTGAATTAGTTGGTGTTATCAATTTTTATTTTGTTGAACCTTTTTGTATTTTTAAAAGTTGAGGTTGTTGTTGAATTTGATGGTGATTTTCAATGTTGAGTTTGTTGCCGAATTTTTTGGTGTTTTTCATTGCTGCGGTAGTTGCTGAAATTGTTGGAGTTTTTCAATGTTGAGGTTGTTATTGATTTTTTGGGTGTGTTTCATTGTTGAGGTTGTTGTTGAATTTTTTGGTATTTTTCTTTGTTAAGGTTGTTGTTGAATTTTTTGCTGTTTTTCATTGTTGAGGTTGTTGTTGAATTTGTTGGTGTTTTTGAATGTTGAGGTTGTTGATGTATTTTTTGGTGCTTTTCATTGTTTAGGATTTTGATGAATTTGTTGGTGTTTTCCATTGTTGAGGTTCTTATTGAATTTGTTGGTGTTTTTGAATGTTGAGGTTGTAGTTGAATTTGTTGGTATTTTTCATTGTTGAGGTTTTTGATGAATTTGTTGGTGGTTTCCATTGTGGAGGTTGTTGTTGAATTTGTTGGAGTTTTTGAATTTGGAGGTTGTTGATGAATTTTTTGTTGTTTTTCATTGTTGAGATTTTTGTTGAATTTGATGGTGTTTTTGAATGCTGAGGTTGTTCTTGATTTTTTTGGTGTTTTTCATTGTTGAAGTTGTTGTTGAATAAGTTGGTGTTTTTCAATGTTGAGCTTGTTGAATTTGTTGGTGTTTTTCAAAGTAGAGGTTTTTAATGAGTTTTTTGGTGTTTTTCATTTTTGTGGTTTTCGTTGAATTTGTTGGTGTTTTTGAATGTTGAGGTTGTTGTTTTTATTTTTTGCTGTTATTGAATGTTGAGGTTCTTGTTGAATTTTTTTATGTTTTTCATTGTTGAGGTATTTGTTGAATCTTTTGGTGTTTTTCATTGTTGAGGTTGTTGTTGAATTTGTTGGTGTTTTTGAATGTTGAGGTTGTTGATGTATTTTTTGGTGCTGTTCATTGTTTAGGATTTTGATGAATTTGTTGGTGTTTTCCATTGTTGAGGTTTTTATTGAATTTGTTGGTGTTTTTGAATGTTGAGGTTGTAGTTGAATTTGTTGGTATTTTTCATTGTTGAGGTTTTTGATGAATATGTTGGTGGTTTCCATTGTTGAGGTTGTTGTTGAATTTGTTGGAGTTTTTGAATTTGGAGGTTGTTGATGAATTTTTTGTTGTTTTTCATTGTTGAGATTTTTGTTGAATTTGATGGTGTTTTTGAATGCTGAGGTTGTTCTTGATTTTTTTGGTGTTTTTCATTGTTGAAGTTGTTGTTGAATACGTTGGTGTTTTTCAATGTTGAGCTTGTTGAATTTGTTGGTGTTTTTCAAAGTAGAGGTTTTTAATGAGTTTTTTGGTGTTTTTCATTTTTGTGGTTTTCGTTGAATTTGTTGGTGTTTTTGAATGTTGAGGTTGTTGTTTTTATTTTTTGCTGTTATTGAATGTTGAGGTTCTTGTTGAATTTTTTGGTGTTTTTCATTGTTGAGGTATTTGTTGAATTTTTTGCTGTTTTTCAATGTTGAGGTTTTTGTTGAATTTGTTGGAGTTTTTGCATTTGGAGGTTGTTGTTGAATTTTTCGGTGTTTTTCATGGTTGAGGTTGTTGTTGAATATTTTGGTGTTTTTCATTGTTGGGGTTTTTGTTGAATTTTTTGACGATTTTCATTGCTGTGGTTGTTGTTGAATTTAATGGTGTTTTTGAATGCTGAGGTTGTTCTTGATTTTTTTGGTGTTTTTCATTGTTGAAGTTGTTGTTGAATAAGTTGGTGTTTTTCAATGTTGAGGTTGTTGAATTTGTTTGTGTTTTTCAAAGAAGAGGATTTTAATGAATTTTTTGGTGTTTTTCACTTTTGAGGTTTTCGTTGAATTTGTTGGTGTTTTTGAATGTTGAGGTTGTTGAATTCGATGGTTTTATTCAAAGATGAGTTTGTTGTTGAATTTTCCGGTGTTTTTCATTGTTGAGGTTGTTGTTGAATTTGTTGGTGTTGATTAATGTTGAGGTTGTTGTTGAATGTTTTGGTGTTTTTCATTGTTGAGGTTGTTGTCTTTGAATTTTTGGATGTTTTTCATTGTTGAAGTTGTTGTTGAATTTGATGGTGATTTTCAATGTTGAGGTTTTTGTTGAATTTGTTGGAGTTTTTGAATTTGGAGGTTGTTGTTGAATTTTTTGGTGTTTTTCATGGTTGAGGTTGTTGTTGAATATTCTGGTGTTTTTCAATGTTGTGGTTGTTGTTGAATTTTTTGGAGTATTCAATGTTTTTTTTTGAATCATTTTGTATTTTTCAAAATTGAGATTGCAGTTGAATTTGTTGGTTTTTTTCATTGTTGAGGTTGTTATTGAAATTGTTGGAGTTTTTCAATGTTGAGGTTGCCGTTGAGTTTGTTGCTGTTATCAATTTTTATTTTGTTGAACGTTTTTGTATTTTTAAAAGTTGAGGTTTTTGTTGAATTTGATGGTGTTTTTCCATGTTGAGGTTGTTGAATTTGTTGGTGTTTTTCAAAGCTGAGGTTGTTGTTAAATTTGTTGGAGTTTTTGAATGTTGAGGTTGTTAAATCTGTTGGTGTTTTTCAAAGTTGAGGTTGTTGATGAATTTTTTGTTGTTTTTCATTGTTGAGATTTTTGTTGAATTTGATTTTGATTTTCAATGTTGAGTTTGTTGTCGAATTTTTTGGTGTTTTTCATTGTTGCGGTAGTTGTTGAAATTGTTGGAGTTTTTCAATGTTGAGGTTGTTATTGATTTTTTGGGTGTGTTTCATTGTTGAGATTGTTGTTGAATTTTTTGGTTTTTTTCATTGTTGAGGTTGTTGTTGAATTTTTTGACGGTTTTCATTGCTGTGGATGTTGTTGAATTTGATGGTGTTTTTGAATGCTGAGGTTGTTCTTGATTTTTTTGGTGTTTTTCATTGTTGAAGTTGTTGTTGAATAAGTTGGTGTTTTTCAATGTTGAGGTTGTTGAATTTGTTTGTGTTTTTCAAAGAAGAGGATTTTAATGAATTTTTTGGTGTTTTTCACTTTTGAGGTTTTCGTTGAATTTGTTGGTGTTTTTGAATGTTGAGGTTGTTGAATTCGATGATTTCATTCAAAGATGAGTTTGTTGTTGAATTTTCTGGTGTTTTTCATTGTTGAGGTTGTTGTTGAATTTGTTGGTGTTGATTAATGTTGAGGTTGTTGTTGAATGTTTTGGTGTTTTTCATTGTTGAGGTTGTTGTGGAATTTCTTGGAGTTCTTCAATGTTGAGGTTGTTGTTGAATTTGTTGGTGTTTTTCAATGTTGGGGTTGTTGTTAAATTTTTTGGTGTTTTTCATTGTTGAGGTTGTTGTGGAATTTCTTGGAGTTCTTCAATGTTGAGGTTGTTGAATTTGTTGGTGTTTTTGAATGTTGAGGTTGCTGATGTATTTTTTGGTGTTTTTCATTGTTGAGGATTTTAATGAATTTGTTTGTGTTTTCCATTGTTGAGATTTTTGTTGAATTTATTGGTGTATTTGAATGTTGCGGTTGTTAAATCTGTTGGTGTTTTTCAAAATTGAGGTTCAGGTTGAATTTTTTGGTGTTTTTCATTGTTGAGGTTTTTGTTGAATTTAATGGTGATTTTCAATGTTGAGTTTGTTGTCGAATTTTTTGGTGTTTTTCATTGTTGTGGTAGTTATTGAAATTCTTCGAGTTTTTCAATGTTGGGGTTGTTATTGATTTTTTGGGTGTGTTTCGTTGTTGAGGTTGTTGTCGAATTTTTTGGTGTTTTTCATTGTTGAGGTTGTTGTTGAATTTTTTGATGTTTTTCATTGTTGAGGTTGTTGTTGAATTTGTTGGTGATTTTCAATGTTGAGGTTGTTGAATTTATTGGTTTGATCAGTGGCTTTTATTGAACTTTTTTGTATTTTTCAAAGTTGAGGTTGAAATTGAAATTATTGGTGTTTTTCAATGTTGAGGTTGTTGAATTTGTTGGTGTTTTTCAAAGTTGAGGTTCTTGTTGAATTTTTTGGTGTGTTTCATTGTTGAGGTTTTTGTTGAATTTGTTGGTTTGTTGAATGTTGAGGTTGTCGTTGAATTTGTTGTTGTTCTTCAATATTGTGGTTGTTGAATTTGTTGGTCTTTTTCATTGTTGAGGTTGTTGTTGAATATTTTGGTTTTTTTGAATGATGAGGTTGTTGATGAAATTTTTAGTGTTTTTCATTGTTGAAGTTGTTGTTGAATAAGTTGGTGTTTTTCAATGTTGAGGTTGTTGAATTTGTTTGTGTTTTTCAAAGAAGAGGATTTTAATGAATTTTTTGGTGTTTTTCACTTTTGAGGTTTTCGTTGAATTTGTTGGTGTTTTTGAATGTTGAGGTTGTTGAATTCGATGGTTTTATTCAAAGATGAGATTGTTGTTGAATTTTCTGGTGTTTTTCATTGTTGAGGTTGTTGTTGAATTTGTTGGTGTTTTTGAATGTTGAGGTTGTTGAATTCGATGGTTTTATTCAAAGATGAGTTTGTTGTTGAATTTTCCGGTGTTTTTCATTGTTGAGGTTGTTGTCTTTGAATTTTTGGATGTTTTTCATTGTTGAAGTTGTTGTTGAATTTGATGGTGATTTTCAATGTTGAGGTTTTTGTTGAATTTGTTGGAGTTTTTGAATTTGGATGTTGTTGTTGAATTTTTTGGTGTTTTTCATGGTTGAGGTTGTTGTTGAATATTCTGGTGTTTTTCAATGTTGTGGTTGTTGTTGAATTTTTTGGAGTATTCAATGTTTTTTTTTGAATCATTTTGTATTTTTCAAAATTGAGATTGCAGTTGAATTTGTTGGTTTTTTTCATTGTTGAGGTTGTTATTGAAATTGTTGGAGTTTTTCAATGTTGAGGTTGCCGTTGAGTTTGTTGCTGTTATCAATTTTTATTTTGTTGAACGTTTTTGTATTTTTAAAAGTTGATGTTTTTGTTGAATTTGATGGTGTTTTTCCATGTTGAGGTTGTTGAATTTGTTGGTGTTTTTCAAAGCTGAGGTTGTTGTTAAATTTGTTGGAGTTTTTGAATGTTGAGGTTGTTAAATCTGTTGGTGTTTTTCAAAGTTGAGGTTGTTGATGAATTTTTTGTTGTTTTTCATTGTTGAGATTTTTGTTGAATTTGATTTTGATTTTCAATGTTGAGTTTGTTGTCGAATTTTTTGGTGTTTTTCATTGTTGCGGTAGTTGTTGAAATTGTTGGAGTTTTTCAAAATTGAGGTTGTTATTGATTTTTTGGGTGTGTTTCATTGTTGAGATTGTTGTTGAATTTTTTGGTTTTTTTCATTGTTGAGGTTGTTGTTGTATTTTTTGACGGTTTTCATTGCTGTGGATGTTTTTGAATTTGATGGTGTTTTTGAATGCTGAGGTTGTTCTTGATTTTTTTGGTGTTTTTCATTGTTGAAGTTGTTGTTGAATAAGTTGGTGTTTTTCAATGTTGAGGTTGTTGAATTTGTTTGTGTTTTTCAAAGAAGAGGATTTTAATGAATTTTTTGGTGTTTTTCACTTTTGAGGTTTTCGTTGAATTTGTTGGTGTTTTTGAATGTTGAGGTTGTTGAATTCGATGATTTCATTCAAAGATGAGTTTGTTGTTGAATTTTCTGGTGTTTTTCATTGTTGAGGTTGTTGTTGAATTTGTTGGTGTTGATTAATGTTGAGGTTGTTGTTGAATGTTTTGGTGTTTTTCATTGTTGAGGTTGTTGTCTTTGAATTTTTGGATGTTTTTCATTGTTGAGGTTGTTGTTGAATTTGATGGTGTTTCTCAATGTTGGGGTTGTTGTTAGATTTTTTGGTGTTTTTCATTGTTGAGGTTGTTGTGGAATTTCTTGGAGTTCTTCAATGTTGAGGTTGTTGTTGAATTTGTTGGTGTTTTTCAATGTTGGGGTTGTTGTTAAATTTTTTGGTGTTTTTCATTGTTGAGGTTGTTGTGGAATTTCTTGGAGTTCTTCAATGTTGAGGTTGTTGAATTTGTTGGTGTTTTTGAATGTTGAGGTTGCTGATGTATTTTTTGGTGTTTTTCATTGTTGAGGATTATAATGAATTTGTTTGTGTTTTCCATTGTTGAGATTTTTGTACAATTTATTGGTGTATTTGAATGTTGCGGTTGTTAAATCTGTTGGTGTTTTTCAAAATTGAGGTTCTGGTTGAATTTTTTGGTGTTTTTCATTGTTGAGGTTTTTGTTGAATTTAATGGTGATTTTCAATGTTGAGTTTGTTGTCGAATTTTTTGGTGTTTTTCATTGTTGTGGTAGTTATTGAAATTCTTCGAGTTTTTCAATGTTGGGGTTGTTATTGATTTTTTGGGTGTGTTTCGTTGTTGAGGTTGTTGTCGAATTTTTTGGTGTTTTTCATTGTTGAGGTTGTTGTTGAATTTTTTGATGTTTTTCATTGTTGAGGTTGTTGTTGAATTTGTTGGTGATTTTCAATGTTGAGGTTGTTGAATTTATTGGTTTGATCAGTGGCTTTTATTGAACTTTTTTGTATTTTTCAAAGTTGAGGTTGAAATTGAAATTATTGGTGTTTTTCAATGTTGAGGTTGTTGAATTTGTTGGTGTTTTTCAAAGTTGAGGTTCTTGTTGAATTTTTTGGTGTGTTTCATTGTTGAGGTTTTTGTTGAATATGTTGGTTTGTTGAATGTTGAGGTTGTCGTTGAATTTGTTGTTGTTCTTCAATATTGTGGTTGTTGAATTTGTTGGTCTTTTTCATTGTTGAGGTTGTTGTTGAATATTTTGGTTTTTTTCAATGATGAGGTTGTTGATGAATTTTTTAGTGTTTTTCATTGTTGAAGTTGTTGTTGAATAATTTGGTGTTTTTCAATGTTGAGCTTGTTGAATTTGTTGGTGTTTTTCAAAGTAGAGGTTTTTAATGAGTTTTTTGGTGTTTTTCATTTTTGTGGTTTTCGTTGAATTTGTTGGTGTTTTTGAATGTTGAGGTTGTTGTTTTTATTTTTTGGTGCTTCCCATTGTTGAGGTTTTTGTTGAATTTGTTGGAGATTTTGAATGTTGAGGTTGTTGTTGAATTTGTTGGTGTTTTTTAATGTTGAGGCTGTTGAATTTGTTGGAGTTTTTCAAAGTTGAGGTTGTTGTTGATTTTGTTGGTGTTGATTAATGTTGAGGTTGTTGTTGAATGTTTTGGTGTTTTTCATTGTTGTGGTTGTTGTTGTTGAATTTTTGGATGTTTTTCGTTGTTGAGGTTGATGTTGAATTTGTTGGTGTTTTTCAATATTGAGGTTGTTGTTGAATTTGATGGTGATTTTCAATGTTGAGTTTGTTGTCGAATTTTTTGGTGTTTTTCGTTATTGTGGTAGTTGTTGAAATTCTTGGAGTTTTTCAATGTTGAGGTTTTTATTGATTTTTTTGGTGTGTTTCGTTCTTGAGGTTGTTGTTGAATTTTTTTGATGTTTTTCATTGTTGAGGTTGTTGTTGAATTTATTGATGTTTTTCATTGCTGTGGTTGTTGTTGAAATTGTTGGAGTTTTTGAATGTTGAGGTTGTTGTTGAATTTTTTGGTGTTTTTCATTGTTGAGGTTGTTGTTGAATTTGTTGGAGGTTTTCAATGTTGAGGTTATTGTTGAAGTTGTTGGTGTTTTTCAATGATGAGGTTGTTGGATTTGATTGAGTTTTTCAAAGTTGAGGTTGTTGTTGATTTTTTTGGTGTTTTTCACTTTTGAGGTTTTTGTTGAATTTGATGGTGTTTTTCCATGTTGAGGTTGTTGAATTTGTTGGTGTTTTTCAAAGCTGAGGTTGTTTTTAAATTTGTTGGAGTTTTTGAATGTTGAGGTTGTTAAATCTGTTGGTGTTTTTCAAAGTTGAGGTTGTTGATGAATTTTTTGTTGTTTTTCATTGTTGAGATTTTTGTTGAATTTGATTTTGATTTTCAATGTTGAGTTTGTTGTCGAATTTTTTGGTGTTTTTCATTGTTGCGGTAGTTGTTGAAATTGTTGGAGTTTTTCAATGTTGAGGTTGTTATTGATTTTTTGGGTGTGTTTCATTGTTGAGATTGTTGTTGAATTTTTTGGTTTTTTTCATTGTTGAGGTTGTTGTTGAATTTTTTGACGATTTTCATTGCTGTGGATGTTGTTGAATTTGATGGTGTTTTTGAATGCTGAGGTTGTTCTTGATTTTTTTGGTGTTTTTCATTGTTGAAGTTGTTGTTGAATAAGTTGGTGTTTTTCAATGTTGAGGTTGTTGAATTTGTTTGTGTTTTTCAAAGAAGAGGATTTTAATGAATTTTTTGGTGTTTTTCACTTTTGAGGTTTTCGTTGAATTTGTTGGTGTTTTTGAATGTTGAGGTTGTTGAATTCGATGATTTTATTCAAAGATGAGTTTGTTGTTGAATTTTCTGGTGTTTTTCATTGTTGAGGTTGTTGTTGAATTTGTTGGTGTTGATTAATGTTGAGGTTGTTGTTGAATGTTTTGGTGTTTTTCATTGTTGAGGTTGTTGTGGAATTTCTTGGAGTTCTTCAATGTTGAGGTTGTTGTTGAATTTGTTGGTGTTTTTCAATGTTGGGGTTGTTGTTAAATTTTTTGGTGTTTTTCATTGTTGAGGTTGTTGTGGAATTTCTTGGAGTTCTTCAATGTTGAGGTTGTTGAATTTGTTGGTGTTTTTGAATGTTGAGGTTGCTGATGTATTTTTTGGTGTTTTTCATTGTTGAGGATTTTAATGAATTTGTTTGTGTTTTCCATTGTTGAGATTTTTGTTGAATTTATTGGTGTATTTGAATGTTGCGGTTGTTAAATCTGTTGGTGTTTTTCAAAATTGAGGTTCAGGTTGAATTTTTTGGTGTTTTTCATTGTTGAGGTTTTTGTTGAATTTAATGGTGATTTTCAATGTTGAGTTTGTTGTCGAATTTTTTGGTGTTTTTCATTGTTGTGGTAGTTATTGAAATTCTTCGAGTTTTTCAATGTTGGGGTTGTTATTGATTTTTTGGGTGTGTTTCGTTGTTGAGGTTGTTGTCGAATTTTTTGGTGTTTTTCATTGTTGAGGTTGTTGTTGAATTTTTTGATGTTTTTCATTGTTGAGGTTGTTGTTGAATTTGTTGGTGATTTTCAATGTTGAGGTTGTTGAATTTATTGGTTTGATCTGTGGCTTTTATTGAACTTTTTTGTATTTTTCAAAGTTGAGGTTGAAATTGAAATTATTGGTGTTTTTCAATGTTGAGGTTGTTGAATTTGTTGGTGTTTTTCAAAGTTGAGGTTCTTGTTGAATTTTTTGGTGTGTTTCATTGTTGAGGTTTTTGTTGAATTTGTTGGTTTGTTGAATGTTGAGGTTGTCGTTGAATTTGTTGTTGTTCTTCAATATTGTGGTTGTTGAATTTGTTGGTCTTTTTCATTGTTGAGGTTGTTGTTGAATATTTTGGTTTTTTTGAATGATGAGGTTGTTGATGAAATTTTTAGTGTTTTTCATTGTTGAAGTTGTTGTTGAATAAGTTGGTGTTTTTCAATGTTGAGGTTGTTGAATTTGTTTGTGTTTTTCAAAGAAGAGGATTTTAATGAATTTTTTGGTGTTTTTCACTTTTGAGGTTTTCGTTGAATTTGTTGGTGTTTTTGAATGTTGAGGTTGTTGAATTCGATGGTTTTATTCAAAGATGAGTTTGTTGTTGAATTTTCTGGTGTTTTTCATTGTTGAGGTTGTTGTTGAATTTGTTGATGTTTTTGAATATTGAGGTTGTTGAATTCGATGGTTTTATTCAAAGATGAGTTTGTTGTTGAATTTTCCGGTGTTTTTCATTGTTGAGGTTGTTGTCTTTGAATTTTTGGATGTTTTTCATTGTTGAAGTTGTTGTTGAATTTGATGGTGATTTTCAATGTTGAGGTTTTTGTTGAATTTGTTGGAGTTTTTGAATTTGGAGGTTGTTGTTGAATTTTTTGGTGTTTTTCATGGTTGAGGTTGTTGTTGAATATTCTGGTGTTTTTCAATGTTGTGGTTGTTGTTGAATTTTTTGGAGTATTCAATGTTTTTTTTTGAATCATTTTGTATTTTTCAAAATTGAGATTGCAGTTGAATTTGTTGGTTTTTTTCATTGTTGAGGTTGTTATTGAAATTGTTGGAGTTTTTCAATGTTGAGGTTGCCGTTGAGTTTGTTGCTGTTATCAATTTTTATTTTGTTGAACGTTTTTGTATTTTTAAAAGTTGAGGTTTTTGTTGAATTTGATGGTGTTTTTCCATGTTGAGGTTGTTGAATTTGTTGGTGTTTTTCAAAGCTGAGGTTGTTGTTAAATTTGTTGGAGTTTTTGAATGTTGAGGTTGTTAAATCTGTTGGTGTTTTTCAAAGTTGAGGTTGTTGATGAATTTTTTGTTGTTTTTCATTGTTGAGATTTTTGTTGAATTTGATTTTGATTTTCAATGTTGAGTTTGTTGTCGAATTTTTTGGTGTTTTTCATTGTTGCGGTAGTTGTTGAAATTGTTGGAGTTTTTCAATGTTGAGGTTGTTATTGATTTTTTGGGTGTGTTTCATTGTTGAGATTGTTGTTGAATTTTTTGGTTTTTTTCATTGTTGAGGTTGTTGTTGTATTTTTTGACGGTTTTCATTGCTGTGGATGTTTTTGAATTTGATGGTGTTTTTGAATGCTGAGGTTGTTCTTGATTTTTTTGGTGTTTTTCATTGTTGAAGTTGTTGTTGAATAAGTTGGTGTTTTTCAATGTTGAGGTTGTTGAATTTGTTTGTGTTTTTCAAAGAAGAGGATTTTAATGAATTTTTTGGTGTTTTTCACTTTTGAGGTTTTCGTTGAATTTGTTGGTGTTTTTGAATGTTGAGGTTGTTGAATTCGATGATTTCATTCAAAGATGAGTTTGTTGTTGAATTTTCTGGTGTTTTTCATTGTTGAGGTTGTTGTTGAATTTGTTGGTGTTGATTAATGTTGAGGTTGTTGTTGAATGTTTTGGTGTTTTTCATTGTTGAGGTTGTTGTCTTTGAATTTTTGGATGTTTTTCATTGTTGAGGTTGTTGTTGAATTTGATGGTGTTTCTCAATGTTGGGGTTGTTGTTAGATTTTTTGGTGTTTTTCATTGTTGAGGTTGTTGTGGAATTTCTTGGAGTTCTTCAATGTTGAGGTTGTTGTTGAATTTGTTGGTGTTTTTCAATGTTGGGGTTGTTGTTAAATTTTTTGGTGTTTTTCATTGTTGAGGTTGTTGTGGAATTTCTTGGAGTTCTTCAATGTTGAGGTTGTTGAATTTGTTGGTGTTTTTGAATGTTGAGGTTGCTGATGTATTTTTTGGTGTTTTTCATTGTTGAGGATTATAATGAATTTGTTTGTGTTTTCCATTGTTGAGATTTTTGTACAATTTATTGGTGTATTTGAATGTTGCGGTTGTTAAATCTGTTGGTGTTTTTCAAAATTGAGGTTCTGGTTGAATTTTTTGGTGTTTTTCATTGTTGAGGTTTTTGTTGAATTTAATGGTGATTTTCAATGTTGAGTTTGTTGTCGAATTTTTTGGTGTTTTTCATTGTTGTGGTAGTTATTGAAATTCTTCGAGTTTTTCAATGTTGGGGTTGTTATTGATTTTTTGGGTGTGTTTCGTTGTTGAGGTTGTTGTCGAATTTTTTGGTGTTTTTCATTGTTGAGGTTGTTGTTGAATTTTTTGATGTTTTTCATTGTTGAGGTTGTTGTTGAATTTGTTGGTGATTTTCAATGTTGAGGTTGTTGAATTTATTGGTTTGATCAGTGGCTTTTATTGAACTTTTTTGTATTTTTCAAAGTTGAGGTTGAAATTGAAATTATTGGTGTTTTTCAATGTTGAGGTTGTTGAATTTGTTGGTGTTTTTCAAAGTTGAGGTTCTTGTTGAATTTTTTGGTGTGTTTCATTGTTGAGGTTTTTGTTGAATATGTTGGTTTGTTGAATGTTGAGGTTGTCGTTGAATTTGTTGTTGTTCTTCAATATTGTGGTTGTTGAATTTGTTGGTCTTTTTCATTGTTGAGGTTGTTGTTGAATATTTTGGTTTTTTTCAATGATGAGGTTGTTGATGAATTTTTTAGTGTTTTTCATTGTTGAAGTTGTTGTTGAATAATTTGGTGTTTTTCAATGTTGAGCTTGTTGAATTTGTTGGTGTTTTTCAAAGTAGAGGTTTTTAATGAGTTTTTTGGTGTTTTTCATTTTTGTGGTTTTCGTTGAATTTGTTGGTGTTTTTGAATGTTGAGGTTGTTGTTTTTATTTTTTGGTGCTTCCCATTGTTGAGGTTTTTGTTGAATTTGTTGGAGATTTTGAATGTTGAGGTTGTTGTTGAATTTGTTGGTGTTTTTTTAATGTTGAGGCTGTTGAATTTGTTGGAGTTTTTCAAAGTTGAGGTTGTTGTTGATTTTGTTGGTGTTGATTAATGTTGAGGTTGTTGTTGAATGTTTTGGTGTTTTTCATTGTTGTGGTTGTTGTTGTTGAATTTTTGGATGTTTTTCGTTGTTGAGGTTGATGTTGAATTTGTTGGTGTTTTTCAATATTGAGGTTGTTGTTGAATTTGATGGTGATTTTCAATGTTGAGTTTGTTGTCGAATTTTTTGGTGTTTTTCGTTATTGTGGTAGTTGTTGAAATTCTTGGAGTTTTTCAATGTTGAGGTTTTTATTGATTTTTTTGGTGTGTTTCGTTCTTGAGGTTGTTGTTGAATTTTTTTGATGTTTTTCATTGTTGAGGTTGTTGTTGAATTTATTGATGTTTTTCATTGCTGTGGTTGTTGTTGAAATTGTTGGAGTTTTTGAATGTTGAGGTTGTTGTTGAATTTTTTGGTGTTTTTCATTATTGAGGTTGTTGTTGAATTTGTTGGAGGTTTTCAATGTTGAGGTTATTGTTGAAGTTGTTGGTGTTTTTCAATGATGAGGTTGTTGGATTTGATTGAGTTTTTCAAAGTTGAGGTTGTTGTTGATTTTTTTGGTGTTTTTCACTTTTGAGGTTTTTGTTGAATTTGATAGTGTTTTTCCATGTTGAGGTTGTTGAATTTGTTGGTGTTTTTCAAAGCTGAGGTTGTTTTTAAATTTGTTGGAGTTTTTGAATGTTGAGGTTGTTAAATCTGTTGGTGTTTTTCAAAGTTGAGGTTGTTGATGAATTTTTTGTTGTTTTTCATTGTTGAGATTTTTGTTGAATTTGATTTTGATTTTCAATGTTGAGTTTGTTGTCGAATTTTTTGGTGTTTTTCATTGTTGCGGTAGTTGTTGAAATTGTTGGAGTTTTTCAATGTTGAGGTTGTTATTGATTTTTTGGGTGTGTTTCATTGTTGAGATTGTTGTTGAATTTTTTGGTTTTTTTCATTGTTGAGGTTGTTGTTGAATTTTTTGACGATTTTCATTGCTGTGGATGTTGTTGAATTTGATGGTGTTTTTGAATGCTGAGGTTGTTCTTGATTTTTTTGGTGTTTTTCATTGTTGAAGTTGTTGTTGAATAAGTTGGTGTTTTTCAATGTTGAGGTTGTTGAATTTGTTTGTGTTTTTCAAAGAAGAGGATTTTAATGAATTTTTTGGTGTTTTTCACTTTTGAGGTTTTCGTTGAATTTGTTGGTGTTTTTGAATGTTGAGGTTGTTGAATTCGATGATTTTATTCAAAGATGAGTTTGTTGTTGAATTTTCTGGTGTTTTTCATTGTTGAGGTTGTTGTTGAATTTGTTGGTGTTGATTAATGTTGAGGTTGTTGTTGAATGTTTTGGTGTTTTTCATTGTTGAGGTTGTTGTGGAATTTCTTGGAGTTCTTCAATGTTGAGGTTGTTGTTGAATTTGTTGGTGTTTTTCAATGTTGGGGTTGTTGTTAAATTTTTTGGTGTTTTTCATTGTTGAGGTTGTTGTGGAATTTCTTGGAGTTCTTCAATGTTGAGGTTGTTGAATTTGTTGGTGTTTTTGAATGTTGAGGTTGCTGATGTATTTTTTGGTGTTTTTCATTGTTGAGGATTTTAATGAATTTGTTTGTGTTTTCCATTGTTGAGATTTTTGTTGAATTTATTGGTGTATTTGAATGTTGCGGTTGTTAAATCTGTTGGTGTTTTTCAAAATTGAGGTTCTGGTTGAATTTTTTGGTGTTTTTCATTGTTGAGGTTTTTGTTGAATTTAATGGTGATTTTCAATGTTGAGTTTGTTGTCGAATTTTTTGGTGTTTTTCATTGTTGTGGTAGTTATTGAAATTCTTCGAGTTTTTCAATGTTGGGGTTGTTATTGATTTTTTGGGTGTGTTTCGTTGTTGAGGTTGTTGTCGAATTTTTTGGTGTTTTTCATTGTTGAGGTTGTTGTTGAATTTTTTGATGTTTTTCATTGTTGAGGTTGTTGTTGAATTTGTTGGTGATTTTCAATGTTGAGGTTGTTGAATTTATTGGTTTGATCTGTGGCTTTTATTGAACTTTTTTGTATTTTTCAAAGTTGAGGTTGAAATTGAAATTATTGGTGTTTTTCAATGTTGAGGTTGTTGAATTTGTTGGTGTTTTTCAAAGTTGAGGTTCTTGTTGAATTTTTTGGTGTGTTTCATTGTTGAGGTTTTTGTTGAATTTGTTGGTTTGTTGAATGTTGAGGTTGTCGTTGAATTTGTTGTTGTTCTTCAATATTGTGGTTGTTGAATTTGTTGGTCTTTTTCATTGTTGAGGTTGTTGTTGAATATTTTGGTTTTTTTGAATGATGAGGTTGTTGATGAAATTTTTAGTGTTTTTCATTGTTGAAGTTGTTGTTGAATAAGTTGGTGTTTTTCAATGTTGAGGTTGTTGAATTTGTTTGTGTTTTTCAAAGAAGAGGATTTTAATGAATTTTTTGGTGTTTTTCACTTTTGAGGTTTTCGTTGAATTTGTTGGTGTTTTTGAATGTTGAGGTTGTTGAATTCGATGGTTTTATTCAAAGATGAGTTTGTTGTTGAATTTTCTGGTGTTTTTCATTGTTGAGGTTGTTGTTGAATTTGTTGGTGTTTTTGAATGTTGAGGTTGTTGAATTCGATGGTTTTATTCAAAGATGAGTTTGTTGTTGAATTTTCCGGTGTTTTTCATTGTTGAGGTTGTTGTCTTTGAATTTTTGGATGTTTTTCATTGTTGAAGTTGTTGTTGAATTTGATGGTGATTTTCAATGTTCAGGTTTTTGTTGAATTTGTTGGAGTTTTTGAATTTGGAGGTTGTTGTTGAATTTTTTGGTGTTTTTCATGGTTGAGGTTGTTGTTGAATATTCTGGTGTTTTTCAATGTTGTGGTTGTTGTTGAATTTTTTGGAATATTCAATGTTTTTTTTTGAATCATTTTGTATTTTTCAAAATTGAGATTGCAGTTGAATTTGTTGGTTTTTTTCATTGTTGAGGTTGTTATTGAAATTGTTGGAGTTTTTCAATGTTGAGGTTGCCGTTGAGTTTGTTGCTGTTATCAATTTTTATTTTGTTGAACGTTTTTGTATTTTTAAAAGTTGAGGTTTTTGTTGAATTTGATGGTGTTTTTCCATGTTGAGGTTGTTGAATTTGTTGGTGTTTTTCAAAGCTGAGGTTGTTGTTAAATTTGTTGGAGTTTTTGAATGTTGAGGTTGTTAAATCTGTTGGTGTTTTTCAAAGTTGAGGTTGTTGATGAATTTTTTGTTGTTTTTCATTGTTGAGATTTTTGTTGAATTTGATTTTGATTTTCAATGTTGAGTTTGTTGTCGAATTTTTTGGTGTTTTTCATTGTTGCGGTAGTTGTTGAAATTGTTGGAGTTTTTCAATGTTGAGGTTGTTATTGATTTTTTGGGTGTGTTTCATTGTTGAGATTGTTGTTGAATTTTTTGGTTTTTTTCATTGTTGAGGTTGTTGTTGAATTTTTTGACGGTTTTCATTGCTGTGGATGTTGTTGAATTTGATGGTGTTTTTGAATGCTGAGGTTGTTCTTGATTTTTTTGGTGTTTTTCATTGTTGAAGTTGTTGTTGAATAAGTTGGTGTTTTTCAATGTTGAGGTTGTTGAATTTGTTTGTGTTTTTCAAAGAAGAGGATTTTAATGAATTTTTTGGTGTTTTTCACTTTTGAGGTTTTCGTTGAATTTGTTGGTGTTTTTGAATGTTGAGGTTGTTGAATTCGATGATTTCATTCAAAGATGAGTTTGTTGTTGAATTTTCTGGTGTTTTTCATTGTTGAGGTTGTTGTTGAATTTGTTGGTGTTGATTAATGTTGAGGTTGTTGTTGAATGTTTTGGTGTTTTTCATTGTTGAGGTTGTTGTCTTTGAATTTTTGGATGTTTTTCATTGTTGAGGTTGTTGTTGAATTTGATGGTGTTTTTCAATGTTGGGGTTGTTGTTAGATTTTTTGGTGTTTTTCATTGTTGAGGTTGTTGTGGAATTTCTTGGAGTTCTTCAATGTTGAGGTTGTTGTTGAATTTGTTGGTGTTTTTCAATGTTGGGGTTGTTGTTAAATTTTTTGGTGTTTTTCATTGTTGAGGTTGTTGTGGAATTTCTTGGAGTTCTTCAATGTTGAGGTTGTTGAATTTGTTGGTGTTTTTGAATGTTGAGGTTGCTGATGTATTTTTTGGTGTTTTTCATTGTTGAGGATTATAATGAATTTGTTTGTGTTTTCCATTGTTGAGATTTTTGTACAATTTATTGGTGTATTTGAATGTTGCGGTTGTTAAATCTGTTGGTGTTTTTCAAAATTGAGGTTCTGGTTGAATTTTTTGGTGTTTTTCATTGTTGAGGTTTTTGTTGAATTTAATGGTGATTTTCAATGTTGAGTTTGTTGTCGAATTTTTTGGTGTTTTTCATTGTTGTGGTAGTTATTGAAATTCTTCGAGTTTTTCAATGTTGGGGTTGTTATTGATTTTTTGGGTGTGTTTCGTTGTTGAGGTTGTTGTCGAATTTTTTGGTGTTTTTCATTGTTGAGGTTGTTGTTGAATTTTTTGATGTTTTTCATTGTTGAGGTTGTTGTTGAATTTGTTGGTGATTTTCAATGTTGAGGTTGTTGAATTTATTGGTTTGATCTGTGGCTTTTATTGAACTTTTTTGTATTTTTCAAAGTTGAGGTTGAAATTGAAATTATTGGTGTTTTTCAATGTTGAGGTTGTTGAATTTGTTGGTGTTTTTCAAAGTTGAGGTTCTTGTTGAATTTTTTGGTGTGTTTCATTGTTGAGGTTTTTGTTGAATTTGTTGGTTTGTTGAATGTTGAGGTTGTCGTTGAATTTGTTGTTGTTCTTCAATATTGTGGTTGTTGAATTTGTTGGTCTTTTTCATTGTTGAGGTTGTTGTTGAATATTTTGGTTTTTTTCAATGATGAGGTTGTTGATGAATTTTTTAGTGTTTTTCATTGTTGAAGTTGTTGTTGAATAATTTGGTGTTTTTCAATGTTGAGCTTGTTGAATTTGTTGGTGTTTTTCAAAGTAGAGGTTTTTAATAAGTTTTTTGGTATTTTTCATATTTCTGGTTTTCGTTGAATTTGTTGGTGTTTTTGAATGTTGAGGTTGTTGTTTTTATTTTTTGCTGTTATTGAATGTTGAGGTTCTTGTTGAATGTTTTGGTGTTTTTCATTGTTGAGGTTGTTGTCTTTGAATTTTTGGATGTTTTTCATTGTTGAAGTTGTTGTTGAATTTGATGGTGATTTTCAATGTTGAGGTTTTTGTTGAATTTGTTGGAGTTTTTGAATTTGGAGGTTGTTGTTGAATTTTTTGGTGTTTTTCATGGTTGAGGTTGTTGTTGAATATTCTGGTGTTTTTCAATGTTGTGGTTGTTGTTGAATTTTTTGGAGTATTCAATGTTTTTTTTTGAATCATTTTGTATTTTTCAAAATTGAGATTGCAGTTGAATTTGTTGGTTTTTTTCATTGTTGAGGTTGTTATTGAAATTGTTGGAGTTTTTCAATGTTGAGGTTGCCGTTGAGTTTGTTGCTGTTATCAATTTTTATTTTGTTGAACGTTTTTGTATTTTTAAAAGTTGAGGTTTTTGTTGAATTTGATGGTGTTTTTCCATGTTGAGGTTGTTGAATTTGTTGGTGTTTTTCAAAGCTGAGGTTGTTGTTAAATTTGTTGGAGTTTTTGAATGTTGAGGTTGTTAAATCTGTTGGTGTTTTTCAAAGTTGAGGTTGTTGATGAATTTTTTGTTGTTTTTCATTGTTGAGATTTTTGTTGAATTTGATTTTGATTTTCAATGTTGAGTTTGTTGTCGAATTTTTTGGTGTTTTTCATTGTTGCGGTAGTTGTTGAAATTGTTGGAGTTTTTCAATGTTGAGGTTGTTATTGATTTTTTGGGTGTGTTTCATTGTTGAGATTGTTGTTGAATTTTTTGGTTTTTTTCATTGTTGAGGTTGTTGTTGAATTTTTTGACGGTTTTCATTGCTGTGGATGTTGTTGAATTTGATGGTGTTTTTGAATGCTGAGGTTGTTCTTGATTTTTTTGGTGTTTTTCATTGTTGAAGTTGTTGTTGAATAAGTTGGTGTTTTTCAATGTTGAGGTTGTTGAATTTGTTTGTGTTTTTCAAAGAAGAGGATTTTAATGAATTTTTTGGTGTTTTTCACTTTTGAGGTTTTCGTTGAATTTGTTGGTGTTTTTGAATGTTGAGGTTGTTGAATTCGATGATTTCATTCAAAGATGAGTTTGTTGTTGAATTTTCTGGTGTTTTTCATTGTTGAGGTTGTTGTTGAATTTGTTGGTGTTGATTAATGTTGAGGTTGTTGTTGAATGTTTTGGTGTTTTTCATTGTTGAGGTTGTTGTCTTTGAATTTTTGGATGTTTTTCATTGTTGAGGTTGTTGTTGAATTTGATGGTGTTTTTCAATGTTGGGGTTGTTGTTAGATTTTTTGGTGTTTTTCATTGTTGAGGTTGTTGTGGAATTTCTTGGAGTTCTTCAATGTTGAGGTTGTTGTTGAATTTGTTGGTGTTTTTCAATGTTGGGGTTGTTGTTAAATTTTTTGGTGTTTTTCATTGTTGAGGTTGTTGTGGAATTTCTTGGAGTTCTTCAATGTTGAGGTTGTTGAATTTGTTGGTGTTTTTGAATGTTGAGGTTGCTGATGTATTTTTTGGTGTTTTTCATTGTTGAGGATTTTAATGAATTTGTTTGTGTTTTCCATTGTTGAGATTTTTGTTGAATTTATTGGTGTATTTGAATGTTGCGGTTGTTAAATCTGTTGGTGTTTTTCAAAATTGAGGTTCTGGTTGAATTTTTTGGTGTTTTTCATTGTTGAGGTTTTTGTTGAATTTAATGGTGATTTTCAATGTTGAGTTTGTTGTCGAATTTTTTGGTGTTTTTCATTGTTGTGGTAGTTATTGAAATTCTTCGAGTTTTTCAATGTTGGCGTTGTTATTGATTTTTTGGGTGTGTTTCGTTGTTGAGGTTGTTGTCGAATTTTTTGGTGTTTTTCATTGTTGAGGTTGTTGTTGAATTTTTTGATGTTTTTCATTGTTGAGGTTGTTGTTGAATTTGTTGGTGATTTTCAATGTTGAGGTTGTTGAATTTATTGGTTTGATCAGTGGCTTTTATTGAACTTTTTTGTATTTTTCAAAGTTGAGGTTGAAATTGAAATTATTGGTGTTTTTCAATGTTGAGGTTGTTGAATTTGTTGGTGTTTTTCAAAGTTGAGGTTCTTGTTGAATTTTTTGGTGTGTTTCATTGTTGAGGTTTTTGTTGAATTTGTTGGTTTGTTGAATGTTGAGGTTGTCGTTGAATTTGTTGTTGTTCTTCAATATTGTGGTTGTTGAATTTGTTGGTCTTTTTCATTGTTGAGGTTGTTGTTGAATATTTTGGTTTTTTTCAATGATGAGGTTGTTGATGAATTTTTTAGTGTTTTTCATTGTTGAAGTTGTTGTTGAATAATCTGTTGTTTTTCAATGTTGAGCTTGTTGAATTTGTTGGTGTTTTTCAAAGTAGAGGTTTTTAATGAGTTTTTTGGTGTTTTTCATTTTTGTGGTTTTCGTTGAATTTGTTGGTGTTTCTGAATGTTGAGGTTGTTGTTTTTATTTTTTGCTGTTATTGAATGTTGAGGTTCTTGTTGAATTTTTTGGTGTTTTTCATTGTTGAGGTATTTGTTGAATTTTTTGGTGTTTTTCAATGTTGAAGTTGTTGTTGAATAAGTTGGTGTTTTTCAATGTTGAGGTTGTTGAATTTGTTTGTGTTTTTCAAAGAAGAGGATTTTAATGAATTTTTTGGTGTTTTTCACTTTTGAGGTTTTCGTTGAATTTGTTGGTGTTTTTGAATGTTGAGGTTGTTGAATTCGATGATTTTATTCAAAGATGAGTTTGTTGTTGAATTTTCTGGTGTTTTTCATTGTTGAGGTTGTTGTTGAATTTGTTGGTGTTGATTAATGTTGAGGTTGTTGTTGAATGTTTTGGTGTTTTTCATTGTTGAGGTTGTTGTCTTTGAATTTTTGGATGTTTTTCATTGTTGAGGTTGTTGTTGAATTTGATGGTGTTTTTCAATGTTGGGGTTGTTGTTAGATTTTTTGGTGTTTTTCATTGTTGAGGTTGTTGTGGAATTTCTTGGAGTTCTTCAATGTTGAGGTTGTTGTTGAATTTGTTGGTGTTTTTCAATGTTGGGGTTGTTGTTAAATTTTTTGGTGTTTTTCATTGTTGAGGTTGTTGTGGAATTTCTTGGAGTTCTTCAATGTTGAGGTTGTTGAATTTGTTGGTGTTTTTGAATGTTGAGGTTGCTGATGTATTTTTTGGTGTTTTTCATTGTTGAGGATTTTAATGAATTTGTTTGTGTTTTCCATTGTTGAGATTTTTGTTGAATTTATTGGTGTATTTGAATGTTGCGGTTGTTAAATCTGTTGGCGTTTTTCAAAATTGTGGTTCAGGTTGAATTTTTTGGTGTTTTTCATTGTTGAGGTTTTTGTTGAATTTAATGGTGATTTTCAATGTTGAGTTTGTTGTCGAATTTTTTGGTGTTTTTCATTGTTGTGGTAGTTATTGAAATTCTTCGAGTTTTTCAATGTTGGGGTTGTTATTGATTTTTTGGGTGTGTTTCGTTGTTGAGGTTGTTGTCGAATTTTTTGGTGTTTTTCATTGTTGAGGTTGTTGTTGAATTTTTTGATGTTTTTCATTGTTGAGGTTGTTGTTGAATTTGTTGGTGATTTTCAATGTTGAGGTTGTTGAATTTATTGGTTTGATCAGTGGCTTTTATTGAACTTTTTTGTATTTTTCAAAGTTGAGGTTGAAATTGAAATTATTGGTGTTTTTCAATGTTGAGGTTGTTGAATTTGTTGGTGTTTTTCAAAGTTGAGGTTCTTGTTGAATTTTTTGGTGTGTTTCATTGTTGAGGTTTTTGTTGAATTTGTTGGTTTGTTGAATGTTGAGGTTGTCGTTGAATTTGTTGTTGTTCTTCAATATTGTGGTTGTTGAATTTGTTGGTCTTTTTCATTGTTGAGGTTGTTGTTGAATATTTTGGTTTTTTTCAATGATGAGGTTGTTGATGAATTTTTTAGTGTTTTTCATTGTTGAAGTTGTTGTTGAATAATTTGTTGTTTTTCAATGTTGAGCTTGTTGAATTTGTTGGTGTTTTTCAAAGTAGAGGTTTTTAATGAGTTTTTTGGTGTTTTTCATTTTTCTGGTTTTCGTTGAATTTGTTGGTGTTTTTGAATGTTGAGGTTGTTGTTTTTATTTTTTGCTGTTATTGAATGTTGAGGTTCTTGTTGAATTTTTTGGTGTTTTTCATTGTTGAGGTATTTGTTGAATTTTTTGGTGTTTTTCAATGTTGAGGTTTTTGTTGAATTTGTTGGAGTTTTTGCATTTGGAGGTTGTTGTTGAATTTTTCGGTGTTTTTCATGGTTGAGGTTGTTGTTGAATATTTTGGTGTTTTTCAATGTTGGGGTTTTTGTTGAATTTTTTAACGATTTTCATTGCTGTGGTTGTTGTTGAATTTAATGGTGTTTTTGAATGCTGAGGTTGTTCTTGATTTTTTTGGTGTTTTTCATTGTTGAAGTTGTTGTTGAATAAGTTGGTGTTTTTCAATGTTGAGGTTGTTGAATTTGTTTGTGTTTTTCAAAGAAGAGGATTTTAATGAATTTTTTGGTGTTTTTCACTTTTGAGGTTTTCGTTGAATTTGTTGGTGTTTTTGAATGTTGAGGTTGTTGAATTCGATGGTTTTATTCAAAGATGAGTTTGTTGTTGAATTTTCCGGTGTTTTTCATTGTTGAGGTTGTTGTTGAATTTGTTGGTGTTGATTAATGTTGAGGTTGTTGTTGAATGTTTTGGTGTTTTTCATTGTTGAGGTTGTTGTGGAATTTCTTGGAGTTCTTCAATGTTGAGGTTGTTGTTGAATTTGTTGGTGTTTTTCAATGTTGGGGTTGTTGTTAAATTTTTTGGTGTTTTTCATTGTTGAGGTTGTTGTGGAATTTCTTGGAGTTCTTCAATGTTGAGGTTGTTGAATTTGTTGGTGTTTTTGAATGTTGAGGTTGCTGATGTATTTTTTGGTGTTTTTCATTGTTGAGGATTTTGATGAATTTGTTTGTGTTTTTCATTGTTGAGGTTTTTGTTGAATTTAATGGTGATTTTCAATGTTGAGTTTGTTGTCGAATTTTTTGGTGTTTTTCATTGTTGTGGTAGATATTGAAATTCTTCGAGTTTTTCAATGTTGGGGTTGTTATTGATTTTTTGGGTGTGTTTCGTTGTTGAGGTTGTTGTCGAATTTTTTGGTGTTTTTCATTGTTGAGGTTGTTGTTGAATTTTTTGATGTTTTTCATTGTTGAGGTTGTTGTTGAATTTGTTGGTGATTTTCAATGTTGAGGTTGTTGAATTTATTGGTTTGATCAGTGGCTTTTATTGAACTTTTTTGTATTTTTCAAAGTTGAGGTTGAAATTGAAATTATTGGTGTTTTTCAATGTTGAGGTTGTTGAATTTGTTGGTGTTTTTCAAAGTTGAGGTTCTTGTTGAATTTTTTGGTGTGTTTCATTGTTGAGGTTTTTGTTGAATTTGTTGGTTTGTTGAATGTTGAGGTTGTCGTTGAATTTGTTGTTGTTCTTCAATATTGTGGTTGTTGAATTTGTTGGTCTTTTTCATTGTTGAGGTTGTTGTTGAATATTTTGGTTTTTTTCAATGATGAGGTTGTTGATGAATTTTTTAGTGTTTTTCATTGTTGAAGTTGTTGTTGAATAATTTGGTGTTTTTCAATGTTGAGCTTGTTGAATTTGTTGGTGTTTTTCAAAGTAGAGGTTTTTAATGAGTTTTTTGGTGTTTTTCATTTTTGTGGTTTTCGTTGAATTTGTTGGTGTTTTTGAATGTTGAGGTTGTTGTTTTTATTTTTTGCTG